>NW_028225186.1:20410337-21010337 GCF_052327205.1 Somniosus microcephalus | reverse complement strand
TCCCTCGCAAAAGCGAGGGCCCTTGCTTTTTGCTGCCCTCGCAAAAACGAGTGCTGTGCCTTTTTGTTGCCCTTCGCAAAACTAACGGCCCTTGCTTATTTTTCCCCATGCAAAACCAACAGCCCTTGCTTTTTGTTGGCCCTCCCAAAAACGATGGTCATTGCTTTTTGTTGCCCCTCGCAAAAACGAATGCCCTGCCTTTTTGTTGCCCCTTGCAAAACTAACGGCCCTTGCTTTTTGTTGTCCCTCGCATAAACGACGACCCTGGCTTTTTGTTGCCCCACACAAAAACGAGGGCCCATGCTTTTTGTTGCCCAATACAAAAACGACGGCCCTGTTTTTTTTATGTCGCTCGCCAAAACGACGGCCCTGGCTTTTTGTTGCCCCTCAAAAAAACGAGGGACCTTCCTTTTTGTTGCCACTTGCAAAAGTGATGGCCCTGGCTTTCTGATGCCCCTTGGAAATACGAGGGCCCTTGCTTTTTGTAGCCCATTGCATAAAGAGGGCCCTGGCTGTTTGTTGCCCCTCTCAAAAACGATGACAGTTGCTTTTTGTTGCCCATCGCAAAATTGTGGTCCCTGGCTTTTTGTTGCCCCTCGCAAAACCAACGGCCTTTGTTTTTTGTTGCCCAACGCAAAAACGAGGGCACTGACTTTTTGTTGCCCCGCGCAAAAACCACGGCCCTTGCTTTTAGTTGCACCTCAGAAAAACGATGGCCCTTGATTTTTGTTGCCCCTCGCAACATGAGGACCTTCGCTTTTTTTTGCCCCTCGCAAAAACGACGGCCCTTGTTTTTTGTGGCTCCACGCAAAAATGAGGGCCCTGAATGTTTGTTGCCCCTCTCAAAAATGAGGGCCCTTACTTTTTGTTGCCCCTCGCAAAAACGAGTGCCCTTGCTTTTTGTTGCCCCTCACAAAAACGAGAGCACTTGCTTTTTGTTGCCCCTCGCAGAAACGAGGGCTCTTACTTTTTGTTGCACCTCGCAAAAACAACGGCTCTTGCTTTTTGTTGCACCACGCAACAATGAGGGCCCTTGCTTTTTGATGCCCCTCGCAAAAACGAGCACCCTGGCTTTTTGTTACCCTCACAAAAACGACGGCCCTTGCTTTTTGTTGCCTTTCGCAAAAACGAGCGCCATGGCTTGCTGTTGCCCCTCGCAATAATGAGAGCCCTTGCTTTTTGTTGCCCTCACAGAAACGAGGGACCCTGCTTTATGTTGCCCCTCGCAAAAACGATGGCCTGGCTTTTTGTTGCCCATCGCAAAAATGAGGGCCTTTACTTTTTGTTGCACCTCGCAAAACCAACGGCCCTTGCTTTTTGTTGCACCACACAAAAATGAGGGCTCTGAATTTTTGTTGCCCCTCGCATAAACCACGGTCCTTGCTTTTGTTGCCCCTCGCAAAAATGAGGGCACTGGCTTTTTGTTGCCGCTTGCAAAAAGGATGGCCCTTGCTTTTTGTTGCCCCTCGCAAAGACGAGGGCCCTGGCTTTTTGTTGCAGCTCGCAAAACTAATGGCCCTTGCTTATTGTTTCCCCATGCAAAACCAACAGCCCTTGATTTTTGTTGCCCTTCGCATAAACGATGGTCCTTGCCTTTTGTTGCCCCTCCGAAAAACGAGGTCCCTTGCTTTTTGTTGCACCTCGCAAAAACGACGACCCTGGCTTTTTGTTGCCCCACGCAAAAACGAGGGCCCATGCTTTCTGTTGCCCATTTCAAAAATGACGGCCCTGGTTTTTTTTATGCTGCTCGCAAAAACGAGGGCCATTGTTTTTTGTTGCCCCTCGCAAAATAGATGTCCCTGGCTTTTAGTTGCCCCTCGAAAAAACGAGGGACCTTCCTTTTTGTTGCCGCTTGCAAAAACGATGGCCCTGGCTTTCTGATGCCCCTCAGAAAAACGAGGGCCCTTGCTTTTTGTAGCCCCTCGCAGAAAGAGGGCCCTGGCTGTTTGTTGCCCCTCTCAAAGACGATGATAGTTGCTTTTTGTTGCCACTCGCAAAAATGAGTTCCCTGGCTTTTTGTTGCGCCTCGCAAAATCAACGGCCCTTTTTTTTTGTTGCCCAACGGAAAAACGAGGGCCCTGACTTTTTCTTGCCCCGCGCAAATACCACGGCACTTGCTTTTTGTTGCCCCTCGCAAAAACGAGGGCCCAGAATTTTTTTTGCCCCTCGCAAAAGCCACGGTCCTTGCTTTTGTTGCCCCTCGCAAAAACGAGGGCCCTGGCTTTTTGTTGCCCCTCGCAAAAAAGGACAGCCCTGACTTTTTGTTGCAACTCGCAACAACGACGTCGCTTGTTTTTTGTTGCCACTCGCATAAACGAGTGCCCTGGCATTTTGTTGCACCTCGCAA
This sequence comes from Somniosus microcephalus, assembly GCF_052327205.1. Classification (NCBI taxonomy): domain Eukaryota; kingdom Metazoa; phylum Chordata; class Chondrichthyes; order Squaliformes; family Somniosidae; genus Somniosus; species Somniosus microcephalus. Next base: position 21,007,990 of record NW_028225186.1, on the reverse strand, counting down.
AAATGAGAGCCCTTGCTTTTTGTTTTCCCTCGCAAAAAAGAAGACCCTTGCTTTTTGTTGCCCCTCGCAAAAACGATGGCCCTGGCTTTTTGTTGCCCAGCGCAAAAACGAGGGCCCTTACTTTTTGTTGCCCATCGCAAAAACGAGGGCCATGAATTTTTGTTGCCCCTCGCAAATACCACGGTCCTTGCTTTTATTTGCCCCGCACAAAAACGAGGGCCCTGTCTTTTCGTTGCCCCTCGCAAAAAGGACGGCCCTTGATTTTTGTTGCACCTCACAATAACGACGGCCCTGGCTTTTTTTGCTCCTCGCAACAGAGACGGCCCTTGCTTTTTGCTGCCCCTCGCAAAAACGAGGGCCCTGGCTTTTTGATGCCCGTCGCAAAAATGAGGGCCCTTGCTTATTGTTGCCCCTCCCAAAATCGAGGGCCCTTGCTTTTTGTTGCCCCTCACAAAAACGAGGGCCCTGGCTTTATGTTGCCCCTCGCAAAAAGGACGGCCCTTGCTTTTTGTTGCCCCTCACAAAAACGAAGGCCTTGGAATTTTTTTTGCCCCTCGCAACCAAGACGGCCCTTGCTTTTTGTTGCCCCTCGCAAAAACGAGGGCCCTGGCTTTTTGATGCCCCTCGCAAAAATGAGTGCCCTTTCTTTTTGTTGCCCCTCCCAAAAACGGGATCCCTTGCTTTTTGTTGCCCCTCACAAAAACGAGAGCACTTACTTTTTGTTGCCCCTCGCAAAAACGAGGGCCCTGTCTTTTTGTTCCCTCGCAAAAACGATGGCCCTTGCTTTTTGTTGCCCCTCGCTAAAATGAGGTCCCTGTCTTTTTGTTGTCCCTCACAAAACCAACGGCCCTTGCTTTTAGTTGCCCCATGCAAAAAGGAGGGCCCTGAGTTTTTGTTGCCCCTCGCAAAAACGAAGGCCTTGGCTTTTTTTTGCACCTAGCCACAAAGACGGCCCTTGCTTTTTGTTGCCCCTCGCATAAACGAGGGCCCTGGCTTTTTGATGCCCCTCGCAAAAATGAGGGCCCTTGCTTTTGGTTGCCCCTACCAAAAACGAGGGCCCTGGCGATATGTTGCCCCTCGCAAAAAGGACGGCCCTTGCTTTTTGTTGCCCCTCGCAAAAACGAAGGCCGTGGCATTTTTTTTGCCCCTCGCAACAAAGACGGCCCTTGCTTTTTGTTGCCCCTCGCAAAAACGAGGGCCCTGGCTTTTTGATGCCCCTCGCAAAAACGAGGGCACTGTCATTTTCTTGCCCCTCACAAAAACGAGAGCCCTTGATTTTTGTTGCCCCTCGCAATAACGAGGGCCCTGGCTTTATGCTGCCTCTCGCAACAACGACGGCCCTGGCTTTTTGTTGCCCCTCGCAAAAACGACGGCCCTTGCATTTTGTTGCCCATTTCAAAAACAACGGACCTTACTTTTTGTTGCCCATCGCAAAAACGAGGGCCCTTGCTTTTTGCTGCCCCTCACAAAAACGAGGGCCCTTACTTTTTGTTGCACTTCTCAAAACCAACAGCCCTTGCTTTTTGTTGCACCACGCCAGAACGAGGGCCCTGAATTTTTTTTGCCCCTCGCAAAAATCCCTGTCCTTGCTTTTGTTGCCCCTCGCAAAAACGAGGGCCCTGGCTTTTTGTTGCCCCTCGCAAAAAAGGACGACCTTGACTTTTTGTTGCAACTCGCAACAACGACGTCGCTTGTTTTTTGTTGCCACTTGCAAAAACGAGTGCCCTGGCATTTTGTTGCACCTCGCAAAAATGAGAGCCCTTGCTTTTTGTTTTCCCTCGCAAAAACGAAGACCCTTGCTTTTTGTTGCCCCTCGCAAAAACGATGGCCCTGGCTTTTTGTTGCCCATCGCAAAAACGAGGGCCCTTACTTTTTGTTGCCCCTCGCAAAAACGAGGGCCATGAATTTTTGTTGCCCCTCGCAAATACCACGGTCCTTGCTTTTATTTGCCCCGCACAAAAACGAGGGCCCTGTCTTTTCGTTGCCCCTCGCAAAAAGGACGGCCCTTGATTTTTGTTGCACCTCACAATAACGACGGCCCTGGCTTTTTTGGCTCCTCGCAACAGAGACGGCCCTTGCTTTTTGCTGCCTCTCGCAAAAACGAGGGCCCTGGCTTTTTGAAGCCCGTCGCAAAAATGAGGGCCCTTGCTTATTGTTGCCCCTCCCAAAATCGAGGGCCCTTGCTTTTTGTTGCCCCTCACAAAAACGAGGGCCCTGGCTTTATGTTGCCCCTCGCAAAAAGGACGGCCCTTGCTTTTTGTTGCCCCTCACAAAAACGAAGGCCTTGTAATTTTTTTTGCCCCTCGCAACAAAGACGGCCCTTGCTTTTTGTTGCCCCTCGCAAAAACGAGGGCCCTGGCTTTTTGATGCCCCTCGCAAAAATGAGGGCCCTTTCTTTTTGTTGCCCCTCCCAAAAGCGGGATCCCTTGCTTTTTGTTGCCCCTCACAAAAACGAGAGCACTTACTTTTTGTTGCCCCTCCCAAAAACGAGGGCCCTGTCTTTTTGTTCCCTCGCAAAAACGATGGCCCTTGCTTTTTGTTGCCCCTCGCTAAAATGAGGTCCCTGTCTTTTTGTTGTCCCTCACAAAACCAACGGCCCTTGCTTTTAGTTGCCCCATGCAAAAAGGAGGGCCCTGAGTTTTTGTTGCCCCTCGCAAAAACGAAGGCCTTGGCTTTTTTTTGCACCTAGCCACAAAGACGGCCCTTGCTTTTTGTTGCCCTCGCATAAACGAGGGCCCTGGCTTTTTGATGCCCCTCGCAAAAATGAGGGCCCTTGCTTTTGGTTGCCCCTACCAAAAACGAGGGCCCTGGCTATATGTTGCCCCTCGCAAAAAGGACGGCCCTTGCTTTTTGTTGCCCCTCGCAAAAACGAAGGCCTTGGCATTTTTTTTGCCCCTCGCAACAAAGACGGCCCTTGCTTTTTGTTGCCCCTCGCAAAAACGAGGGCCCTGGCTTTTTGATGCCCCTCGCAAAAATGAGGGCCCTTTCTTTTTGTTGCCCCTCCCAAAAACGGGATCCCTTGCTTTTTGTTGCCCCTCGCAAAAACGTGGGACCTGCCTTTTTGGTGCCCCTCATAAAAACGATGGTCCTTGCTTTTTGTTGCCCCTCGCAAAAACGATGGCCCTGGCTTTTTGTTGCCGCTCGCAAAAAGGACGGCCCATGCTTTTTGTTGCCCCTCGCAAGAACGAAGGCCCTATCTTTTTGTTGCCCCTCACAAAAACGAGAGCACTTGCTCTTTGTTGCCCTTCGCAAAAACGAGGGACATGGCTTTATGTTGCCCCTCGTAAAAACGACGGCCCTTGCTTTTTGTTGCCCCTCGCAAAAACGATGGCCCTGGCTTTTTGTTGCCCCTCGCAAAAAGTACGGCCCATGCTTTTTGTTGCCCCTCGCAAGAACGAGGGCCCTGGCTTATTGTAACCCCTCGCAACATCGACGGCCCTTGCTTGTTGTTGCCCCACGCAAAAACGATGGCCCTAAATTTTTGTTGCCCCTCGCAAAAACCACGGTCCTTGCTTTTGTTGCTGCTCGCAAAAACGAGGGCCCTGGCTTTATGTTGCCCCTCACAAAAACGAGGGACCTGCCTTTTTGTTGCCCCTTGCAAAAAGGACAGCCCTTGCTTTAGGTCCCCCCTCGCAAAAACGAGATCCCTGGCTTTATGTTGCCCCTCACAACAACGACGGCTCTTGCTTTTATTTGACCCTCGCAAAAATTGAGCCCTGGCTTTTTGTTGCCCCTCGCAAAAACGAGGGCACTTACTTATTGTTGCACCTCGCAAAACCAACGGCCCTTTTTTTTTGTTGCCCCACGCAAAAACGAGGGCCCTGAATTTTTGTTGCCACTCGTAAAAATGACGGCCCTTGCTTTTTGATGCCCTTAGCAAAAACGAGGGCCATGGCTTTCTATTGCCCCTCGCAAAAACGGCGGCCCTCGATTTTTCCTTTCCCCAGCAGAAACGAGGGCCCTGGCTTTCATTTGCCCCTCATAAAAACGGTGACCATTGAGTTTTGCTGCCCCTCGCAGAAACGAGGGCCCTGGCATTGTCTTGCCGCTTGCAAAAACGACGGGCCTTGCTTTTTGTTGCCCCACACAAAAACGAGGGCCCTGGCTTTTTGTTGCCCCTCGCAAAAACGAGGGCCCTTGCTAATTGTTGCCCCTCGCAAAAATGAGGGACCTGGCATTTTGTTGCGCCCAGCAAAAACGATGGCCCTTGCTTTTTGATGCCTCTAGCTAAAACGAGAGCCCTTGCTTTCTGTTGCCCCTGGCAAAAACGATGGCCCTTGATTTTTGTTGACCCTAGCAAAAACGAGGGCCCTTACTTATTGTTGCAACTCACAAAACCAACGGCCCTTTCTTGTTGTTGCCCCACGCAAAAACAAGGGCCCTGAATTTTTGTTGCCACTCGCAAAAACCACGGTCCTTGCTTTTTGTTGCCCCTCGCAAAAACCACGGTCCTTGCTTTTTGTTGCCGCTCGCAAATACGAGGGCCCTGACTTTTTGTTGCCCCTCGCAAAAATGAATGACCTGCCTTTTTGTTGCCCCTCGCAAAAAGGACGGCCCTTGCTTTATGTCCCACCTCGCAAAAACGAGAGCGCTGGCTTTTTGTTCCCCCTCGCAACAATGATGGCCCTTGCTTTTATTTGCTCCTCGCAAAAACCAGAGCCCTGGCTTTTTGTTGCTGCTCGCAAAAACGAGGGCCCATGCATTTTGTTGCCCCTCGCAAAAACGAGGGACCTGGCATTTTGTTGCCCCTCGCAAAAACGAGGGCCCTTACTTTTTGTTGCACCTTGCAGAACCAACGGCACTTTCTTTTTGTTGCCCCACGCTAAAACGAGGGCCCCGAATTTTTGTTGCCACTCGCAACAACGACGGCCCTTGCATTTTGCTTCACCTCGCAAAAACGAGGGCCCTGACTTTTTGTTGCCCCTCGCACAAACGAGGGACCTGCCTTTTTGTTGCCCCTCGCAAAAAGGACGGCCCATGCTTTATGTTGCCCCTCGCAAAAACGAGGGCCCTGGTTTTTGTTGCCCCTCGCAACAACGATGGCCCATGCTTTCTGTTGCCCCTCGCAAAAACGAGGCCCATTGCTTTTTTTTGGCCCTCGCAAAAACAAGGGACCTGGCTTTTTGTTGCCCCTCGCAAAAACGATGGCCCTGTCTTTTTGTTGCACACCGCAAAAACAACGGCCCCTACTGATTGTTGACGCTCACAAAAACGAGGGCCCTTGCTTTTTGTTGCCCCTCGCAAAAACGAGGGACCTGGCTTTTTGTTGCCCATCTCAAATACAAGGGCCCCCACTTTTTGTTGCACCTTGCAAAAACGAGGGCCCTGGCTTTTTGTTGCACCTCGCCAATACGATGGCCCTTGCATTTTGTTGCCGCTTGCAAAAACGATGGCCCTGGCTTTTTGTTGCCCCACGCAAAAATGATAGCTCTTGCTTTTTGTTTCCCCTTGCTATAACGAGAGCCATTTGCTTTTTGTTTGCCATTGCAAAAATGACGGCCCTTGCTTATTGTTGCCCCTCGCAAAAACGAGGGCCCTGGCTTTTTGTTGTGCCTCGCAAAAACGACGGCCCTTGCTTTTTGATGCCTCTGGCAAAAACGAGGGCCCTGGCTTTCTGTTGCCCCTCGCAAAAACGGCGGCCCTTGATTCTTGTTGCCCCGAGCAAAAACGAGGGCCCTGGCTTTTTGTTGCCCCTTTTAAAACGATGAACCTTGATTTTTGATGCCCCTCGAACAAACGAGGGCTCTGGCTTTTTGTTGCCCCTCGCAACAAGGAGAGCCCTCGCTTTTTGTTGCCCCTCACAAAAACGTGGTCCCTGGCTTTTTGTTGCCCCTCACAAAAACGAGGGTCCTTGCTTTTTGTTTCCCTTCGCAAAAACGATGGGCTTTGCTTTTTGTTGCCGCTCGCAAAAACTTGGTCCCTTGCTTTGTGTTGCCACCCGCAAAAATGAGGTCCCTGTCTTTTTGTTGCCCCTCACAAAACCAACGGCCCTTCTTTTAGTTGCCCCACGTAAAAATGAGGGCACTGAAGTTTTGTTGCCCCTCGCAAAAACCGTGTTCTTGCTTTTTGTTACACCTCGCAAAAAAGAGGGCCCTGAATTGTTGTTGCCCCTCGCAAAAACCACGGTCCTTGCTTTTTGTTGCCACTCGCAAAAACGAGTGCCCTGGCTTTTTGTTGCCCCTCGCAAAAACCACGGTCCTTGCTTTTTGTTGCCGCTTGCAAATACGAGGGCCCTGACTTTTTGTTGCCCCTCGCAAAAATGAGTGACCTGCCTTTTTGTTGCCCCTCGCAAAAAGGACGGCCCTTGCTTTATGTCCCACCTCGCAAAAACGAGAGCGCTGGCTTTTTGTTCCCCCTCGCAACAATGATGGCCCTTGCTTTTATTTGCTCCTCGCAAAAACCAGAGCCCTGGCTTTTTGTTGCCGCTCGCAAAAACGAGGGCCCATGCATTTTGTTGCCCCTCGCAAAAACGAGGGACCTGGCATTTTGTTGCCCCTCGCAAAAACGAGGTCCCTTACTTTTTGTTGCACCTCGCAGAACCAACGGCACTTTCTTTTTGTTGCCCCACGCTAAAACGAGGGCCCCGAATTTTTGTTGCCACTCGCAACAACGACGGCCCTTGCATTTTGCTTCACCTCGCAAAAACGAGGGCCCTGACTTTTTGTTGCCCCTCGCACAAACGAGGGACCTGGCATTTTGTTGCCCCTCGCAAAAACGAGGTCCCTTACTTTTTGTTGCACCTCGCAGAACCAACGGCACTTTCTTTTTGTTGCCCCACGCTAAAACGAGGGCCCCGAATTTTTGTTGCCACTCGCAACAACGACGGCCCTTGCATTTTGCTTCACCTCGCAAAAACGAGGAACCTGGCTTTTTGTTGCCCCACGCAAAAATGATAGCTCTTGCTTTTTGTTTCCCCTTGCTATAACGAGAGCCATTTGCTTTTTGTTTGCCATTGCAAAAATGAGGGCCCTTGCTTTTTGTTTTCCCTCACAAAAACTACGGCCCTTGCTTCTTGTTACCCATCGCAAAAAGGAGGGCCCTTGCTATTTGTTGCCCCTCGCAAAAACGAGGGCCCTTGCTTTTTGTTGCCCCTCGCAACAACGATGGCCCTTGCTTTTTGTTGCCCCTCGCAAAAACGAGAACCCTGTCTTTTTGTTGCCCCTCGCAAAAATGAGGGCCCTTGCTATTTCTTTCCCCACGCAAAAACGAGGGCCCTGGCTTTAAGTTTCCCCTCGCAAAAATGATGGACCTGACTTTTTGTTGGCCCTCGCAAAAAGGACTGCGCTTGCTTTATGTTGGCCCTCGAAAAAAGGAGAGCCCTGGTTTTTTGTTGCCCCTCGCAAAAACGAGGGCCCTGACTTTTTGTTGCCCCTCGCAAAAACGAGGGACCTTGCTTTTTGTTGCCCCTCACAAAAATTAGAGCCCTTGCTTTTTGTTGCACCTCGCAAAAACGAGGGCCCTGGCTGTTTGTTGCCCGTTGCCAAAACGAGGGACCTGGCTTTTTGTGGCTCCTCACAAAACCTACGGCCCTTGCTTTTTTTTGCCCCTCGCAAAAACGAGGACACTGTCTTTTTGTTGCCCCTCGCAAAAATGAGGGCCCTTGCTTTTTGTTGCCTCTCGCAAAAACGAGGGCCCTTGCTTTTTGTTGACCTCGCAAAAACGAGCGCCCTTGCTATTTGTTTCCCCTCGCACAAACGAGGGCCCTGGCTTTTAGTTTCCCCTCGCAAAAATGAGGGACCTGACTTTTCGTTGCATCTCGCAACAACGATGGCCCTTGCTTTTTATTGCCCCTCGCAAAAACGAGGGCCCTGGCTTTTTATTGCTCCTCACAAAAAGGAGGGCCCTGGCTTTTTGTTGCCCACTTAAATAACGAGGGCCCTTACTTATTGTTGCACCTCGCAAAACCAACGGCCCTTTCTTTTTGTTGCCCCATGCAAAAATGGGGGCCCTGAATTTTTGTTGCTCCTCGCAAAAACGTTGGCCCTGGCTTTTTGTTGCCCATCGAAAAAACGAGGGCCCTTACTTATTGTTGCACCTCACAATAAGTAAGGGCAAAAACGAGGGCCCTGTATTTTTGTTGCCCTTTTGCAAAAACCACTGTCCTTGCTTTTAGTTGCCCCTCGAAATAACGAGGGCCCTTGCTTTATGTTGACCCTCACGAAATCGAGGGACCTGTCTTGATATTGCCCCTCGCAAAATGGACGTCCCTTGCTTTTTGTTGCCCCTTGCAAAAAACAGGTGCCCTGGCTATTTGTTGACCCTCGCAAAAACGAGCGCCCTGGCATTTTGTTTCCCTTCGCAAAAACGATGGGCTTTGCTTTTTGTTGCCGCTCGCAAAAACTTGGTCCCTTGCTTTTTGTTGCTCCCCGCAAAAATTAGGTCCCTGTCATTTTGTTGCCCCTCGCAAAACCAACGGCCCTTCCTTTTAGTTGCCCCACGTAAAAATGAGGGCCCTGAATTTTCGTTGCCCCCCGCAAAAACCATGTTCCTTGCTTTTTGCTGCCCCTCGCAAAAAAGAGGGCTGTGAATTTTTGTTGCCCCTCGCAAAAACCACGGTCCTTGCTTTTTGTTGCCGCTCTCAAAAACGAGGGCCCTGTCTTTTTGTTGCCACTCCGAACAACGACAGCCCTTGCTTTCTGTTGCCCCTCACAAAAATGATTGCACTTGCTATTTGTTGCCCATCGCAAAAACGAGGGATCTTACTTTTTGTTGCACCTCTCAAAAAAAGGGCCCTTGCTTTTTGTTGATACACGCAAAAACGAGGGCCCTGATTTTTTTTGCCCCTCGCAAAAACCACGTTCCTTGCTTTAGTTGCCCCAGCAAAAAGGCGGGCACTTGCTTTTTGCTGCCTCTCACAAAAACGAAGGCCGTTGCTTATTTTTGCACCTCCCAAAAACGAGGGCCCTGGATTTGTGTTGCGCCTAGTAAAAATGACGGCCCTTGCTTTTTGATGCCCCTAGCAAAAACGAGGGCCATGGCTTTTTGTTGCCCCTCGCAAAAACGAGGGCCCTTGCTTTTTGTTGACCTCGCAAAAACGAGCGCCCTTGCTATTTGTTTCCCGTCGCAAAAACGAGGGCCCTGGCTTTTAGTTTCCCCTCGCAAAAATGAGGGACCTGACTTTTCGTTGGATCTCACAACAACGATGGCCCTTGCTTTTTATTGCCCCTCGCAAAAACGAGAGCCCTGGCTTTTTGTTGCCCCTCACAAAAAGGAGGGCCCTGGCTTTTTGTTGCCCACTTAAATAACAGGGCCCTTACTTATTGTTGCACCTCGCAAAACCAACGGCCCTTTCTTTTTGTTGCCCCATGCAAAAACGGGGGCCCTGAATTTTTGCTGTCCCTCGCAAAAACCACGGTCCTTGCTTTTTGTTGCCCCTCGAATAAACGAGGGACCTGCCTTGAAGTTGCCCCTTGCAAAATTGACGGCCCTTGCTTTTTGTTGCCCCTCGCAAAAAAGAGAGCACTGGCTTTTTGTTGCACCTCGCTACAACGACGGCCCTTGCTTTTTGTTGCCGCTCGCAAAAACGAGTGCCCTGGCTTTTTGTTGCCCGTTCGCAAAAAGGAGGGACCTGCCTTTTTGCTGCCCCTCGGAAAAAGGACGGCCCTTGCTTTATGTTGCCCCTCACAAATACGAGGGCACTTACTTTTTGTTGCCCCTCGCAACAACGACGGCCCTTGCTTTTTGTTTCCCCATGCAAAAGTGAGGGACCTGACTTTTTGTTGCCCCTCGCAAAAACGAGAGCTCTGGCTTTTTGTTGCTCCTCGCAAAAACGTTGGCCCTGGCTTTTTGTTGCCCATCGAAAAAACGAGGGCCCTTACTTATTGTTGCACCTCACAATAAGTAAGGGCAAAAACGAGGGCCCTGTATTTTTGTTGCCCTTTTGCAAAAACCACTGTCCTTGCTTTTAGTTGCCCCTCGAAATAACGAGGGCCCTTGCTTTATGTTGACCCTCACGAAATCGAGGGACCTGTCTTGATATTGCCCCTCGCAAAATGGACGTCCCTTGCTTTTTGTTGCCCCTTGCAAAAAACAGGTGCCCTGGCTATTTGTTGACCCTCGCAAAAACGAGCGCCCTGGCATTTTGTTTCCCTTCGCAAAAACGATGGGCTTTGCTTTTTGTTGCCGCTCGCAAAAACTTGGTCCCTTGCTCTTTGTTGCCCTCGCAAAAACGAGGTCCATGGCTTTTTGTTGCCCTCACAAAAACGAGGGCCGTGGCTTTTTGTTGCCCCTCACAACAGCGACGGCCATTGCTTTTTGTTGCCCCTTACAAAAAAGTGGGCCCTGGCTTTTGGTTGCCCGTCGCCAAAACGAGGGACCTGGCTTTTTGTTGCCCCTCGCAACAACGATGGCTCTTGCTTTTTGTTGCCCCTCGCAAAAACGAGAACCCTGTCTTTTTGTTGCCCCTCGCAAAAATGAGGGCCCTTGCTTTTTGTTGCCCCTCGCAAAAACGAGGGCCCTTGCTTTTTGTTGCCCCTCGCAAAAAGGAGGGCCCTTGCTATTTGTTGCCCCTCGCAAAAACGAGGACCCTTGCTTTTTGTTGCCCATCGCAAAAATGAGGGCCCTTGCTTTTTGTTGTCCCTCACAAAAACTACGGCCCTTGCTTCTTGTTACCCATCGCAAAAAGGAGGGCCCTTGCTTTTTGTTGCCCCTCGCAACAACGATGGCCTTTGCTTTTTGTTGCCCCTCGCAAAAACGAGAACCCTGTCTTTTTGTTGCCCCTCGCAAAAATGAGGGCCCTTGCTATTTCTTTCCCCACGCAAAAACGAGGGCCCTGGCTTTAAGTTTCCCCTCGCAAAAATGAGGGACCTGACTTTTTGTTGGCCCTCGCAAAAAGGACTGCCCTTGCTTTATGTTGCCCCTCGCAAAAACGAGGGCCCTGACTTTTTGTTGCCCCTCGCAAAAACGAGGGACCTTGCTTTTTGTTGCCCCTCACAAAAACGAGAGCCCTTGCTTTTTGTTGCAACTCGCAAAAACGAGGGCCCTGGCTGTTTGTTGCCCCTCGCAAAAACGAGGGCCGTGGCTTTTTGTTGCCCCTCACAACAACGACGGCCATTGCTTTTAATTGCCCCTCACAAAAACGTGGGCCGTGGCTTTTGGTTGCCCGTTGCCAAAACGAGGGACCTGGCTTTTTGTGGCTCCTCACAAAACCTACGGCCCTTGCTTTTTTTTGCCCCTCGCAAAAACGAGGACACTGTCTTTTTGTTGCCCCTCGCAAAAATGAGGGCCCTTGCTTTTTGTTGCCCCACGCAAAAACGAGGGCCCTTGCTTTTTGTTGACCTCGCAAAAACGAGCGCCCTTGCTATTTGTTTCCCCTCGCCCAAACGAGGGCCCTGGCTTTTAGTTTCACCTCGCAAAAATGAGGGACCTGACTTTTCGTTGCATCTCGCAACAACGATGGCCCTTGCTTTTTATTGCCCCTCGCAAAAACGAGGACCCTGGCTTTTTGTTGCTCCTCACAAAAAGGAGGGCCCTGGCTTTTTGTTGCCCACTTAAATAACGAGGGCCCTTACTTATTGTTGCACCTCGCAAAACCAACGGCCCTTTCTTTTTGTTGCCCCATGCAAAAACGGGGGCCCTGAATTTTTGTTGCTCCTCGCAAAAACGTTGGCCCTGGCTTTTTGTTGCCCATCGAAAAAACGAGGGCCCTTACTTATTGTTGCACCTCACAATAAGTAAGGGCAAAAACGAGGGCCCTGTATTTTTGTTGCCCTTATGCAAAAACCACTGTCCTTGCTTTTAGTTGCCCCTCGAAATAACGAGGGCCCTTGCTTTATGTTGACCCTCACGAAATCGAGGGACCTGTCTTGATATTGCCCCTCGCAAAATGGACGTCCCTTGCTTTTTGTTGCCCCTTGCAAAAAACAGGTGCCCTGGCTATTTGTTGACCCTCGCAAAAACGAGCGCCCTGGCATTTTGTTTCCCTTCGCAAAAACGATGGGCTTTGCTTTTTGTTGCCGCTCGCAAAAACTTGGTCCCTTGCTCTTTGATGCTCCCCGCAAAAATTAGGTCCCTGTCATTTTGTTGCCCCTCGCAAAACCAACGGCCCTTCCTTTTAGTTGCCCCACGTAAAAATGAGGGCCCTGAATTTTCGTTGCCCCTCGCAAAAACCATGTTCCTTGCTTTTTGCTGCCCCTCGCAAAAAAGAGGGCTGTGAACTTTTGTTGCCCCTCGCAAAAACCACGGTCCTTGCTTTTTGTTGCCGCTCTCAAAAACGGGTGACCTGCCTTTTGTTGCCCCTCGCAAAAAGGACAGCCCTTGCTTTCTATTGCCCCTCGCAAAAACGAGGGCCCTGTCTTTTTGTTGCCACTCCGAACAACGACAGCCCTTGCTTTCTGTTGCCCCTCACAAAAATGAGAGCACTTGCTATTTGTTGCCCATCGCAAAAACGAGGGACCTTACTTTTTGTTGCACCTCTCAAAAAAAGGGCCCTTGCTTTTTGTTGATACACGCGAAAACGAGGGCCCTGATTTTTTTTGCCCATCGCAAAAACCACGTTCCTTGCTTTAGTTGCCCCAGCAAAAAGGAGGGCACTTGCTTTTTGCTGCCTCTCACAAAAACGAAGGCCGTTGCTTATTTTTGCACCTCACAAAAACGAGGGCCCTGGATTTGTGTTGCGCCTAGTAAAAATGACGGCCCTTGCTTTTTGATGCCCCTAGCAAAAACGAGGGCCATGGCTTTCTATTGCCCTCGCATAAACGACGGCCCTTGATTTTTCTTTTCCCTAGCAAAAACGAGGGCCCTGGCTTTTTTTTGCCCCTCATAAAAACGGTGACGATTCAGTTTTGCTGCCGCTCGAAGAAACGAGGGCCCTGGCTTTGTCTTGCCGCTTGCAAAAACCACGGTCCTTTCTTTTTTTTGCCCCTCGCAAAAACGAGGGCCCTTGTTTTTTGTTGCCCCTCACAAAAACGAGGGACCTGCGTTGAATTTGCCCCTCGCAAAATGGACGGGCTTTGCTTTTTGTTGCCTCTCACAAAAAAGAGTGCCCTGGCTTTAAGTTGCACCTCGCAACAACGCCGGCCCTTGCTTTTTGTTGCCCCTCGCAAACACGAGGGCCCTGGCTTTTTTTTGCCCCTTTAAAAACGATGAACCTTGATTTTGGATGCCCCTCGAACAAACGAGGGCTCTGGCTTTTGTTGCCCCTCGCAACAACGACGGCCCTTGCTTTGTGTTGCCCCTCGCAAAAACGAGGTCCCTGGCTTTTTGTTGCCCCTCACAAAAATGAGGGCCCTTGCTTTTTGCTTCCCTTCGCAAAAACGATGGGCTTTGCTTTTTGCTTCACTTCGCAAAAACGAGGGACCTTGCTTTTTGTTGCACCTCGCAAAACCAACGGCCCTTGCTTTTTGTTGATACATGCAAAAACGAGGGCCCTGAATCTTTGTTGCCCCTCGCAAAAACCACGGTCCTTGCTTTAGTTGCCCCTGGCAAAAACGAGGGCACTGGCTTTATGTTGCCCATCGCAAAATCGAGGGACCTGCCTTTTTGTTGCCCCTCGCAAAAAGGATGGCCCTTGCTTTTTGTTGCCCATCGCAAAAACGAGGACCCTGGCTTTTTGTTGCCCATCGCAAAAACGAGGGCCCTGGCTTTTTGTTGCCAATCGCAAAAACGAGGGTCCTTGCTTTTTGTTGCCCCTCGCAAAAACGAGAGCCCTTGCTTTTTGTTGCACCTCGCAAAAACGAGGTCCCTGGCTTTTTGTTGCCCTCACAAAAACGAGGGCCGTGGCTTTTTGTTGCCCCTCACAACAACGACGGCCATTGCTTTTTGTTGCCCCTTACAAAAAAGTGGGCCCTGGCTTTTGGTTGCCCGTCGCCAAAACGAGGGACCTGGCTTTTTGTTGCCCCTCACAAAAACTACGGCCCTTGCTTATTGTTGCCCCTCGCAAAAAGGAGGGCCCTTGCTATTTGTTGCCCCTCGCAAAAACGGGGGCCCTTGCTTTTTGTTGCCCTTCGCAACAACGATGGCTCTTGCTTTTTGTTGCCCCTCGCAAAAACGAGAACCCTGTCTTTTTGTTGCCCCTCGCAAAAATGAGGGCCCTTGCTTTTTGTTGCCCCTCGCAAAAATGAGGGCCCTTGCTTTTTGTTTTCCCTCACAAAAACTACGGCCCTTGCTTCTTGTTACCCATCGCAAAAAGGAGGGCCCTTGCTATTTGTTGCCCCTCGCAAAAACGAGGGCCCTTGCTTTTTGTTGCCCCTCGCAACAACGATGGCCCTTGCTTTTTGTTGCCCCTCGCAAAAACGAGAACCCTGTCTTTTTGTTGCCCCTCGCAAAAATGAGGGCCCTTGCTATTTCTTTCCCCACGCAAAAACGAGGGCCCTGGCTTTAAGTTTCCCCTCGCAAAAATGATGGACCTGACTTTTTGTTGGCCCTCGCAAAAAGGACTGCGCTTGCTTTATGTTGCCCCTCGAAAAAAGGAGAGCCCTGGTTTTTTGTTGCCCCTCGCAAAAACGAGGGCCCTGACTTTTTGTTGCCCCTCGCAAAAACGAGGGACCTTGCTTTTTGTTGCCCCTCACAAAAATTAGAGCCCTTGCTTTTTGTTGCACCTCGCAAAAACGAGGGCCCTGGCTGTTTGTTGCCCGTTGCCAAAACGAGGGACCTGGCTTTTTGTGGCTCCTCACAAAACCTACGGCCCTTGCTTTTTTTTGCCCCTCGCAAAAACGAGGACACTGTCTTTTTGTTGCCCCTCGCAAAAATGAGGGCCCTTGCTTTTTGTTGCCCCTCGCAAAAACGAGGGCCCTTGCTTTTTGTTGACCTCGCAAAAACGAGCGCCCTTGCTATTTGTTTCCCCTCGCACAAACGAGGGCCCTGGCTTTTAGTTTCCCCTCGCAAAAATGAGGGACCTGACTTTTCGTTGCATCTCGCAACAACGATGGCCCTTGCTTTTTATTGCCCCTCGCAAAAACGAGGGCCCTGGTTTTTTATTGCTCCTCACAAAAAGGAGGGCCCTGGCTTTTTGTTGCCCACTTAAATAACGAGGGCCCTTACTTATTGTTGCAACTCGCAAAACCAACGGCCCTTTCTTTTTGTTGCCCCATGCAAAAACGGGGGCCCTGAATTTTTGTTGCTCCTCGCAAAAACGTTGCCCCTGGCTTTTTGTTGCCCAGCGAAGAAACGAGGGTCCTTACTTATTGTTGCACCTCACAATAAGTAAGGGCAAAAACGAGGGCCCTGTATTTTTGTTGCCCTTTTGCAAAAACCACTGTCCTTGCTTTTAGTTGCCCCTCGAAATAACGAGGGCCCTTGCTTTATGTTGACCCTCACGAAATCGAGGGACCTGTCTTGATATTGCCCCTCGCAAAATGGACGTCCCTTGCTTTTTGTTGCCCCTTGCAAAAAACAGGTGCCCTGGCTATTTGTTGACCCTCGCAAAAACGAGCGCCCTGGCATTTTGTTTCCCTTCGCAAAAACGATGGGCTTTGCTTTTTGTTGCCGCTCGCAAAAACTTGGTCACTTGCTTTTTGTTGCTCCCCGCAAAAATTAGATCCCTGTCATTTTGTTGCCCCTCGCAAAACCAACGGCCCTTCCTTTTAGTTGCCCCACGTAAAAATGAGGGCCCTGAATTTTCGTTGCCCCTCGCAAAAACCATGTTCCTTGCTTTTTGCTGCCCCTCGCAAAAAAGAGGGCTGTGAATTTTTGTTGCCCCTCGCAAAAACCACGGTCCTTGCTTTTTGTTGCCGCTCTCAAAAACGGGTGACCTGCCTTTTGTTGCCCCTCGCAAAAAGGACAGCCCTTGCTTTCTGTTGCCCCTCGCAAAAACGAGGGCCCTGTCTTTTTGTTGCCACTCCGAACAACGACAGCCCTTGCTTTCTGTTGCCCCTCACAAAAATGAGAGCACTTGCTATTTGTTGCCCACCGCAAAAACGAGGGACCTTACGTTTTGTTGCACCTCTCAAAAAAAGGGCCTTTGCTTTTTGTTGATACACGCAAAAACGAGGGCCCTGATTTTTTTTGCCCCTCGCAAAAACCACGTTCCTTGCTTTAGTTGCCCCAGCAAAAAGGAGGGCACTTGCTTTTTGCTGCCTCTCACAAAAACGAAGGCCGTTGCTTATTTTTGCACCTCACAAAAACGAGGGCCCTGGATTTGTGTTGCGCCTAGTAAAAATGACGGCCCTTGCTTTTTGATGCCCCTAGCAAAAACGAGGGCCATGGCTTTTTGTTGCCCCTCGCAAAAACGAGGGCCCTTGCTTTTTGTTGACCTCGCAAAAACGAGCGCCCTTGCTATTTGTTTCCCGTCGCAAAAACGAGGGCCCTGGCTTTTAGTTTCCCCTCGCAAAAATGAGGGACCTGACTTTTCGTTGGATCTCGCAACAACGATGGCCCTTGCTTTTTATTGCCCCTCGCAAAAACGAGAGCCCTGGCTTTTTGTAGCCCCTCACAAAAAGGAGGGCCCTGGCTTTTTGTTGCCCACTTAAATAACGAGGGCCCTTACTTATTGTTGCACCTCGCAAAACCAACGGCCCTTTCTTTTTGTTGCCCCATGCAAAAACGGGGGCCCTGATTTTTTGCTGTCCCTCGCAAAAACCACGGTCCTTGCTTTTTGTTGCCCCTCGCAAAAACGAGGGCCCTTGCTTTTTGTTGACCTCGCAAAAACGAGCGCCCTTGCTATTTGTTTCCCCTCGCACAAACGAGGGCCCTGGCTTTTAGTTTCCCCTCGCAAAAATGAGGGACCTGACTTTTCGTTGCATCTCGCAACAACGATGGCCCTTGCTTTTTATTGCCCCTCGCAAAAACGAGGGCCCTGGCTTTTTATTGCTCCTCACAAAAAGGAGGGCCCTGGCTTTTTGTTGCCCACTTAAATAACGAGGGCCCTTACTTATTGTTGCACCTCGCAAAACCAACGGCCCTTTCTTTTTGTTGCCCCATGCAAAAACGGGGGCCCTGAATTTTTGTTGCTCCTCGCAAAAACGTTGCCCCTGGCTTTTTGTTGCCCAGCGAAGAAACGAGGGTCCTTACTTATTGTTGCACCTCACAATAAGTAAGGGCAAAAACGAGGGCCCTGTATTTTTGTTGCCCTTTTGCAAAAACCACTGTCCTTGCTTTTAGTTGCCCCTCGAAATAACGAGGGCCCTTGCTTTATGTTGACCCTCACGAAATCGAGGGACCTGTCTTGATATTGCCCCTCGCAAAATGGACGTCCCTTGCTTTTTGTTGCCCCTTGCAAAAAACAGGTGCCCTGGCTATTTGTTGACCCTCGCAAAAACGAGCGCCCTGGCATTTTGTTTCCCTTCGCAAAAACGATGGGCTTTGCTTTTTGTTGCCGCTCGCAAAAACTTGGTCCCTTGCTTTTTGTTGCTCCCCGCAAAAATTAGGTCCCTGTCATTTTGTTGCCCCTCGCAAAACCAACGGCCCTTCCTTTTAGTTGCCCCACGTAAAAATGAGGGCCCTGAATTTTCGTTGCCCCTCGCAAAAACCATGTTCCTTGCTTTTTGCTGCCCCTCGCAAAAAAGAGGGCTGTGAATTTTTGTTGCCCCTCGCAAAAACCACGGTCCTTGCTTTTTGTTGCCGCTCTCAAAAACGGGTGACCTGCCTTTTGTTGCCCCTCGCAAAAAGGACAGCCCTTGCTTTCTGTTGCCCCTCGCAAAAACGAGGGCCCTGTCTTTTTGTTGCCACTCCGAACAACGACAGCCCTTGCTTTCTGTTGCCCCTCACAAAAATGAGAGCACTTGCTATTTGTTGCCCATCGCAAAAACGAGGGACCTTACGTTTTGTTGCACCTCTCAAAAAAAGGGCCTTTGCTTTTTGTTGATACACGCAAAAACGAGGGCCCTGATTTTTTTTGCCCCTCGCAAAAACCACGTTCCTTGCTTTAGTTGCCCCAGCAAAAAGGAGGGCACTTGCTTTTTGCTGCCTCTCACAAAAACGAAGGCCGTTGCTTATTTTTGCACCTCACAAAAACGAGGGCCCTGGATTTGTGTTGCGCCTAGTAAAAATGACGGCCCTTGCTTTTTGATGCCCCTAGCAAAAACGAGGGCCATGGCTTTTTGTTGCCCCTCGCAAAAACGAGGGCCCTTGCTTTTTGTTGACCTCGCAAAAACGAGCGCCCTTGCTATTTGTTTCCCGTCGCAAAAACGAGGGCCCTGGCTTTTAGTTTCCCCTCGCAAAAATGAGGGACCTGACTTTTCGTTGGATCTCGCAACAACGATGGCCCTTGCTTTTTATTGCCCCTCGCAAAAACGAGAGCCCTGGCTTTTTGTAGCCCCTCACAAAAAGGAGGGCCCTGGCTTTTTGTTGCCCACTTAAATAACGAGGGCCCTTACTTATTGTTGCACCTCGCAAAACCAACGGCCCTTTCTTTTTGTTGCCCCATGCAAAAACGGGGGCCCTGATTTTTTGCTGTCCCTCGCAAAAACCACGGTCCTTGCTTTTTGTTGCCCCTCGAATAAACGAGGGACCTGCCTTGAAGTTGCCCCTTGCAAAATTGACGGCCCTTGCTTTTTGTTGCCCCTCGCAAAAAGGACGGCCCTCACATTATATTGCCCCTCGCAAAAACGAGAGCTCTGGCTTTTTGTTGCTCCTCGCAAAAACGTTGGCCCTGGCTTTTTGTTGCCCATCGAAAAAACGAGGGCCCTTACTTATTGTTGCACCTCACAATAAGTAAGGGCAAAAACGAGGGCCCTGTATTTTTGTTGCCCTTTTGCAAAAACCACTGTCCTTGCTTTTAGTTGCCCCTCGAAATAACGAGGGCCCTTGCTTTATGTTGACCCTCACGAAATCGAGGGACCTGTCTTGATATTGCCCCTCGCAAAATGGACGTCCCTTGCTTTTTGTTGCCCCTTGCAAAAAACAGGTGCCCTGGCTATTTGTTGACCCTCGCAAAAACGAGCGCCCTGGCATTTTGTTTCCCTTCGCAAAAACGATGGGCTTTGCTTTTTGTTGCCGCTCGCAAAAACTTGGTCCCTTGCTCTTTGTTGCCCTCGCAAAAACGAGGTCCATGGCTTTTTGTTGCCCTCACAAAAACGAGGGCCGTGGCTTTTTGTTGCCCCTCACAACAGCGACGGCCATTGCTTTTTGTTGCCCCTTACAAAAAAGTGGGCCCTGGCTTTTGGTTGCCCGTCGCCAAAACGAGGGACCTGGCTTTTTGTTGCCCCTCGCAACAACGATGGCTCTTGCTTTTTGTTGCCCCTCGCAAAAACGAGAACCCTGTCTTTTTGTTGCCCCTCGCAAAAATGAGGGCCCTTGCTTTTTGTTGCCCCTCGCAAAAACGAGGGCCCTTGCTTTTTGTTGCCCCTCGCAAAAAGGAGGGCCCTTGCTATTTGTTGCCCCTCGCAAAAAAGAGAGCCCTGGCTTTTTGTTGCACCTCGCTACAACGACGGCCCTTGTTTTTTGTTGCCGCTCGCAAAAACGAGTGCCCTGGCTTTTTGTTGCCCGTTCGCAAAAAGGAGGGACCTGCCTTTTTGCTGCCCCTCGGAAAAAGGACGGCCCTTGCTTTATGTTGCCCCTCACAAATACGAGGGCACTTACTTTTTGTTGCCCCTCGCAACAACGACGGCCCTTGCTTTTTGTTTCCCCATGCAAAAGTGAGGGACCTGACTTTTTGTTGCCCCTCGCAAAAAGGACGGCCCTCACATTATATTGCCCCTCGCAAAAACGAGAGCTCTGGCTTTTTGTTGCTCCTCGCAAAAACGTTGGCCCTGGCTTTTTGTTGCCCATCGAAAAAACGAGGGCCCTTACTTATTGTTGCACCTCACAATAAGTAAGGGCAAAAACGAGGGCCCTGTATTTTTGTTGCCCTTTTGCAAAAACCACTGTCCTTGCTTTTAGTTGCCCCTCGAAATAACGAGGGCCCTTGCTTTATGTTGACCCTCACGAAATCGAGGGACCTGTCTTGATATTGCCCCTCGCAAAATGGACGTCCCTTGCTTTTTGTTGCCCCTTGCAAAAAACAGGTGCCCTGGCTATTTGTTGACCCTCGCAAAAACGAGCGCCCTGGCATTTTGTTTCCCTTCGCAAAAACGATGGGCTTTGCTTTTTGTTGCCGCTCGCAAAAACTTGGTCCCTTGCTCTTTGTTGCCCTCGCAAAAACGAGGTCCATGGCTTTTTGTTGCCCTCACAAAAACGAGGGCCGTGGCTTTTTGTTGCCCCTCACAACAGCGACGGCCATTGCTTTTTGTTGCCCCTTACAAAAAAGTGGGCCCTGGCTTTTGGTTGCCCGTCGCCAAAACGAGGGACCTGGCTTTTTGTTGCCCCTCACAAAAACTACGGCCCTTGCTTTTTGTTGCCCCTCGCAAAAAGGAGGGCCCTTGCTATTTGTTGCCCATCGCAAAAACGAGGGCCCTTGCTTTTTGTTGCCCCTCGCAACAACGATGGCTCTTGCTTTTTGTTGCCCCTCGCAAAAACGAGAACCCTGTCTTTTTGTTGCTCCTCGCAAAAATGAGGGCCCTTGCTTTTTGTTGCCCCTCGCAAAAACGAGGGCCCTTGCTTTTTGTTGCCCCTCGCAAAAAGGAGGGCCCTTGCTATTTGTTTCCCCTCGCAAAAACGAGGGCCCTTGCTTTTTGTTGCCCATCGCAAAAATGGGGCCCTTGCTTTTTGTTGTCCCTCACAAAAACTACGGCCCTTGCTTCTTGTTACCCATCGCAAAAAGGAGGGCCCTTGCTTTTTGTTGCCCCTCGCAACAACGATGGCCCTTGCTTTTTGTTGCCCCTCGCAAAAACGAGAACCCTGTCTTTTTGTTGCCCCTCGCAAAAATGAGGGCCCTTGCTATTTCTTTCCCCACGCAAAAACGAGGGCCCTGGCTTTAAGTTTCCCCTCGCAAAAATGAGGGACCTGACTTTTTGTTGGCCCTCGCAAAAAGGACTGCCCTTGCTTTATGTTGCCCCTCGAAAAAAGGAGAGCCCTGGTTTTTTGTTGCCCCTCGCAAAAACGAGGGCCCTGACTTTTTGTTGCCCCTCGCAAAAACGAGGGACCTTGCTTTTTGTTGCCACTCACAAAAACGAGAGCCCTTGCTTTTTGTTGCAACTCGCAAAAACGAGGGCCCTGGCTGTTTGTTGCCCCTCGCAAAAACGAGGGCCGTGGCTTTTTGTTGCCCCTCACAACAACGACGGCCATTGCTTTTAATTGCCCCTCACAAAAACGTGGGCCGTGGCTTTTGGTTGCCCGTTGCCAAAACGAGGGACCTGGCTTTTTGTGGCTCCTCACAAAACCTACGGCCCTTGCTTTTTTTTGCCCCTCGCAAAAACGAGGACACTGTCTTTTTGTTGCCCCTCGCAAAAATGAGGGCCCTTGCTTTTTGTTGCCCCTCGCAAAAACGAGGGCCCTTGCTTTTTGTTGACCTCGAAAAAACGAGCGCCCTTGCTATTTGTTTCCCCTCGCACAAACGAGGGCCCTGGCTTTTAGATTCACCTCGCAAAAATGAGGGACCTGACTTTTCGTTGCATCTCGCAACAACGATGGCCCTTGCTTTTTATTGCCCCTCGCAAAAACGAGGGCCCTGGCTTTTTGTTGCTCCTCACAAAAAGGAGGGCCCTGGCTTTTTGTTGCCCACTTAAATAACGAGGGCCCTTACTTATTGTTGCACCTCGCAAAACCAACGGCCCTTTCTTTTTGTTGCCCCATGCAAAAACGGGGGCCCTGAATTTTTGTTGCTCCTCGCAAAAACGCTGGCCCTGGCTTTTTGTTGCCCATCGAAAAAACGAGGGCCCTTACTTATTGTTGCACCTCACAATAAGTAAGGGCAAAAACGAGGGCCCTGTATTTTTGTTGCCCTTTTGCAAAAACCACTGTCCTTGCTTTTAGTTGCCCCTCGAAATAACGAGGGCCCTTGCTTTATGTTGACCCTCACGAAATCGAGGGACCTGTCTTGATATTGCCCCTCGCAAAATGGACGTCCCTTGCTTTTTGTTGCCCCTTGCAAAAAACAGGTGCCCTGGCTATTTGTTGACCCTCGCAAAAACGAGTGCCCTGGCATTTTGTTTCCCTTCGCAAAAACGATGGGCTTTGCTTTTTGTTGCCGCTCGCAAAAACTTGGTCCCTTGCTCTTTGATGCTCCCCGCAAAAATTAGGTCCCTGTCATTTTGTTGCCCCTCGCAAAACCAACGGCCCTTCCTTTTAGTTGCCCCACGTAAAAATGAGGGCCCTGAATTTTCGTTGCCCCTCGCAAAAACCATGTTCCTTGCTTTTTGCTGCCCCTCGCAAAAAAGAGGGCTGTGAACTTTTGTTGCCCCTCGCAAAAACCACGGTCCTTGCTTTTTGTTGCCGCTCTCAAAAACGGGTGACCTGCCTTTTGTTGCCCCTCGCAAAAAGGACAGCCCTTGCTTTCTATTGCCCCTCGCAAAAACGAGGGCCCTGTCTTTTTGTTGCCACTCCGAACAACGACAGCCCTTGCTTTCTGTTGCCCCTCACAAAAATGAGAGCACTTGCTATTTGTTGCCCATCGCAAAAACGAGGGACCTTACTTTTTGTTGCACCTCTCAAAAAAAGGGCCCTTGCTTTTTGTTGATACACGCAAAAACGAGGGCCCTGATTTTTTTTGCCCATCGCAAAAACCACGTTCCTTGCTTTAGTTGCCCCAGCAAAAAGGAGGGCACTTGCTTTTTGCTGCCTCTCACAAAAACGAAGGCCGTTGCTTATTTTTGCACCTCACAAAAACGAGGGCCCTGGATTTGTGTTGCGCCTAGTAAAAATGACGGCCCTTGCTTTTTGATGCCCCTAGCAAAAACGAGGGCCATGGCTTTCTATTGCCCCTCGCATAAACGACGGCCCTTGATTTTTCTTTTCCCTAGCAAAAACGAGGGCCCTGGCTTTTTTTTGCCCCTCATAAAAACGGTGACCATTCAGTTTTGCTGCTGCTCGAAGAGACGAGGGCCCTGGCTTTGTCTTGCCACTTGCAAAAACCACGGTCCTTTCTTTTTTTTGCCCCTCGCAAAAACGAGGGCCCTTGTTTTTTGTTGCCCCTCACAAAAACGAGGGACCTGCGTTGAATTTGCCCCTCGCAAAATGGACGGGCTTTGCTTTTTGTTGCCGCTCACAAAAAAGAGTGCCCTGGCTTTAAGTTGCACCTCGCAACAACGCCGGCCCTTGCTTTTTGTTGCCCCTCGCAAACACGAGGGCCCTGGCTTTTTGTTGCCCCTTTAAAAACGATGAACCTTGATTTTGGATGCCCCTCGAACAAATGAGGGCTCTGGCTTTTGTTGCCCCTCGCAACAACGACGGCCCTTGCTTTGTGTTGCCCCTCGCAAAAACGAGGTCCCTGGCTTTTTGTTGCCCCTCACAAAAATGAGGGCCCTTGCTTTTTGCTTCCCTTCGCAAAAACGATGGGCATTGCTTTTTGTTGCCCCTCGCAAAAACTTGGTACCTTGCTTTGTGTTGCCCCCTGCAAAAATGAGTTCCCTGTCTTTTTGTTGCCCCTCGCAAAACCAACGGCCCTTCCTTTTAGTTGCCCCACGTAAAAATGAGGGCCCTGAATTTTTGTTGCCCCTCGCAAAAACAGTGTTCCTTGCTTTTTGTTACCCCTCGCGAAAAAGAGGGCCCTGAATTTTTGTTGCCCCTCGCAATAACCACGGTCCTTGCTTTTTGTTGCCGCTGGCAAAAACGAGGGCCCTGGCTTTCTGTTGCACCTCGCAAAAATGGGGGACCTGCCTTTTGTTTCCCCTCGCAAAAAGGACGGCCCTTGCATTCTGTTGCCCCTCGCATAAACGAGGGTCCTGTCTTTTTGTTGCCACTCCGAACAACGACGGCCCTTGCTTTCTGTTGCCCCTCACAAAAACGAGAGCACTTGCTATTTGTTGCCCATCGCAAAAACAAGGGACCTTACTTTTTGTTGCACCTCGCAAAACCAACGGCCCTTGCTTTTTGTTGATACACGCAAAAACGAGGGCCCTGAATCTTTGTTGCCCCTCGCAAAAACCACGGTCCTTGCTTTAGTTGCCCCTGGCAAAAACGAGGGCCCTTGCTTTTTGTTGCCCATCACAAAAACGAGGGACCTGACTTGATGTTGCCCCTCGCAACAACGACGGCCCTTGCTTTTTGTTGCCCCTCGCAAAAACGAGGGCACTGGCTTTTTGTTGCCCATCGCAAAATCGAGGGACCTGCCTTTTTGTTGCCCCTCGCAAAAAGGATGACCCTTGCTTTTTTTTGCCCCTCGCAAAAACGAGGACCCTGGCTTTTTGTTGCCCCTCGCAAAAACGAGGGCCCTGGCTTTTTGTTGCCCCTCGCAACTTCGATGGCCCTTGCTTTTTGTTGCCGCTCGGAAAAACGAGGGCCCTGACTTTTTGCTGCCCCTCGCAAAAACGAGGGCCCTTGCTTTTTGTTGCCCCTCACAAAAACGAGGACCCTGGCTTTTTGTTGCCCCTCGCAAAAACGAGGGCCCTGGCTTTTTGTTGCCCCTCGCAACTTCGATGGCCCTTGCTTTTTGTTGCCGCTCGCAAAAACGAGGGCCCTGACTTTTTGCTGCCCCTCGCAAAAACGAGGGCCCTTGCTTTTTGTTGCCCCTCACAAAAACGAGAGACCTTGCTTTTTGTTGCACCTCGCAAAAACGAGGGCCCTGGCTTTTTGTTGTACCTCGCAAAAATGAGGGCACTGGCTTTTTGTTGCCCATCGCAAAATCGAGGGACCTGCCTTTTTGTTGCCCCTCACAACAACGACGGCCAGTGCTTTATGTGGCCCCTTACAAAAACGTGGGCCCTGGCTTTTGTTTGCCCGTCGCCAAAATGAGGGACCTGGCTTTTTGTTGCCCCTCACAAAAACTACGGCCCTTTCTTTTTGTTGCCCCTCCCAAAAAGGAGGGCCGTTGCTATTTGTTGCCCCTCGCAAAAACGAGGGCCCTTGCTTTTTGTTACCCCTTAAAAAAACGAGGGCCCTTGCTTTTTGTTGCCCCTCGCAACAACGATGGCCCTTGCTTTTTGTTGCCCCTCGCAAAAACGAGAACCCTGTCTTTTTGTTGCCCCTCGCAAAAATGAGGTCCCTTGCTTTTTGTTGCCCATCGCAAAAACGAGGGCCCTTGCTTTTTGTTGACCATCGCAAAAACGAGGACCCTTGCTATTTGTTTCCCCACGCAAAAACGAGGGCCCTGGTTTTTAGTTTCCCCTCGCAAAAATGAGGGACCTGACTTTTTGCTGCCCCTCGCAAAAAGTACTGCCCTTGCTTTATGTTGCCCCTCGAAAAACGAGGGCCCTGGCTTTTTGTTGCCCCTCGCATAAACGATGGTCCTTGATTTTTCTTTTCCCTAGCAAAAACGAGGGCCCTGGCTTTATTTTGCCCCTCACAAAAACGAGGGACCTGCGTTGAATTTGCCCCTCGCAAAATGGACGGGCTTTGCTTTTTGTTGCCCCTCGCAAAAAAGAGTGCCCTGGCTTTAAGTTGCACCTCGCAACAACGACGGCCCTTGCTTTTTGTTGCCCCTCGCAAAAACGAGGGACCTGGCTTTTTGTTGCCCCTTTAAAAACGATGGCATGTGCATTTTGTTGCCCCTAGCAAAAACGAGGGCCCTCGCTTATTGTTGCCGCTGGCAAAAACGAGGGCCCTTGCTTTTTGTTGCCCCTTGCAAATACGAGGGACCTGGCTTTTTGTTGCAACTCGCAAAAACGATGGCCTTGTCTTTTTGTTGCCCATCGCAAAAACAAGGGCCCCTACTTTTTGTTGCACCTTGCAAAAACGACGGCGCTTGCTTTTTGTTGCCCCTCACAAAAAGGAGGGCACTTGCTTTTTGTTGCCTCTCACAAAAACGACGGCTGTTGCTTTTTGTTGCCCCTCGCAAAAACGAGGACCCTGTCTTTTTGTTGCACCTCGCAAATACGATGGCCCTTGCTTTTTGTTTCCCCTTGCTATAACGAGAGCCATTGGCTTTTTGTTTGCCTTTGCAAAAATGACGGCCCTTGCTTATTGTTGCCCCTCGCAAAAACGAGGGCCCTGGATTTTTGTTGCCCCTCGCAAAAATGACGGCCCTTGCTTATTGTTGCCACTCGCAAAAACGAGGGCCCTGGCTTTTTGTTGTGCCTAGCAAAAACGACGGCACTTGCTTTTTGATGCCTCTGGCAAAAACGAGGACCTGGCTTTCTGTTGCCCCTCGCAAAAACGACGGCCCTTGATTCTTGTTGCCCCGAGCAAAAACGAGGGCCCTGGCATTTTGTTGCCCCTTTTAAAACGATGAACCTTGATTTTTGATGCCCCTCGAACTAACAAGGGCTCTGGCTTTTTGTTGCCCCTCGCAACAACGATGGCCCTTGCTTTTTGTTGCCCCTCGCAGAAACTTGGTCCCTTGCTTTGTGTTGCCCCTCGCAAAAATGAGTTCCCTGTCTTTTTGTTGCCCCTCGCAAATCCAATGGCCCTTCCTTTTAGTTGCCCCACGTAAAAATGAGGGCCCTGAATTTTTGTTGCCCCTCGCAAAAACAGTGTTCCTTGCTTTTTGTTGCCGCTCACAAAAACGAGGGCCCTGGCTTTCTGTTGCCCCTCGCAAAAATGGGGGACCTGCATTATGGTTTCCCCGCGCAAAAAGGACGGCCCTTGCTTTCTGTTGCCCCTCGCATAAACGAGGGCCCTGTCTTTTTGTTGCCCCTCCGCACAACGACGGCCCTTGCTTTTTGTTGCCCCTCACAAAAACGAGAGCACTTGCTATTTGTTGCCCATCGGAAAAACAAGGGACCTTACTTTTTGTTGCACCTCGCAAAACCAACGGCCCTTGCTTTTTGTTGATACATGCAAAAACGAGGGCCCTTGCTTTTTGTTGCCCATCACAAAAACGAGGGACCTGACTTGATGTTGCCCCTCGCAAAAAGGATGACCCTTGCTTTTTGTTGCCCCTCGCAAAAACGAGGACCCTGGCTTTTTGTTGCCCCTCGCAAAAACGAGGGCCCTGGCTTTTTGTTGCCCCTCGCAACTTCGATGGCCCTTGCTTTTTGTTGCCGCTCGCAAAAACGATGGCCCTGACTTTTTGCTGCCCCTCGCAAAAACGAGGGCCCTTGCTTTTTGTTGCCCCTCACAAAAACGAGAGCCCTTGCTTTTTGTTGCACCTCGCAAAAACGAGGGCCCTGGCTTTTTGTTGCACCTCGCAAAAATGAGGGCACTGGCTTTTTGTTGCCCATCGCAAAATCGAGGGACCTGCCTTTTTGTTGCCCCTCACAACAACGACGGCCATTGCTTTATGTGGCCCCTTACAAAAACGTGGGCCCTGGCTTTTGTTTGCCCGTCGCCAAAATGAGGGACCTGGCTTTTTGTTGCCCCTCACAAAAACTACGGCCCTTTCTTTTTGTTGCCCCTCCCAAAAAGGAGGGCCGTTGCTATTTGTTGCCCCTCGCAAAAACGAGGGCCCTTGCTTTTTGTTACCCCTCAGAAAAACGAGGGCCCTTGCTTTTTGTTGCCCCTCGCAACAACGATGGCCCTTGCTTTTTGTTGCCCCTCGCAAAAACGAGAACCCTGTCTTTTTGTTGCCCCTCGCAAAAATGAGGGCCCTTGCTTTTTGTTGCCCCTCGCAAAAACGAGGGCCCTTGCTTTTTGTTGACCATCGCAAAAACGAGGGCCCTTGCTATTTGTTTCCCCACGCAAAAACGAGGGCCCTGATTTTTAGTTTCACCTCGCAAAAATGAGGGACCTGACTTTTTGTTGCCCCTCGCAAAAAGTACTGCCCTTGCTTTATGTTGCCCCTCGAAAAACGAGGGCCCTGGCTTTTTGTTGCCCCTCGCATAAACGATGGTCCTTGATTTTTCTTTTCCCTAGCAAAAACGAGGGCCCTGGCTTTATTTTGCCCCAAATAAAAACGGTGACCATTGAGTTTTGCTGCCCCTCGAAAAATCGAGGGCCCTGGCTTTGTCTTTCTGCTTGCAAAAACCACGGTCCCTGCTTTTTTTTGCCCCTCGCAAAAACGAGGGCCCTTGCTTTTTGTTGCCCCTCACAAAAACGAGGGACCTGCGTTGAATTTGCCCCTCGCAAAATGGACGGGCTTTGCTTTTTGTTGCCCCTCGCAAAAAAGAGTGCCCTGGCTTTAAGTTGCACCTCGCAACAACGACGGCCCTTGCTTTTTGTTGCCCCTCGCAAAAACGAGGGACCTGGCTTTTTGTTGCCCCTCGCAACAACGATGGCATGTGCATTTTGTTGCCCCTAGCAAAAACGAGGGCCCTAGCTTATCGTTGCCGCTTGCAAAAACGAGGGCCCTTGCTTTTTGTTGCCCCTTGCAAATACGAGGGACCTGGCTTTTTGTTGCAACTCGCAAAAACGATGGCCTTGTCTTTTTGTTGCCCATCGCAAATCCAATGGCCCTTCCTTTTAGTTGCCCCACGTAAAAATGAGGGCCCTGAATTTTTGTTGCCCCTCGCAAAAACAGTGTTCCTTGCTTTTTGTTGCCGCTCACAAAAACGAGGGCCCTGGCTTTCTGTTGCCCCTCGCAAAAATGGGGGACCTTCATTATGGTTTCCCCGTGCAAAAAGGACGGCCCTTGCTTTCTGTTGCCCCTCGCATAAACGAGGGCCCTGTCTTTTTGTTGCCCCTCCGCACAACGACGGCCCTTGCTTTTTGTTGCCCCTCACAAAAACGAGAGCACTTGCTATTTGTTGCCCATCGGAAAAACAAGGGACCTTACTTTTTGATGCACCTCGCAAAACCAACGGCCCTTGCTTTTTGTTGATACATGCAAAAACGAGGGCCCTTGCTTTTTGTTGCCCATCACAAAAACGAGGGACCTGACTTGATGTTGCCCCTCGCAAAAAGGATGACCCTTGCTTTTTGTTGCCCCTCGCAAAAACGAGGACCCTGGCTTTTTGTTGCCCCTCGCAAAAACGAGGGCCCTGGCTTTTTGTTGCCCCTCGCAACTTCGATGGCCCTTGCTTTTTGTTGCCGCTCGCAAAAACGATGGCCCTGACTTTTTGCTGCCCCTCGCAAAAACGAGGGCCCTTGCTTTTTGTTGCCCCTCACAAAAACGAGAGCCCTTGCTTTTTGTTGCACCTCGCAAAAACGAGGGCCCTGGCTTTTTGTTGCACCTCGCAAAAATGAGGGCACTGGCTTTTTGTTGCCCATCGCAAAATCGAGGGACCTGCCTTTTTGTTGCCCCTCACAACAACGACGGCCATTGCTTTATGTGGCCCCTTACAAAAACGTGGGCCCTGGCTTTTGTTTGCCCGTCGCCAAAATGAGGGACCTGGCTTTTTGTTGCCCCTCACAAAAACTACGGCCCTTTCTTTTTGTTGCCCCTCCCAAAAAGGAGGGCCGTTGCTATTTGTTGCCCCTCGCAAAAACGAGGGCCCTTGCTTTTTGTTACCCCTCAGAAAAACGAGGGCCCTTGCTTTTTGTTGCCCCTCGCAACAACGATGGCCCTTATTTTTTGTTGCCCCTCGCAAAAACGAGAACCCTGTCTTTTTGTTGCCCCTCGCAAAAATGAGGGCCCTTGCTTTTTGTTGCCCCTCGCAAAAACGAGGGCCCTTGCTTTTTGTTGACCATCGCAAAAACGAGGGCCCTTGCTATTTGTTTCCCCACGCAAAAACGAGGGCCCTGGTTTTTAGTTTCCCCTCGCAAAAATGAGGGACCTGACTTTTTGTTGCCCCTCGCAAAAAGTACTGCCCTTGCTTTATGTTGCCCCTCGAAAAACGAGGGCCCTGGCTTTTTGTTGCCCCTCGCATAAACGATGGTCCTTGATTTTTCTTTTCCCTAGCAAAAACGAGGGCCCTGGCTTTATTTTGCCCCTAATAAAAACGGTGACCATTGAGTTTTGCTGCCCCTCGAAAAATCGAGGGCCCTGGCTTTGTCTTTCTGCTTGCAAAAACCACGGTCCCTGCTTTTTTTTGCCCCTCGCAAAAACGAGGGCCCTTGCTTTTTGTTGCCACTCACAAAAACGAGGGACCTGCGTTGAATTTGCCCCTCGCAAAATGGACGGGCTTTGCTTTTTGTTGCCCCTCGCAAAAAAGAGTGCCCTGGCTTTAAGTTGCACCTCGCAACAACGACGGCCCTTGCTTTTTGTTGCCCCTCGCAAAAACGAGGGACCTGGCTTTTTGTTGCCCCTCGCAACAACGATGGCATGTGCATTTTGTTGCCCCTAGCAAAAACGAGGGCCCTAGCTTATCGTTGCCGCTTGCAAAAACGAGGGCCCTTGCTTTTTGTTGCCCCTTGCAAATACGAGGGACCTGGCTTTTTGTTGCAACTCGCAAAAACGATGGCCTTGTCTTTTTGTTGCCCATCGCAAAAACAAGGGCCCCTACTTTTTGTTGCACCTTGCAAAAACGACGGCGCTTGCTTTTTGTTGCCCCTCACAAAAAGGAGGGCACTTGCTTTTTGTTGCCTCTCACAAAAACGACGGCTGTTGCTTTTTGTTGCCCCTCGCAAAAACGAGGACCCTGTCTTTTTGTTGCACCTCGCAAATACGATGGCCCTTACTTTTTGTTGCCGCTTGCAAAAACGATGGCCCTGGCTTTTTGTTGCCCCACGAAAAAACGATAGCCCTTACTTTTTGTTTCCCCTTGCTATAACGAGAGCCATTGGCTTTTTGTTTGCCTTTGCAAAAATGACGGCCCTTGCTTATTGTTGCCCCTCGCAAAAACGAGGGCCCTGGATTTTTGTTGCCCCTCGCAAAAATGACGGCCCTTGCTTATTGTTGCCACTCGCAAAAACGAGGGCCCTGGCTTTTTGTTGTGCCTAGCAAAAACGACGGCACTTGCTTTTTGATGCCTCTGGCAAAAACGAGGACCTGGCTTTCTGTTGCCCCTCGCAAAAACGACGGCCCTTGATTCTTGTTGCCCCGAGCAAAAACGAGGGCCCTGGCATTTTGTTGCCCCTTTTAAAACGATGAACCTTGATTTTTGATGCCCCTCGAACTAACAAGGGCTCTGGCTTTTTGTTGCCCCTCGCAACAACGATGGCCCTTGCTTTTTGTTGCCCCTCGCAGAAACTTGGTCCCTTGCTTTGTGTTGCCCCTCGCAAAAATGAGTTCCCTGTCTTTTTGTTGCCCCTCGCAAATCCAATGGCCCTTCCTTTTAGTTGCCCCACGTAAAAATGACGGCCCTGAATTTTTGTTGCCCCTCGCAAAAACAGTGTTCCTTGCTTTTTGTTGCCGCTCACAAAAACGAGGGCCCTGGCTTTCTGTTGCCCCTCGCAAAAATGGGGGACCTGCATTATGGTTTCCCCGCGCAAAAAGGACGGCCCTTGCTTTCTGTTGCCCCTCGCATAAACGAGGGCCCTGTCTTTTTGTTGCCCCTCCGCACAACGACGGCCCTTGCTTTTTGTTGCCCCTCACAAAAACGAGAGCACTTGCTATTTGTTGCCCATCGGAAAAACAAGGGACCTTACTTTTTGTTGCACCTCGCAAAACCAACGGTCCTTGCTTTTTGTTGATACATGCAAAAACGAGGGCCCTGAATCTTTGTTGCCCCTCGCAAAAACCACGGTCCTTGCTTTAGTTGCCCTGGCAAAAACGAGGACCCTTGCTTTTTGTTGCCCATCACAAAAACGAGGGACCTGACTTGATGTTGCCCCTCGCAGCAACGACGGCCCTTGCTTTTTGTTGCCCCTCGCAAATATGAGGGCACTGGCTTTTTGTTGCCCATCGCAAAATCGAGGGAACTGCCTTTTTGTTGCCCCTCGCAAAAAGGATGGCCCTTGCTTTTTGTTGCCCCTCGCAAAAACGAGGACCCTGGCTTTTTGTTGCCCTTCGCAAAAACGAGGACCCTGGCTTTTTGTAGCCCCTCGCAACTTCGATGGCCCTTGCTTTTTGTTGCCCCTCGCAAAAACGAGGGCCCTTGCTTTTTGTTGCCCCTCGCAACAACGATGGCCCTTGCTTTTTGTTGCCCCTCGCAAAAACGAGAACCCTGTCTTTTTGTTGCCCCTCGCAAAAATGAGGGCCCTTGCTTTTTGTTGCCCCTCGCAAAAACGAGGGCCCTTGCTTTTTGTTGACCATCGCAAAAACGAGGGCCCTTGCTATTTGTTTCCCCACGCAAAAACGAGGGCCCTGGTTTTTAGTTTCCCCTCGCAAAAATGAGGGACCTGACTTTTTGTTGCCCCTCGCAAAAAGTACTGCCCTTGCTTTATGTTGCCCCTCGAAAAACGAGGGCCCTGGCTTTTTGTTGCCCCTCGCATAAACGATGGTCCTTGATTTTTCTTTTCCCTAGCAAAAACGAGGGCCCTGGCTTTATTTTGCCCCTAATAAAAACGGTGACCATTGAGTTTTGCTGCCCCTCGAAAAATCGAGGGCCCTGGCTTTGTCTTTCTGCTTGCAAAAACGACGGTCCCTGCTTTTTTTTGCCCCTCGCAAAAACGAGGGCCCTTGCTTTTTGTTGCCCCTCACAAAAACGAGGGACCTGCGTTGAATTTGCCCCTCGCAAAATGGACGGGCTTTGCTTTTTGTTGCCCCTCGCAAAAAAGAGTGCCCTGGCTTTAAGTTGCACCTCGCAACAACGACGGCCCTTGCTTTTTGTTGCCCCTCGCAAAAACGAGGGACCTGGCTTTTTGTTGCCCCTCGCAACAACGATGGCATGTGCATTTTGTTGCCCCTAGCAAAAACGAGGGCCCTAGCTTATTGTTGCCGCTGGCAAAAACGAGGGCCCTTGCTTTTTGTTGCCCCTTGCAAATACGAGGGACCTGGCTTTTTGTTGCAACTCGCAAAAACGATGGCCTTGTCTTTTTGTTGCCCATCGCAAAAACAAGGGCCCCTACTTTTTGTTGCACCTTGCAAAAACGACGGCGCTTGCTTTTTGTTGCCCCTCACAAAAAGGAGGGCACTTGCTTTTTGTTGCCTCTCACAAAAACGACGGCTGTTGCTTTTTGTTGCCCCTCGCAAAAACGAGGACCCTGTCTTTTTGTTGCACCTCGCAAATACGATGGCCCTTTCTTTTTGTTGCCGCTTGCAAAAACGATGGCCCTGGCTTTTTGTTGCCCCACGAAAAAACGATAGCCCTTACTTTTTGTTTCCCCTTGCTATAACGAGAGCCATTGGCTTTTTGTTTGCCTTTGCAAAAATGACGGCCCTTGCTTATTGTTGCCCCTCGCAAAAACGAGGGCCCTGGATTTTTGTTGCCCCTCGCAAAAATGACGGCCCTTGCTTATTGTTGCCACTCGCAAAAACGAGGGCCCTGGCTTTTTGTTGTGCCTAGCAAAAACGACGGCACTTGCTTTTTGATGCCTCTGGCAAAAACGAGGACCTGGCTTTCTGTTGCCCCTCGCAAAAACGACGGCCCTTGATTCTTGTTGCCCCGAGCAAAAACGAGGGCCCTGGCATTTTGTTGCCCCTTTTAAAACGATGAACCTTGATTTTTGATGCCCCTCGAACTAACAAGGGCTCTGGCTTTTTGTTGCCCCTCGCAACAACGATGGCCCTTGCTTTTTGTTGCCCCTCGCAGAAACTTGGTCCCTTGCTTTGTGTTGCCCCTCGCAAAAATGAGTTCCCTGTCTTTTTGTTGCCCCTCGCAAATCCAATGGCCCTTCCTTTTAGTTGCCCCACGTAAAAATGAGGGCCCTGAATTTTTGTTGCCCCTCGCAAAAACAGTGTTCCTTGCTTTTTGTTGCCGCTCACAAAAACGAGGGCCCTGGCTTTCTGTTGCCCCTCGCAAAAATGGGGGACCTGCATTATGGTTTCCCCGCGCAAAAAGGACGGCCCTTGCTTTCTGTTGCCCCTCGCATAAACGAGGGCCCTGTCTTTTTGTTGCCCCTCCGCACAACGACGGCCCTTGCTTTTTGTTGCCCCTCACAAAAACGAGAGCACTTGCTATTTGTTGCCCATCGGAAAAACAAGGGACCTTACTTTTTGTTGCACCTCGCAAAACCAACGGTCCTTGCTTTTTGTTGATACATGCAAAAACGAGGGCCCTGAATCTTTGTTGCCCCTCGCAAAAACCACGGTCCTTGCTTTAGTTGCCCTGGCAAAAACGAGGGCCCTTGCTTTTTGTTGCCCATCACAAAAACGAGGGACCTGACTTGATGTTGCCCCTCGCAACAACGACGGCCCTTGCTTTTTGTTGCCCCTCGCAAATATGAGGGCACTGGCTTTTTGTTGCCCATCGCAAAATCGAGGGAACTGCCTTTTTGTTGCCCCTCGCAAAAAGGATGGCCCTTGCTTTTTGTTGCCCCTCGCAAAAACGAGGACCCTGGCTTTTTGTTGCCCTTCGCAAAAACGAGGACCCTGGCTTTTTGTAGCCCCTCGCAACTTCGATGGCCCTTGCTTTTTGTTGCCCCTCGCAAAAACGAGGGCACTTGCTTTTTGTTGCACCTCGCAAAAATGAATGCCCTGGCTTTTTGTTGCCCCTCGCAAAAACGTGGGCCGTGTCTTTTTGTTGCCCCTCACAACAACGACGGACATTGCTTTTTGTTGCCCCTCACAAAAACGTGGGCCCTGGCTTTTGGTTGCCCGTCGCCACAACGAGGGACCTGGCTTTTTGTTGCCCCTCACAAAAACTACGGCCCTTGCTTTTTGTTGCCCCTCGCAAAAAGGAGGGCCCTTGCTATTTGTTGCCCCTCGCAAAAACGAGGGCCCTTGCTTTTTGATATCCCTCACAAAAACGAGAGCACTTGCTTTTTGTTGCCCCTCGCAAAAACGAGGGACCTGAGTTGTTGTTGCCCCTCGCAAAAACGATGGCTCTGGCTTTATGATGCCCATCGCAAGAACGAGTGCCCTTACTTTTTGTTGCATTTGCAAAACCAACGTCCCTTGCATTTTGTTGCGCCACGCAAAAACTAGGGCCCTGCCTTTTTGTTGCCCCTCGCAAAAATGATGGCCCTTGCTTTTTGTTGCCACTCCCAAAAACGAGGGCCCTGGCTTTATGTTGCCCCTCGCAAAAATGAGGGCCTTTGATATTTGTTGCCCCACGCAAAGACGAAGACCCTGGCTTTTTGTTGCCCCTCGCAAAAACGAGGGACCAGCCTTTTTGTTGCCATTCGCAAAAAGGACGGCCCTCGCTTTTACTTGCCTCTTGCAAAAAGGAGGGCACTTGCTTTTGCTGCCTCTCACAAAAACAAAGGCCGTTGCTTGTTTTTACACCTCGCAAAAACGAGGGCCCTGGATTTGTGTTGCGCCTAGTTAAAATGACGGCCCTTGCTTTTTGATGCCGCTAGCAAAAACGAGGGCCATGGCTTTCTATTGCCCCTCGCATTAACGACGGCCCTTGATTTTTCTTTTCCCTAGCAAAAACGAGGGCCCTTGCTTTTTGTTGCCCCTCACAAAAACGAGGGACCTGCGTTGAATTTGCCCCTCGTAAAATGGACGGGCTTTGCTTTTTGTTGCCCCTCGCAAAAAAAAGTGCCCTGGCTTTAAGTTGCACCTCGCAACAACGACGGCCCTTGCTTTTTGTTGCCACTCGCAAAAACGAGGGCCCTTGCTTTTTGCTTCCCTTTGCAAAAACGATGGGCTTTGCTTTTTGTTGCCCCTCGCAAAAACTTGGTCCCTTGCTTTGTGTTGCCCCCTGCAAAAATGAGTTACCTGTCCTTTTGTTGCCCCTCGCAAAACCAACGGCCCTTCCTTTTAGTTGCCACACGTAAAAATCAGGGCCGTTAATTTTTGTTGCCCCTCGCAAAAGCAGTGTTCCTTGCTTTTTGTTACCCCTCGCAAAAAATAGGGCCCTGAATTTTTGTTGCCCCTCGCAATAACCACGGTACTTGCTTTTTGTTGCCGCTCGCAAAAACGAGGGCCCTGGCTTTCTGTTGCACCTCGCAAAAATGGGGGACCTGCCTTTTTGGTTCCCCTCGCAAAAAGGACGGCCCTTGCATTCTGTTGCCCCTCGCATAAACGAGGGTCCTGTCTTTTGATGGCCCTTGTTGCCACTCCGAACAACGACGGCCCTTGCTTTTTGTTGCCTCTCACAAAAACGAGAGCACTTGCTATTTGTTGCCCATCGCAAAAACGAGGGACCTTACTTTTTGTTGCACTTCGCAAAACCAACGGCCCTTGCTTTTTGTTGATACATGCAAAAACGAGGGCCCTGAATCTTTGTTGCCCCTCGCAAAAACCACGGTCCTTGCTTTTGTTGCCCCTGGCGAAAACGAGGGCACTGGCTTTATGTTGCCCATCGCAAAATCGAGGGACCTGCCTTTTTGTTGCCCCTCGCAAAAAGGATGGCCCTTGCTTTTTGTTGCCCCTCGCAAAAACGAGGACCCTGGCTTTTTCTTGCCCATCGCAAAAGCGAGGGCCCTGGCTTTTTGTTGCCCCTCGCAACTTCGATGGCCCTTGCTTTTTGTTGCCCCTCGCAAAAACGAGGGACCTGACTTTTTGTTGCCAATCGCAAAAACGAGGGCCCTTGCTTTTTGTTGCCCCTCACAAAAACGAGAGCCCTTGCTTTTGTTGCACCTCGCAAAAACGAGGGCCCTGGCTTTTTGTTGCCCTCACAAAAACGAGGGCCGTGGCTTTTTGTTGCCCCTCACAACAACGACGGCCATTGCTTTTTGTTGCCCCTTACAAAAAAGAGGGCCCTGGCTTTTGGTTGCCCGTCGCCAAAACGAGGGACCTGGCTTTTTGTTGCCCCTCACAAAAACTACGGCCCTTGCTTTTTGTTGCCCCTCGCAAAAAGGAGGGCCCTTGCTATTTGTTGCCCCTCGCAAAAACGATGGCTCTTGCTTTTTGTTGCCCCTCGCAAAAAAGGAGAACCCTGTCTTTTTGATGCCCCTCGCAAAAATGAGGGCCCTTGCTTTTTGTTGCCCCTCGCAAAAACGATGGCCCTTGCTTTTTGTTGCCACTCGCAAAAAGGAGGGCCCTTGCTATTTGTTGCCCCTCGCAAAAACGAGGGCCCTTGCTTTTTGTTGCCCCTCGCAAAAATGAGGGCCCTTGCTTTTTGTTGCCCCTCACAAAAACTACAGCCCTTGCTTCTTGTTACCCGTCGCAAAAACGAGGGCCCTTGCTATTT
Source organism: Somniosus microcephalus (assembly GCF_052327205.1). Lineage (NCBI taxonomy): Eukaryota > Metazoa > Chordata > Chondrichthyes > Squaliformes > Somniosidae > Somniosus > Somniosus microcephalus. Next base: position 20,971,265 of record NW_028225186.1, on the reverse strand, counting down.
GTAGCCCCTCGCAAAAACTAGGGCCCTTGCTTTTTGTTGCCCCTCGCAACAACGATGGCCCTTGCTTTTTGTTGCCCCTCGCAAAAACGAGAACCCTGTCTTTTTGTTGCCCCTCGCAAAAATGAGGGCCCTTGCTATTTCTTTCCCCACGCAAAAACGAGGGCCCTGGCTTTAAGTTTCCCCTCGCAAAAATGAGGGACCTGACTTTTTGTTGGCCCTCGCAAAAAGGACTGCCCTTGCTTTATGTTGCCCCTCGAAAAAAGGAGAGCCCTGGTTTTTTGTTCCCCCTCGCAAAAACGAGGGCCTTGACTTTTTGTTGCCCCTCGCAAAAACGAGGGACCTTGCTTTTTGTTGCCCCTCACAAAAACGAGAGCCCTTGCTTTTTGTTGCACCTCGCAAAAACGAGGGCCCTGGCTGTTTGTTGCCCCTCGCAAAAACGAGGGCCGTGGCTTTTTGTTGCACCTCACATCAACGACGGCCATTGCTTTTTGTTGCCCCTCACAAAAACGTGGCCGTGGCTTTTGGTTGCCCGTTGCCAAAACGAGGGACCTGGCTTTTTGTGGCTCCTCACAAAACCTACGGCCCTTGCTTTTTGTTGCCTCTCGCAAAAACGAGGACACTGTCGTTTTGTTGCCCCTCGCAAAAATGAGGGCCCTTGCTTTTTGTTGCCCCTCGCAAAAACGAGGGCCCTTGCTTTTTGTTGACCTCGCAAAAACGAGCGCCCTTGCTATTTGTTTCCCCTCGCAAAAACGAGGGCCCTGGCTTTTAGTTTCCCCTCGCAAAAATGAGGGACCTGACTTTTCGTTGCATCTCGTAACAACGATGGCCCTTGCTTTTTATTGCCCCTCGCAAAAACGAGGGCCCTGGCTTTTTGTTGCCCCTCACAAAAAGGAGGGCCCTGGCTTTTTGTTGCCCACTTAAATAACGAGGGCCCTTACTTATTGTTGCACCTCGCAAAACCAACGGCCCTTTCTTTTTGTTGCCCCATGCAAAAACGGGGGCCCTGAATTTTTGCTGTCCCTCGCAAAACCCACGGTCCTTGCTTTTTGTTGCCCCTCGAATAAACGAGGGACCTGCCTTGAAGTTGCCCCTTGCAAAATTGACGGCCCTTGCTTTTTGTTGCCCCTCGCAAAAAAGAGAGCCCTGGCTTTTTGTTGCACCTCGCTACAACGACGGCCCTTGCTTTTTGTTGCCGCTCGCAAAAACGAGTGCCCTGGCTTTTTGTTGCCCGTTCGCAAAAAGGACGGCCCTTGCTTTATGTTGCCCATCACAAATACGAGGGCACTTACTTTTTGTAGCCCCTCGCAACAACGACGGCCCTTGCTTTTTGTTTCCCCATGCAAAAATGAGGGACCTGACTTTTTGTTGCCCCTCGCAAAAAGGACGGCCCTTACATTATGTTGTCCCTCGCAAAAACGAGAGCTCTGGCTTTTTGTTGCTCCTCGCAAAAACGTTGGCCCTGGCTTTTTGTTGCCCATCGAAAAAACGAGGGCCCTTACTTATTGTTGCACCTCACAATAAGTAAGGGCAAAAACGAGGGCCCTGTATTTTTGTTGCCCTTTTGCAAAAGCCACTGTCCTTGCTTTTAGTTGCCCCTCGAAATAACGAGGGCCCTTGCTTTATGTTGACCCTCACGAAATCGAGGGACCTGTCTTGATATTGCCCCTCGCAAAATGGACGGCCCTTGCTTTTTGTTGCCCCTTGCAAAAAACAGGTGCCCTGGCTATTTGTTGACCCTCGCAAAAACGAGCGCCCTGGCATTTTGTTTCCCTTCGCAAAAACGATGGGCTTTGCTTTTTGTTGCCGCTCGCAAAAACTTGGTCCCTTGCTTTTTGTTGCTCCCCGCAAAAATTAGGTCCCTGTCATTTTGTTGCCCCTCACAAAACCAACGGCCCTTCCTTTTAGTTGCCCCACGTAAAAATGAGGGCCCTGAATTTTCGTTGCCCCTCGCAAAAACCATGTTCCTTGCTTTTTGCTGCCCCTCGCAAAAAAGAGGGCTGTGAATTTTTGTTCCCCTCGCAAAAACCACGGTCCTTGCTTTTTGTTGCCGCTCTCAAAAACGGGTGACCTGCCTTTTGTTGCCTCTCGCAAAAAGGACAGCCCTTGCTTTCTGTTGCCACTCGCAAAAACGAGGGCCCTGTCTTTTTGTTGCCACTCCGAACAACGACAGCCCTTGCTTTCTGTTGCCCCTCACAAAAATGAGAGCACTTGCTATTTGTTGCCCATCGCAAAAACGAGGGACCTTACATTTTGTTGCACCTCTCAAAAAAAGGGCCCTTGCTTTTTGTTGATACACGCAAAAACGAGGGCCCTGATTTTTTTTGCCCCTCGCAAAAACCACGTTCCTTGCTTTAGTTGCCCCAGCAAAAAGGAGGGCACTTGCTTTTTGCTGCCTCTCACAAAAACGAAGGCCGTTGCTTATTTTTGCACCTCACAAAAACGAGGGCCCTGGATTTGTGTTGCGCCTAGTAAAAATGACGGCCCTTGCTTTTTGATGCCCCTTGCAAAAACGAGGGCCATGGCTTTCTATTGCCCCTCGCATAAACGACGGCCCTTGATTTTTCTTTTCCCTTGCAAAAACGAGGGCCCTGGCTTTTTTTTGCCCCTCATAAAAACGGTGACCATTCAGTTTTGCTGCCGCTCGAAAAAACGAGGGTCCTGGCTTTGTCTTGCCGCTTGCAAAAACCACGGTCCTTTCTTTTTTTTGCCCCTCGCAAAAACGAGGGCCCTTGTTTTTTGTTGCCCCTCACAAAAACGAGTGACCTGCGTTGAATTTGCCCCTCGCAAAATGGACGGGCTTTGCTTTTTGTTGCCGCTCACATAAAAGAGTGCCCTGGCTTTAAGTTGCACCTCGCAACAACGCCGGCCCTTGCTTTTTGTTGCCCCTCGCAAACACGAGGGCCCTGGCTTTTTGTTGCCCCTATTAAAACGATCAACCTTGATTTTGGATGCCCCTCGAACAAACGTGGGCTCTGGCTTTTTTATGCCCCTCGCAACAACGACGGCCCTTGCTTTGTGTTGCCCCTCGCAAAAACGAGGTCCCTGGCTTTTTGTTGCCCCTCACAAAAACGAGGGCCCTTGCTTTTTGCTTCCCTTCGCAAAAACGATGGGCTTTGCTTTTTGTTGCCCCTCGCAAAAACTTGGTACCTTGCTTTGTGTTGCCCCCTGCAAAAATGAGTTCCCTGTCTTTTTGTTGCCCCTCGCAAAACCAACGGCCCTTCCTTTTAGTTGCCCCACGTAAAAATGAGGGCCCTGAATTTTTGTTGCCCCTCGCAAAAACAGTGTTCCTTGCTTTTTGTTACCCCTCGCAAAAAAGAGGGCTCTGAATTTTTGTTGCCCCTCGCAATAACCACGGTCCTTGCTTTTTGTCGCCGCTCGCAAAAATGAGGGCCCTGGCTTTCTGTTGCACCTCGCAAAAATGGGGGACCTGCCTTTTGTTTCCCCTCGCAAAAAGGACGGCCCTTGCATTCTGTTGCCCCTCGCATAAACGAGGGTCCTGTCTTTTTGTTGCCACTCCGAACAACGACGGCCCTTGCTTTCTGTTGCCCCTCACAAAAACGAGAGCACTTGCTATTTGTTGCCCATCGCAAAAACGAGGGACCTTACTTTTTGTTGCACCTCGCAAAACCAACGGCCCTTGCTTTTTGTTGATACACGCAAAAACGAGGGCCCTGAATCTTTGTTGCCCCTCGCAAAAACCACGGTCCTTGCTTTAGTTGCCCCTGGCAAAAACGAGGGCCCTTGCTTTTTGTTGCCGATCACAGAAACGAGGCACCTGACTTGATGTTGCCCCTCGCAACAACGACGGCCCTTGCTTTTTGTTTCCCCTCGCAAAAACGAGGGCACTGGCTTTTTGTTGCCCATCGCAAAATCGAGGGACCTGCCTTTTTGTTGCCCCTCGCAAAAAGGATGGCCCTTGCTTTTTGTTGCCCCTCGCAAAAACGAGGACCCTGGCTTTTTGTTGCCCCTCGCAAAAACGAGGGCCCTGGCTTTTTGTTGCCCCTCGCAACTTCGATGGCCCTTGCTTTTTGTTGCCGCTCGCAAAAACGAGGGCCCTGACTTTTTGTTGCCCCTCGCAAAAACGAGTGCCCTTGCTTTTTGTTGCCCCTCACAAAAACGAGAGCCCTTGCTTTTTGTTGCACCTCGCAAAAACGAGGGCCCTGGCTTTTTGTTGCACCTCGCAAAAATGAGGGCACTGGCTTTTTGTTGCCCATCGCAAAATCGAGTGACCTGCCTTTTTGTTGCCCCTCACAACAACGACGGCCATTGCTTTATGTGGCCCCTTACAAAAACGTGGGCCCTGGCTTTTGTTTGCCCGTCGCCAAAATGAGGGACCTGGCTTTTTGTTGCCCCTCACAAAAACTACGGCCCTTTCTTTTTGTTGCCCCTCCCAAAAAGGAGGGCCGTTGCTATTTGTTGCCCCTCGCAAAAACGAGGGCCCTTGCTTTTTGTTACCCCTCAGCAAAACGAGGGCCCTTGCTTTTTGTTGCCTCTCGCAACAACGATGGCCCTTGCTTTTTGTTGCCCCTCGCAAAAACGAGAAACCTGTCTTTTTGTTGCTCCTCGCAAAAATGAGGGCCCTTGCTTTTTGTTGACCATCGCAACAACGAGGGCCCTTGCTATTTGTTTCCCCACGCAAAAACGAGGGCCCTGGTTTTTAGTTTCCCCTCGCAAAAATGAGGGACCTGACTTTTTGTTGCCCCTCGCAAAAAGTACTGCCCTTGCTTTATGTTGCCCCTCGAAAAACGAGGGCCCTGGCTTTTTGTTGCCCCTCGCATAAACGATGGTCCTTGATTTTCTTTTCCCTAGCAAAAACGAGGGCCCTTGCTTTATTTTGCCCCTAATAAAAACGGTGACCATTGAGTTTTGCTGCCCCTCGAAAAATCGAGGGCCCTGGCTTTGTCTTTCTGCTTGCAAAAACCACGGTCACTCCTTTTTTTGCCCCTCGCAAAAACGAGGGCCCTTGCTTTTTGTTGCCCCTCACAAAAACGAGGGACCTGCATTGAATTTGCCCCTCGCAAAATGGACGGGCTTTGCTTTTTGTTGCCCCTCGCAAAAAAGAGTGCCCTGGCTTTAAGTTGCACCTCGCAACAACGACGGCTATTGCTTTTTGTTGCCCCTCGCAAAAACGAGGGACCTGGCTTTTTGTTGCCCCTCGCAACAACGATGGCATGTGCATTTTGTTGCCCCTAGCAAAAACGAGGGCCCTAGCTTATTGTTGCCGCTGACAAAAACGAGGGCCCTTGCTTTTTGTTGCCCCTTGCAAATACGAGGGACCTGGCTTTTTGTTGCAACTCGCAAAAACGATGGCCTTGTCTTTTTGTTGCCCATCGCAAAAACAAGGCCCCTACTTTTTGTTGCACCTTGCAAAAACGGCGGCGCTTGCTTTTTGTTGCCCCTCACAAAAAGGAGGGCACTTGCTTTTTGTTGCCTCTCACAAAAACGACGGCTGTTGCTTTTTGTTGCCCCTCGCAAAAACGAGGGCCCTGTCTTTTTGTTGCACCTCGCAAATACGATGGCCCTTGCTTTTTGTTGCCCCACGATAAAACGATAGCCCTTACTTTTTGTTTCCCCTTGCTATAACGAGAGACATTGGCTTTTTGTTTGCCATTGCAAAAATGACGGCCCTTGCTTATTGTTGCCCCTCGCAAAAACGAGGGCCCTGGATTTTTGTTGCCCCTCGCAAAAATGACGGCCCTTGCTTATTGTTGCCACTCGCAAAAACGAGGGCCCTGGCTTTTTGTTGTGCCTAGCAAAAACGACGGCACTTGCTTTTTGATGCCTCTGGCAAAAACGAGGACCTGGCTTTCTGTTGCCCCTCGCAAAAACGACGGCCCTTGATTCTTGTTGCCCCGAGCAAAAACGAGGGCCCTGGCATTTTGTTGCCCCTTTTAAAACGATGAACCTTGATTTTTGATGCCCCTCGAACTAACAAGGGCTCTGGCTTTTTGTTGCCCCTCGCAACAACGATGGCCCTTGCTTTTTGTTGCCCCTCGCAGAAACTTGGTCCCTTGCTTTGTGTTGCCCCCCGCAAAAATGAGTTCCCTGTCTTTTTGTTGCCCCTCGCAAATCCAATGGCCCTTCCTTTTAGTTGCCCCACGTAAAAATGAGGGGCCTGAATTTTTGTTGCCCCTCGCAAAAGCAGTGTTCCTTGCTTTTTGTTGCCGCTCACAAAAACGAGGGCCCTGGCTTTCTGTTGCCCCTCGCAAAAATGGGGGACCTGCATTATGGTTTCCCCACGCAAAAAGGACGGCCCTTGCTTTCTGTTGCCCCTCGCATAAACGAGGGCCCTGTCTTTTTGTTGCCCCTCCGCACAACGACGGCCCTTGCTTTTTGTTGCCCCTCACAAAAACGAGAACACTTGCTATTTGTTGCTCATCGGAAAAACAAGGGACCTTACTTTTTGTTGCATCTCGCAAAACCAACGGCCCTTGCTTTTTGTTGATACATGCAAAAACGAGGGCCCTGAATCTTTGTTGCCCCTCGCAAAAACCACGGTCCTTGCTTTAGTTGCCCCTGGCAAAAAACGAGGGCCCTTGCTTTTTGTTGCCCATCACAAAAACGAGGGACCTGACTTGATGTTGCCCCTCGCAACAACGACGGCCCTTGCTTTTTGTTGCCCCTCGCAAATATGAGGGCACTGGCTTTTTGTTGCCCATCGCAAAATCGAGGGACGTGCCTTTTTGTTGCCCCTCGCAAAAAGGATGGCCCTTGCTTTTTGTTGCCCCTCGCAAAAACGAGGACCCTGGCTTTTAGTTGCCCTTCGCAAAAACGAGGACCCTGGCTTTTTGTAGCCCCTCGCAAAAACGAGGGCACTTGCTTTTTGTTGCACCTCGCAAAAATGAATGCCCTGGCTTTTTGTTGCCCCTCGCAAAAACGAGGGCCGTGGCTTTTTGTTGCCCCTCACAATAACGACGGACATTGCTTTTTGTTGCCCCTCACAAAAACGTGGGCCCTGGCTTTTGGTTGCCCGTCGCCACAACGAGGGACCTGGCTTTTTGTTGCCCCTCACAAAAACTACGGCCCTTGCTTTTTGTTGCCTCTCGCAAAAAGGAGGGCCCTTGCTATTTGTTGCCCCTCGCAAAAACGAGGGCCCTTGCTTTTTGATACCCCTCACAAAAACGAGAGCACTTGCTTTTTGTTACCCCTCGCAAAAACGAGGGACCTGAGTTGTTGTTGCCCCTCGCAAAAACGATGGCTCTGGCTTTATGATGCCCATCGCAAGAACGAGTGCCCTTAATTTTTGTTGCATTTGCAAAACCAACGTCCCTTGCATTTTGTTGCACCACGCAAAAACTAGGGCCCTGCCTTTTTGTTGCCCCTCGCAAAAATGATGGCCCTTGCTTTTTGTTGCCACTCCCAAAAACGAGGGCCCTGGCTTTATGTTGCCCCTCGCAAAAATGAGGGCCTTTGATATTTGTTGCCCCACACAAAGACGAAGACCCTGGCTTTTTGTTGCCCCTCACAATAACGACGGACATTGCTTTTTGTTGCCCCTCACAAAAACGTGGGCCCTGGCTTTTGGTTGCCCGTCGCCACAACGAGGGACCTGGCTTTTTGTTGCCCCTCACAAAAACTACGGCCCTTGCTTTTTGTTGCCCCTCGCAAAAAGGAGGGCCCTTGCTATTTGTTGCCCCTCGCAAAAACGAGGGCCCTTGCTTTTTGATACCCCTCACAAAAACGAGAGCACTTGCTTTTTGTTACCCCTCGCAAAAACGAGGGACCTGAGTTGTTGTTGCCCCTCGCAAAAACGATGGCTCTGGCTTTATGATGCCCATCGCAAGAACGAGTGCCCTTAATTTTTGTTGCATTTGCAAAACCAACGTCCCTTGCATTTTGTTGCACCACGCAAAAACTAGGGCCCTGCCTTTTTGTTGCCCCTCGCAAAAATGATGGCCCTTGCTTTTTGTTGCCACTCCCAAAAACGAGGGCCCTGGCTTTATGTTGCCCCTCGCAAAAATGAGGGCCTTTGATATTTGTTGCCCCACGCAAAGACGAAGACCCTGGCTTTTTGTTGCCCCTCGCAAAAACGAGGGACCAGCCTTTTTGTTGCCATTCGCAAAAAGGACGGCCCTCGCTTTTACTTGCCTCTTGCAAAAAGGAGGGCACTTGCTTTTTGCTGCCTCTCACAAAAACAAAGGCCGTTGCTTGTTTTTACACCTCGCAAAAACGAGGGCCCTGGATTTGTGTTGCGCCTAGTTAAAATGACGGCCCTTGCTTTTTGATGCCCCTAGCAAAAACGAGGGCCATGGCTTTCTATTGCCCCTCGCATTAACGACGGCCCTTGATTTTTCTTTTCCCTTAGCAAAAACGAGGGCCCTTGCTTTTTGTTGCCCCTCACAAAAACGAGGGACCTGCATTGAATTTGCCCCTCGCAAAATGGACGGGCTTTGCTTTTTGTTGCCCCTCGCAAAAAATGTGCCCTGGCTTTAAGTTGCACATCGCAACGATGACGGCCCTTGCTTTTTGTTGCCACTCGCAAACACGAGGGCCCTTGCTTTTTGCTTCCCTTTGCAAAAACGATGGGCTTTGCTTTTTGTTGCCCCTCGCAAAAACTTGGTCCCTTGCTTTGTGTTGCCCCCTGCAAAAATGAGGGACCTGGCTTTTTGTTGCCCCTCCCAAAAACTACGGCCCTTTCTTTTTGTTGCCCCTCCCAAAAAGGAGGGCCGTTGCTATTTGTTGCACCTCGCAAAAACGAGGGCCCTTGCTTTTTGTTACCCCTCAGAAAAACGAGGGCCCTTGCTTTTTGTTGCCCCTTGCAACAACGATGGCCCTTGCTTTTTGTGGCCCCTCGCAAAAACGAGAACCCTGTCTTTTTGCTGCCCCTCGCAAAAATGAGGGCCCTTGCTTTTTGTTGCCCCTCGCAAAAACGAGGGCCCTTGCTTTTTGTTAACCATCGCAAAAACGAGGGCCCTTGCTATTTGTTTCCCCACGCAAAAACGAGGGCTCTGGTTTTTAGTTTCCCCTCGCAAAAATGAGGGACCTGACTTTTTGTTGCCCCTCGCAAAAAGTACTGCCCTTGCTTTATGTTGCCCCTCGAAAAACGAGGGCCCTGGCTTTTTGTTGCCCCTCGCAAAAACGAGGGCCCTGACTTTTTGTTGCCCATCGCAAAAACGAGGGCCCTTGCTTTTTGTTGCCCCTCACAAAAACGAGAGCCCTTGCTTTTTGTTGCACCTCGCAAAAACGAAGGCCCTGGCTTTTTGTTGCCCCTCGCAAAAACGAGGGCCGCGTCTTTTTGTTGCCCGTCGCCAAAACGAGTGACCTGGCTTTTTGTGGCCCCTCACAAAAACTACGGCCCTTGCTTTTTGTTGCCCCTCGCAAAAACGAGGGCCCTTGCTTTTTGTTACCCCTCGCAAAAACGAGGGCCCTTGCTTTTTGTTGCCCCTCGCAACAACGATGGCCCTTGCTTTTTGTTGCCCCTCGCAAAAACGAGGGCCCTTGCTTTTTGTTGCCCCTCACAAAAACGAGGGACCTGCATTGAATTTGCCCCTCGCAAAATGGACGGGCTTTGCTTTTTGTTGCCCCTCGCAAAAAAGAGTGCCCTGGCTTTAAGTTGCACCTCGCAACAACGACGGCTATTGCTTTTTGTTGCCCCTCGCAAAAACGAGGGACCTGGCTTTTTGTTGCCCCTCGCAACAACGATGGCATGTGCATTTTGTTGCCCCTAGCAAAAACGAGGGCCCTAGCTTATTGTTGCCGCTGACAAAAACGAGGGCCCTTGCTTTTTGTTGCCCCTTGCAAATACGAGGGACCTGGCTTTTTGTTGCAACTCGCAAAAACGATGGCCTTGTCTTTTTGTTGCCCATCGCAAAAACAAGGCCCCTACTTTTTGTTGCACCTTGCAAAAACGGCGGCGCTTGCTTTTTGTTGCCCCTCACAAAAAGGAGGGCACTTGCTTTTTGTTGCCTCTCACAAAAACGACGGCTGTTGCTTTTTGTTGCCCCTCGCAAAAACGAGGGCCCTGTCTTTTTGTTGCACCTCGCAAATACGATGGCCCTTGCTTTTTGTTGCCCCACGATAAAACAATAGCCCTTACTTTTTGTTTCCCCTTGCTATAACGAGAGACATTGGCTTTTTGTTTGCCATTGCAAAAATGACGGCCCTTGCTTATTGTTGCCCCTCGCAAAAACGAGGGCCCTGGATTTTTGTTGCCCCTCGCAAAAATGACGGCCCTTGCTTATTGTTGCCACTCGCAAAAACGAGGGCCCTGGCTTTTTGTTGTGCCTAGCAAAAACGACGGCACTTGCTTTTTGATGCCTCTGGCAAAAACGAGGACCTGGCTTTCTGTTGCCCCTCGCAAAAACGACGGCCCTTGATTCTTGTTGCCCCGAGCAAAAACGAGGGCCCTGGCATTTTGTTGCCCCTTTTAAAACGATGAACCTTGATTTTTGATGCCCCTCGAACTAACAAGGGCTCTGGCTTTTTGTTGCCCCTCGCAACAACGATGGCCCTTGCTTTTTGTTGCCCCTCGCAGAAACTTGGTCCCTTGCTTTGTGTTGCCCCCCGCAAAAATGAGTTCCCTGTCTTTTTGTTGCCCCTCGCAAATCCAATGGCCCTTCCTTTTAGTTGCCCCACGTAAAAATGAGGGGCCTGAATTTTTGTTGCCCCTCGCAAAAGCAGTGTTCCTTGCTTTTTGTTGCCGCTCACAAAAACGAGGGCCCTGGCTTTCTGTTGCCCCTCGCAAAAATGGGGGACCTGCATTATGGTTTCCCCACGCAAAAAGGACGGCCCTTGCTTTCTGTTGCCCCTCGCATAAACGAGGGCCCTGTCTTTTTGTTGCCCCTCCGCACAACGACGGCCCTTGCTTTTTGTTGCCCCTCACAAAAACGAGAACACTTGCTATTTGTTGCTCATCGGAAAAACAAGGGACCTTACTTTTTGTTGCATCTCGCAAAACCAACGGCCCTTGCTTTTTGTTGATACATGCAAAAACGAGGGCCCTGAATCTTTGTTGCCCCTCGCAAAAACCACGGTCCTTGCTTTAGTTGCCCCTGGCAAAAAACGAGGGCCCTTGCTTTTTGTTGCCCATCACAAAAACGAGGGACCTGACTTGATGTTGCCCCTCGCAACAACGACGGCCCTTGCTTTTTGTTGCCCCTCGCAAATATGAGGGCACTGGCTTTTTGTTGCCCATCGCAAAATCGAGAGACGTGCCTTTTTGTTGCCCCTCGCAAAAAGGATGGCCCTTGCTTTTTGTTGCCCCTCGCAAAAACGAGGACCCTGGCTTTTAGTTGCCCTTCGCAAAAACGAGGACCCTGGCTTTTTGTAGCCCCTCGCAAAAACGAGGGCACTTGCTTTTTGTTGCACCTCGCAAAAATGAATGCCCTGGCTTTTTGTTGCCCCTCGCAAAAACGAGGGCCGTGGCTTTTTGTTGCCCCTCACAATAACGACGGACATTGCTTTTTGTTGCCCCTCACAAAAACGTGGGCCCTGGCTTTTGGTTGCCCGTCGCCACAACGAGGGACCTGACTTTTTGTTGCCCCTCACAAAAACTACGGCCCTTGCTTTTTGTTGCCTCTCGCAAAAAGGAGGGCCCTTGCTATTTGTTGCCCCTCGCAAAAACGAGGGCCCTTGCTTTTTGATACCCCTCACAAAAACGAGAGCACTTGCTTTTTGTTACCCCTCGCAAAAACGAGGGACCTGAGTTGTTGTTGCCCCTCGCAAAAACGATGGCTCTGGCTTTATGATGCCCATCGCAAGAACGAGTGCCCTTAATTTTTGTTGCATTTGCAAAACCAACGTCCCTTGCATTTTGTTGCACCACGCAAAAACTAGGGCCCTGCCTTTTTGTTGCCCCTCGCAAAAATGATGGCCCTTGCTTTTTGTTGCCACTCCCAAAAACGAGGGCCCTGGCTTTATGTTGCCCCTCGCAAAAATGAGGGCCTTTGATATTTGTTGCCCCACACAAAGACGAAGACCCTGGCTTTTTGTTGCCCCTCACAATAACGACGGACATTGCTTTTTGTTGCCCCTCACAAAAACGTGGGCCCTGGCTTTTGGTTGCCCGTCGCCACAACGAGGGACCTGGCTTTTTGTTGCCCCTCACAAAAACTACGGCCCTTGCTTTTTGTTGCCCCTCGCAAAAAGGAGGGCCCTTGCTATTTGTTGCCCCTCGCAAAAACGAGGGCCCTTGCTTTTTGATACCCCTCACAAAAACGAGAGCACTTGCTTTTTGTTACCCCTCGCAAAAACGAGGGACCTGAGTTGTTGTTGCCCCTCGCAAAAACGATGGCTCTGGCTTTATGATGCCCATCGCAAGAACGAGTGCCCTTAATTTTTGTTGCATTTGCAAAACCAACGTCCCTTGCATTTTGTTGCACCACGCAAAAACTAGGGCCCTGCCTTTTTGTTGCCCCTCGCAAAAATGATGGCCCTTGCTTTTTGTTGCCACTCCCAAAAACGAGGGCCCTGGCTTTATGTTGCCCCTCGCAAAAATGAGGGCCTTTGATATTTGTTGCCCCACGCAAAGACGAAGACCCTGGCTTTTTGTTGCCCCTCGCAAAAACGAGGGACCAGCCTTTTTGTTGCCATTCGCAAAAAGGACGGCCCTCGCTTTTACTTGCCTCTTGCAAAAAGGAGGGCACTTGCTTTTTGCTGCCTCTCACAAAAACAAAGGCCGTTGCTTGTTTTTACACCTCGCAAAAACGAGGGCCCTGGATTTGTGTTGCGCCTAGTTAAAATGACGGCCCTTGCTTTTTGATGCCCCTAGCAAAAACGAGGGCCATGGCTTTCTATTGCCCCTCGCATTAACGACGGCCCTTGATTTTTCTTTTCCCTTAGCAAAAACGAGGGCCCTTGCTTTTTGTTGCCCCTCACAAAAACGAGGGACCTGCATTGAATTTGCCCCTCGCAAAATGGACGGGCTTTGCTTTTTGTTGCCCCTCGCAAAAAATGTGCCCTGGCTTTAAGTTGCACATCGCAACGATGACGGCCCTTGCTTTTTGTTGCCACTCGCAAACACGAGGGCCCTTGCTTTTTGCTTCCCTTTGCAAAAACGATGGGCTTTGCTTTTTGTTGCCCCTCGCAAAAACTTGGTCCCTTGCTTTGTGTTGCCCCCTGCAAAAATGAGGGACCTGGCTTTTTGTTGCCCCTCCCAAAAACTACGGCCCTTTCTTTTTGTTGCCCCTCCCAAAAAGGAGGGCCGTTGCTATTTGTTGCACCTCGCAAAAACGAGGGCCCTTGCTTTTTGTTACCCCTCAGAAAAACGAGGGCCCTTGCTTTTTGTTGCCCCTTGCAACAACGATGGCCCTTGCTTTTTGTGGCCCCTCGCAAAAACGAGAACCCTGTCTTTTTGCTGCCCCTCGCAAAAATGAGGGCCCTTGCTTTTTGTTGCCCCTCGCAAAAACGAGGGCCCTTGCTTTTTGTTAACCATCGCAAAAACGAGGGCCCTTGCTATTTGTTTCCCCACGCAAAAACGAGGGCTCTGGTTTTTAGTTTCCCCTCGCAAAAATGAGGGACCTGACTTTTTGTTGCCCCTCGCAAAAAGTACTGCCCTTGCTTTATGTTGCCCCTCGAAAAACGAGGGCCCTGGCTTTTTGTTGCCCCTCGCAAAAACGAGGGCCCTGACTTTTTGTTGCCCATCGCAAAAACGAGGGCCCTTGCTTTTTGTTGCCCCTCACAAAAACGAGAGCCCTTGCTTTTTGTTGCACCTCGCAAAAACGAAGGCCCTGGCTTTTTGTTGCCCCTCGCAAAAACGAGGGCCGTGTCTTTTTGTTGCCCGTCGCCAAAACGAGTGACCTGGCTTTTTGTGGCCCCTCACAAAAACTACGGCCCTTGCTTTTTGTTGCCCCTCGCAAAAACGAGGGCCCTTGCTTTTTGTTACCCCTCGCAAAAACGAGGGCCCTTGCTTTTTGTTGCCCCTCGCAACAACGATGGCCCTTGCTTTTTGTTGCCCCTCGCAACAACGATGGCCCTTGCTTTTTGTTGCCCCTCGCAACATGAGGGCCCTTGCTTTTTGTTGCCCTTCGCAAAAACGAGGGCCCTTGCTTTTTGTTGACCCTCGCAAAAACGAGGGCCCTGGCTTTTAGTTTCCCCTCGCAAAAATGAGGGACCTGACTTTTTGTTGCCCCTCGCAAAAAGGACTGCCCTTGCTTTATGTTGCCCCTCGAAAAAACGAGAGCCCTGGCTTTTCGTTGCTTCTCGCAACAACGATGGCCCTTGCTTTTTATTGCCCACTTAAATAACGAGGGACCTTACTTATTGTTGCACCTCACAAAACCAACGGCCCTTTCTTTTTGTTGCCCCACGCAAAAACGGGGGCCCTGAATTTTTGTTGTCCCTCGCAAAATCCATGGTCCTTGCTTTTTGTTTCCCCTCGAATAAACGAGGGACCTGCCTTGAAGTTGACCCTTGCAAAATGGACGGCCCTTGCTTTTTGTTGCCCCTCGCATAAAAGAGAGCCCTGGCTTTTTGTTGCACCTCGCTACAACGACGGCCCTTGCTTTTTGTTGCCACTCGCAAAAACGAGTGCCCTGGCTTTTTGTTGCCCGTTCGCAAAAACGAGGGACCTGCCTTTTTGTTGCCCCTCTCAAAAAGGACGGCCCTTGCTTTATGTTGCCCCTCGCAAATACGAGGGCACTTACTTTTTATTGCCCCTCGCAACAACGACGGCCCTTGCATTATGTTGCCCCTCGCAAAAACGAGAGCTCTGGCATTTTGTTGCACCTCGCAAAAACGTTGGCCCTGGCTTTTTGTTGCCCATCGAAAAAACGAGGGCCCTTACTTATTGTTGCACCTCACAATAAGTAAGGGCAAAAACGAGGGCCCTGTATTTTTGTTGCCCTTTTGCAAAAACCACGGTCCTTGCTTTTAGTTGCCCCTCGAAATAACGAGGGCCCTTTCTTTATGTTGACCCTCACGAAATCGAGGGACCTGTCTTGATGTTGCCCCTCGCAAAATGGACGCCCTTGCTTTTTGTTGCCCCTCGCAAAAAACAGGTGCCCTGGCTATTTGTTGACCCTCGCAAAGACGAGCGCCCTGGCATTTTGTTTCCCTTCGCAAAAACGATGGGCTTTGCTTTTTGTTGCCGCTCGCAAAAACTTGGTCCCTTGCTTTTTGTTGCTCCCCGCAAAAATTAGGTCCCTGTCATTTTGTTGCCCCTCGCAAAACCAACGGCCCTTCCTTTTAGTTGCCCCACGTAAAAATGCGGGCCCTGAATTTGCGTTGCCCCTCGCAAAGACCATGTTCCTTGCTTTTTGCTGCCCCTCGCAAAAAAGAGGGCTGTGAATTTGTGTTGCCCCTCGCAAAAACCAAGGTCCTTGCTTTTTGTTGCCGCTCTCAAAAACGAGGGCCCTGGCTTTTTGTTGCCCCTCGCAAAAACGGGTGACCTGCCTTTTTTTGCCCCTCTCAAAAAGGACGGCCCTTGCTTTCTGTTGCCCCTCGCAAAAACGAGGGCCCTGTCTTTTTGTTGCCACTCCGAACAACGACGGCCCTTGCTTTCTGTTGCCCCTCGCAAAAACGAGAGCACTTGCTATTTGTTGCTTATCGCAAAAACGAGGGACGTTACTTTTTGCTGCACCTCTCAAAACCAAGGGCCCTTGCTTTTTGTTGATACACGCAAAAACGAGGGCCCTGAATTTTTGTTGCCCCTCGCAAAAACCACGTTCCTTGCTTTAGTTGCCCCTGGCAAAAACGAGGGCCCTTGCTTTTTGTTGCCCATCACAAAAACGAGGGCACTGGCTTTTTGTTGTCCATCGCAAAAACGAGGGACCTGCCTTGATGTTGCTCCTCGCAACAACGATGGCCCTTGCTTTTTGTTGCCCCTCGCAAAAACGAGGACTCTGGCTTTTTGTTGCCACTCGCAAAAACGAGGGCCCTGGCTTTTTGTTGCCCCTCGCAACTTCGATGGCCCTTGCTTTTTGTTGCCCCTCGCAAAAACGAGGGCCCTGACATTTTGTTGCCCCTCGCAAAAACGAGGGCCCTTGCTTTTTGTTGCCCCTCACAAAAACGAGAGCCCTTGCTTTTTGTTGCACCTCGTAATAACGAGGGCCCTGGCTTTATGTTGCCCCTCACAAAAACGAGGGCCGTGGCTTTTTGTTGCCCCTCACAACAACGATGGCCATTGCTTTTTGTTGCCCCTTACAAAAACGTGGGCACTGGCTTTTGGTTGCCCCTCGCCAAAATGAGGGACCTGGCTTTTTGTTGCCCCTCACAAAAACTACGACCCTTGCTTTTTGTTGCCCCTCCTAAAAAGGAGGGCCCTTGCTATTTGTTGCCCCTCGCAAAAACGAGGGCCCTTGCTTTTTGTTACCCCTCGCAAAAACGAGGGCCCTTGCTTTTTGTTGCCCCTGGCAACAACGATGGCCCTTGCTTTTTGTTGCCCCTCACAAAAACGAGAACCCTGTCTTTTTGTTGCCCCTCGCAAAAATGAGGGCCCTTGTTTTTTGTTGCCCCTCGCAAAAACGAGGGCCCTTGCTTTTTGTTGACCCTCGCAAAAACGAGGGCCCTTGTTTTTTGTTGCCCCTCGCAAAAACGAGGGCCCTTGCTTTTTGTTTCCCCACGCAAAAACGAGGGCCCTGGCTTTTTGTTGCCCCTCGCAAAAACGAGGGCCCTTGCTTTTTGTTGCCCCTCACAAAAACGAGGGCCCTGGCTTTTTGTTGCCCCTCGCAAAAAGGACTGCCCTTGCTTTATGTTGCCCCTCGAAAAAACGAGGGCACTGTCTTTTTGTTGCCCCTCGCAAAAACGAGGTCCCTGACTTTTTGTTGCCCCTCACAAAAACGATGGCCTTGGCTTTTTGTTGCCCATCGAAAAAACAAGGGCCGTTACTTAAGTTGCAGCTCACAGAACCAACGGCCCTTTATATTTGCTGACCCTCGCAAAAACGAGGGCCCTGGCATTTTGTTTCCCTTCGCAAAAACGATGGGCTTTGCTTTTTGTTGCCGCTCGCAAAAACCTGGTCCCTTGCTTTTTGTTGCCCCCCGCAAAAATTAGGTCCCTGTCATTTTGTTGCCCCTCGCAAAACCAACGGCCCTTACTTTTAGTTGCCCCACGTAAAAATGAGGGCCCTGAATTTTCGTTGTCCCTCGCAAAAACCATGTTCCTTGCTTTTTGTTGCCCCTCGAATAAACGAGGGACCTGCCTTGAAGTTGACCCTTGCAAAATGGACGGCCCTTGCTTTTTGTTGCCCCTCGCAAAAACGAGAGCTCTGGCATTTTGTTGCACCTCGCAAAAACGTTGGCCCTGGCTTTTTGTTGCCCATCGAAAGAACGAGGGCCCTTACTTATTGTTGCACCTCACAATAAGTAAGGGCAAAAACGAGGGCCCTGTATTTTTGTTGCCCTTTTGCAAAAAGCACGGTCCTTGCTTTTAGTTGCCCCTCGAAATAACGAGGGCCCTTGCTTTATGTTGACCCTCACGAAATCGAGGGACCTGTCTTGATGTTGCCCCTCGCAAAATGGACGGCCCTTGCTTTTTGTTGCCCCTCGCAAAAAACAGGTGCCCTGGCTATTTGTTGACCCTCGCAAAGACGAGCGCCCTGGCATTTTGTTTCCCTTCGCAAAAACGATGGGCTTTGCTTTTTGTTGCCGCTCGCAAAAACTTGGTCCCTTGCTTTTTGTTGCTCCCCGCAAAAATTAGGTCCCTGTCATTTTGTTGCCCCTCGCAAAACCAACGGCCCTTCCTTTTAGTTGCCCCACGGAAAAATGCGGGCCCTGAATGTGCGTTGCCCCTCGCAAAGATCATGTTCCTTGCTTTTTGCTGCCCCTCGCAAAAAAGAGGGCTGTGAATTTGTGTTGCCCCTCGCAAAAACCAAGGTCCTTGCTTTTTGTTGCCGCTCTCAAAAACGAGGGCCCTGGCTTTTTGTTGCCCCTCGCAAAAACGGGTGACCTGCCTTTTTTTGCCCCTCTCAGAAAGGACGGCCCTTGCTTTCTGTTGCCCCTCGCAAAAAGGAGGGCCCTGTCTTTTTGTTGCCACTCCGAACAACGAAGGCCCTTGCTTTCTGTTGCCCCTCACAAAAACGAGAGCACTTACTATTTGTTGCTTATCGCAAAAACGAGGGACGTTACTTTTTGCTGCACCTCTCAAAACCAAGGGCCCTTGCTTTTTGTTGATACACGCAAAAACGAGGGCCCTGAATTTTTGTTGCCCCTCGCAAAAACCACGTTCCTTGCTTTAGTTGCCCCTGGCAAAAACGAGGGCCCTTGCTTTTTGTTGCCCATCACAAAAACGAGGGACCTGCCTTGATGTTGCCCCTCGCAACAACGATGGCCCTTGCTTTTTGTTGCCCCTCGCAAAAACGAGGGCACTGGCTTTTTGTTGCCCGTCGCAAAAACGAGGGACCTGCCTTCATGTTGCCCCTCGCAACAACGATGGCCCTTGCTTTTTGTTGCCCCTCGCAAAAACGAGGACCCTGGCTTTTTGTTGCCCCTCGCAAAAACGAGGGCCCTGGCTTTTTGTTGCCCCTCACAACTTCGATGGCCCTTGCTTTTTGTTGCCCCTCGCAAAAACGAGGGCCCTGACTTTTTGTTGCCCCTCGCAAAAACGAGGGCCCTTGCTTTTTGTTGCCCCTCACAAAAACGAGAGCCCTTGCTTTTTGTTGCCCCTCACAACAACGATGGCCATTGCTTTTTGTTGCCCCTTACAAAAACGTGGGCACTGGCTTTTGGTTGCCCGTCGCCAAAATGAGGGACCTGGCTTTTTGTTGCCCCTCACAAAAACTACGACCCTTGCTTTTTGTTGCCCCTCCTAAAAAGGAGGGCCCTTGCTATTTGTTGCCCCTCGCAAAAACGAGGGCCCTTGCTTTTTGTTACCCCTCGCAAAAACGAGGGCCCTTGCTTTTTGTTGCAACTCGCAACAACGATGGCCCTTGCTTTTTGTTGCCCCTCACAAAAACGAGAACCCTGTCTTTTTGTTGCCCCTCGCAAAAATGAGGACCCTTGTTTTTTGTTGCCCCTCGCAAAAACGAGGGCCCTTGCTTTTTGTTGACCCTCGCAAAAACGAGTGCCCTTGTTTTTTGTTGCCCCTCGCAAAAACGAGGGCCCTTGCTTTTTGTTTCCCCACGCAAAAACGAGGGCCCTGGCTTTTCGTTTCCCTTCGCAAAAATGAGGGACCTGACTTTTTGTTGCCCCTCGCAAAAACGAGGGCCCTTGCTTTTTGTTGCCACTCACAAAAACGAGGGCCCTGGCTTTTTGTTGCCCCTCGCTAAAAGGACTGCCCTTGCTTTATGTTGCCCCTCGAAAAAACGAGGGCCCTGGCTTTTTGTTGCCCCTCGCAAAAACGAGGGCCCTGACTTTTTGTTGCCCCTCGCAAAAACGAGGGCCCTTGCATTATGTTGCCCCTCGCAAAAACGAGAGCTCTGGCATTTTGTTGCTCCTCACAAAAACGATAGCCTTGGCTTTTTGTTGCCCATCGAAAAAACGAGGGCCGTTACTTAAGTTGCAGCTCACAGAACCAACGGCCCTTTATATTTGCTGACCCTCGCAAAAACGAGGGGCCTGGCATTTTGTTCCCCTTCGCAAAAACGATGGGCTTTGCTTTTTGTTGCCCCCCGCAAAAATTAGGTCCCTGTCATTTTGTTGCCCCTTGCAAAACCAACGGCCCTTACTTTTAGTTGCCCCACGTAAAAATGAGGGCCCTGAATTTTCGTTGCCCCTCGCAAAAACCATGTTCCTTGCTTTTTGTTGCCCCTCGCAAAAAAGAGGGCCCTGGCTTTTTGTTGCCCCTCGCAAAAACGGGTGAGCTGCCTTTTGTTGCCCCTCGCAAAAAGGACGGCCCTTGCTTTCTGTTGCCCTTCGCAAAAACGAGGGCCCTGTCTTTTTGTTGCCACTCCGAACAATGACGTCCCTTGCTATCTGTTGCCCCTCACAATAACGGGAGCACTTGCTATTTGTTGCCCATCGCAAAAACGAGGGACCTTACTTTTTGTTGCACCTCTCAAAACCAAGGGCCCTTGCTTTTTGTTGATACACGCAAAAACGAGGGCCCTGAATTTTTGTTGCCCCTCGCAATAACCACGGCCCTTGCTTTAGTTGCCCCTGGCAAAAACGAGGGCCCTTGCTTTTTGTTGCCCATCTCAAAAACGAGGGACCTACCTTCATGTTGCCCCTCGCAACAACGATTGCCCTTGCTTTTTGTTGCCCCTCGCAAAAACGAGGGCACTGGCTTTTTGTTGCCCGTCGCAAAAACGAGGGCCCTGGCCTTTTGTTGGCCCTCGCAAAAACGAGTGCCCTGGCTTTTGGTTGCCCATCGCAACTTCAAAGGCCCTTGCTTTTTGTTGCCCCTCACAAAAACGAGGGCCCTGAATTATTGTTGACCCTCGCAAAAACGAGGGCCCTTGCTTTTTGTTGCCCCTCACAAAAACGAGAGCCCTTGCTTTTTGTTGCACCTCAAATAAACGAGGGCCCTGGCTTTTGTTGCCCCTCGCAAAAACGAGGGCCGAGGCTTTTTGTTGCCCCTCGCAACAACGACGGCCATTTCTTTTTGTTGCCCCTCACAAAAACGTGGGCCCTGGCTTTTGGTTGCCCGTCGCCAAAACGAGGGACCTGGCTTTTTGTTGCCCCTCACAAAAAGGAGGGCCCAGGCTTTTTGTTGCCCCTCGCAAAAACGAAGGCTGTGGCTTTTTGTTGCCCCTCGCAACAACGATGGCCCTTGCTTTTTGTTACCCCTCGCAAAAACGAGGGCCCTGTCTTTTTGTTGCCCCTTGCAAAAATGAGGGCCCTTTCTTTTTATTGCCCCTCGCAAAAACGAGGGCCCTTGCTTTTTGTTGCCCCTCGCAACAACGATGGCCCTTTCTTTTTGTTGCCCCTCGCAAAAACGATAGCCCTTGCTTTTTGTTTCCCCTTGCTATAACGAGAGCCATTGGCTTTTTGTTTGCCATTGCAAAAATGACGGCTCTTGCTTATTGTTGCCCCTCGCAAAAACGAGGGCCCTGGATTTTTGTTGCCTCTCGCAAAAATGACAGCCCTTGCTTATTGTTGCCCCTCGCAAAAACGAGGGCCCTGGCTTTTTGTTGTGCCTAGCAAAAACGACGGCCTTGCTTTTTGATGCCTCTGGCAAAAACGAGGGCCCTGGCTTTTTGTTTCCCCTTTTAAAACGATGAACCTTGATTTTTATGCCCCTCGAACAAACGAGGGCTCTGGCTTTTTGTTGCCCCTCGCAACAACGACAGCCCTTGCTTTTTGTTGTCCCTCGCAAGAACGAGGTTCTGGCTTTTTGTTGCTCCTCACAAAAACGAGGGACCTTGCTTTTTGTTTCCCTTCGCAAAAACGATGGGCTTTGCTTTTTGTTGCCCCTCGCAAAAACTTCGTCCCTTGCTTTTTGTTGCCCCCCGCAAAAATGAGGTCCCTGTCTTTTTGTTGCCCCTCGCAAAACCAACGGCCCTTCCTTTTAGATGCCCCACGTAATAATGAGGGCCCTGAATTTTTGTTGCCCCTCGCAAAAACCGTGTTCCTTGCTTTTAGTTACACCTCGCAAAAAAGAGGGCCCTGAATTTTTGTTGCACCTCGCAAAAACCACGGTCCTTGCTTTTTGTTGCCGCTCGCAATAACGAGGGCCCTGGCTTTTTGTTGCCCCTCGCAAAAATGGGGGATCTGCCTTTTTGTTCCCCCTCGCAAAAAGGACGGCCCTTGCTTTCTGTTGCCCCGCGCAAAAACGCGGGCCCTGTCTTATTGTTGCCCCTCCGAACAACGACGGCCCTTGCTTTTTGTAGCCCCTCACAAAAACGAGAGCACTTGCTATTTGTTGCCCATCGCAAAAACGAGGGACCTTACTTTTTGTTGCACCTCGCAAAACCAGCGGCCCATACTTTTTGTTGATACACGCAAAAACGAGGGCCCGGAATTTTTGTTGCCCCTCGCAAAAACCACGGACTTGCTTTAGTGGCCCCTTGCAAAAACGAGGGCCGTTGCTTTTTGTTGCCCATCACAAAAACGAGGGACCTGACTTGATTGCCCCTCGCAACAACGACGGCCCTTGCTTTTTGTTGCCCCTCCCAAAAACGAGGGCACTAGCTTTTTATTGCGCCTCGCAAAAACGAGGGACCTGCCTTTTTGTTGCCCCTCACAAAAAGGATGGCCCTTGCTTTTTGTTGCCCCTCGCAAAAATGAGGACTCTGGCTTTCTGTTGCCCCTCGCAAAAACGAGGGCCCTGGCTTTTTGTTGCCCCTCGCAACTTCGATGGCCCTTGCTTTTTGTTGCCCCTCGCAAAAACGAGGGCCATGACTTTTCGTTGCCCCTCGCAAAAACGAGGGCCCTTGCTTTTTATTGCCCCTCACAAAAACGAGAGCCCTTGCTTTTTGTTGCACCTCGCATAAACGAGGGCCCTGGCTTTTTGCTGCCCCTCGCAAAAAACAGGGCCGTGGCTTTTTGTTGCCCCTCACAAAACCGAGAGCCCTTGCTTTTTGTTGCACCTCGATAAACGAGGGCCCTTGCTTTTTGTTGCCCCTCGCAAAAACGAGGGCCCTGACTTTTTGTTGCTGCTCGCAAAAACTGTGGTCCTTTCTTTTTGTTGCACTTCGCAAAAACGAGTGCCCTGCCTTTTTGTTGCCCCTCGCAAAAATGAGGTCCCTTGCTTTTTGTAGCCCCATGCAAATACGAAGGCCCTTGCTTTTTGTTGCCCCTCACAAAAACGAAGGCCGTTGCTTATTTTTGCACCTCTCAAAAACGAGGGCCCTGGATTTGGGTTGCGCCTAGTAAAAATGACGGCCCTTGCTTTTTGATGCCCCTTCCAAAAACGAGGGCCATAGCTTTCTATTGCCCCTCGCATAAACGACCGACCTTGATTTTTCTTTTCCCTAGTAAAAACGAGGGCCCTGGCTTTTTTTTGCCCCTCATAAAAATGGTGACCATTGAGTTTTGCTGGCCCTCGAAAAAACGAGGGCCCTGGCATTGTCTTGCCGCTTGCAAAAACCACGGTCCTTGCTTTTTTTTGCCCCTCACAAAAACGAGGGCCCTTGCTTTTTGTTGCCCCTCACAAAAACGAGGGACCTGCATTGAATTTGCCCCTCGCAAAATGGACGGGCTTTGCTTTTTGTTGCCCCTCGCAAAAAAGAGTGCCCTGGCTTTAAGTTGCACCTCGCAACATCGACGGCCCTTGCTTCTTGTTGCCCCTCACAAAAACGAGGGACCTGGCTTTTTGTTGCCCCTCGCAACAACGATGGCCCGTGCTTTTTGTTGCCCCTGGCAAAAA
This sequence comes from Somniosus microcephalus, assembly GCF_052327205.1. Lineage (NCBI taxonomy): Eukaryota > Metazoa > Chordata > Chondrichthyes > Squaliformes > Somniosidae > Somniosus > Somniosus microcephalus. The sequence goes on along the minus strand of NW_028225186.1, from coordinate 20,948,144 downwards.
CGACTGCCCTAGCTTTTTGTTGCCGCTCACAAAAACGAGGGCCCTTGCTTTTTGTTGCCCCTTGCAAAAACGACGGCGCTTGCTTTTTGTTGCCGCTCACAAAAAGGAGGGCACTTGCTTTTTGTTGCCTCTCACAAAAACGACGGCTGTTGCTTTTTGTTGCCAGTAGAATAACGAGGGCCCTGGCTTTTTGTTGCACCTCGCAAATACGATGGCCCTTGCTTTTTGTTGCCCCTAGCAAAAACGAGAGCCCTAGCTTATTGTTGCTGCTCGCAAAAAAGGGGCCCTTGCTTTTTGTTGCCCCTTGCAAAAACGAGGGACCTGGCTTTTTGTTGCCCCTCGCAATAACGATGGCCTTGTCTTTTTGTTGCCCATCGCAAAAACAAGGGCCCCTACTTTTTGTGACACCTTGCATAAAGGACGGCGCTTGCTTTTTGTTGCCCCTCACAAAAAGGAGGACACTTGCTTTTTGTTGCCTCTCACAAAAACGACGGCTGTTGCTTTTTGTTGCCCTCGCAAAAACGGGGGCCCTGGCTTTTTGTTGCACCTCGCAAATATGATGGCCCTTGCTTTTTGTTGCCGCTTGCAAAAACGATGGCCCTGGCTTTTTGTTGCCCCACGTAAAAACGATAGCCCTTGCTTTTTGTTTCCCCTTGCCATAACGAGAGCCATTGGCTTTTTGTTTGCAATTGCAAAAATGACGGCCCTTGCTTATTGTTGCCCCTCGCAAAAACGAGGGCCCTGGATTTTTGTTGCCCCTCGCAAAAATGACGGCCCTTGCTTATTGTTGCCACTCGCAAAAACGAGGGCCCTGGCTTTTTGTTGTGCCTAGCAAGAACGACGGCCCTTGCTTTTTGATGCCTCTGGCAAAAACGAGGACCTGGCTTTCTGTTGCCCCTCGCAAAAACGACGGCCCTTGATTCTTGTTGCCCCGAGCAAAAACGAGGGCCCTGGCTTTTTGTTGCCCCTTTTAAAACGATGAACCTTGATTTTTGATGCCCCTCGAACAAACGAGGACTCTGGCTTTTTGTTGCCCCTCACAACAACGACGGCCCTTGCTTTTAGTTGCCCCTCGCAAGAACGAGATCGCTGGCTTTTTGTTGCCCCTCACAAAAACGAGGGCCCTTGCTTTTTGTGTCCCTTCGCAAAAACGATGGGCTTTGCTTTTTGTTGCCCCTCGCAAAAACTTGGTCCCTTGCTTTGTGTTGCCCCCCGCAAAAATGAGGGCCCTGGCTTTTTGTTGCCCATCGCAAAAATGGGGGACCTGCCTTTTTGTTTCCCCTCGCAAAAAGGACGGCCCTTGCTTTCTCTTGCTCCTCGCATAAACGAGGGCCCTATCTTTTTGTTGCCCCTCCGAACAACGACGGCCCTTGCTTTTTGTTGCTCCTCACAAAAAAGAGAGCACTTGCTATTTCTTGCCCATCGCAAGAACGAGGGACCTTAATATTTGTTGCACCTCGCAAAACCAACGGCCCTTGCTTTTTGTAGTTGCACGCAAAAATGAGGGCCCTGAATCTTTGTTGCCCCTCGCAAAAACCACGGTCCTTGCTTTAGTTGCCCCTGGCAAAAACGACGGCCCTTGCTTTTTGTTGCCCATCACAAAAATGAGGGACCTGACTTGATGTTGCCCCTCGCAACAACGACGGCCCTTGCCTTTTGTTGCCCCTCGCAAAAACGAGGGCACTGGCTTTTTGTTGCCCATCGCAAAATCGAGGGACCTGCCTTTTTGTTGCCCCTCGCAAAAAGGATGGCCCTTGCTTTTTGTTGCCCCTCGCAAAAGTGAGGACCCTGGCTTTTTGTTGCCCCTCGCAAAAACGAGGGCCCTGGCTTTTTGTTGCCCCTCGCAACTTCGATGGCCCTTGCTTTTTGTTGCCCCTCGCAAAAACGAGGGCCCTGACTTTTTGTTGGCCCTCGCAAAAACGAGGGCCCTTGCTTTTTGTTACCCCTCACAAAAACGAGAGCCCTTGATTTTTGTTGCAACTCGCAAAAACGAGGGCCCTGGCTTTTTGTTGCACCTCGCAAAAACGAGGGCCGTGGCTTTTTGTTGCCACTCACAACAACGACGGCCATTGCTTTTTGTTGCCCCTCACAAAAACGTGGACCCTGGCTTTTGGTTGCCCGTCGCCAAAACGAGGGACCTGGCTTTTTGTTGCCCCTCACAAAAACTATGGCCCTTGATTTTTGTTGCCCCTCGCAAAAAGGAGGGCCCTTGCTATTTGTTGCCCCTCGCAAAAACGAGGGCCCTTGCTTTTTGTTACCCCTCGCAAAAACGAGGGCCCTTGCTTTTTGTTGCCCCTCACAACAACGATGGCCCTTGCTTTTTGTTGACCCTCGCAAAAACGAGGGCCCTGTCTTTTTGTTGCCCCTCGCAAAAATGAGGGCCCTTGCAATTTGTTGCCCCTCGCTAAAACGAGGGCCCTTGCTTTTTGTTGTCCCTCGCAAAAACGAGGGCCCTGGCTTTTTCTTGCCCCCGCAACAACGACGGCCCTTGCTTTTTGTTTCCCCACGCAAAAACGAGGGCCCTGGCTTTTAGTTTCCCATCGCAAAAATGAGGGACCTGACTGTTTTTTTGCCCCTCGCAAAAAGGACAGCCCTTACTTTATGTTGCCCCTCGAAAAAACGAGAGCCCTGGCTTTTAGTTGCACCTCGCAACAACGATGGCCCTTGCTTTTTATTACCCGTCGCAGAAACGAGGGCCCTGGCTTTTTGTTGCCCATCGCAAAAACGAGGGCCCTGGCTTTTTGTTGCCCACTGAAATAACGAGGGCCCTTACTTATTGTTGCCCCTCGCAAAACCAACGGCCCTTTCTTTTTGTTGCCCCACGCAAAAACGGGGGCCCTGAATTTTTGTTACCCCTCGCAAAAACCACGGTCCTTGCTTTTTGTTGCCCCTTGAATAAACGAGGGACCTGCCTTGAAGTTGCCTCTTGCAAAATGGACGGCCCTTGCTTATTGTTGCCCCTCGCAGAAAAGAGTGTGTGGTAAACCACTGTAGTTCACTGTGTTCACTGTTGTTGTTGTTGTTGTTGTCGTTCACTCTTGTTTCACTGTTGTGCCTGACTATGCCTCAGCTGACTCCGCCCCTGGGCTACCGAGTATAAGAGCGGCCGCATGGCAGCTCCTGGCATTCGGTCGTCCACTAGAGGCATAGTCCTGATCTGTCTGAAGTGCAATTCAGTAGTTAATAAAAGCCTGTTGTTCTGAACTCTGCCTAGCCTTTTATTCGAATTGATAGCGCATCAATTTTATTAACGACTGAAAAAAAAAAAAAAACGATGCTGCAGATTATTAAGATCAAGTGCCTGGAACTCGACCCGCAAGAACCGGACTCGACTGCTAAGTTCTCGCACTGGCTGCACTGTTTTGAGTACTTTCTGACTGCATCCGGCGAGACCGTCGCCGCCGATGCCGACAAGCTCAGGGTGCTGAACTCTAAAGTAAACCACCGAGCTTTTGCCCTTATCCGGGACGCTACGAGCTACCAGGGGGCTATCGACATCTTGAAGGTGCAATACGCACGCCCGGTCAACTATGTTTACGCAAGACATCTCCTGGGGTCTCGCAAACAACAGCCCGGGGAACCCACAGAAGCATACATACGGGCGCTGAAGGAACTCGGCCGAGCCTGCGAATGCAAGCAAGTAACAGCCACGGAACATACGGAGGAGCTCATCCGGGATGCCCTCGTGGCGGGCCTCAGGTCCACTCCCACACGGCAGCGACTGCTGGAAAGTAGCGAGCTCGACCTGAAGAAGGCGATTTCACTCACCCTCTCGTTGGACGTAGCCCACCGGAACATGGAGGCCTACTCCCCGGACCACGCGGCCGCCTCATGGACGCTGCAGCCGCCGCCGCCACCTTCGGACGCAGCGCCGCCACGGGCCCTGGCCTCAACTGCTGCAGCGATGTCCCGCCCGAGCCAGAAATGTTATTTCTGTGGCCAAACCAAACACCCCAGGGCGCGCTGCCCGGCGAAAAACGCGGTCTGCTCTGCCTGCGGTAAGAAGGGACATTACGCTGGCGTCTGAAGAAGCCAGAAGACCCCTACCTCCAGCAGCGCCGCGTGCGATTCGTGGGAGCGGCCATCTTGCCTCCCTCCAGCCTCGTGGGGATCGGGATCGTCATGGGCGCCGCCATTTTGTCCTTCCTCTCCGACGCCGCCATCTTGTCTGCCATTCTGCCAACGGGCCCCCGACTCACCCACCGCCGCCTCACCGGGGTTCTACAGCGACGCTACCGACTCCACAGCGGCCTCCATCACGCTGGATCAATCCAGACCCCATCAGCTAGCCAGGTCCACGATGGACATCCAGGTAAATGGCCGCGCCACAACTTGCCTTTTTGATTCCGGGAGCACGGAGAGCTTCATACACCCTGATACAGTACGGCGCTATTCTCTCTCGGTCCGGCCAACGCGCCATCGGATCTCCATGGCCTCGAAATCTCACTCAGCAGACGTCGGCGGCTACTGCGTAGTGACTCTTTCGGTGAAGGGCTCCGTATATAAAAATGTAAAGCTATTCGTCCTGCCACATCTCTGTGCTGCCGTTCTACTGGGGTTGGACTTTCATTGTCACTTTAAGAGTGTCACCTTGACATACGGTGGACCTCTTCCCCCGCTCACTGTCTGCAACCAGCAGTTTTTAAATTGCCCGCCACGCCCCACCTGTAGTCTCTCCACCCTCAAAATCACCCCCCCCCCCCTGTTCGCCAACCTCACCCGCGACTGCATGCCTATCGCCACAAAGAGCAGGCGATACAGCACCGGGGACAGATCCTTCATAAGATCTGAGGTGACGCGGCTCCTGAAAGAGGGGATTATTGAGGATAGTACCAGCCCCTGGCGAGCCCAGGTGGTAGTCGTTAAGACTGGCAACAAGCAGCGCCTAGTCATCGACTACAGCCAGACTATCAACAAGTACACGCAGTTGGACGCATACCCCCTCCCCCGCATAGCCGACATGGTTAATAAGATAGCGCAATACCGCGTTTTCTCGACCATTGACCTCAAGGCAGCATACCACCAAATCCCTATCCGCCCTGAGGACCGCCAGTACACAGCTTTCGAGGCAAACGGCCGCCTTTTTCACTTCCTCAGGGTTCCTTTTGGCGTCACCAACGGTGTCTCCGTCTTCCAGAGGGAGATGGACCGGATGGTTGACGAGAATGCGTTACAGGCCACGTTTCCCTACCTAGACAACGTGACCATCTGCGGCCATGACCTGCAGGACCATGACGCCAATCTTGATAAGTTCCTCCGCACGGCCCAACTCCTAAACCTCACGTACAACAAGGAAAAGTGCATATTCCGCACAGCCCGCCTCGCTATCCTTGGTTGCATGGTGAAACACGGAGTCATCAGTCCTGACCCTGACCGGATGCGCCCATTGATGGAACTTCCCCTGCCCCACTGTCTCAAGGCCCTCACAAGGTGCCTGGGCTTCTTTTCCTATTACGCCCAGTGGGTCCCTCATTATGCGGACAAAGCCCGTCCACTTATCAAGTCCACTTCCTTCCCCCTGACGGCGGAGGCCCACTTAGCCTTTCACCGTATAAAAGATGACATTGCCAAGGCCACCATGCACTCGGTAGACGAGTCCATCCCCTTCCAGGTGGAGAGCGATGCATCCGACTTCGCCCTGGCCGCTACCCTTAACCAGGCGGGAAGACCCGTGGCCTTCTTTTCACGAACCCTCCAGGGCTCCGAACTCAGACACTCCTCTGTGGAAAAGAGGCCCAGGCCATTGTGGAGGCGGTGCGCCACTGGCGGCACTACCTGGCTGGAAAACGATTTACCCTGCTTACTGACCAGCGTTCAGTTGCTTTCATGTTCAACAACAAGCAGAGGGGTAAAATCAAAAATGACAAGATTTTGAGGTGGAGAATCGAACTTTCCACCTACAATTACGACATCTTGTACCAGCCAGGGAAACTCAACGAACCCTCAGACGCTCTATCGCGAGGCACATGCGCCACCGCGCAGATCGATAGACTACGGGGCCTCCACAACGACGTCTGCCACCCGGGGGTCACCATGTTCTTCCATTTCATTAAGGGCCGCAACCCGCCTTACTCCATCGAGGAGGTCAGGACCATGACCAGGAGCTGCCCAGTCTATGCAGAGTGCAAGCCGCGCTTCTATAGGCCTGACAGAGCAAACCTGATCAATGCCACCCGCCCTTTTGAGCGCCTGAGTATCGACTTTAAAGGGCCCCTCCCCTCCTCTGACCGCAATGTGTACTTCCTCAAAATATTGATGAGTACTCCCGTTTCCCTTTTGCCATCCCCTGCCCGGACACGACCACCGCTACGGTCATTAAATGCCTGCACAACCTCTTTGCTCTGTTCGGTTTTCCCAGCTATATTCATAGCGACCGGGGCTCGTCCTTCATGAGCGACGAACTCCGTCAGTACCTGCTCATGAGAGGTATTGCCTCAAGCCGGACCACCAGCTACAACACCCGGGGGAACGGACAGGTTGAAAGAGAGAACGCGACGGTCTGGAAGGCGGCCCTCCTAGCCTTAAAATCTAGGGGCCTTCCGACCTCCCGTAGGCAGGATGTCCTACCCGATGCGCTCCACTCCATCCGGTCACTGCTGTGTACAGCCACCAACGCAACCCCCCATGAGCGAATGTTTGTTTTTCCCCGGAGGTCCACATCCGGTAACTCACTACCACACTGGCTGACGTCCCCAGGGCCCGTCCTGCTTAGGAAGCATGTAAGCTCCCACAAAACGGCTCCCCTGGTAGAGAAGGTTCACCTCCTCCATGCCAACCCCCAGTACGCCTACGTGGCATACCCGGACGGGCGGGAGGACACAGTCTCCATTAGAGATGTGGCACCCTCGGGGTCCACTGACCCACCACCATTGCCCCCCACCACGACCCCCTCCGACACGGCCCAAAATTCAGTAGACCCAATTCTCACCCCTGTCCATTCCACCCCAGTAGACGGCATGCCGCGCCCCCAGGACCAGCCGGAGCCCACTCGCCCACCCAACACCAAAGGGGACGATACGCCGGTGCTGGACCCCGCTCAAGTCGCGTCGTGGGAAGCTGTACCATCGCAACCGTCGCCACGAAGATCTCGACGGCAAACGAGGCCGCCCGACAGACTCGCCTACTCGAACTTTTGATACACTTCACCCCGCCGGACTTAATTTTAAACGAGGGGTGAATGTGGTAAACCACTGTAGTTCACTGTGTTCACTGTTGTTGTTGTCGTTCACTCTTGTTTCACTGTTGTGCCTGACTATGCCTCAGCTGACTCCGCCCCTGGGCTACCGAGTATAAGAGCGGCCGCATGGCAGCTCCTGGCATTCGGTCGTCCATTGGAGACATAGTCCTGATCTGTCTGAAGTGCAATTCAGTAGTTAATAAAAGCCTGTTGTTCTGAACTCTACCTAGCCTTTTAAAAGAATTGATAGCGCATCAGAGTGCCCTGGCTTTTTGTTGCACATCGCTACAACGACGGCCCTTGCTTTTTGTTGCTGCTCGCAAAAACGAGGACCCTGACTTTTTGTTGCCCCTCACAAAAACGAGGGCCCTTGCTATTTGTTGCCCCTCACAAAAACGAGAGCCCTTGCTTTATGTTGCCCCTCCCAAAAACAAGGGCCCTGGCTTTTTGTTGCCCCTCGCAACAACGATGGCCCTTGCTTTTTGTTGCCCCTAGCAAAAACGAGGTCCCTGGCTTTTTGTTGCCCCTCGCATGAATGAGGGCCCTTGCTTTATGTTGCCCCTCACAAAAACGAGAGCACTTGCTTTTTGTTGTCCCTCGCAAAGATTAGGGCCCTGGCTTTTTGTTGCCCCTCGCCAATACGAAGGCCCTTGCTTTTTGTTGCCCCACGCAAAAACGATGGCCCTGGCTTTTTGTTGCCCCTCGCAAGAACGATGGCCCTTGATTTTTGTTGACAATCGCTAAAACGAGGGCCCTGGCTTTTAGTTGCTCCTCGCAAAAACGAGGTCCCTGGCTTTTTGTTTCCCCTCGCAAAAAAGAGGGCCCTGGCTTTTTTTTGCCTCTCGCAAAAATGAGGGACATGACTTTTTGTCGCTCCTCGCAAAAAGGGCGGCCCTTGCTTTTTGTTGCCACTCGCAAAGACAAGCGCCCTGGATTTTTATTGCCTCTCACAACAACGACGGCCTTTACTTTTTGCTGCCCCTCGCAAAAACGAGGGCCCTGGCTTTTTGTTGCCCCTCATAAAGTCGGTGACCCTTGATTTTTGCTGCCCGTCGCAAAAACGAGGGCCCTGGCTTTTTGTTGCCCCTCTCAAAAACGAGGGCCCTTGCTGAATGTTGCCCCTCTCAAAAACGAGGGCCCTTGCTTTTTTTTGCCCCTCGCAAAAACGAGGGCCCTTGCTTTATGTTGCCCCTCGCAAGAACGAGCGATTGCTTTTTGTTGCCCCTCCGAAAAACGAGGGGCCTGGCTTTTTGTTGCCCCTCACAAAAGCGAGGGACCTGACTTGGTGTTGCCCCTCGCAAAATGGACAGCCCTTGCTTTTTTTGCCCCTCGCAAAAAAGAGTGCCCTGGCTTTTTGTTGCACATCGCAACAACGACGGCCCTTGCTTTTTGTTGCCCCTCGCTAAAACGTGGGCCCTGGCTTTTTGTTGCCCCTCGCAAAAACGAGGGCCCTGGCTTTTTGTTGCCTCTCGCAAAAACGAGGGCCCTGGCTTTTTGTTGCACCTCGCAAAAAGGATGGCCCTCGCTTTTTGTTGCCTCTCACAAAAACGACGGCCGTTGCTTTTATTGCCTCTTGCACAAACGACGGCCCATGATTTTTGTTGCCCCTAGCAAAAACGAGGGCGCTGGCTTTTTCTTGCCCCTCATAAAAACGGTGACCTTTGATTTTTGCTGCCCATGCGCAAAAACGAGGGCCTTGGCTATTTGTTGCCCCTCGCAAAAACCATGGCCCTGGCTTTTTGTTGGCCAACACAAAAACGAGGGCCATTACTTCTTGTTGCCCCTCGCAAAAACGACGGCGCTTGCTTTTTGTTGCCCCTCACAAAAAGGAGGGCCATGGCTTTTTATTGCCCCTTGCAAAAACGAGGGACCTTGCTCTTTGTTGCCCCTCGCAAAAATGACAGCCCTGTCTTTTTGATGACCCTCACAAGAACGAAGTGCCTTGCATTTTCTTGCTCCTCGCAAAAACGAGGACACTTGCTTTCTGCTGCATCTCGCAAAAACGAGGGCCCTTGCTTTTTGTCGCCCCTCGCAAAAACGAGGGCACTGTCTTTTTGTTGCCCCTCACAAAACCAACGGCCCTTGCTTTTTGTTGCTCCACACAAAAACGAGGCCCTGACTTTGTGTTACTCCTCGCAAAAACCAAGGTCCTTGCTTTTTGTTGCCCCTTGCAAAAACGAGGGCCCTGGCTTTTTATTGCCCCTCTCAAAAACGAGGGACCTTGCTTTTTGTTGCCCCTCGCATAAACGAGGGCCCTGGCTTTTTGATGACCCTCGCAAAAACGAGGGCCCTTGCTTTTTGATGACCCTCGCAAAAACGAGGGCCCTTGCTTTTTGTTGCCCCTCGCAAAAAGAGGGCCCTGGATTTTAATTGCCTCTCGCAAAAAGGACGTCCCTTGCTTTTTGTTGCCCATCGCAAAAACGAGGGCCCTGGCTTTATGTTGCCCCTTGCAAGAACGGGGGCCTTGGTTTTTTGTTGCTCCTCACAAAACCAACGGCCCTTGCTTTTAGTTGCTCCTCGCAAAAACGAGGTCCCTGGCTTTTTGTTCCCCCTTGCAAGAACGAGGGCCCTGGCTTTTTGTTGCCCCTCACAAAATCGATGGTCCTTGCTTTTTGTTGCCTCTCGCTAAAACGAGGGACTTGGCTTTTTGTTGCTCCTCGCAAAAAGAATGGCACTTGCTTTTTGTTGTCCCTCGCAAAAACGAGCGCCGTGGCTTTGTGTTGCCCCTCGCAACAACGATGGCCTTTCCTTTTTGCTGCCCCTCGCAAAACGAGGGTCCTGGCTTTTTGTTGCACCTCGCAATAATGAGGGCCCTTGCTTTCTGTTGCCCCTCGCAAAAACGGGGCCCCTTGCTTTTTAATGCCCCTCGCAAAAATGAGGGCACAATCATTTTGTTGCCGCTCGCAAAAACGACGGCCCATGATTTTTTTTGCCCTTAGCAAACACGAGGGCCCTGGATTTTTGTTGCTCTTCGCAATAATGAAGTCCCTTGCTTTCTGCTGCCCCTCGCAAAAACAAGGGCCCTTGCTTTTTGTTGTCCCTCGCAAAAACGAGGGCCCTGTCTTTTTGTTGACCCACGCAAAAACAAAGTCCCTTGCTTTTTGTTGCCCCACACAAAAACGAGGCCGTGACTTTGTGTTGCCCTTCGCAAAAACCAAGGCCCTTCCTTTTGTTGCCCGTTGCAAAAATGAGTGACTTTGCTTTGTGTTGCCCCTCGCAAAAACGACGGCCCAGACTTTTTGATGCCCCTCGCAAAAACAAGGTCCGTTGCTTTTTCTTGACCCTCGCAAAAATAGGGCCCTGGATTTTTGTTGCCCCCTCGCAATAACGAGGACACTTGCTTTCTGCTGCCCCTCGCAAAAACGAGGGCCCTGTCTTTTTGTTGCCCCTCGCAAAACCAACGGCCCTTGCTTTTTGTTGCTCCACACAAAAACGAGGCCCTCACTTTGTGTTGCCCCTCGCATAAACGAGGGCCCTTCTTTTTGATGCCCCTCGCAAGAATGAGGGCCCTTGCTTTTTGTTGCCCCTCACAAAAAGAGGGCCCTGGCTTTTTGTTGACCCCTGCAAAAAGGACGTCACTTGCTTTTGTTGCCCATCGCAAAAATGAGGGCACTGGCTTTATGTTGCCCCTCGCAATAACGGGGGCCTTGCTTTTTTGTTGCTCCTTGCAAAACCAACGGCCCTTGCTTTTAGTTGCTCCTCGCAAAAACGAGGTCCCTGGCTTTTTGTTCCCCCTCGCAAAAACGAGGGCCCTGGCTTTTTTTTGCCTCTCGCAAAAACGAGGGACATGACTTTTTGTCGCTCCTCGCAAAAAGGACGGCCCTTGCTTTTCGTTGCCACTCGCAAAGACGAGCGCCCTGGCTATTTATTGCCTCTCACAACAACGACGGCCTTTCCTTTTTGTTGCCCCTCGCAAAAACGAGGGCCCTGGCTTTTTGTTGCCCCTCATAAAGTCGGCGACCCATGATTTTTGCTGCCCGTAGCAAAAACGAGGGCCCTGGCTTTTTGTTGCCCTTCGCAAAAACGAGGGCACTTGCTGAATGTTGCCCCTCTCAAAAACGAGGGCCCTTGCTTTTTTTTGCCCCTCGCAAAAACGAGGGCCCTTGCTTTATGTTGCCCCTCGCAAGAACGAGCGACTTGCTTTTTGTTGCCCCTCCGAAAAACGAGGTGCCTGGCTTTTTGTTGACCCTCGCAAAAACGAGGGACCTTGCTTTTTGTTGCCCGTCGCAAAAACGGGGGCCCTGGCTTTTTGTTGCGCTTGGCAAAAACGGCGGCAATTGCTTTTTGTTGCTCCTCGCAAAAACGAGGTCCCTGGTTTTTGTTGCCCCTCGCAAAAACGACGGCCCTTGCTTTTTGTTGCCCCTCGCAAAAACGAGGTCCCTGTCTTTATGTTGCCCCTCGCAATACCAATGTCCCTTGCTTTACTTTGCCGGATGCAAAAACGCGGGCCCTGGCTTTTTTTTGCCCCTAACAAAAAAGAGTGACCTGTCTTTTTGTTGCCCCTCGCAAGAATGAGTGCCCTTGCTTTCTGTTGCCCCTCGCAAAGATGAGGGCCATGGCTTTTTGTTGCCTCTCGCACAAACGAGGGCCCTGGCTTTTTGTTGCCCCTCGCAAAAACGACGGTCCTTGCGTTTTGTTGCCCGTCTCAAAAACGAGGGCCCTGGCTTTTTGCTGCCCTCGCAAGAATGAGTGCCCTTGCTTTTTGGTGCCTCTCGCACAAACGAGGGCCCTGGCTTTTTGTTGCCTCTCGCAAAATCGAGGGCCCTGGCTTTTTTTGCCCCTCGCAAAAACGAGGGACCTGGCTTTTTGTTGCCTCTCGCAAAAACGAGGGACCTGTCTTTTTGTTGCCCCTCGCAACAACGACGGCCCTGGCTTTTTGTTGCCCCTCGCAAGAATGAGAGCCCTTGCTTTCTGTTGCCCCTCGCAAAAATGAGGTCCCTCGTTTTTGTTGCCCCTCGCAAAAACGAGGGCACTTGCATTTTTTTGCCCCTTGCAAAGACGATGGCCCATGATTTTTGTTGCCCCCAGCAAAAACGAGGCGCTGGCTTTTTGTTGCCCTCATAAAAACTGTGACCCTTCATTTTTGCTGCCCCTCGCAAATACGAGGGCCCTGGCTTTTTGTTGGCCCTCACAAAGACGAGGGCCTTGTCTTTTTGTTGCCCTCGCAAAAACGATGTCCCTTGCTTTTTGTTGCCCAACACAAAAACAAGGGCCATTACTTCTTGTTGCACCTCGCAAAAACGACGGTGCTTGCTTTTTGTTGCCCCTCGCAAAAAGGAGGGCACTTGCTTTCTGTTGCCTCTCACAAAAACGACGGCCGTTGCTTTTTGTTGCCCAACACAAAAACAAGGGCCATTACTTCTTGTTGCACCTCGCAAAAACGACGGTGCTTGCTTTTTGTTGCCCCTCGCAAAAAGGAGGGCACTTGCTTTCTGTTGCCTCTCACAAAAACGACGGCCGTTGCTTTTTGATGGCCCTAGCAAAAACGAGGGCCATGGCTTTCTGTTGCCCTTCGCTTAAACGACGGCACTTGATTTTTGTTGCCGCTAGCAAAAACGAGGGCCCTGGCTTTTTGTTGCCTGTCGCAAAGACGAGGGCCCTTGCTAATATTAGCCCCTCGCAAAAACGAGGGCCTTGGCTTTATGTTGCCCATCGCAAAAACGAGGGACCTTGCTTTTTGTTGCCCCTCACAATAACGAGGGCCCTGGCTTTTTGTTGCTCATCGCAAAAATGACGGCCCTTGCATTTTGTTGCCTCTCGTTAAAATGAGGGCCCTGGCTTTTTGTTGCACATTGCAAAAACGACGGCACTTGCTTTTTGTTGCCTCTCGCAATAACGAGGGCCCTGGCATTTTGTTGACCCTCGCAAAAAAGATGCCCCTTGCTTTTTGATGCCCAGCACAAAAACGAGGGGCATTACTTCTTGTTGCACCTCGCAAAAACGACTGCGCTTGTTTTTTGTTGCCTCTCGCAAAAAGGAGAGCACTTGCTTTTTGTTGCCTCTCACAAAAACGACGGCCGTTGCTTTTTGTTGCCCGTCGCAAAAACGAGGGCCCTGGATTTTTGTTGCCCCTTGCAAAAACGAGGGACCTTGCTTTTTGTTGCTGCTCGCAATAACGAGGGCCTTGGCTTTTTGTTGCACATCGCAAAAACGATGGCACTTGCTTTTTGTTGCCCCTCGCAAAAAGGAGGACCCTGGCTTTTTGTTGCACCTCGCAAAAACGAGGGCCTTGGCTTTTTGTTGCCCCTCGCTAAAACCATGGCCCTGGCTTTTTGTTGCCCAACACAAAAACGTGGGCCATTACTTCTTGTTGCACCTCGCAAAAACGACGGCGCTTGCTTTTTGTTGCCCCTCGCAAAAAGGAGGGCACTTGCTTTTTGTTGCCTCTCACAAAAACGACGGCCATTGCTTATTGTTGCCCCTAGCAAAAACGGAGGCCCTGTCTTTTTGTTGCCTCTCATAAGAACGGTGACCCTTGATTTTTGCTGCCCCTCACAAAAACGATGGCCTTGGCTTTTTGTTGCCCCTCGCAAAAATGAAGGATCTTGCTTTTTGTTGCCGCTCGCAATAACGAGGGCCTTGGCTTTTTGTTGCACATCGGAAAAACGATGGCACTTGCTTTTTGTTGCCCCTCTCAAAAAGGAGGGCCCTGGCTTTTTGTTGCACTTCGCAAAAACGACGGCAATTGCTTTCTGTTGGCCCTCACAAAAGCGAGGGCCTTGGTTTTTTGTTGCACTTTGCAAAAACGACGGCACTTGCTTTTTGTTGCCCGTCGCAATAACGAGGGCCCTGGCATTTTGTTGCCCCACGCAAGAACGACGGCCCTGGCTTTTTGCTGCCCATCACAAGAATGAGGGCCCATTCTGTTGCCCCTCGCAAAAACGAGGGCCCTTGTTTTTGTTGCCCCTCGCAAAAATGAGGGCACTTGCATTTTGTTGCCCCTTGCAAAAACGACGGCCCATGATTTGTTTTGCCCCTAGCAACAACGAGGTCGTTGGCTTTTTGTTGCCCCTCATATAAACGGTGACATTTGATTTTTGCTACCACTCGCAAAAACGAGTGCCCTGGCTTTTTTTTGCCCCTCACAAAAACGAGGGCCTTGGCTTTTTGTTGCCCTCGCAAAAACCATGGCCCAGGCTTTTTGTTGCCCAACACACAAACGAGGGCCATTACTTCATGTTACACCCCGCAAAAACGATGGCCATGGCTTTTTGTTGCCCCTCACTAAAAGGAGGGCACTTGCTTTTTGTTGCCCCTCACAAAAACGACGGCCATTGCTTATTGTTGCCCCCAGCAAAAACGAAGCTCCTGTCTTTTTGTTGCCTCTCATAAAAACGGAGACCCTTGATTTTTGCTGCCTCTCACAAAAACGAGGACACTGGCTTTTTGTTGCACCTCGCAAAAAGGATGGCCCTGGCTTTTTGTTGCTCATCGCAAAAACGGGGGCCCTGGATTTTTGTTGCTCATCGCCAAAACGACGGCCCCTGCTTTTTGTTGCCCCTCGTTAAAATGAGGGCCCTGGCGTTTGTTGCCCCTCGCAAAAACGAGGGCCTTGGCTTTTTGTTGTCCCTCGCAAAAACGATCGACCTTGCTATTTGCTGCCCCTCGCAAAAACGAGGGCCCTGGCTTTTTGTTGCACATCGCAAGAACTACAGCAATTGCTTCTTGTTGCCACTCGTTAAAATGAGGGCCCTGGCTTTTTGTTGCCCCTCGCTAAAATGACGGCCCTTGCTTTTTGTTGCACATCGCAAAAACGAGGGCAGTTGCTTTTTGTTGCCCGTGCAAAAACGACGGCCCTTGCTTTCTGTTGCTCCTCGCAAAAACGAGGGATCTTGCTTTTTTTCCGCTCGCATGAACGATGGCCCTTGCTTTTTGTTGCCCAGCTCAAAAACGAGGACCCTGGCTTATTGTTGCACCTCGCAAAAAGGATGGCCCTGGCTTTTTGTTGCTCATCGCAAAAACGGGGGCCCTGGATTTTTGTTGCTCATCGCCAAAACGACGGCCCTTGCTTTTCGTTGCCCCTCGTTAAAATGAGGGCCCTGGCGTTTTGTTGCCCCTCGCAAAAACGAGGGCCTTGGCTTTTTGTTGCCCCTCGCAAAAACGATCGACCTTGCTATTTGTTGCCCCTCGCAAAAACGAGGGCCCTGGCTTTTTGTTGCACATCGCAGGAACTACGGCAATTGCTTCTTGTTGCCACTCGTTAAAATGAGGGCCCAGGCTTTCTGTTGCCACTCTCAAAAACAAGGACCCTGGCTTTTTGCTGCCCTCGCAAGAATGAGTGCCCTTGCTTTCTTTTGCCTCTCGCAAGAATGAGAGCCCTTGCTTTCTGTTGCCCCTCGCAAAAACGAGGTCCCTCGTTTTTGTTGCCCCTCGCAAAAACGAGGGCACATGCATTTTTTTGCCCCTTGCAAAGACGATGGCCCATGATTTTTGTTGCCTCTAGCAAAACCGAGGCTCTGGCTTTTTGTTGCCCTCATAAAAACTGTGACCCTTCATTTTTGCTGCCCCTCGCAAATACGAGGGCCTTGGCTTTTTGTTGGCCCTCGCAAAAACGAGGGCCCTGGCTTTTTGTTGCCTCTCGCAAAGACGAGGGCCCTTGCTAATATTAGCCCCTCGCAAAAACGAGGGCCTTGGCATTATGTTGCCCCTCGCAAAAACGATCGACCTTGCTATTTGTTGCCCCTCTCAAAAACGAGGGCCCTGGCTTTTTGTTGCACATCGCAAGAACTACGGCAATTGCTTCTTGTTGCCACTCGTTAAAATGAGGGCCCTGGCTTTTTGTTGCCCCTCGCAAAAACGACGGCCCTTGCTTTTTGTTGCACATCGCAAAAACGAGGGCAGTTGCTTTTTGTTGCGCGTGCAAAAACGACGGCCCTTGCTTTCTGTTGCTCCTCGCAAAAACGATGGATCTTGCTTTTTGTTCCGCTCGCATAAAAAATGGCCCTTGCTTTTTGTTGCCCAGTGCAAAAACGGGGGCCCTGGATTTTTGTTGCTCATCGCCAAAACGATGGCCCTTGCTTTTCGTTGCCCCTCGTTAAAATGAGGGCCCTGGCGTTTTGTTGCCCCTCGCAAAAACGAGGGCATTGGCTTTTTGTTGCCCCTCGCAAAAACGATCGACCTTGCTATTTGTTGCCACTCGCAAAAACGAGGGCCCTGGCTTTTTGTTGCACATCGCAAGAACTACGGCAATTGCTTCTTGTTGCCACTCGTTAAAATGAGGGCCCAGGCTTTTTGTTGCCACTCTCAAAAACAAGGGCCCTGGCTTTTTGCTGCCCTCGCAAGAATGAGTGCCCTTGCTTTCTTTTGCCTCTCGCAAGAATGAGAGCTCTTGCTTTCTGTTGCCCCTCGCAAAAACGAGGTCCCCCGTTTTTGTTGCCCCTCGCAAAAACCAGGGCACTTGCATTTTTTTGCCCCTTGCAAAGACGATGGACCATGATTTTTGTTGCCCCTAGCAAAAACGAGGCGCTGGCTTTTTGTTGCCCTCATAAAAACTGTGACCCTTCATTTTTGCTGCCCCTCGCAAATACGAGGGCCCTGGCTTTTTGTTGGCCCTCGCAAAAACGCTGTCCCTTGCTTTTTGTTGCCCAACACAAAAACGAGGGCCATTACTTCTTGTTGCACCTCGCAAAAACGACGGTGCTTGCTTTTTGTTGCCCCTCGCAAAAAGGAGGGCACTTGCTTTCTGTTGCCTCTCACAAAAACGACGGCCGTTGCTTTTTGTTGCCCCTCGCAAAAACGAGGGCCCTGGCTTTTTGTTGCGCCTAGCAAAAACGATGGCCCTTGCTTTTTGATGGCCCTAGTAAAAACGAGGGCCATGGCTTTCTGTTGCCCTTCGCTTAAAGGACGGCACTTGATTTTTGTTGCCGCTAGCAAAAACGAGGGCCCTGGCTTTTTGTTGCCTCTCATAAAAACGGTGACCCTTGATTTTTACTGCCCCTCGCAAAATCGAGGGGCCTTGCTTTTTCTTGCCCCTCGCAAAAACGAGGGCCCTGGCTTTTTGTTGCCTCTCGCAAAGACGAGGGCCCTTGCTAATATTAGCGCCTCGCAAAAACGAGGGCCTTGGCTTTATGTTGCCCCTCGCAAAAACGAGGGACCTTGCTTTTTGTTGCCCCTCGCAATAACGAGGGCCTTGGCTTTCTGCTGCACATCGCAAAAACGGTGGCACTTGCTTTTTGTTGCCCCTCACAATAACGAGGGCCCTGGCTTTTTGTTGCTCATCGCAAAAACGACGGACCTTGCATTTTGTTGCTTCTCGTTAAAATGAGGGCCCTGGCTTTTTGTTGCACATTGTAAAAATGACGGCATTGCTTTTTGTTGCCTCTCGCAATAACGAGGGCCCTGGCATTTTGTTGACCCTCGCAAAAAAGATGCCCCTTGCTTTTTAATGCCCAGCACAAAAACGAGGGGCATTACTTCTTGTTGCACCTCGCAAAAACGACTGCGCTTGTTATTTGTTGCCTCTCGCAAAAAGGAGGCACTTGCTTTTTGTTGCCTCTCACAAAACCGACGGCCGTTGCTTTTTGTTGCCCCTCGCAAAAACGAGGGCCCTGGATTTTTGTTGCCCCTCGCAAAAACGAGGGACCTTGCTTTTTGTTGCCGCTCGCAATAACGAGGGCCTTGGCTTTTTGCTGCACATCGCAAAAACGATGGCACTTGCTTTTTGTTGCCCCTCGCAAACACGAGGGCCCTGGCTTTTTGTTGCCCCTCGCAAACACGAGGGCCTTGGCTTTTTGTTGCCCCTCGCTAAAACCATGGCCCTGGCTTTTTGTTGCCCAACACAAAAACGTGGGCCATTACTTCTTGTTGCACCTCGCAAAAACGACGGCGCTTGCTTTTTGTTGTCCCTCGCAAAAAGGAGGGCACTTGCTTTTTGTTGCCTCTCACAAAAACGACGGCCATTGCTTATTGTTGCCCCGAGCAAAAACGGAGGCCCTGTCTTTTTGTTGCCTCTCATAAGAACGGTGACCCTTGATTTTTGCTGCCCCTCACAAAAACGAGGGCCTTGGCTTTGTGTTGCCCTTCGCAAAAACGAAGGACCTTGCTTTTTGTTGCCGCACGCAATAACGAGGGCCTTGGCTTTTTGTTGCACCTCGCAAAAACGACGGCAATTGCTTTCTGTTGGCCCTCACAAAAACGAGGGCCTTGGCTTTTTGTTGCACTTTGCAAAAACGACGGCACTTGCTTTTTGTTGCCCGTCGCAATTACGAGGGCCCTGGCATTTTGTTGCCCCTCGCAACAACGACGGCCCTGGCTTATTGTTGCCCATCGCAAGAATGAGGGCCCATTCTGTTGCCCCTCACAAAAACGAGGGCCCTTATTTTTGTTGCCCCTCGCAAAAACGAGGGCACTTGCATTTTGTTGCCCCTTGCAAAAACGACGGCCCATGATTTGTGTTGCCCCAAGCAAAAACGAGGTCGCTGGCTTTTTGTTGCCCCTCATAAAAACGGTGACCTTTGATTTTTGCTACCCCTCGCAAAAACGAGTGCCCTGGCTTTTTTTTGCCCCTCGCAAAAACGAGGGCCTTGGCTTTTTGTTGCCTCTCGCAAAAACCATGGCCCTGGCTTTTTGTTGCCCAACACAAAAACGAGGGCCATTACTTCATGTTACTCCTCGCAAAAACGATGGCGCTTGCTTTTTGTTGCCCCTCGCAAAAAGGAAGGCACTTGCTTTTTTTTGCCCCTCACTAAAACGACGGCCGTTGCTTATTGTTGCCCCGCGCAAAAACGAGGGCCATGGCTTTTTGTTGCCCCTCGCTAAAAGGAAGGCACTTGCTTTTTGTTGCCCCTCACAAAAACGACGGCCATTGCTTATTGTTGCCCCTAGCAAAAACGAAGGCCCTGTCTTTTTGTTGCCTCTCATAAAAACGGTGACCCTTGATTTTTGCTGCCTCTCACAAAAACGAGGACACTGGCTTTTTGTTGCACCTCGGAAAAAGGATGGCCCTGGCTTTTTGTTGCTCATCGCAAAAACGGGGGCCCTGGATTTTTGTTCCTCATCGCCAGAACGACGACACTTGCTTTTCGTTGCCCCTCGTTAAAATGATTGCCCTGGCGTTTGGTTGCCCCTCGCAAAATCGAGGGCCTTGGCTTTTTGTTGCTCATCGCAAAAACGACGGCCTTTGCTTTTTGTTGCCCCTTGTTAAAATGAGGGCCCTGGCTTTTTGTTGCACCTCGCAAAAACGACGGCACTTGCTTTTTGTAGGCCCTCACAAAAACGAGGGCCTTGGCTTTTTGTTGCCCCTAGCAAAAACGAGGGCCTTGGTTTTTTGTTGCACATTTCAAAAACGATGGCACTTGCTTTTTGTTGCCACTCGCAATAACGAGGGCCCTAGCATTTTGTTGCTCATCGCAAAAACGACGGCCCTTGCTTTTTGTTGCCCCTCGTTAAAAGGAGGGCCCTGGCTTTTTGTTGCCCCTCGCAATAACGAGGGCCCTGGCTTTTTGCTGCTCATCGGAAAAACGATGGCCCTTGCTTTTTGTTGCACCTCGCAAAAACGAGGGCACTTGCTTTTTGTTGCCCCTCGCAAAAACGAGGGCCCTTGCTTTTTGTTGCCCCTCGCAAAAACGAGGGCACTTGCTCTTTGTTGCCCCTCGCAAAAACGAGGGCCCTTGCTCTTTGTTCGCCTCGCAAAAACGACGGCCCTTGCTTTTTGTTGCCCAGCGCAAAAACGAGGGTCCTGTCTTTTTGTTGCCTCTCGCAAAAAGGAGGGCACTTGCTTTTTTTTGCCCCTCACAAAAACGACGGCCGTTGCTTATTGTTGCCCCTCGCAAAAACGAAGCCCCTGTCTTTTTCTTGCCTCTCATAAAAACGGTGACCCTTCATTTTTGCTGCCCCTCACAAAAACGAGGGCCTTGGCTTTTTGTTGCCCCTCGCAAAAACGAAGGATCTTGATTTTTTGTTACCCCTCGCAAAAACGAGGGCCTTGGCTTTTTGTTGCCTCTCGCAAAAACGATCGACCTTGCTTTTTGTTGCCCCTCGCAAAAACGAGGGCCTTGGCTTTTTGTTGCACATCGCAAAAACTACGGCCATTGCTTTTTGTTGCCCCTCGTTAAAATGAGGGCACTGGCTTTTTGTTGCCCCTCGCAAAAATGTGGCCCTTGCTTTTTGTTGCCCCTCACAAAACCGACGGCCCTGGCTTTTTGTTGCCCCTTTCAATAACGAGGACCCTGGCTTTTTGTTGCTCATCGCAAAAACGACGGCCCTTGCTTTTTGTTGCATATCGCAAAAATGAGGGCAATTGCTTTATGTTGCCCCTCGCAAAAACGACGGCACTTGCTTTCTGTTGCCCCTCGCAAAAACGAGGGACATTGCTTTTTGTTCCGCTCGCAAAAACGACGGCCCTTGCTTTTTGTTGCCCAGCGCAAAAACGAGGGTCCTGTCTTTTTGTTGCACCTCGCAAAACCAACGGCCCTTGCTTTTTGTTGCCCTTGCAAAAACGAGGGCTCTGTCTTTTTATTGCCCCTCGCAAAAACGAGCGACCTTGCTTTTTGTTGCCCCTCGCAAAAACGAGGGCCCTGTCTTTTTGTTGCCCCTCGCAAAATCAATGGTCCTTGCTTTTTGTTGCCCCACACAAGAACGAGGCCCTGAATTGTGTTGCCCCTCGCAAAAACCAAGGCCCTTGCTCTTTGTTGCCCATTGCAAAAACGAGGGACTTGCTTTGTGTTGCCCCTCGCAAAAACGACGCCCAGCCTTTTTGATGCCCCTTGCAAAAATGAGGTCCCTTGCATTTTCGTGACCCACGCAAAAAGAGGGCCCTGGGTTTTTGTTGCCCCTCGTAAAAACGAGGACACTTGCTTTCTGCTGCCCCTCGCAATAACGAGGGACCTTGCTATTTGTTGCTCCTCGCAAAAACGAGGGCCCTGTCTTTTTGTTGCCCCTCGCAAATCAAACGGCCCTTGCTTTGTTTGCCCCACACAAAAACGAGTCCCTGACATTGTGTTGCCCCTTGCATAAACGAGGGCCCTGGCTTTTTGCTGCCCCTTGCAAGAACGAGGGCCCTTGCTTTTGTTGCCCCTCGCAAAAAGAGGGCCCTGGCTTTTTGTTGCCCCTCGCAAAAAGGCCGTCCCTTGCTTTTTGTTGCCCATCGCAAAAACGAGGGCACTGGCTTTATGTTTCCCCTCACAATAACGGGGGCCTTGGATTTTTGTTGCTCCTCGCAAAACCAACGGCCCTTGCTTTTAGTTGCTCCTCGCAAAAACGAGGTCCCTGGCTTTTTGTTCACCCTTGCAAAAACGAGGGCCCTGGCTTTTTATTGCCGCATGCAAAAACGAGGGACCTGACTTTATGTTGCTCCTCGCAAAAAGGACAGCCCTTGCTTTTTGTTGCCCCTCGCAAAAACGAGCGCCAAGGCTTTTTATTGCCACTCACAACAATGACGGCCTTTCCTTTTTGCTGCCCCTCACAAAACCGATGGCCCTGGTTTTTTGTTGCCTCTCATAGAAGCGGTGACCCTTGATTTTTGCTGCCTCTCGCAAAGACGAGGCCCCTGGCTTTTTGTTTCCCCTCGCAAAAAGGAGGGCCCTTGCTGAGTGTTGCCCCTCGCAAAAACGAGGGCCCTTGCTTTATGTTACCCCTCGCAAAAACGAGGACCCTTGCTTATTGTTGCCCCTCGCAAGAACGATCGACTTGCTTTTTGTTGCCCCTCGCAAAAACAAGGGGCCTCGCTTTTTGTTGACCTTCGCAAAAACGAGGGCCCTTGCTTTTTGTTACCCCTCGCAAAAACGAGGGACCTTGCTTTTTGTTGCCTCTCACAAAAATGAGGGCCTTGGCTTTTTGCCACGCCTCGCAAAAACGACGGCACTTGCTTTTTGTTGCTCCTCGTAAAAACGAGGTCCCTGGCTTTTTGTTGCCCCTTGCAAAAACGAGGTCCCTGTCTTTATGTTGCCCCTCGCAATACCAATGGCCCTTGCTTTACTTTGCCCGATGCAAAAACGCGGGCCCTGGCTTTTTCTTGCCGCTCGCAAAAAAGAGGGACATGTCTTTTTGTTGCCCCTTGCAATAAGGATGGCCCTTGCTTTTTGTTGCCCCTCGCAAAAACGAGCACCCAGGCTTTATATTGCCCCTCGCAACACCGATGGCCTTTCCTTTTTGCTGCTTCTTGCAAAATCGAGGGCCCTGGCTTTTTGTTGCCCCTCGCAAGAATGAGCGCCCATGCTTTATGTTGCCCCTCGCAAAAACGAGGGCCCTTGCTTTTTGGTGCCCTCGCAAAAACGATGGCCCTGGCTTTTTGTTGCCGCTCGCAAAAACTGTGACCCTTGATTTTTGCTGCCCCTTGCATAAACGAGGGCCCTGGCTTTATTTTGCCCCTCGCAAAAACGATGGCCCTTGCTTATTTTTGCCCTACACAAAAACGAGGGCCATTACTTCTTGTTGCTCATCGCAAAAACGATGGCCCTTGCTTTTTGTTGCCCCTCATTAAAAGGAGGGCCCTGGCTTTTTGTTGCCACTCGCAATAACGAGGGCCCTGGCTTTTTGTTGCTCATCGCTAAAACGATGGCCCTTGCTTTTTGTTGCACCTCGCAAAAACGAGGGCACTTGCTTTTTGTTGCCCTTCGCAAAAACGAGGGCACTTGCTTTTTGTTGCTCCTCGCAAATACGAGGGCACTTGCTTTTTGTTGCCCCTCGCAAAAACGAGGGCCCTTGCTTCATGTTCGCCTCGCAAAAACGATGGCCCTTGCTTTTTGTTGCCCAGCGCAAAAACGAGGGTCCTGTCTTTTTGTTGCCCCTCGCAAAAAGGAGGGCAGTTGCTTTTTTTTGCCCCTCACAAAAACGACGGCCGTTGCTTATTGTTGCCCCTCGCAAAAACGAGGGCAATGGCTTTTTGTTGCCCCTCGCAAAAAGGAGGGCACTTTCTTTTTGTTGCCCCACGCAAAAACGAGGGCACTTGCTTTTTGTTGCCCCCCGCAAAAACGAGGGCCCTTGCTTTTTGTTCGCCTCGCAAAAACGACGGCTCTTGCTTTTTCTTGCCTCTCATAAAAACGGTGACCCTTCATTTTTGCTGCCTCTCACAAAAACGAGGGCCTTGGCTTTTTGTTGCCCCTCGCAAAAACGAAGGATCTTGATATTTTGTTGCCCCTCGCAAAAACGAGGAACCTGGCTTTTGTTGCACCTCGCAAAAAGAAAGGCCCTGGCTTTTTGTTGCTCATCCCAATAAACGGGGGCCCTGGCTTTTTTTGCTCATCGCCGAAACGACGGCCGTTGCTTTTTGTTGCCCCTCGTTAACATGAGGGCCTGGCGTTTTGCTGCCCCTCGCAAAAACGAGGGCCTTTGCTTTTTGTTGCCTTTCGCAAAAACGATCGACCTTGCTTTTTGTTGCCCCTCGCAAAAACGAGGGCCTTGGCTTTTTGTTGCACAGCGCAAAAACTATGGCTATTGCTTTTTGTTGCCCCTCATTAAAATGAGGGACCTGGCTTTTTGTTGCCCCTCGCAAAAATGTGGCCCTGGCTTTTTGTTGCCCCTCTCAATAACGAGGGCCCTGGCTTTTTGTTGCTCATCGCAAAAACGACGGCCCTTGCTTTTTGTTGCATATCGCAAAAACGAGGGCACTTGCTTTATGTTGCCCCTCGCAAAAACAAGGGCCCTTGCTTTTTGTTGCCCCTCGCAAAAACAAGGGCCCTTGCTTTTTGTTGCCCCTCGCAAAACCACTGGCCCTTGCTTTTTGTTGCTCCACACAAAAACGAGGCCCTGACTTTGTGTTGCACCTCGCAAAAACCAAGGCCCTTGCTTTTTGTTGCCCCTCGCATAAACGAGGGCCCTGGCTTTATGATGCCCCTCGCAAAAACGAGGGCCCTTGCTCTTTGGTGCCCCTCGCAAAAAGAGGGCCCTGGCTTTTTGTTGCCCCTCGCAAAAAGGATGTCCCTTGCTTTTTGTTGCCCCTCGCATAAACGAGGGCTTGGCTTTTTGATGCCCCTCGCAAAAACGAGGGAGCGTGCATTTTCTTGCCCCTGGCAATAAGGAGGGCATTGGCTTTTTGTTGCACATCGCAAAAGTGGTGGCACTTGCTTTTTGTTGCCCTCGCAATAACGAGGGCCCTGGCTTTTTGTTGCTCATCGCAAAAACGACGGCCCTTGCATTTGTTGCCCCTCGTTAAAATGAGGGCCCTGGCTTTTTGTTGCACCTCAATAAACTACGGCACTTGCTTTTTGTTGGCCCTCACAAAAACGAGGGCCTTGGCTTTTTGTTGCCCCTCGCAATAACGAGGGCCCTGGCAATTTGTTGCTCATCGCAAATACAACGGCCCTTGCTTTTTGTTGCACTTCGCTAAAACGAGGGCACATTCTTTTAGTTGCCCCTCGCATAAACGAGGGCCCTTGCTTTTTGTTGCCACTTGCAAAAACGAGGGCACTTGCTTTTTGTTGCCCCTCGCTAAAACGAGGGCCCTAGTTTTTTTCCCCTCGCAAAAACGACGGCCCTTTCTTTTTGTTCCCCAGCGCAAAAACGAGGGTCCTGCCTTTTTGTTGCACCTCACAACAACGATGGCCCTTGCTTTTTGTTGCCCTTCGCAAAACAAACGGCCCTTGCTTTTAGTTGCCCATTGCAAAAACGAGGGCCATGGCTTTTATTGCCCCTCGCAACAACGAGGGACCTTGCTTTTAGTTGCCCATTGCAAAAATGACGGCCCTGTCTTTTTGATGCCCCTCACAAGAATGAAGTCCCTTGCATTTTCTTGACCCTCGCAAAAAGAGGGCCCTGGGTTTTTGTTGCCCCTCGCAAAAACGAGGACACTTGCTTTCTGCTGCCCCTCGCAAAAACGAGGGCCTTGCTTTTTGTTGCCCCTCACAAAAACGAGGGCCCTGTCTTTTTGTTGCCCCTCGCAAAACCAATGGCCCTTGCTTTTTGTTGCTCCACACAAAAACGAGGCCCTGACTTTGTGTTGCACCTCGCAAAAACCAAGGCCCTTGCTTTTTGTTTCCCCTCGCATAAACGAGGGCCCTTGCTTTTTGTTGCCCCCTCGCAAAAAGAGGGCCCTGGATTTTTGTTGCCCCTCACAAAAAGGACGTCCCTTGCTTTTTGTTGCCCCTCACATAAACGTGGACCTTGGCTTTTTGTTGACCCTCGCAAAAATGACGCCCCTTGCTTTTTGTTGCCCCTCGTTAAAATGAGTGCCCTGGCTTTTTGTTGACCCTCGCAATAACGAGGGCCCTGGCTTTTAGTTGCTCATCACAAAAACGACGGTCCTTGCTTTTTGTTGCACCTCGCAAAAACGAGGGCACATTCTTTTAGTTGCCCCTCGCATAAACGATGGCACTTGCTTTTTGTTGCCCCTCGCAAAAACGAGGGCACTTGCTTTTTGTTGCCCCTCGCAAAAACGAGGGCCCTTGCTTTTTGTTCCCCTCACAAAAACGACGGCCCTTTCTTTTTGTTGTCCAGCGCAATAACGAGGGTCCTGTCTTTTTGTTGCACCTCGCAACAACGATGGCCCTTGCTTTTTGTTGCCCCTCGCAAAACAAAAGGCCCTTGCTTTTTGTTGCCCGTTGCAAAAACGAGGGCCATGGCTTATTATTGCCCCTTGCAAAAACGAGGGACCTAGCTTTTTGTTGCCCCTCGCAAAAACGACGGCCCTGTCTTTCTGCTGCCCCTCGCAAAAACGAGAGCCCTTGCTTTTTGTTGCCCCTCACAAAAACGAGGGCCCTGTCTTTTTGTTGCCCCTCACAAAACCAACGGCCCTTGCTTTTTGTTGCTCCACACAGAAACGAGGCCCTGACTTTGTGTTGTACCTCGCAACAACCAAGGCCCTTGCTTTCTGTTGCCACTCACCAAAACGAGGGCACTTGCTTTTTGTTGCCCCTCGCAAAAAAGAGGGCACTTGCATTTTGTTGCCGCTCGCAAAAACAACGGCCCATGATTTTTGTTGCCCCTCGCAAACACGAGGGCGCTGGCTTTTTGCTGCACCTCATAAAAACCGTGACGCTTGGTTTTTGCTGCCCCTCGCAAAAACGAGGGCCCTGGCTTTGTCTTGCCGCTTTCAAAAACGAGGGGCCTTGCATTTGTTGCCCCTCGCAAAAACGAGGGCCCTGGCTTTTTGTTTCTACTTCGCTAAAACGAGGGCACTTGCTAAATGTTGCTTCTCGCAAAAGCGAGGGCCCTGGCTTTTTGTTGACCGTCGCAAAAACGAGGGCCCTTGCTTTCTGTTGGCCCACACAAAAACGAGGGCTTTGATTTTTGTTGCCCCTCGCAAAAACGAGGGCCCTTGCTTTTTGTTGCCCGTCGCAAAAACGATGGCCCTGGCTTTTTGTTGCTCCTCGCAAGAACGAACGAGTTGCTTATTGTTGCCCCTCGCAAAAACGAGGGAGCGTGCATTTTCTTGCCCCTGGCAATAAGGAGGGCCTTGGCTTTTTGTTGCACATCGCAAAAGTGGTGGCACTTGCTTTTTGTTGCCCTCGCAATAACGAGGGCCCTGGCTTTTTGTTGCTCATCGCAAAAACGACGGCCCTTGCATTTGTTGCCCCTCATTAAAATGAGGGCCCTGGCTTTTTGTTGCACCTCAATAAACTACGGCACTTGCTTTTTGTTGGCCCTCACAAAAACGAGGGCCTTGGCTTTTTGTTGCCCCTCGCAATAACGAGGGCCTTGGCTTTTTGTTGCCCCTCGCAATAACGAGGGCCCTTGTTTTTTGTTGCTCATTGCAAAAACGACGGCCCTTGCTTTTTGTTGCCCCTCGTTAAAATGAGGGCCCTGGCTTTTTGTTGCCCCTCGCAATAATGAGGGCCCTGGCTTTTTGTTGCTCATCGCAAATACAACGGCCCTTGCTTTTTGTTGCACTTCGCTAAAACGAGGGCACATTCTTTTGTTGCCCCTCGCATAAACGAGGGCCCTTGCTTTTTGTTGCCACTTGCAAAAACGAGGGCACTTGCTTTTTGTTGCCCCTCGCTAAAACGAGGGCCCTAGTTTTTTTCCCCTCGCAAAAACGACGGCCCTTTCTTTTTGTTGCCCAGCGCAAAAACGAGGGTCCTGCCTTTTTGTTGCACCTCACAACAACGATGGCCCTTGCTTTTTGTTGCCCTTCGCAAAACAAACGGCCCTTGCTTTTAGTTGCCCGTTGCAAAAACGAGGGCCATGGCTTTTATTGCCCCTCGCAACAACGAGGGACCTTGCTTTTAGTTGCCCCTCGCAAAAATGACGGCCCTGTCTTTTTGATGCCCCTCGCAAGAATGAAGTCCCTTGCATTTTCTTGACCCTCGCAAAAAGAGGGCCCTGTGTTTTTGTTGCCCCTCGCAAAAACGAGGACACTTGCTTTCTGCTGCCCCTCGCAAAAACGAGGGCCCTTGCTTTTTGTTGCCCCTCACAAAAACGAGGGCCCTGTCTTTTTGTTGCCCCTCGCAAAACCAATGGCCCTTGCTTTCTGTTGCTCCACACAAAAACGAGGCCCTGACTTTGTGTTGCACCTCGCAAAAACCAAGGCCCTTGCTTTTTGTTTCCCCTCGCATAAACGAGGGCCCTTGCTTTTTGTTGCCCCCTCGCAAAAAGAGGGCCCTAGATTTTTGTTGCCCCTCACAAAAAGGACGTCCCTTGCTTTTTGTTGCCCCTCACATAAATGTGGACCTTGGCTTTTTGTTGACCCTCGCAAAAACGACGCCCCTTGCTTTTTGTTGCCCCTCGTTAAAATGAGGGCCCTGGCTTTTTGTTGACCCTCGCAATAACGAGGGCCCTGGCTTTTTGTTGCTCATCACAAAAACGACGGTCCTTTCTTTTTGTTGCACCTCGCAAAAACGAGGGCACATTCTTTTAGTTGCCCCTCGCATAAACGATGGCACTTGCTTTTTGTTGCCCCTCGCAAAAACGAGGGCACTTGCTTTTTGTTGCCCCTCGCAAAAACGAGGGCCCTTGCTTTTTGTTCCCCTTGCAAAAACGACGGCCCTTTCTTTTTGTTGTCCAGCGCAAAAACGAGGGTCCTGTCTTTTTGTTGCACCTCGCAACAACGATGGCCCTTGCTTTTTGTTGCCCCTCGCAAAACAAAAGGCCCTTGCTTTTTGTTGCCCGTTGCAAAAACGAGGGCCATGGCTTATTATTGCCCCTTGCAAAAACGAGGGACCTTGCTTTTTGTTGCCCCTCGCAAAAACGACGGCCCTGTCTTTCTGCTGCCCATCGTAAAAACGAGAGCCCTTGCTTTTTGTTGCCCCTCACAAAAACGAGGTCCCTGTCTTTTTGTTGCCCCTCACAAAACCAACGGCCCTTGCTTTTTGTTGCTCCACACAGAAACGAGGCCCTGACTTTGTGTTGTACCTCGCAACAACCAAGGCCCTTGCTTTCTGTTGCCACTCACCAAAACGAGGGCACTTGCTTTTTGTTGCCCCTCGCAAAAAAGAGGGCACTTGCATTTTGTTGCCGCTCGCAAAAACAACGGCCCATGATTTTTGTTGCCCCTCGCAAACACGAGGGCGCTGGCTTTTTGCTGCACCTCATAAAAACCGTGACGCTTGGTTTTTGCTGCCCCTCGCAAAAACGAGGGCCCTGGCTTTGTCTTGCCGCTTTCAAAAACGAGGGGCCTTGCATTTGTTGCCCCTCGCAAAAACGAGGGCCCTGGCTTTTTGTTTCTACTTCGCTAAAACGAGGGCACTTGCTAAATGTTGCTTCTCGCAAAAGCGAGGGCCCTGGCTTTTTGTTGACCGTCGCAAAAACGAGGGCCCTTGCTTTCTGTTGGCCCACACAAAACCAACGGCCATTGCTTTTTGTTGCTCCACACAGAAACGAGGCCCTGACTTTGTGTTGTACCTCGCAACAACCAAGGCCCTTGCTTTCTGTTGCCACTCACCAAAACGAGGGCACTTGCTTTTTGTTGCCCCTCGCAAAAAAGAGGGCACTTGCATTTTGTTGCCGCTCGCAAAAACAACGGCCCATGATTTTTGTTGCCCCTCGCAAACACGAGGGCGCTGGCTTTTTGCTGCACCTCATAAAAACCGTGACGCTTGGTTTTTGCTGCCCCTCGCAAAAACGAGGGCCCTGGCTTTGTCTTGCCGCTTTCAAAAACGAGGGGCCTTGCATTTGTTGCCCCTCGCAAAAACGAGGGCCCTGGCTTTTTGTTTCTACTTCGCTAAAACGAGGGCACTTGCTAAATGTTGCTTCTCGCAAAAGCGAGAGCCCTGGCTTTTTGTTGACCGTCGCAAAAACGAGGGCCCTTGCTTTCTGTTGGCCCACACAAAAACGAGGGCTTTGATTTTTGTTGCCCCTCGCAAAAACGAGGGCCCTTGCTTTTTGTTGCCCGTCGCAAAAACGATGGCCCTGGCTTTTTGTTGCTCCTCGCAAGAACGAACGAGTTGCTTATTGTTGCCCCTCGCAAAAACGAGGGAGCGTGCATTTTCTTGCCCCTGGCAATAAGGAGGGCCTTGGCTTTTTGTTGCACATCGCAAAAGTGGTGGCACTTGCTTTTTGTTGCCCTCGCAATAACGAGGGCCCTGGCTTTTTGTTGCTCATCGCAAAAACGACGGCCCTTGCATTTGTTGCCCCTCGTTAAAATGAGGGCCCTGGCTTTTTGTTGCACCTCAATAAACTACGGCACTTGCTTTTTGTTGGCCCTCACAAAAACGAGGGCCTTGGCTTTTTGTTGCCCCTCGCAATAACGAGGGCCTTGGCTTTTTGTTGCCCCTCGCAATAACGAGGGCCCTTGTTTTTTGTTGCTCATTGCAAAAACGACGGCCCTTGCTTTTTGTTGCCCCTCGTTAAAATGAGGGCCCTGGCTTTTTGTTGCCCCTCGCAATAATGAGGGCCCTGGCTTTTTGTTGCTCATCGCAAATACAACGGCCCTTGCTTTTTGTTGCACTTCGCTAAAACGAGGGCACATTCTTTTAGTTGCCCCTCGCATAAACGAGGGCCCTTGCTTTTTGTTGCCACTTGCAAAAACGAGGGCACTTGCTTTTTGTTGCCCCTCGCTAAAACGAGGGCCCTAGTTTTTTTCCCCTCGCAAAAACGACGGCCCTTTCTTTTTGTTGCCCAGCGCAAAAACGAGGGTCCTGCCTTTTTGTTGCACCTCACAACAACGATGGCCCTTGCTTTTTGTTGCCCTTCGCAAAACAAACGGCCCTTGCTTTTAGTTGCCCGTTGCAAAAACGAGGGCCATGGCTTTTATTGCCCCTCGCAACAACGAGGGACCTTGCTTTTAGTTGCCCCTCGCAAAAATGACGGCCCTGTCTTTTTGATGCCCCTCGCAAGAATGAAGTCCCTTGCATTTTCTTGACCCTCGCAAAAAGAGGGCCCTGTGTTTTTGTTGCCCCTCGCAAAAACGAGGACACTTGCTTTCTGCTGCCCCTCGCAAAAACGAGGGCCCTTGCTTTTTGTTGCCCCTCACAAAAACGAGGGCCCTGTCTTTTTGTTGCCCCTCGCAAAAGCAATGGCCCTTGCTTTCTGTTGCTCCACACAAAAACGAGGCCCTGACTTTGTGTTGCACCTCGCAAAAACCAAGGCCCTTGCTTTTTGTTTCCCCTCGCATAAACGAGGGCCCTTGCTTTTTGTTGCCCCCTCGCAAAAAGAGGGCCCTAGATTTTTGTTGCCCCTCACAAAAAGGACGTCCCTTGCTTTTTGTTGCCCCTCACATAAACGTGGACCTTGGCTTTTTGTTGACCCTCGCAAAAACGACGCCCCTTGCTTTTTGTTGCCCCTCGTTAAAATGAGGGCCCTGGCTTTTTGTTGACCCTCGCAATAACGAGGGCCCTGGCTTTTTGTTGCTCATCACAAAAACGACGGTCCTTGCTTTTTGTTGCACCTCGCAAAAACGAGGGCACATTCTTTTAGTTGCCCCTCGCATAAACGATGGCACTTGCTTTTTGTTGCCCCTCGCAAAAACGAGGGCACTTGCTTTTTGTTGCCCCTCGCAAAAACGAGGGCCCTTGCTTTTTGTTCCCCTCGCAAAAACGACGGCCCTTTCTTTTTGTTGTCCAGCGCAAAAACGAGGGTCCTGTCTTTTTGTTGCACCTCGCAACAACGATGGCCCTTGCTTTTTGTTGCCCCTCGCAAAACAAAAGGCCCTTGCTTTTTGTTGCCCGTTGCAAAAACGAGGGCCATGGCTTATTATTGCCCCTTGCAAAAACGAGGGACCTTGCTTTTTGTTGCCCCTCGCAAAAACGACGGCCCTGTCTTTCTGCTGCCCCTCGTAAAAACGAGAGCCCTTGCTTTTTGTTGCCCCTCACAAAAACGAGGTCCCTGTC
The DNA here is from genome assembly GCF_052327205.1 of Somniosus microcephalus. Classification (NCBI taxonomy): domain Eukaryota; kingdom Metazoa; phylum Chordata; class Chondrichthyes; order Squaliformes; family Somniosidae; genus Somniosus; species Somniosus microcephalus. The sequence goes on along the minus strand of NW_028225186.1, from coordinate 20,916,830 downwards.
TTTTTGTTGCCCCTCACAAAACCAACGGCCCTTGCTTTTTGTTGCTCCACACAGAAACGAGGCCCTGACTTTGTGTTGTACCTCGCAACAACCAAGGCCCTTGCTTTCTGTTGCCACTCACCAAAACGAGGGCACTTGCTTTTTGTTGCCCCTCGCAAAAAAGAGGGCACTTGCATTTTGTTGCCGCTCGCAAAAACAACGGCCCATGATTTTTGTTGCCCCTCGCAAACACGAGGGCGCTGGCTTTTTGCTGCACCTCATAAAAACCGTGACGCTTGGTTTTTGCTGCCCCTCGCAAAAACGAGGGCCCTGGCTTTGTCTTGCCGCTTTCAAAAACGAGGGGCCTTGCATTTGTTGCCCCTCGCAAAAACGAGGGCCCTGGCTTTTTGTTTCTACTTCGCTAAAACGAGGGCACTTGCTAAATGTTGCTTCTCGCAAAAGCGAGGGCCCTGGCTTTTTGTTGACCGTCGCAAAAACGAGGGCCCTTGCTTTCTGTTGGCCCACACAAAACCAACGGCCATTGCTTTTTGTTGCTCCACACAGAAACGAGGCCCTGACTTTGTGTTGTACCTCGCAACAACCAAGGCCCTTGCTTTCTGTTGCCACTCACCAAAACGAGGGCACTTGCTTTTTGTTGCCCCTCGCAAAAAAGAGGGCACTTGCATTTTGTTGCCGCTCGCAAAAACAACGGCCCATGATTTTTGTTGCCCCTCGCAAACACGAGGGCGCTGGCTTTTTGCTGCACCTCATAAAAACCGTGACGCTTGGTTTTTGCTGCCCCTCGCAAAAACGAGGGCCCTGGCTTTGTCTTGCCGCTTTCAAAAACGAGGGGCCTTGCATTTGTTGCCCCTCGCAAAAACGAGGGCCCTGGCTTTTTGTTTCTACTTCGCTAAAACGAGGGCACTTGCTAAATGTTGCTTCTCGCAAAAGCGAGGGCCCTGGCTTTTTGTTGACCGTCGCAAAAACGAGGGCCCTTGCTTTCTGTTGGCCCACACAAAAACGAGGGCTTTGATTTTTGTTGCCCCTCGCAAAAACGAGGGCCCTTGCTTTTTGTTGCCCGTCGCAAAAACGATGGCCCTGGCTTTTTGTTGCTCCTCGCAAGAACGAACGAGTTGCTTATTGTTGCCCCTCGCAAAAACGAGGGAGCGTGCATTTTCTTGCCCCTGGCAATAAGGAGGGCCTTGGCTTTTTGTTGCACATCGCAAAAGTGGTGGCACTTGCTTTTTGTTGCCCTCGCAATAACGAGGGCCCTGGCTTTTTGTTGCTCATCGCAAAAACGACGGACCTTGCATTTGTTGCCCCTCGTTAAAATGAGGGCCCTGGCTTTTTGTTGCACCTCAATAAACTACGGCACTTGCTTTTTCTTGGCCCTCACAAAAACGAGGGCCTTGGCTTTTTGTTGCCCCTCGCAATAACGAGGGCCTTGGCTTTTTGTTGCCCCTCGCAATAACGAGGGCCCTTGTTTTTTGTTGCTCATTGCAAAAACGACGGCCCTTGCTTTTTGTTGCCCCTCGTTAAAATGAGGGCCCTGGCTTTTTGTTGCCCCTCGCAATAATGAGGGCCCTGGCTTTTTGTTGCTCATCGCAAATACAACGGCCCTTGCTTTTTGTTGCACTTCGCTAAAACGAGGGCACATTCTTTTAGTTGCCCCTCGCATAAACGAGGGCCCTTGCTTTTTGTTGCCACTTGCAAAAACGAGGGCACTTGCTTTTTGTTGCCCCTCGCTAAAACGAGGGCCCTAGTTTTTTTCCCCTCGCAAAAACGACGGCCCTTTCTTTTTGTTGCCCAGCGCAAAAACGAGGGTCCTGCCTTTTTGTTGCACCTCACAACAACGATGGCCCTTGCTTTTTGTTGCCCTTCGCAAAACAAACGGCCCTTGCTTTTAGTTGCCCGTTGCAAAAACGAGGGCCATGGCTTTTATTGCCCCTCGCAACAACGAGGGACCTTGCTTTTAGTTGCCCCTCGCAAAAATGACGGCCCTGTCTTTTTGATGCCCCTCGCAAGAATGAAGTCCCTTGCATTTTCTTGACCCTCGCAAAAAGAGGGCCCTGTGTTTTTGTTGCCCCTCGCAAAAACGAGGACACTTGCTTTCTGCTGCCCCTCGCAAAAACGAGGGCCCTTGCTTTTTGTTGCCCCTCACAAAAACGAGGGCCCTGTCTTTTTGTTGCCCCTCGCAAAACCAATGGCCCTTGCTTTCTGTTGCTCCACACAAAAACGAGGCCCTGACTTTGTGTTGCACCTCGCAAAAACCAAGGCCCTTGCTTTTTGTTTCCCCTCGCATAAACGAGGGCCCTTGCTTTTTGTTGCCCCCTCGCAAAAAGAGGGCCCTAGATTTTTGTTGCCCCTCACAAAAAGGACGTCCCTTGCTTTTTGTTGCCCCTCACATAAACGTGGACCTTGGCTTTTTGTTGACCCTCGCAAAAACGACGCCCCTTGCTTTTTGTTGCCCCTCGTTAAAATGAGGGCCCTGGCTTTTTGTTGACCCTCGCAATAACGAGGGCCCTGGCTTTTTGTTGCTCATCACAAAAACGACGGTCCTTGCTTTTTGTTGCACCTCGCAAAAACGAGGGCACATTCTTTTAGTTGCCCCTCGCATAAACGATGGCACTTGCTTTTTGTTGCCCCTCGCAAAAACGAGGGCACTTGCTTTTTGTTGCCCCTCGCAAAAACGAGGGCCCTTGCTTTTTGTTCCCCTCGCAAAAACGACGGCCCTTTCTTTTTGTTGTCCAGCGCAAAAACGAGGGTCCTGTCTTTTTGTTGCACCTCGCAACAACGATGGCCCTTGCTTTTTGTTGCCCCTCGCAAAACAAAAGGCCCTTGCTTTTTGTTGCCCGTTGCAAAAACGAGGGCCATGGCTTATTATTGCCCCTTGCAAAAACGAGGGACCTTGCTTTTTGTTGCCCCTCGCAAAAACGACGGCCCTGTCTTTCTGCTGCACCTCGTAAAAACGAGAGCCCTTGCTTTTTGTTGCCCCTCACAAAAACGAGGTCCCTGTCTTTTTGTTGCCCCTCACAAAACCAACGGCCCTTGCTTTTTGTTGCTCCACACAGAAACGAGGCCCTGACTTTGTGTTGTACCTCGCAACAACCAAGGCCCTTGCTTTCTGTTGCCACTCACCAAAACGAGGGCACTTGCTTTTTGTTGCCCCTCGCAAAAAAGAGGGCACTTGCATTTTGTTGCCGCTCGCAAAAACAACGGCCCATGATTTTTGTTGCCCCTCGCAAACACGAGGGCGCTGGCTTTTTGTTGCACCTCATAAAAACCGTGACGCTTGATTTTTGCTGCCCCTCGCAAAAACGAGGGCCCTGGCTTTGTCTTGCCGCTTTCAAAAACGAGGGGCCTTGCATTTGTTGCCCCTCGCAAAAACGAGGGCCCTGGCTTTTTGTTTCTACTTCGCTAAAACGAGGGCACTTGCTAAATGTTGCTTCTCGCAAAAGCGAGGGCCCTGGCTTTTTGTTGACCGTCGCAAAAACGAGGGCCCTTGCTTTCTGTTGGCCCACACAAAAACGAGGGCTTTGATTTTTGTTGCCCCTCGCAAAAACGAGGGCCCTTGCTTTTTGTTGCCCGTCGCAAAAACGATGGCCCTGGCTTTTTGTTGCTCCTCGCAAGAACAAACGAGTTGCTTATTGTTGCCCCTCGCAAAAACAACGGCCCTTGCATTTTGTTGCCGCTCGCAAAATCGAGGGACCTTGCTTTTTGTTGCCCCTCGCAAAAACGAGGGACCTGGCTTTTTGTTGCACCTCGCAAAAAACGACGGCACTTGCTTTTTGTTGCCCCTCGCAAAAACGAGGGCCTTGGTTTAGTGTTGCTCCTCGCAAAACCAATGGCCCTTGCTTTTAGTTGCTCCTCACAAATAGGAGGTCCCTGGCTTTTTTTCCCACTTGCCAAAACGACGGCCCTTGTTTTTTGTTGCCCCTTGCAAAACCAATGGCCCTTGCTTTACTTTACCTGATGCAAAAAAGATGGCCCTGACTTTTTGTTGCCCCTAGCAAAAACCACGGTCCTTGCTTTTTGTTGCCCCTCGCAAAAATGAGGGCCCTAGCTTTTTGTTGTCCCTTGCATAAACAACGGACCTGTCTTTTTGTTGCCCCTCGCAATAAGGACGGCCCTTGCTTTTAGTTGCCCCTCGCAAAAACGAGCACTCTGGCTTTTTATCGCCCATCGCAACACCGACGGCCTTTCCTTTTTGCTGTCCCTCGCAAAAACGAGGGCACTTGCATTTTGTTGCCCCTCGCAAGAATGATGGCCCTTGATTTTCGTTGCCCCTAGCAAAAACGAGGGACCTGGCTTTTTGTTGCCCCTCGCAAAAACGAGGGCCCTGGCTTCTTTTTGCCCCTCGCAAAAACGACAGCCCTTGCTTTTTGTTGCCCCTCACAAAAACAACGACACTTGCTTTTTGTTGCCCCTCGCAAAAACGAGGGCCTTGGTATCCTGTTGCTCCTTGCAAAACCAATGGCACTTGCCTTTAGTTGCTACTCGCAAAAACGAGGTCCCTAGCTTTTTGTTCCCCTCACAAAAACGAGGGCCCTTTCTTTTTGTTCCCCCTCGCAAAATCGAGGGCCTTGGCTTTATGTTGTCCCTCGCAAAAACAACAGCCCTTGCGTTTTGTTGCCCCTCGCAAAAACGAGCGCCCTGGCTTTCTATTGCCCCTCGCAACAACGATGTCCTTTCCCTTTTGTTGCCCCTCGCAAAAACGAGGGCCCTGGCTTTTTGTTGCCCCTCGCAAGAATGGGGGCACTTCCTTTCTGTTGCCACTCGCAAAAACGAGGGCCCATGGTTTTTGTTGCCCCTAGCAAAAACGATGGCGCTGGCTTTTTGTTGCCCCATAAAAACGAGGGCCCCTGCTAAATGTTGCCCCTCGCAAAAACGAGGGCCCTGGCTTTTTGTTGACCCACGCAAAAACGAGGACCCATGCTAAATGTTGCCTCTCGCAAAAACGAGGGCCCTGGCTTTTGTTGACCCACGCAAAAACGAGGGCCCTTGATTTTTGTTGGCCTTCACAAAAACGAGGGCCCTGGCTTTTTGTTGCCCCTCGCAATAACGAGGGCCCTTGCTTTTTGTTGCCCCACACAAAACCGACGTCCCTTGCTTTTTGTTGCCCATCGCAAAAACGATGGCCCTGGTTTTATGTTGCCCCTCACAAAAACGGGGGCTTTGGATTTTTCTTGCTCCTGGCAAAACCAACGGCCCTTGCTTTTCGTTGCTACTCGCAAAAACGAGGTCCCTGGCTTTTTGTTCCCCCTCGCAAAAACGAGGGCCCTGGCTTTTTGTTGCCCCTCGCAACAACGATGGCCTTTCCTTTTTGTTGCCCTTCGCAAAAACAAGGGCCCTGTCTTTTTGTTGCCCCTCGCAAGAAGGAGGGCCCTTGCTTTCTGTTGCCTCTCGCAAAAACGAGGGCCCATGATTTGTGTTGCCCCTAGCAAAAACGAGGGCGCTGGCTTTTTGTTGCCCCTCATAAAAACGAGGGCCCTGGCTTTCTGTTGACACACGCAAAAACGAGGACCCGTGCTAAATGTTGCCTCTCGCAAAAATGAGGGCCCTGGCTTTTTTTGACCCACGCAAAAACGAGGGCCCTTGACTTTTGTTGGCCCTCACAAAAACGAGGGCCCTTGCTTTTTGTTGCCCCTCGCAATAACGAGGGCCCTTGCTTTCTGTTGCCTCACACAAAACCGACTGCCCTGGCTTTTTGTTGACCCTCGCAATAACGAGGGCCCTGGCATTTTTTGCTCATCGCAAAAATGACGGCCCTTGCTTTCTGTTGCACCTCAAAAAAACGAGGGCCCTGGCTTTTAGTTGCCCCTCGCAAAAACGACGGCGCTTGCTAAATGTTGCCCCTCACAAAATCGAGGGACCAACTTTTTGTTGACCCACGCAAGAACGAGGGCCCTTGCTTTTTGTTGGCCCTCACAGAAACGAGGGCGTTGACTTTTTGTTGCCCGTCACAAAAACGATGACCCTGGCTTTTTGTTGCACAACACAAAAACGAGGGCCATTACTTCTTGTTCCACCTCGCAAAAACGACGGCACCTGCTTTTTGTTGCCCCTTGCAAATTGGAGGGCACTTGCTTTTTGTTGCGCCTAGCAAAAACGACGACCCTTGATTTTTGTTGCCCCTAGAAAAAACGAGGGCCCTGGCTTTTTGTTGCCCCTCATTACAACGGTGACCCTTGATTTTTGCTGCCCCTCGCAAAAACGAGGGCCCTGGCTTTGTCTTGCCGCTTGCAAAAACGAGGGGCCTTGCTTTTTGTTTCCCCTTGGCAAAAACGAGGCCCATGTCTTTTTGTTGCCTCTAGCAAAAACGAGGGCCCTTGCTAATTGTTGCCCCTCGCAAAAACGTGGGCCCTTGCTTTTTGTTAATCGCCACCAAAACGAGGGCCTTGGCTTTTTGTTGCCCCTCACAAAAACGAGGGCACTTGCATTTGTTGCCCCTTGCAAAACGACGGCCCATGATTTTTGTTGCCCCTAGCAAAAACGAGTGCGCTGGCTTTTGTTGGCCCTCACAAAAACGAGGGCCCTTGCTTTTTGTTGCCCCTCGCAATAACGAGGGCCCTTGCTTTCTGTTGCCTCACACAAAACCGACTGCCCTGGCTTTTTGTTGACCCTCGCAATAACGAGGGCCCTGGCATTTTGTTGCTCATCGCAAAAATGACGGCCCTTGCTTTCTGTTGCACCTCAAAAAAACGAGGGCCCTGGCTTTTAGTTGCCCCTCGCAAAAACGATGGCGCTTGCTAAATGTTGCCCCTCACATAATCGAGGGCCCAACTTTTTGTTGACCCACGCAAGAACGAGGGCCCTTGCTTTTTGTTGGCCCTCACAGAAACGAGGGCGTTGACTTTTTGTTGCCCGTCACAAAAACGATGACCCTGGCTTTTTGTTGCACAACACAAAAACGAGGGCCATTACTTTTTGTTGCACCTCGCAAAAACGACGGCACCTGCTTTTTGTTGCCCCTCGCAAATTGGAGGGCACTTGCTTTTTGTTGCGCCTAGCAAAAACGACGACCCTTGATTTTTGTTGCCCCTAGAAAAAACGAGGGCCCTGGCTTTTTGTTGCCCCTCATTAAAACGGTGACCCTTGATTTTTGCTGCCCCTAGCAAAAACGAGGGCCCTGGCTTTGTCTTGCCGCTTGCAAAAACGAGGGACCTGGCTTTTTGTTGCCCCTCGCAAAAACGAGGGCCCTGGCTTCTTTTTGCCTCTCGCAAAAACGACAGCCCTTGCTTTTTGTTGCCCCTCACAAAAACAACGACACTTGCTTTTTGTTGCCCCTCGCAAAAACGAGGGCCTTGGTATCCTGTTGCTCCTTGCAAAACCAATGGCACTTGCCTTTAGTTGCTACTCGCAAAAACGAGGTCCCTAGCTTTTTGTTCCCCTCACAAAAACGAGGGCCCTTTCTTTTTGTTCCCCCTCGCAAAATCGAGGGCCTTGGCTTTATGTTGTCCCTCGGAAAAACAACAGCCCTTGCGTTTTGTTGCCCGTCGCAAAAACGAGCGCCCTGGCTTTCTATTGCCCCTCGCAACAACGATGTCCTTTCCTTTTGTTGCCCCTCGCAAAAACGAGGGCCCTGGCTTTTTGTTGCCCCTCGCAAGAATGGGGGCACTTCCTTTCTGTTGCCACTCGCAAAAACGAGGGCCCATGGTTTTTGTTGCCCCTAGCAAAAACGATGGCGCTGTCTTTTTGTTGCCCCTCATAAAAACGAGGGCCCCTGCTAAATGTTGCCCCTCGCAAAAACGAGGGCCCTGGCTTTTTGTTGACCCACGCAAAAACGAGGACCCATGCTAAATGTTGCCCCTCGCAAAAACGAGGGCCCTGGCTTTTGTTGACCCACGCAAAAACGAGGGCCCTTGATTTTTGTTGGCCCTCACAAAAACGAGGGCCCTGGCTTTTTGTTGCCCCTCGCAATAACGAGGGCCCTTGCTTTTTGTTGCCCCACACAAAACCGACGTCCCTTGCTTTTTGTTGCCCATCGCAAAAACGATGGCCCTGGTTTTATGTTGCCCCTCACAAAAACGGGGGCTTTGGATTTTTCTTGCTCCTGGCAAAACCAACGGCCCTTGCTTTTAGTTCCTACTCGCAAAAACGAGGTCCCTGGCTTTCTGTTCCCCCTCGCAAAAACGAGGGCCCTGGCTTTTTGTTGCCCCTCGCAAAAACGACAGCCCTTGCTTTTTGTTGCCTCTCGCAAAAACGAGCGCCCTGGCTTTTTATTGCCCCTCGCAACAACGATGGCCTTTCCTTTTTGTTGCCCTTCGCAAAAACGAGGGCCCTGTCTTTTTGTTGCCCCTCGCAAGAAGGAGGGCCCTTGCTTTCTGTTGCCCCTCGCAAAAACGAGGGCCCATGATTTGTGTTGCCCCTAGCAAAAACGAGGGCCCTGGCTTTCTGTTGACACACGCAAAAACGAGGACCCGTGCTAAATGTTGCCTCTCGCAAAAATGAGGGCCCTGGCTTTTTTTGACCCACGCAAAAACGAGGGCCCTTGACTTTTGTTGGCCCTCACAAAAACGAGGGCCCTTGCTTTTTGTTGCCCCTCGCAATAACGAGGGCCCTTGCTTTCTGTTGCCTCACACAAAACCGACTGCCCTGGCTTTTTGTTGACCCTCGCAATAACGAGGGCCCTGGCATTTCGTTGCTCATCGCAAAAATGACGGCCCTTGCTTTCTGTTGCACCTCAAAAAAACGAGGGCCCTGGCTTTTAGTTGCCCCTCGCAAAAACGACGGCGCTTGCTAAATGTTGCCCCTCACAAAATCGAGGGCCCAACTTTTTGTTGACCCACGCAAGAACGAGGGCCCTTGCTTTTGTTGGCCCTCACAGAAACGAGGGCGTTGACTTTTTGTTGCCCGTCACAAAAACGATGACCCTGGCTTTTTGTTGCACAACACAAAAACGAGGGCCATTACTTTTTGTTCCACCTCGCAAAAACGACGGCACCTGCTTTTTGTTGCCCCTCGCAAATTGGAGGGCACTTGCTTTTTGTTGCGCCTAGCAAAAACGACGACCCTTGATTTTTGTTGCCCCTAGAAAAAACGAGGGCCCTGGCTTTTTGTTGCCCCTCATTAAAACGGTGACCCTTGATTTTTGCTGCCCCTCGCAAAAACGAGGGCCCTGGCTTTGTCTTGCCGCTTGCAACAACGAGGGGCCTTGCTTTTTGTTTCCCCTTGGCAAAAACGAGGCCCATGTCTTTTTGTTGCCTCTAGCAAAAACGAGGGCCCTTGCTAATTGTTGCCCCTCGCAAAAACGTGGGCCCTTGCTTTTTGTTAATCGCCACCAAAACGAGGGCCATGGCTTTTTGTTGCCCCTCACAAAAACGAGGGCCCTGGCATTTTGTTGACCCTCGCAATAACGAGGGCCCTGGCATTTTGTTGCTCATCGCAAAAATGACGGCCCTTGCTTTCTGTTGCCCCTCGCAATAACGAGGGCCCTTGCTTTCTGTTGCCTCACACAAAACCGACTGCCCTGGCTTTTTGTTGACCCTCGCAATAACGAGGGCCCTGGCATTTTGTTGCTCATCGCAAAAATGACGGCCCTTGCTTTCTGTTGCACCTCAAAAAAACGAGGGCCCTGGCTTTTAGTTGCCCCTCGCAAAAACGACGGCGCTTGCTAAATGTTGCCCCTCACATAATCGAGGGCCCAACTTTTTGTTGACCCACGCAAGAACGAGGGCCCTTGCTTTTTGTTGGCCCTCACAGAAACGAGGGCGTTGACTTTTTGTTGCCCGTCACAAAAACGATGACCCTGGCTTTTTGTTGCACAACACAAAAACGAGGGCCATTACTTTTTGTAGCACCTCGCAAAAACGACGGCACCTGCTTTTGGTTGCCCCTCGCAAATTGGAGGGCACTTGCTTTTTTGGCGCCTAGCAAAAACGACGACCCTTGATTTTTGTTGCCCCTAGAAAAAACGAGGGCCCTGGCTTTTTGTTGCCCCTCATTAAAACGGTGACCCTTGATTTTTGCTGCCCCTAGCAAAAACGAGGGCCCTGGCTTTGTCTTGCCGCTTGCAAAAACGAGGGGCCTTGCTTTTTGTTTCCCCTTCGCAAAAACGAGGCCCATGTCTTTTTGTTGCCTCCAGCAAAAACGAGGGCACTTGCTAATTGTTGCCCCTCGCAAAAACGTGGGCCCTTGCTTTTTGTTAATCGCCACCAAAACGAGGGCCTTGGCTTTTTGTTGCCCCTCACAAAAACGAGTGCACTGGCTTTTTGTTGCCCCTCATAAAAACTGTTACCCTTGATTTTTGCTGCCCCTCGCAAGAACGAGGGCCCTGGCTTTTTGTTGGCCCTCACAAAAACGAGGGCCTTGGCTTTTTGTTGCCCCTCGCAATAACGATGGCCCTTGCTTTTTGTTGCCCAACACAATAACGAGGACCATTACTTTTTATTGCACATCGCAAAAACGATGGCCCTTGCTTTTTGATGCCCCGAGCAAAAACGAGGGCCATGGCTTGCTGTTGCCCCTCGCATAAACGATGGCCCTTTATTGTTGTTGCCGCTAGCAAAAACGAGGGCCATGGCTTGCTGTTGCCCCTCGCATGAACGATGGCCCTTTATTGTTGTTGCCGCTAGCAAAAACGAGGGCCCTGGCTTTTTGTTGCCTCTCATAAAAACGGTGACCCTTGATTTTTGCTGCCCCTCGCAAAAACGAGGGGCCTTGCTTTCTGTTGCCCCTCGCAAAAATGAGGGCCCTTGCTAATTTTTGCCCCTTGCAAAAACGAAGTCCTTGGCTTTTTGTTGCCCCACGCAAAAGCGAGGGACCTTGCTTTATGTTGCCCCTCGCAATAACGAGGGCCCTGGCTGTTTGCTGCCCCTCGCAAAAACGAGGGACCTTGCTTTTTGTTGCCCCTCGCAATAACGGTGGCCCTTGCTTTTTGTTGCAACTCCCAGAAACGAGGGCCATTGATTTTTGTTGCCCCTCGCAAAAACGATGGCCCTTGCTTTTTGTTGCCCCTCGCCAATACGAGGGCCCTGTCTTTTTGCTGTCCATCGTGAAACCAACGGCCCTTACTTTTTGTTGCCCGATGCGAAAACAAGGGCCCTGGCTTTTTGTTGCCCATCGCAAAAACGAGGGAACTCTCTTTTTGTTGCCCTTCAGAAAACGGATTGCCATTGCTTTTTGTCGCCCCTCGCAAAAACGAGTGCCCTGGCATTTTGTTGCCCCTCGCAAGAATGAGGGCCCTTGCTTTCTGTTGCCCCACGCAATAACTAGGGCCCTTGCTTTTTGTTGCCCCTGGCAAAAACGCTGCACCTTGCTTTTGGTTGCCCCTCACAAAAATTGTCGGCTCCTCCTTTTTGTTGCCCCGTGCAAAAACGATGTCTTGGTTTTCTATTGCTCCGCGCAAAACCAACGGCTCTTGCTTTTAAATGCTCCTCACAAAACGAGGGCCCTGTTTTTTTGTTCCCCCTTGCAAAAACGAGGGCCCTGGCTTTTTGTTGCCCCTCGCTAAAACCACGGTCCTTGCTTTTTGTTGCCCCTCTCAAAAAGGAGGGCCCTGGCTTTTTGTTGCCCCTCGCAGAAACGAAGGACCTGTCTCTTTGTTGCCCCTCGCAAGAATGTGAGCCCTTGCTTTCTATTGCTCCTCGCAAAAACGAGGGCCATTGCTTTTTGTTGCCGCTCGCAAAAACGAGGGCACTTGCATTTTGTTGCCCCCCGCAAAAATGAGGGCACTGAATTTTTGTTGCCCCTCACATAAACAATGGCCCTTGCTTTTCTCCCCCATCGCAAAAATGAGGGCAGTTGCTTTTTGTTGCCCCACGCAAAAAGAGGGCCATGGCTTTTGTTGCACCTAGCAAAAATGACGGCCCTTGCTTTTTGTTGCCCGTCGCAAAAATGAGGATCCTGGCTTTTTGCTTCCGTTTGCAAAATCGATGGCCCTTGCTTTTTCTGTCCCCTCGCAAAAACGAGGACCCTGGCTTTTACTTGCCCCTTGGAAAAACGAGGGCTCTGGCTTTATGTTGCCCCTCGCAACAACGACGGCATTTGCTTTTTGTTGCACCTCGCAAAAATGGCGGCCCTTGCTTTTTGTTGCCCGTCGCAAAAACGAGGGCCCTGGCTGTTTGTTTCCATTCGCAAAACCGATGGCCCTTGCTTTTTGTTGCCCGTCGCAAAAACGAGTGCCCTGGCTTTTTGTTTCCATTCGCAAAAATGACTGCCCTGGCTTTTACTTGCCCCTTGGAAAAACGCGGGCTCTTGCTTTTTGTTGCCCCTCGCAAAAATGAGGGGCCTGGTTTTTTGTTGCCCCACGCAAAAATGAGGGTCCTTGCTTTTTGTTGCCCCTCGCATAAACGAGGGACCTGGCTTTTTGTTGCCCCTCGCAATAGCGGTGGCCCTTGCTTTTTGTTGCAACTCCCAGAAACGAGGGCCCTTGATTTTTGTTGCCCCTCGCAAATACGAGGGCCCTGTCTTTTTGCTGTCCATCGTGAAACCAACGGCCCTTACTTTTTGTTGCCCGATGCGAAAACGAGGGCCCTGGCTTTTTGTTGCCCCTCACAAAAGCGAGGGAACTCTCTTTTTGTTGCCCTTCACAAAAAGGATGGCCATTGCTTTTTGTCGCCCCTCGCAAAAACGAGTGCCCTGGCATTTTGTTGCCCCTCGCAAGAATGAGGGCCCTTGCTTTCTGTTGCCCCTCGCAATAACTAGGGCCCTTGATTTTTGTTGCCCCTGGCAAAAACGCTGCACCTTGCTTTTGGTTGCCCCTCACAAAAATTGTCGGCCCCTCCTTTTTGTTGCCCCGCGCAAAAACGATGTCCTTGGTTTTCTATTGCTCTGCGCAAAATCAACGGCCCTTGCTTTTCAATGCTCCTCACAAAACGAGGGCCCTGTCTTTTTGTTCCCCCTTGCAAAAACGAGGGCCCTGGCTTTTTGTTGCCCCTTGCAAATACCACGGTCCTTGCTTTTTGTTACCCCTCTCAAAAACGAGGGCCCTGGCTTTTTGTTGCCCCTCGCAGAAACGAAGGACCTGTCTTTTTGTTGCCCCTCGCAAGAATGAGAGCCCTTGCTTTATATTGCTCCTCGCAAAAACGAGGGCCCTTGCTTTTTGTTGCCCCTCGCAAAAACGAGGGCACTTGCATTTTGTTGCCCCCCCGCAAAAGTGAGGGCACTGAATTTTTGTTGCCCCTCACAAAAACAATGGCCCTTGCTTTTTTCCCCCATCGCAAAAATGAGGGCAGTTGCTTTTTGTTGCCCCTCGCAAAAAGAGGGCCCTGGCTTTTGTTGCACCTAGCAAAAATGACAGCGCTTGCTTTTTGATGCCCGTCGCAAAAATGAGGATCCTGGCTTTTTGCTTCCGTTTGCAAAATCGATTGCCCTTGCTTTTTGCGTCCCCTCGCAAAAACGAGGGCCCTGGCTTTTACTTGCCCCTTGGAAAAACTAGGGCTCTGGCTTTACGTTGCCCCTCGCAAAAATGGCGGCCCTTGCTTTTTGTTGCCCGTCGCAAAAACGAGTGCCCTGGCTTTTTGTTTCCATTCACAAAAATGACGGCCCTGGCTTTTACTTGCCCCTTGGAAAAACGCGGCCTCTTGCTTTTTGTTGCCCCTCGCAAAAATGAGGGCCCTGGATTTTTGTTGCCCCTCGCAAAAGTGTGTGTCCTTGCTTTTTGTTGCCCCTCGCATAAACGAGGGACCTGGCTTTCTGTTGCCCCTCAAAATAACGACAGCACTTGCTTAATGTTGCCCCTCTCAAAAACGATGGCCCTGGATTTTTGTTGCCCAACACAGAAACGAGGGCCCTGGTTTTTTTTGCCCGTCGCAAAAACGACGGCCCTTGCTTTTAGTTGCTCCTCGCAAAAACGAGGGCCCTGGCTTTTTGCTGCCCCTCGCAAAAAGGACGGCCCTTGCTTTTTGTTGCCCGTCGCAAAAATGAGGATCCTGGCTTTTTGCTGCCCCTCGCATAAACGAGGGACCTGGCTTTTTGTTGCCCCTCAAAATAACGACAGCACTTGGTTAATGTTGCCCCTGTCAAAAACGATGGCCCTGGATTTTTGTTGCCCAACACAAAAACCAAGGCCCTGGTTTTTTTTTGCCCGTCGCAAAAACGACGGCCCCTGCTTTTAGTTGCTTCTCGCAAAAAGGAGGGCCCTGGCTTTTTGCTGCCCCTCGCAAAAAGGACGGCCCTTGCATTTTGTTGCCCCTCACAAGAACGAGCGCTCCAGCTTTTTATTGCCCCTCGCAACAACGATGGCCCTTCCTTTTTGCTGACCCTCACAATAACGAGGGCCCTGGCATTTTGTTGCTGCTCGCAAGAATGAGTGCCCTTGCTTTCTGCTGCCCCTCGCAAAAACGAGGGCCCTTGCTTTTTGTTGCCCCTCGCAAAAACGATGGTACTTGCTTTTTGTTGCCCCCCGCAAAAACGAGCGCCCTGGCTTTTTGTTGCCAATCCCAAAAACGACGGCACTTGCTTTTTGTTGCCCCCCGCAAAAACGAGGGCTCTGTCTTTTTGTTGCCCCTCGCAACAACGATGGCCCTTGCTTTTTGTTGCCCCCGACAAAAACGACATCCCTTGCTTTTTGTTGCCGATCGCAAAAACGATGGCCCTTGCCTTTTTTTGCCGATCGCAAAAATGAGGTCCCTTGCTTTTTGTTGCTCCTATCAAAAGCGAGATCCCTGTCATTTTGTTGCCCCTCACAAAACCAGCGGCCCTTGCTTTTTGTTGCCCCATACAAAAACGAGGGCCCTGACTTTTTGTTCCCTGTAGCAAAAACCACAGTCCTTGGTTTTATTGCCCCTTGCAAAAACGAGGGCCCTGGTTTTTTGTTGCCCCTCGCAAAAACGAGGTCCCTGGCTTTTTGTTGCCATCCGCAACAACGATGGCCCTTGCTTTTGTTGCGCCTCCCAAAAACGATGGCCCTTGCTTTCTTTTGCTCCTCGCAAAAGCCTTGGCCCTTACTTTTTGTTGCATCTCACAAAAACGAGGGCCCTTGCTTTTTGTTGACGCTCGCAAAAACGTGGGCCCTGGCTTTTTGTTGCCCCTCGCACATACGATGGCCCTTGCTTTTTGTTACCCCTTGCAAAAACGAGGGCACTGGCTTTTTGTTGCCCCGCGCAAAAACGAGAGCCATTGCTTATTGTTGCCCATCGAAATAACGAGGGCGCTAATTTTTTGTTGACCATTGCAAAAACGAGGGCACTTATTTTTTGTTGCCCCTCACATAAACGAGGGCCCTGGCTTTTTGTTACCCCTCGCAAAACCGACGGCCCTTGCTTTTTGTTGCCCCTCGCAAAAACGAGGGCCCTTGCTTTTTGATGCCCCACACAAAACCGATGGCCCTGGCTTTTGTTGCCCCTCGCATAAACGAGGTACCGGGCTTTTTGTTGCCCCTCACAAAAACGAGAGCACTTGCTTAATGTTGGCCGTCTCAAAAACGATGGCCCTGGATTTTTGATGCCCAAAACAAAAACGAGGGCCCTTACTTTTTGTTGCCCTTTGAAAAATGATGGCCCTTGCTTTTTGTTGCCCCTCGCAAATACAACAGCTCTTGCTTTTTGTTGCCCATTGCAAAAACGAGGGCCCCAACTTTTTGTTGCTACTCGCAGCAACGACGGCCCTTGCTTTTTGTTGCCCCACGCAAAAACGAGGGCCCTGGTTTTTTTTTGCCCATCGCAAAAACGACGGCCCTTGCTTTTAGTTGCTCCTCGCAAAAATGAGGGCCCTGGTTTTTTGTTGCCCCTCGCAAAAATGTGTGTCCTTGCTTTTTGTTGCCCCTCGCATGAACGAGGGACCTGGCTTTCTGTTGCCCCTCAAAATAACGACAGCACTTGCTTAATGTTGCCCCTCTCAAAAACGATGGCCCTGGATTTTTGTTGCCCAACACAGAAACGAGGGCCCTGGTTTTTTTTTGCCCATCGCAAAAACGACGGCCCTTGCTTTTAGTTGCTCCTCGCAAAAACGAGGGCCCTGGCTTTTTGCTGCCCCTCGCAAAAAGGACGGCCCTTGCTTTTTGTTGCCCGTCGCAAAAATGAGGATCTTGGCTTTTTGCTTCCGTTTGCAAAATCGATGGCCCTTGCTTTTGTGTCCCCTCGCAAAAACGAGGGCCCTGGCTTTTACTTGCCCCTTGGAAAAACGAGGGCTCTGGCTTTATGTTGCCCCACGCAACAACGACGGCTCTGTCTTTTTGTTGCCCCTCGCAACAACGATGGCCCTTGCTTTTTGTTGCCCCTCGCAAATACAACAGCTCTTGCTTTTTGTTGCCCATTGCAAAAACGAGGGCCCCAACTTTTTGTTGCTACTCGCAGTAACGACGGCCCTTGCTTTTTGTTGCCCCACGCAAAATCGAGGGCCCTGGTTTTTTTTTGCCCATCGCAAAAACGACGGCCCTTGCTTTTAGTTGCTCCTCGCAAAAACGAGGGTCCTGGCTTTTTGCTGCCCCTCGCAAAAATGACGGCCCTTGCATTTTGTTGCCCCTCACAAAAACGAGCACTCTAGCTTTTTATTGCCCCTCACAACAACGACGGCCCTTCCTTTTTGCTTACCCTCGCAAAAACGAGTGCCCTGGCATTTTGTTGCCGCTCGCTAAAATGAGTGCCCTTGCTTTCTGGTGCCCCTCGCAAAAATGAGGGCCCTTGCTTTTTGTTGCCCCTCGCAAAAACGACGGTACTTGCTTTTTGTTGCCCCCCGCAAAAACGAGGTCCCTTGCTCTTTGTTGCCCATCGCAAAAACGATGGCCCTTGCTTTCCTTTGCCGATCGCAAAAATGAGGTTCCTTGCTTTTTGTTGCTCCTATCAAAAGCGAGATCCCTGTCTTTTTGTTGCCCCTCGCAAAACCAGCGGCCCTTGCTTTTTGTTGCACCATGCAAAACCGAGGGCCCTGGTTTTTTGTTGCCCCTCGCAAAAACGTGGTCCCTGGCTTTTTGTTGCCATCCGCAACAACGATGGCCCTTGCTTCTTGTTGCGCCTCCCAATAACGATGGCCCTTGCTTTCTGTTGCCCCTCGCAAAAACGAGGGCCGTTGCTTTTTGTTGCCCCTCACAAAAACGAGAGCACTTGCTTTTTGTTCCCCTCGCAAAAACGAGGGACCTGGCTTTTTGTTGCCCCTCGCAAAAATGATGGCCCTGGCTTTTTGTTGCCCATCGCTATAACAAGGGCCCTTACTTTCTGTTGCACCTCTCAAAAACGACGGCGCTTGCTTTTTGTTGCCCCTCGCATAAACGAGAGCCATTGCTTATTGTTGCCCTCGCAAAAACAAGGTCCCTGGCTTTTTGTTGGCCAATGCAAAAACGAGGGCCCTTGTTTTTTGTTGCCACTCGCAAAAATGAGGATCCTTGCTTTTTGTAGCAACTCGCAATACCGACGGCCCTTGCTTTTTGTCGCCCATCGCAAAAACGACGGCCCTTGCTTTAGCTGCTCCTCGCATGAACGAGGGCCCTGACTTTTTGTTGCCCCTCGCAAGAAGGAAGGGCCTTGCTTTTTGTTGCCCCTGACAAAAACGAGTGCTCTGGCATTTTATTTCCCCTCGCAACAACGACGGTCCTTCCTTTTTGCTGACCCTCACAAAAACGAGGGCCCTGGCTTTTTTGTTGCCCTTCGCAAAAATGAGGGTACTTGCATTTTGTTGCCTCTCGCAGAAACGATGGCCCTTGCTTTCTGTTGCCTCTGGCAAAAACGATGGCCTTGCTTTTTGTTGCTCCTCGCAAAAACGATGGCCCTTGGTTTTTGTTGCCCCTCGCAAGAATGACGGCCCTTGCTTTTTGATGCCCCTCGCAAAAACCAGGGCACTTGCTTTTTGTTGCTCCTCGCAAAAACGATGGCCCTTGCTTTTTGTTGCCCCTCGCAACAACGACGGTCCTTCATTTTGCTGCCCCTCGCAAAAACGAGGGCCCTTGCTTTTTTGTTGCCCTTCGCAAAAATGAGGGTACTTGCATTTTGTTGCCCCTCGCAAAAGCGACGGCCCATGCTTTTTGTTGCCCGTCGCAAAAACGATGGCCCTTGCTTTCTGTTGCCTCTGGCAAAAATGATGGCCTTGCTTTTTTTGCTCCTCGCAAAAACGATGGCCCTTGGTTTTTGTTGCCCCTCGCAAGAACGACGGCCCTTGCTTTTTGATGCCCCTCGCAAAAACCAGGGCACTTGCTTTTTGTTGCTCCTCGCAAAAACGATGGCCCTTGCTTTTTGTTGCCCATCGCAAAAACGACGGTCCTTTCTTTTTGCTGCCCCTCGCAAAAACGAGGGCCCTTGCTTTTGGTTGCCCCTCGTAAAGACGACGGCCCTTGCTTTTTGTTGCTTCTCGCAAAAACGACGGCCCTTGCTTTTAGTTGCGTCTCGCAAAAACGACGGCCCTTGCTTTTTGTTGCTCCTCGCACAAACGACGGCCCTTGCTTTTTGTTGCCCCTCACAAAACCAACGCACCTTGCTTTTTGTTGCCCCACGCAAAATCGAGGGCCCTGGCTTTTTGTTGCCCTTGCAAAAACAACGGCCCTGGCTTTTTGTTGCCCCTCGCAAAAACGAGGGCACTGCCATTTTGTTGCCGCTCGTATAAATGAGAGCCCTTGCTTTTTGTTGCCCCGCACAAAAAGGTGGGCCCTTGCTTTCTGTTGCCCCTCGCAAAAACAAGGGCACTGGCTTTTTGTTGTCCCACGCAAAAACAAGGGCCCTGAATTTTTGCTAACCCTCGCAAAAACCACAGTCCTTGCTTTTTGTTGCCCCTCGCAAAAAAGAGGCCCCTGACTTTTTGTTGCCACTCACAAAAAAGAGGCCCCTGACTTTTTGTTGCCACTCGCAAAAACGACTGCCCTGGCTTTTTGTTGCCCCTCGCAAAAACGACGGCCCTTGCTCTTTGTTGCCCCTTGCAAAAGCGACTGCCATGGCTTTTTGTTGCCCCTTGCAAAAACAATGGCCTTTACTTTTTGTTGCCCTTCACAAAAACGACGGTCCTTGCAATTTCTTGCCCCTCGCAAAAACGATGGCCCTTGCTTTTTGTTGCCCCTCGCAAAACCACGGTCCATGCACTTTGTTGCCACTCGCAAAAAAGAGGGCCCTGGCTTTTTGTTGCCACTCACAAAAACGAGGGACCTGTCTTTTTGTTGCCGCTCGCAAAAACGGCTGCCCTGGCTTTTTCTTGACCCTCGCAAAATCGACAGCCCTGACTTTTGGTTGCCCCTCGCAATATCCATGGCCCTTGCTTTTTGTTGCCGCTTGCAAAAACGAGGGCCTTGGCTTTTTGTTGCCCCTCACATAAACGATGGCCGTTGTTTTTTGTTGCCCTCGTGAAAACGAGGTCACTTGCTTTTCGTTGCCACTCGCAAAAACGAGGGCACTTGCTTTTTGTTGCTTCTCGCAAAAATGGCGGCCCTTGCTTTTTGTTGCGTCTCGCAAAACCGACGGCCCTTGCTTTTTGTTGCTCCTTGCAAAAACGACAGCGCTTGGTTTCTGTTGCCCCTCGCAAAAACGAAGTCCCTGGCTTTATGTTGCCCCTCGCAAAATGAGGGCCGTGGCTTTTTGTCGCGCTTCGCAAAAAAGACAGCCCTTGCTTTTTGTTGCCCCTCACAATACCAACGGCCCTTGCTCTATGATGCCGCTCGCAAAAATGACGGCCCTTGCATTTTGTTGCCCCTCGCAGAAACGTGGGGCAACAAAAAGACAGGGACATCGTTTTTGTTAGCTTTTTGTTGCCACTCGCGCCATTTTGTTGCCCCTCACAACTTTTTGTTGCCCCTCGCAAAAACCACTGTCCTGGCTTTTTGTTGCCCTTCACAAAAACGAGGTCCCTGTCTTTTTGTTGCCCCTCGCAAAAATTAGGGACCTGGCTTTATGTAGCCCAACGCAAAAACGAGGGCCTTACTTTTTGTTGCCCGTTGCAAAAATGAGGGCCCTGGCTTTTTGTTGCCCCTCGCAAATACGACGGCCCTTGCTTTTTGTTGCCCCTTGCAAAAACGACGGCCCTGGCTTTTTGTTGCCACTCGCAACAATGATGGCCCTTGCTTTTTGTTGCCCCTCGCAAAAAACGAGGGCCCTGGCTTTTTGTTGCCCCACGCAAAAACGAGGGCCCTGGCTTTTTTTTGCCAGTCGCAAAAACGACGGCCCTTGCTTTTAGCTGCTCCTCGCATGAACGAGGGCCCTGACTTTTTATTGCCCCTCGCAAGAAGGATGGGCCTTGCTTTTTGTTGGCCCTGACAAAAACGATTGCTCTGGCATTTTATTTCCCCTCGCAACAACGACGGTCCTTCATTTTGCTGACCCTCGCAAAAACGAGGGTCCTGGCTTTTTTGTTGCCCTTCGCAAAAATGAGGGTACTTGCATTTTGTTGCCCCTCGCAAAAGCGACGGCCCATGCTTTTTGTTGCCCGTCGCAAAAACGATGGCCCTTGCTTTCTGTTGCCTCTGGCAAAAATGATGGCCTTGCTTTTTTTGCTCCTCGCAAAAACGATGGCCCTTGGTTTTTGTTGCCCCTCGCAAGAACGACGGCCCTTGCTTTTTGATGCCCCTCGCAAAAACCAGGGCACTTGCTTTTTGTTGCTCCTCGCAAAAACGATGGCCCTTGCTTTTTGTTGCCCATCGCAAAAACGACGGTCCTTTCTTTTTGCTGCCCCTCGCAAAAACGAGGGCCCTTGCTTTTGGTTGCCCCTCGTAAAGACGACGGCCCTTGCTTTTTGTTGCTTCTCGCAAAAACGACGGCCCTTGCTTTTAGTTGCGTCTCGCAAAAACGACGGCCCTTGCTTTTTGTTGCTCCTCGCACAAACGACGGCCCTTGCTTTTTGTTGCCCCTCACAAAACCAACGCACCTTGCTTTTTGTTGCCCCACGCAAAATCGAGGGCCCTGGCTTTTTGTTGCCCTTGCAAAAACAACGGCCCTGGCTTTTTGTTGCCCCTCGCAAAAACGAGGGCACTGCCATTTTGTTGCCGCTCGTATAAATGAGAGCCCTTGCTTTTTGTTGCCCCGCACAAAAAGGTGGGCCCTTGCTTTCTGTTGCCCCTCGCAAAAACAAGGGCACTGGCTTTTTGTTGTCCCACGCAAAAACAAGGGCCCTGAATTTTTGCTAACCCTCGCAAAAACCACAGTCCTTGCTTTTTGTTGCCCCTCGCAAAAAAGAGGCCCCTGACTTTTTGTTGCCACTCACAAAAACGAGGGACCTGTCTTTTTGTTGCCTCTCGCAAAAACGACTGCCCTGGCTTTTTGTTGCCCCTCGCAAAAACGACGGCCCTTGCTCTTTGTTGCCCCTTGCAAAAGCGACTGCCATGGCTTTTTGTTGCCCCTTGCAAAAACAATGGCCTTTACTTTTTGTTGCCCTTCACAAAAACGACGGTCCTTGCAATTTCTTGCCCCTCGCAAAAACGATGGCCCTTGCTTTTTGTTGCCCCTCGCAAAACCACGGTCCATGCACTTTGTTGCCACTCGCAAAAAAGAGGGCCCTGGCTTTTTGTTGCCACTCACAAAAACGAGGGACCTGTCTTTTTGTTGCCGCTCGCAAAAACGGCTGCCCTGGCTTTTTCTTGCCCCTCGCAAAATCGACAGCCCTGACTTTTGGTTGCCCCTCGCAATATCCATGGCCCTTGCTTTTTGTTGCCGCTTGCAAAAACGAGGGCCTTGGCTTTTTGTTGCCCCTCACATAAACGATGGCCGTTGTTTTTTGTTGCCCTCGTGAAAACGAGGTCACTTGCTTTTCGTTGCCACTCGCAAAAACGAGGGCACTTGCTTTTTGTTGCACCTCACATAAACGGTGGCCCTTGCTTTTTGTTGCCCCTCGCAAAAACGAGTTCCCTTGCTTTTTGTTGCCCCTCACTAAAACGAGGGTGCTGACTTTTTGTTGCCGCTCGCAAAAAGGGGTCGCTGGCTTTTGTTGCCCCTCGCAAAACCAATGGCCCTTGCTTTTGGTTGTCCCACGCAAAAACGAGGGCCCTGGCTTTTTGTTGCCCCTTGCAAAAACGACGGCCCTTGCTTTTTGTTGCAGCTCGCAAAAAGGGGTCCCTGAATTTTTGTTGCCCCTTGCAAAAACGAGGGACCTGTCTTTTTGTTGCCCCTCGCAGCAAAGTCGGCCCTTGCTTTTTGTTACCCCTCGCAAAAACGAGGGCCCTGGCTTTTAGTTGCCCCTCGCTAAATTGACGGCCCTTGCTTTTTGCTGCCCCTAGCAAAAACGAGGTCCCTGGCTTTTTCTGTCCGCTCGCAAAATCGAGGCGCCTTGCTTTTTGTTGCCCCTCGCAAAAACGAGGACCCTTGCTTGTTGTTGCCCCTCGCAAAAACGAGGTCCCTTGCTTGTTGTTACCCCTCTCAAAAATGGAGGCCCTTGCTTTTTGTTGCCCCTCGCAAAATCGAGGTCCCTGGGTTTTTGTTCCCCTCACAAAAACGAAGCCGTTGCTTTCTGTTGCCCATCGCAAAAACAAGGGCCCTGCCTTTTTGTTGCATCTTGTAAAAATTATGTCACTTGCTTTTTCTTGCCCCTCGCAATAGCGAAGGCCATGGCTTTTTGTTGCCAATTGCAAAAACGACAGCATTTGCTTTTTGTTGCCCCTCGCAAAAAGGAGGGCCCTTGCTTTTTGTTGCCCCTCGCAAAAGCGATGACCTCGCTTTTTGTTGCCCCTTGCAAAAA
Source organism: Somniosus microcephalus (assembly GCF_052327205.1). Lineage (NCBI taxonomy): Eukaryota > Metazoa > Chordata > Chondrichthyes > Squaliformes > Somniosidae > Somniosus > Somniosus microcephalus. The sequence continues at coordinate 20,894,336 of NW_028225186.1, read as the reverse complement.
CGAGATCCCTGGCTTTTTGGTGCCCCTCGCAAAACCAGCGGACCTTGCTTTTTGTTGCTGCACGCCAAATTGAGGGTCCTTGGTTTTTTATTGCCTCTCGCAAAAACGAGGAACCTTGCTTTTTGTTGCCGCTTGGAAAAATGAGGGCTCTGGATTTTTGTTGCCCCTCACAACAACAAGGGCCCTGGGTTATTGTTGCCCTTGCAAAAGCAACGGCCCTTTATTTTTGTTGCCCACGCAAAAACGGGGGCCCTCGTTTTTGTTGCCCCTCGCAAGAATGAGGTCCCTGTCCTTTTGTTGCCCCTCGCAAAACCAATGGACCTTGCTTCTTGTTACCCCATGGAAAAACGATGGCCCTTGGTTTTTGTTGCCCCTCGCAAAATGATTGCCTTGCTTTTTGATGCCCCTTGCAAAAACGACGGCCCTTGCTTTTTTTGCCCCTTGCAAAAACAACGGCCCTATCTTTTTGTTGCCCCTCGCAAAAACGAGCGCCCTTGCTTTTTGTTGCCCCTCGCAAAAACGAGGGACCTGGTTTTTTGTTGCCCCTCGCAAAAACGAGGGCCCATGCTTTTTGTTGTTCTTTTCAAAAACGAAAGCCCTGGTTTTTTGTTGCCCTTCGCAAAAACGATGGCAATGGCTTTTTGTTGCTCCTCGAAAAAACGACGGACCTTGATTTTTGTTGCCCATCGCAAAAACGACGGTCCTTGCTTTTTGCTGCCCCTCGCAAAAAGGAGGGCCCTTGCTTTTGGTTGCCGCTCGCAAAAACGACGGCCCAGGCTTTTTGTTGCCCCTCGCAAAAACGAGGGCACTGCCATTTTGTTGCCCTTGCAAAAACAACGGCCCTTGCTTTTTGTTGCCCCTCGCAAAAACGAGGGCACTGCCATTGTGTTGCCGCTCGTATAAATGAGAGCCCTTGCTTTTTGTTGCCCCTCACAAAAAGAAGGGCCCTTGCTTTCTGTTGCCGCTCGCAAAAACAAGTGCCCTGGCTTTTTGTTGCACCTCGTAAACATGATGGCACTTGCTTTTTGTTGCCCCTCGCAATAATGAAGGCCATGGCTTTTTGTTGCCTCTCGCAAAAATGGTGACCTTGCTTTTTGTTGCCCCTCGCAAAAACGAGGGACCTAGCTTTTTGTTGCCCCTTGCAAAAATGACGGTGCTTGGTTTCTGTTGCCCCTCGGAAAAACGAGGTCCCTGGCTTTATGTTGCCCCTCGCAAAATGAGGGCCGTGGCTTTTTGTTGTCCTCCGCAAAAAAGACAGCCCTTGCTTTTTGTTGCCCCTCACAATACCAACGGTCCTTGCTCTATGAAGCCCCTCGCAAAAATGACGGCCCTTGCATTGTGTTGCCCCTCGCAGAAACGAGGGGCAACAAAAAGACAGGGACATCGTTTTTGTTAGCTTTTTGTTGCCACTCGCGCCATTTTGTTGCCTCTCACACCTATTTGTTGCCCCTCGCTAAAACCACTGTCCTGGCTTTTTGTTGCCCCTCACAAAAACGAGGTCCCTGTCTTTTTGTTGCCCCTCGCAAAAATTGGGACCTGGCTTTTTGTAGCCCAATGCAAAAAAGAGGGCCTTACTTTTTGTTGCCCGTTGCAAAAATGAGGGCCCTGGCTTTATGTTGCCCCTCGCAAATACGACGGCCCTTGGTTTTTGTTGCCCCTCGCAAGAACGACGGCCCTTGCTTTTTGATGCCCCTCGCAAAAACCAGGGCACTTGCTTTTTGTTGCTCCTCGCAAAAACGATGGCCATTGCTTTTTGTTGCCCATCGCAAAAACGACGGTCCTGTCTTTTTGCTACCCCTCGCAAAAACGAGGGCCCTTGCTTTTGGTTGCCCCTCGCAAAGACGACGGCCCTTGCTTTTTGTTGCTTCTCGCAAAAACGACGGCCCTTGCTTTTTGTTGCATCTCGCAAAAACGACGGCCCTTGCTTTTTGTTGCAACTTGCAAGAACGACGGCGCTTGGTTTCTGTTGCCCCTCGCAAAAACGAGGTCCCTGGCTTTATGTTGCCCCTTGCAAAATGAGGGCCATGGCTTTTTGTTGCCCTTCGCAAAAATAGACAGCCCTTGCTTATTGTTGCCCCTGACAATACCAACGGCCCTTGCTCTATGATGCCCCTCGCAAAAATGACGGCCCTTGCATTTTGTTGCCCCTCGCAGAAACGAGGGGCAACAAAATGACAGGGACATCATTTTTGTTAGCTTTTTGTTGTGACTCGCGCCATTTTGTTGCCCCTCACAACTTTTTGTTGCCCTTCGCAAAAACCACTGTCCTGGCTTTTTGTTGCCCCTCACAAAAACGAGGTCCCTGTCTTTTTGTTGCCCCTCGCAAAAATGAGGGACCTGGCTTTTTGTAGCCCAACGCAAAAACGAGGGCCTTACTTTTTGTTGCCCGTTGCAAAAATGAGGGCCCTGGCTTTTTGTTGCCCCTCGCAAAAACGACGGCCCTTGCTTTTTTTGCCCCTTGCAAAAACAACGGCCCTGTCTTTTTGTTGCCCCTCGCAAAAACGAGCGCCCTTGCTTTTTGTTGCCCCTCGCAAAAACGAGGGCCCTGGTTTTTTGTTGCCCCTCGCAAAAACGAGGGCCCATGCTTTTTGTTGTTCGTTTCAAAAACGAAGGCCCTGGTTTTTTGTTGCCCTTCGCAAAAACGATGGCCCTGGCTTTTTGTTGCTCCTCGAAAAAACGACGGACCTTGCTTTTTGTTGCCCATCGCAAAAACGACGGTCCTTGCTTTTTGCTGCCCCTCGCAAAAAGGAGGGCCCTTGCTTTTGGTTGCCGCTCGCAAAAACGACGGCCCAGGCTTTTTGTTGCCCCTCGCAAAAACGAGGGCACTGCCATTTTGTTGCCCTTGCAAAAACAACGGCCCTTGCTTTTTGTTGCCCCTCGCAAAAACGAGGGCACTGCCATTGTGTTGCCGCTCGTATAAATGAGAGCCCTTGCTTTTTGTTGCCCCTCACAAAAAGAAGGGCCCTTGCTTTCTGTTGCCCCTCGCAAAAACAAGTGCCCTGGCTTTTTGTTGCACCTCGTAAACATGATGGCACTTGCTTTTTGTTGCCCCTCGCAATAATGAAGGCCATGGCTTTTTGTTGCCTCTCGCAAAAATGGTGACCTTGCTTTTTGTTGCCCCTCGCAAAAATGAGGGCCCTAGCTTTTTTTGCCCCTTGCAAAAATGATGGTGCTTGGTTTCTGTTGCCCCTCGGAAAAACGAGGTCCCTGGCTTTATGTTGCCCCTCGCAAAATGAGGGCCGTGGCTTTTTGTTGCCCTCCGCAAAAAAGACAGCCCTTGCTTTTTGTTGCCCCTCACAATACCAACGGTCCTTGCTCTATGAAGCCCCTCGCAAAAATGACGGCCCTTGCATTGTGTTGCCCCTCGCAGAAACGAGGGGCAACAAAAAGACAGGGACATCGTTTTTGTTAGCTTTTTGTTACCACTCGCGCCATTTTGTTGCCCCTCACACCTATTTGTTGCCCCTCGCTAAAACCACTGTCCTGGCTTTTTGTTGCCCCTCACAAAAACGATGTCCCTGTCTTTTTGTTGCCCCTCGCAAAAATTGGGACCTGGCTTTTTGTAGCCCAATGCAAAAAAGAGGGCCTTACTTTTTGTTGCCCATTGCAAAAATGAGGGCCCTGGCTTTTTGTTGCCACTCGCAATTACGATGGCCCTTGCTTTTTGTTGCCCCTTGCAAAAACGACGGCCCTGGCTTTTTGTTGCCACTCGCAACAATGATGGCCCTTGCTTTTTGTTGCCCCTCGCAAAAAAAGGAGGGCCCTGGCTTTTTGTTGCCCCACGCAAAAACGAGGGCCCTGACTTTTTTTTGCCCGTCCTAAAAACGACGGCCCTTGCTTTTAGCTGCTCCTCGCATGAACGAGGGCCCTGACTTTTTATTGCCCCTTGCAAGAAGGATGGGCCTTGCTTTTTGTTGCCCCTGACAAAAACGAGTGCTCTGGCATTTTATTTCCCCTTGCAACAATGACGGTCCTTCCTTTTTGCTGACCCTCGCAAAAACGAGGGCCCTGGCTTTTTTGTTGCCCCTTCGCAAAAGTGAGGGTACTTGCATTTTGTTGCCCCTCGCAAAAGCGACGGCCCTTGATTTTTGTTGCCCCTCACAGAAACGATGGCCCTTGCTTTCTGTTGCCTCTGGCAAAAACGATGGCCTTGCTTTTTGTTGCTCCTCGCAAGAACGACGGCCCTTGCTTTTTGTTGCTTCTCGCAAAAACCAGGGCACTTGCTTTTTGTTGCTCCTCGCAAAGACGACGGCCCTTGCTTTTTGTTGCTTCTCGCAAAAACGACGGCCCTTGCTTTTTGTTGCATCTCGCAAAAACGACGGCCCTTGCTTTTTGTTGCAACTTGCAAGAACGACGGCGCTTGGTTTCTGTTGCCCCTCGCAAAAACGAGGTCCCTGGCTTTATGTTGCCCCTCGCAAAATGAGGGCCATGGCTTTTTGTTGCCCTTCGCAAAAATAGACAGCCCTTGCTTTTTTTTGCCCCTGACAATACCAACGGCCCTTGCTCTATGATGCCCCTCGCAAAAATGACGGCCCTTGCATTTTGTTGCCCCTCGCAGAAACGAGGGGCAACAAAATGACAGGGACATCATTTTTGTTAGCTTTTTGTTGCGACTCGCGCCATTTTGTTGCCCCTCACAACTTTTTGTTGCCCCTCGCAAAAACCACTGTCCTGGCTTTTTGTTGCCCCTCACAAAAACGAGGTCCCTGTCTTTTTGTTGCCCCTCGCAAAAATGAGGGACCTGGCTTTTTGTAGCCCAACGCAAAAACGAGGGCCTTACCTTTTGTTGCCCATTGCAAAAATGAGGGCCCTGGCTTTTTGTTGCCCCTCGCAAATACGACGGCCCTTGCTTTTTGTTGCCCCTTGCAAAAACGACGGCCCTGGCTTTTTGTTGCCCCACGCAAAAACGAGGGACCTGGCTTTTTTTTGCCCGTCGCAAAAACGACGGCCCTTGCTTTTAGCTGCTACTCGCATGAACGAGGGCCCTGACTTTTTATTGCCCCTCGCAAGAGCGACGGCCCTTGCTTTTTGTTGCCCCTCGCAAAAACGATGGCCCTTGCTTTCTGTTGCCTCTGGCAAAAACGATGGCCTTGCTTTTTGTTGCTCCTCGCAAAAACGATGGCCCTTGGTTTTTGTTGCCCCTCGCAAGAACGACGGCCCTTGCTTTTTGATGCCCCTCGCAAAAACCAGGGCACTTGCTTTTGGTTGCCCCTCGTAAAGACGACGGCCCTTGCTTTTTGTTGCTTCTCGCAAAAACGACGGCCCTTGCTTTTTGTTGCGTCTCGCAAAAACGACGGCACTTGCTTTTTGTTGCTCCTCGCACAAACGACGTCCCTTGCTTTTTGCTGCCCCTCGCAATACCAACGCACCTCGCTTTTTGTTGCCCCACGCAAAATCGAGGGCCCTGGCTTTTTATTGCCCCTCGCAAAAACGAGGAATCTTGCTTTTTGTTTCCCCTCGGAAAAACGAGTGCTCTGGCTTTTTGTTGCCCTTGCAAAAACAACGGCCCTTGCTTTTTGTTGCCCCTCGCAAAAATGAGGGCACTGCCATTTTGTTGCCCCTCATATAAATGAGAGCCCTTGCTTTTTGTTGCCCCTCGCAAAAAGGAGGGCCCTTGCTTTCTGTTGCCCCTCGCAAAAACAAGGGCCCTGGCTTTTTGTTGCACCTCATAAACATGATGGCATTTGATTTTTGTTGCCCCTCGCAATAGCGAAGGCCATGGCTTTTTTTTGCCCATCGCAAAAACGACCACCCTTGCTTTCTGTTGCCCCTCGCAAAAATTGGTGCCCTGGCTTTTTGTTGCCCCTCGCAAAAAGGAGGGCCCTTGCTTTTTGTTGCCCCTCGCAAAAATGATGACCTTGCTTTTTGTTGCCCCTCGCAAAAACGGGTGCCCTAGCTTTTTGTTGCCCCTTGCAAAAACGACGGCACTTGGTTTTTGATTCCCCTCGCAAAAACGAGGTCCCTGGCTTTATGTTGCCCCTCGCAAAATGAGGGCCCTGGCTTTTTGTTGCCCTTTGCAGAAACGACGGTCCTTGCTATTTCTTGCCCCTCGCAAAACCACGGTCCTTGCTTTTTGTTGCCACTCGCAAAAAAGAGGGCCCTGACTTTTTGTTGCCACTCACAAAAACGAGGGACCTGTCTTTTTGTTGCCGCTCGCAAAAACTACTGCCCTGGCTTTTTGTTGCCCCTCGCAAAATCGACAGCCCTGACTTTTGGTTGCCCCTCGCAATATCCATGGCCCTTGCTTTTTGTTGCCGCTTGCAAAAACGAGGGCCTTGGCTTTTTGTTGCCCCTCGTAAAAACGAGGTCCCTTGCTTTTTGTTGCCCCTCACTAAAACGAGGGATCTGACTTTTTGTTTCCCCTCGCAAAAAGGGGTCCCTGGCTTGCCCCTCGCAAACCAATGCCCCTTGCTTTTGGTTGTCCCACGCAAAAACGAGGGCCCTGGCTTTTTGTTGCCCCTTGCAAAAACGGCGGCCCTTGCTTGTTGTTGCAGCTCGCAAAAAGGGGACCCTGAATTTTTGTTGCCCCTTGCAAAAACGAGGGACCTGTCTTTTTGTTGCCCCTCACAACAACGATGGCCCTTGCTTTTTGATGCCCCTCACTAAAACGAGTGCCCTGGCTTTTTGTTGCCCCTCGCTAAAATGATGGCCCTTGCTTTTTGCTGCCCCGAGCAAAAACGAGGTCCCTGGCTTTTTCTGGCCGCTCGCAAAATCGAGGCGTCTTGCTTTTTGTTGCCCCTCGAAAAAACGAGGTCCCTTGCTTGTTGTTACCGCTCGCAAAAATGGAGGCCCTTGCTTTTTGCTGCCCCTCGAAAAAACGATTGACCTGACCTTTTATTGCCCCTCGCAAAAACGATGGCCCTTTCTTTTGGTTGCCCCTTGCAAAAACGACGGCCCTTGCTTTTTGTTGCACCTCGCAAAAAGGGTTCCCTGACTTTTTGTTGCCCCTTTCAAAAATGAGGGACCTGACTTTTTGTTGCCCATCGCAAAAATGATGGCCCTTGCTTTTTGTTGTCCCGTGCAAAAACGACGGTCCTTGCTTTTGGTTGCCCCATGCAAAAACGAGGACCCTGGCTTATTGTTGCCCCACGCAAAAATGACGGCCCTTGCTTTTTGTTGCCCCTCGCAAAAACGATGACCTCGCTTTTTGTTGCCCCTTGCAAAAACGAGATCCCTGGCTTTTTGGTGCCCCTCGCAAAACCAGCGGACCTGGCTTTTTGTTGCCGCACGCAAAATTGAGGGTCCTGGCTTTTTATTGCCCCTCGCAAAAATGAGGAACCTTGCTTTTTGTTGCAGATCGGAAAAACAAGGGCTCTGGCTTTTTGTTGCCCCTCACAACAACGAGGGCCCTGGGTTATTGTTGCCCTTGCAAAAACAACGGCCCTTTATTTTTGTTGCACGCGCAAAAATGAGGGCCCTCGTTTTTGTTGCCCCTCGCAAAACCAATGGACCTTGCTATTGTTGCCCCATGCAAAAACGATGGCCCTTGGTTTTTGTTGCCCCTCGCAAATATGATTGCCTTGCTTTTTGTTGCCCCTTGCAAAAACGAGGGCCCTTGCTTTTTGTTGCCCCTCACAAAAACGACGGCCCTTGCTTTTTGTTGCCCCTTGCAAAAACAACGGCCCTGTCTTTTTGTTGCCCCTCGCAAAAACGAGCGCCCTTGCTTTTTGTTGCCCCTTGCAAAAACGACGGCCCTGGTTTTTTGTTGCCCCTCGCAAAAACGAGGGCCCATGCTTCTTGTTGCTCGTTTCAAAAAAGAAGGCCCTGGTTTTTTGTTGCCCTTCGCAAAAACGAGGGCCCTGGCTTTTTGCTGCCCCTCGCAAAAACGACGGCCCTTGCTTTTTGTTGCCCCTCGCAAATACGATGGCCCTTGCTTTTTGTTGCCTCTGGCAAAAACGATGGCCCTTGCTTTTTGATTCCCCTCGCAAAAACCAGGGCACTTGCTTTTTGTTGCTCCTCGCAAAAACGACGGCCCTTGCTTTTTGTTGCCCATCGCAAAAACGACGGTCCTTGCTTTTTGCTGTCCCTCGCAAAAAGGAGGGCCCTTGCTTTTGGTTGCCGCTCGCAAAAACGTCGGCCCAGACTTTTTGTTGCCCCTCGCAAAAACCACGGCCCTTGCTTTTTGTTGCCCCTCGTAAAGATGACGGCCCTTGCTTTTTGTTGCTTCGCGCAAAAGCGACGGCCCTTTCTTTTTGTTGCGTCTCGCAAAAACGACGGCCCTTGCTTTTTGTTGCTCCTTGCAGAAATGACGTCCCTTGCTTTTTGTTGCCCCTCGCAAAACCAACGGACCTTGCTTTTTGTTGCCCCACGCAAAAACGGGTGCTCTGGCTTTTTGTTGCCCTTGCAAAAACAACGGCCCTTGCTTTTTGTTGCCCCTCGCACAAACGAGGGCACTGCCATTTTGTTGCCCCTCGTATAAATGAGAGCCCTTGCTTTTTGTTGCCCCTCGCAAAAAGGAGGGCCCCTGCTTTCTGTTGCCCCTCGCAAAAACTAGGGCCCTGGCTTTTTGTTGCACCTCGTAAACATGATGGCACTTGCTTTCGTTGCCCCTTGCAATAGCGAAGGCCATTGCTTTTTTTTGCCCATCGCAAAAACGACGTCCCTTGCTTTTTGTTGCCCCTCGCAAAAATCAGTGCCCTGGCTTTTTGTTGCCTCTCGCAAAAAGGAGGGCCCTTGCTTTTTGTTGCCTCTTGCAAAAATGATGACCTTGCTTTTTGTTGCCCCTCGCAAAAACGAAGGCCCTAGCTTTTTGTTGCCCCTTGCAAGAACGATGGCGCTTGCTTTCTGTTGCCCCTTGCAAAAACAAGGTCCCTTTCTTTATGTTGACCCTCGCAAAATGAGGGCCGTGGCTTTTTGTTGCCCTTCACAAAAAAGACAGCCCTTGCTTTTTGTTGCCCCTCACAATACCAACGGCCCTTGCTCTATGATGCCCCTCGCAAAAATGACGGACGTTGCATTTTGTTGCCCCTCGCAGAAACGAGGGGCAACAAAAAGACAGGGACATCGTTTTTGTTAGCTTCTTGTTGCCACTCGTGCCATTTTGTTGCCCCTCACATCTTTTTGTTGCCCCTTGCAAAAACCACTGTCCTGGCTTTTTGTTGCCCCTCACAAAAACGAGGTCCCTGTCTTTCTGTTGCCCCTCGCAAAAATGAGGGACCTGGCTTTTTGTAGCCCAACGCAAAAACGAGGGCCTTACTTTTTGTTGCCCTTTGCAAAAATGAGGGCCCTGGCTTTTTGTTGCCCCTTGCAAATACGACGGCCCTTGCTTTTTGTTGCCCCTTGCAAAAACGACGGCCCTGGCTTTTTGTTGCCACTCGCATCACTGATGGCCCTTGCTTTTTGTTGCCCCTGGCAAAGAAGGAGGGCCCTGGCTTTTCGTTGCCCCACGCAAAAACGAGGGCCCTGGCTTTTATTTGCCCATCGCAAAAACGACGGCCCTTGCTTTTAGCTGCTCCTCGCATGAACGAGGGCCCTGACTTTTTATTGCCCCACGCAAGAAGGATGGGCCTTGCTTTTTGTTGCCCCTGACAAAAACGAGTGCTCTGGCATTTTATTTCCCCTCGCAACAACGGCGGTCCTTCCTTATTGCTGACCCTCGCAAAAACGAGATCCCTGGCTTTTTTGTTGCCCTTCGCAAAAATGAGGGTACTTGCATTTTGTTGTCCCTCGCAAAAGCGACGGCCCTTGCTTTTTTGTTGCCCTTCGCAAAAATGAGGGTACTTGCTTTTTGTTGCCCCTCGCAAAAACGATGGCCCTTGCTTTTTGCTGCCTCTGGCAAAAACGATGGCCTTGCTTTTTGTTGCTCCTCGCAAAAACGATGGCCCTTGGTTTTTGTTGCCCCTCGCAAGAATGACGGTCCTTGCTTTTTGATGCCCCTCGCAAAAAGCAGGGCACTTGCTTTTTGTTGCTCCTCGCAAAAACGATGGCCCTTGCTTTTTGTTGCCACTCGCAAAAACGAGGGCCCTTGCTTTTGGTTGCCCCTCGTAAAGATGACGGCCCTTGCTTTTTGGTGCTTCTCGCAAAAACGACGGCCCTTGCTTTTTGTTGCGTCTCGCAAAAACGACGGCCCTTGCTTTTTGTTGCGTCTCGCAAAAACGACGGCCCTTGCTTTTTGTTGCCCCTCGCAAAACCAATGGACCTTGCTTTTTGTTGCCCCTCGCAAAACCAACGCACCTCGCTTTTTGTTGCCCCACGCAAAATCGAGGGCCCTGGCTTTTTATTGCCCCTCGCAAAAACGAGGAACCTTGCTTTTTGTTTCCCCTCGGAAAAACGAGTGCTCTGGCTTTTTGTTGCCCTTGCAAAAACAACGGCCCTTGCTTTTTGTTGCCCCTCGCAAAAATGAGGGCACTGCCATTTTGTTGCCCCTCGTATAAATGAGAGCCCTTGCTTTTTGTTGCCCCTCGCAAAAACAAGTGCCCTGGCTTTTTGTTGCACCTCGTAAACATGATGGCACTTGCTTTTGTTGCCCCTCGCAATAGCGAAGGCCATGGCTTTTTTTTGCCCATCGCAAAAACGACGTCTCTTGCTTTTTGTTGCCCCTCGCAAAAAGGAGGGCCTTGCTTTTTGTTGCCCCTCGCAAAAACGAGGGCCCTAGCTTTTTGTTGCCCCTTGCAAAAACGACGGCACTTGGTTTTTGTTGCCCCTCGCAAAAACGAGGTCCCTGGCTTTATGTTGCCCCTCGCAAAATGAGGTCCCTCGCTTTTTGTTGCCCTTCGCAAAAAAGACAGCCCTTGCTTTCTGTTGACCCTCACAAAAACGACGACCATTGCTTTTTGTTGCCCCTCGCAAAAACGAGGGCCCTGGATTTTTGTTGCCCCTCACAAAACCAACGGCCCTTGCTCTTTGATGCCCCTCGCAGAAATGACGGCCCTTGCTTTTTGTTGCCCCTTGCAAAAACGACGGCACTTGGTTTTTGTTGCCCCTCGCAAAAACGAGGTCCCTGGCTTTATGTTGCCCCTCGCAAAATGAGGGCCCTCGCTTTTTGTTGCCCTTCGCAAAAAAGACAGCCCTTGCTTTCTGTTGACCCTCACAAAAACGACGACCATTGCTTTTTGTTGCCCCTCGCAAAAACGAGGGCCCTGGCTTTTTGTTGCCCCTCACAAAACCAACGGCCCTTGCTCTTTGATGCCCCTCGCAGAAATGACGGCCCTTGCTTTTTGTTGCCCCTCGCAAAAACGAGGGGCAACAAAAAGACAGGGACATCGTTTTTGTTCGCTTTTTGTTGCCACTCGCGACATTTTGTTGCCCCTCACAACTTTTTGTTGCTCGTCGCAAAAACCACTGTCCTGGCTTTTTGTTGCCCCTCACAAAAACGAGGTCCCTGTCTTTTTGTCGCCCCTCGCAAAAATGAGGGACCTTGCTTTCTGTAGCCCAACGCAAAAACGAGCGCCTTACTTTTTGTCGCCCGTTGCAAAAACGAGGGCCCTGGCTTTATGTAGCCACTCGCAAATACGATGGCCCTTGCTTTTTGTTGCCCCTTGCAAAAACGACGGCCCTGGCTTTTTGTTGCCACTCGCAACAATGATGGCCCTGGCTTTTTGTTGCCCCATGCAAAATCGAGGATCCTGGCTTTTTTTTGCCCGTCGCAAGAACGACGGCCCTTGCTTTTAGCTGCTCCTCGAACGAAAGAGGGCCATGACTTTTTGTTGCCCCTTGCAAGAAGGATGGGCCTTGCTTTTTGTTGCCCCTAACAAAATCGAGTGCTACGGCATTTTATTTCCCCTCGCAACAATGACGGTCCTTCCTTTTTGCTGAGCCTCGCAAAAACGAGGACCCTGGCTTTTTGTTGCCCTTCGCAAAAACGAGGGTGCTTGCATTTTGTTGCCCCTCGCAAAAGCGACGGCACTTGCTTTTTGTTGCCGCTCGCAAAAACGAGGGCCCTTGCTTTTTGTTGCCGCACGGGAAAAATGAGAGCCCTTGATTTTTGTTGCACCTCCCAAAAACGACAGCTCTTGCTTTTTGTTGCCCCTCGCAAAAGCGAGGGACCTGACTTTTTCTTGCCCCTCGCAAAAACGAGGGCACTTGCTTTTTGTTGCCCCTCGCAAAAACGGGGCCCTGGCTTTTTGTTGCCCCTCGCACATACGACGGCCCTTGCTTTTTGTTGGCCCTCGCAAAAACGAGGGCCCTGGCTTTTTGTTGCGCCTAGCAAAAACGACAGCCCTTGCATTTTGATGCCCCTAGCAAAAACGAGGGCCCTGGCTTTCTGTTGCCCCTCGCAGAAACGACGGCCCTTGATTATTGTTGCCCTTAGCAAAAACGAGGGCCTGGCTTTTTCACAGAAATCACAGAAACCACACAGTGCAGATAGAGGCCATTTCGGCCCATCGAGCCTGCACCGACACATATCCCACCCGATCCCTGTAACCCCTACACCAACACATATCCCACCCTATCCCCGTAACCCCACGTATTTAATCCCGCTAACACTAAGGGTCAATTTATCATAGCCAATCAACCTAACCCGCACATCTTTGGACTGTGGGAGGAACCCGGAGCACCCGGAGTAAACCCACGCAAACACGGGGAGAATGTGCAAACTCCACACAGACAGTCGCCCGAGGCCGGATTCGAACCCGGGTCCCTGGCGCTGTGAGGCAACAGTGCTAACCACTATGCCACCGTGCTGCCCAGTGTTGCTGCCCCTCGCAAAAACGAGGATGTTAAGTCTGTGTGTTCTAGTTATTGTTAATAAGAATCACTGCACACAGACCACAAGAGTAAATTCAACAGGTCTTTACTAGTCGGAGGTCAGGCTGAACTGCCCAATTTAACATTACACAGCACTTATATACCGGTGTGGTCACCACCGGTATTACAGTATACAGCAGCCAAGATAAAGTAGTGCATCTCTTCAAATAGTTCTCTTAAAGGTGGAACGGTTACATACACCACAATCCTCCATTTTTAACTTTACAGTATATCTTCCCCATTAAAAATAACATGGTAACATATATACACAACTTCATGTAAAAACAGTTCACAGATTCAGTCTCTGAGGAGGCCTCCTGATCCGAGACGGATAACGCCTTTCAGGGGTCTCTGGTTCTCGTGCATCATCATCAGGTATATTCACTTCTGAGGTAGATGCTTCAGGTTCACTAACTTCCTCCACGGTTGTCTCTGTCGTAACCATGGGCTCGACCCTTGTTCTGGAGCCCACCAGTTGGTCAGCATGACGTCGCATTACATTTTCACCAACATCTACCATGTACATCAGGGGTCCGTGTCTGGCCCGAATTGTTCCAGATTGCCATTTCTCGTTTTTATAGTCCCTGGCTAACACCGGTTTTCCTATTTCAAAACTCCGAGTGGGCTTGTTATTGATATGCTGGAAATGTTTGTTTTCGACTTCCCTCCGCACATTTGGTTTTAACAAGTCCAACCTGGACCGCAACCTCCTGTTATAGAACATCATGGCAGGACTTTGGTTTGTTGTTGCATGGGTGGCGCTTCGATATGCCAGTAGGAAATTGTCCACCTTGTGTTGCAGTGCAATCTGATCTTCGCTCTTGGCCTTAATTGCATTTTTGAACGTCTGTACAAACCTCTCGGCCAGCCCATTCATAGCTGGATGATATGGGGCTGAGGTATAATGTTTCACCCCATTCTTCTTCAGGAATTTCTGGAATTCCTCTGACACGAACTGTGGTCCGTTGTCTGAACATATTTGCTCTGGCAATCCATTTCTTGCAAATATCGTTCTTAGCACCGCGATCATCTTCTCCGAGGTAATGGTAGTCATTTTAATCACTTCTGGCCATTTAGAATGTGTGTCCACCGCAATTAAAAACATGGAATCCATGAATGGACCAGCTAAGTCAATATGTACACGTTGCCATGGGGTTGAAGGCCATTCCCATGGATGCAGCGGTGCAATTGGAGGTGCATTTTGGACTTTTTGGCACCCTGAGCAGCTTTTCGTCAGATCCTCTATCTGTTGGTCGATACCCGACCACCACACATAAGCCCTAGCAAGGCTTTTCATCTTGACTCCCCCCAGATGACCTTCATGTAGTTCTTTTAGAACTCTCTCTCTTAACTTAGGAGGGATAATCACCCTTGTTCCATACATCACTGTTCCCTGACAGAAGGACAGCTGTTCTCGTCTTGCTGAGAATGCCGGTAACAGTGGGTCACCATGGGCTGGCCATCCCTTTACTTTCAATTCGTAGACCCAGGGCAGTGTCGGGTCATTCCTAGTCTCCCTTTCAATATTTGCATTGGTGACATGTAAACGTTCGATGATGGTCGAGTGAAATAACTCCACCGGGTCACCCGTCAGTGCCTCCTCCTCAGTAGGTAGTGGCAGGCATGACAGCCCATCAGCATTACCATGCTGCTTTGTACCTTTGAATTCTATCTGATATTGATGTGCCCCTAGGAAAAGGGACCATCTCTGGAGCCTCTGTGCTGTCATCACCGAAACACCCTTCTTAGGGTTAAAAATGGATACCAACGACTGGTGGTCTGTCAGCAGTGTAAACTTCTGGCCCTGCAGGCAATGATTAAACTTCTTTACTCCCCACTCAAGGCTGAGAGCCTCCCTATCTATCTGAGCATAGTTGCGTTCAGCAGAGGTGAATGATCTGGATGCAAATGCGACTGGCCTTTCCAAGCCATTTGGCAACTTGTGTGAGAGTACTGCTCCAATACCATAAGGAGAAGCATCACAAGCTAAACGAATAGGTAGCGTTCGGTTGAAGTGAGCCAACACTTCCTCTGAGGTGATCAATGCCTTGCTTTTGCGAAAGGCCTTCTTACAGTCCTCGCTCCACTTCCATGGTACTTCTTTCTGCAAAAGAGCATTCAGCGGGCGCAGCACCGTGGATTGATTTGGCAGAAACTTATGGTAATAGTTAAGCAACCCTAGGAACGACCTCAACTGGGATACATTTTCCGGAGCGGGAGCCTTCACAACAGCTTCGATCTTGTCAGGTGACTTGTGCATCCGCTCCTGGTCAATGACATGACCACAGTACGAGATTCGTTTCTGAAGGAACTCACATTTCTGGCAATTAACTCGAAGTCCATATTCCTTCAATCTGGTGAGCACCAGTTTCAAATTTGCAAGGTGTTCCTCATTGTCATCTCCTGTAATCAGGATATCGTCCAAGTAACATTGAGTGCTTGGAATTCCCTGTTGTACCTGCTCAATGGCCCTCTGCCAAATTGCTGGAGCCGAAGCCACTCCAAAAACCAGTCTATTATATCGATACAAGCCTCTGTGCGTGTTGATTGTGAGATACTGGCGCGACTCTTCGTCAACTTCCATCTGTAAGTACGCTTGCGCCAGGTCTATCTTGGTGAAGTGTTTCCCGCCAGACAATGAAGCAAAGATATCCTCAATCCGCGGAAGCGGATATTGCACTGTGTGAAGCACCGGATTAACCATGATCTTGAAGTCTCCACAGGTGCGGACCTTCCCCGGTTCCCCTGGCTTGTTACTCCATGAACGCTTCATGATGGGAACAATGGGCGTGGCCCACTCACTCCAGTCCACCTTAGACAGTGCTCCTGAACGTTCTAGCCCTTCCAGCTCAGCTTCCACAGCAGGTCGTAACGCATAAGGTACGGTCTGGCTTTGAAAAATTTTGGGTTTGCATGTTCTGCAATCTTGATTTTTGCTGTAATTCCTCTCAGTGTTCCCAGTCCCTGTTGGAACGCCTCTTTAACCTCATCCAATATTCTGGACAATTGTTCAGGTTTGACATCTTTTTTTTTTCCGGAATCTACCGTTATTGCTTTTAGGGAGTGCCAGTCCATATTTATTTTCCTGATCCACTCCCGTCCCAGAAGTGGTGGACCTCCCTCAGGTCGTACATATGTCCATTCCTTGGTGTTCTTTGCCCTTGTGTACCACCTTGACTTTTATCTTTCCGATGGGGTATACTCTTTGCCCCGTGTATGTCTGCAATACTATCTACGTATCCCGTAGGGGAATATGTGTGAATAACCTTTTGTAATCTTGCTTATTCATGACCGTCAATGCCGATCCGGTGTCCAATTCCATCTTCACTTGGACTCCTGCTATCTGAAGTGTGACCCAGATAGTTTGTAGGTCAGCTTCCTTACTCACATTGTGAATTCTCAGACTACCCAGTTCCTTGCTGTTGGAGTCTGAATCCGAATTCTGTTCATCCGAACTCTTCTCAGCCACCTTATGTACCTTTCTGCACTTTTCCTGCGGTGACTTTTTGTTGCTGGTCTTCTTTCCTGACCGGCATACTTTAGCTATGTGACCAAGCTTGCCACATTTTCTACATTCCTGATTTTTAAACCAGCATTGGTGCTGATCGTGTGTTGTTTTTCCACAACGATAACATTTCACTGTACCCAAAGCCATTTGATCTACGCTGAGTACCGCTGCCTTTAGCTGCATTTCTGCAGTGCCTCTCGCTGCGGCTTCGTGCGATGCTGCAATAGTGACAGCCTTATCAAGTGTAAGATCATTCTCTTCAAGCAACCGCTTTTGTGTTCCTTCTTTCGACAATCCACACACGAATTTGTCTCTCAGTGCCTCTGTCAGTCTTTCCCCAAACTGACAGTATTTCGCTAGCTTACGCAGTTCAATTAAATACTCCGCATTGCTTTCCACTTTCAGTTGCGTCGTCGCATAAAATTTAAATCGTTCCGCTAACATCAGCGGTGTGGAGTTCAAATGATTTCTCAGGACAGCAACAATATTAGCGAAAGCCTGAACCGCCGGTTTAGCTGGTGATAGAAGATGCTTCAATAGCCCATATGTCTTCGCACCCATTGAGTTTAGTAAGGTTAGTGCTTTATCTTCATCTGATATTTTATTTGCCTTACAATAAATCTCTAAGCGTTCCACGTACGTGGCCCAATCTTCAACATCGGGATCGAAATCGTTGATGTTACCACGCTTAGGCATCCTCGCAATCTTCTTGAGAAACAAAAATAAATTTTTATTTAATTTTTACTTCAAAATGGCGGTTTCCCACGCTTGTCTTCTTCCCCCGCCTACGAAAATGGCGGCTTCCCACGTTTGCCTTTCTCCCCCGCTGGCTGTAATGGCGATTGCCGTATTGCTGCATTCGCCCTCCCCAGCGGTTCTCAAATCGTGCCTCCCAGCCCCTCTTGCAGTCCGGTCCTTTCCCCCGGCTGCGGCTGAGTTCTCCGCGTTTTTTTTTTTTTTAATTTTATCCCGCGCCTCGCGGCCTCGGTAGCTGCCTGGCCTTTTTCCCCGGTCGCGGTCGAGCTCTCTCTCGACGCTGTTGCATCTCCCAGCCCGCTTGCAGCCCGGTCTTTTACACTGGCTGCGTTTGCATTCACCGCGGCTCCCGTGCCTTACGCTGCACCAGTCTCAGCGCCTCTGGCCCCGACTTCTGTCCGGCTCTTTTCCCCGGCCGTGGTCGAGTTCTCCGCCCTTATATCCTCCGTTTTTCCCTCCCCTACTTCACAGCCAACGTGGCCGACTTGCTGCTCATCGCTGATCGGCTTACCCACCACCGTGATAGAAGGGATGATCACTGCCTGTTGCTGATGGAAGGCTTCGTGTCAGGATTCTTCCTTGCTCTTCAGACCCGAATCTTTTCTCAGCAGGAAGATGAGGGCGGATGCCTCTTCTCGACGCCCGTTAAACTGTCTTGGATATATCTCTGCCGCAGGGTAAGATCGTCATCATCGCCACTGTTAAGTCTGTGTGTTCTAGTTATTGTTAATAAGAATCACTGCACAGAGGTAACAAGAGTAAATTCAACAGGTCTTTACTAGTCGGAGGTCAGGCTGAACTGCCCAATAAATCATTACACAGCACTTATATACCGGTGTGGTCACCACCGGTATTACAGTATGCAGCAGCCAAGATAAAGTAGTGCATCTCTTAAAATAGTTCTCTTAAAGATGGAACGGTTACATACACCACAGAGGACCTTTGCTTTTTGCTGCCCCTCGCAAAAATGAAGGCCGTTGCTTTCTGTTTCCCCTCGCAAAAACGAGGTTCCTTGCTTTTGCTTCCCCTCGCAAAAATGACGGCCCTTGCTTTTTGTTGCCCCTTGCAAAAACGACAGCCCTGGCTTTTTGTTGCCCCTCGCAAAAACGAGGGCACTTGCTTTTTGTTGCTCGTTTCAAAAATGAAGGCCTTGCTTTTTGTTGCCGCTCGCATAAACGAAGGCCCTTGCTTTTTGTTGCCCCTCGCAAAAACGACGGCCCTGGCTTTTTGTTGCCCCTCGCAAAAACGACGGCCCTGTCTTTTTGTTGCCGCTCGCAAAAACGACGGCCATTGCTTTTTGTTGTCTCTGTCAAAAACGATGGCCTTGCTTTTTGTTGCTCTTCCTTAAAACGACGGCCCTTGCTTTATGTTGACCCTCGCAAGAATGACGGCCCTTGCATTTTGTTGCCCCTCGCAAAAGCGAGGGCACTTGCTTCTTGTTGCCCATCACAAAAACGACGGCTCTTGCTTTTTGTTGCCACCTCGCAATAACTATGTCCCTTGCTTTTTGTTGCACCTCGCAAAAACGGGGGCCCTTGCTTTTTGTTGCCCCTCGCAAAAACGACGGCCCTTGCTTGCTGTTGCCCCGTGCAAAAACGACGGCCCTTGCTATTTGTTGCCCCTCGCAAAAATGCCTGCCCTGACTTTTTGTTACCCCTCGCAAAAATGGAGGCCCTTGCTTTTTGCTGCCCCTCGAAAAAACGACTGCCCTGACTTTTTCTTGCCTCTCGCAAAAATGATGGCCCTTTCTTTTGGTTGCCCATCGCAAAAGCGAGGGCCCTGGCTTTTTGTTGCCCCTTGCAAAAACAACGGCCCTTGCTTTTTGTTGCACGTCGCAAAAAGGGTTCCCTGACTTTTTGTTGCCCCCCTGCAAAACCAATGGCCCTTGCTTCTTCTTGTCCCACGCAAAAACAAGGGCCCTGAATTTTTGCTGCCCCTCGCAAAAACCACGGTCCTTGCTTTTTGTTGCCCCTCACAAAAAAGAGGCCCCTGGCTTTTTGTTGCCACACACAAAAACGACTGCCCTGGCTTTTTGTTGCCCTTCGCAAAAACGACTGCCCAGGCTTTTTGTTGCCTCTCGCAAAAACGACGGCCCTTGCTCTTTGTTGCCCCTTGCAAAAGCGACTGCCATGGCTTTTTGTTGCCCCTGGAAAAAAAAATGGCCTTTGCTTTTTGTTGCCCATCGCAAAAACGAAGGTCGTTGCTTTATCTAGCCTCTCGCAAAAATGATGGCCCTTGCTTTTTGTTGCCCCTCGCAAAACCGATGTCCCTTGCTTTTTGTTGCCCCTCGCAAAACCGATGGCCCTTGCTTTTTGTTGCCCCTCGCAAAAACGATGGCCCTTGCTTTTTGTTGCCCATCGCAAAAATGAGGGCACTTGCTTTTTGTTGCCCCTCGCAAAAATGACAGCCCTTGTTTTTTCTTGCCTGTCTCAAAATTGCGGGCCCTTGCATTTTCATTCCCCTCACGAAAACGACGGCTCTTGCTTTTTGTTGCCACCTCGCAAAAACTACAGCTCTTGCTTTTTGTTGCACCTCGCAAAAACGGGGGCCCTTGCTTTTTGTTGCCCTTCGCAAAAACGACGGCCCTTGCTATTTGTTGCCCCTCGCAAAAATGCCTGCCCTGGCTTTTTGTTACCCCTCGCAAAAAAATGGTGGCTCTTGCTTTTTGTTGCCTCTCGCAAAAACGACTGCCCTGACTTTTTGTTGCCCCTCGCAAAAACGACTGCCCTGACATTTTGTTGCCCCTCGCAAAAAAGACGGTCCTTGCTTTTTGTTGCGCCACACAAAATTGAGGTCCCTAGCTTTTTGTTGCCCCTTGCAAAAGCGACTGCCCTTGCATTTTGATGCCGCTCGCAAAAAGGGGTTCCTGAATTTTTGTTGCCCCTTGCAAAAATGAGGGACCTGACTTTTTGTTGCCCGTCACAAAAAAGACGGCCCTTGCCTTTTTTTTGTTGACCCTCGCAGAAACGAGGGCACTGCCATTTTGTTTCCCCTCGTATAAATGAGAGCCCTTGCTTTTTGTTGCCCCTCACAAAATCGAGGTCCCTGGGTTTTGTTCCCCTCGCAAAAACGAAGCCATTGCTTTCTGTTGCCCCTCGCAAAAAAAAGGGCCCTGGCTTTTTGTTGCATCTCTTAAAAATGATGTGACTTGCTTTTTCTTTCCCCTCGCAATAGCGAATGCCATGGATTTTTGTTGCAAATTGCAAAAACGACAGCCTATGGTTTTTGTTGCCCCTCGCAAAAATGAGGAACCTTGCTTTTTGTTGCCCCTCGGAAAAACGAGGGCTCTGGCTTTTTGTTGCCCCTCACAACAACGAGGGCCCTGGGTTTTTGTTGCCCTTGCAAAAGCAACGGCCCTTTCTTTTTGTTGCCCCACGCAAAAATGAGGGCCCTGGTTTTTGTTGCCCCTCGCAAGAACGAGGTCCCTGTCCTTTTGTTGACCCTCACAAAACCAATGGACCTTGCTTCTTGTTGCCTCTTGCAAAAACGAGGGCCCTTGCTTTTTGATGCCCACGCAAAAACGACGGCCCTTGCTTTTTGTTGCCCCTTGCAAAAACAACGGCCCTGTCCTTTTGTTGCCCCTCACAAAAACGAGCGCCCTTGCTTTTTGATGCCCACGCAAAAACGACGGCCCTTGCTTTTTGTTGCCCCTTGCAAAAACAACGGCCCTGTCCTTTTGTTGCCCCTCACAAAAACGAGCGCCCTTGCTTTTTGTTGCTCCTCGCAAAAACGATGACCCTGGCTTTTTGTTGCCCCACGCAAAAACGAGGGCCCATGCTTTTTGTTGCTCATTTCAAAAAGGAAGGCCCTGGTTTTTTGTTGCCCCTCGCAAAAACGAGGGCCCTGGCTTTTTGTTGCCCCTCGCAAATACGACGGCCCTTGCTTTTTGTTGCCCCGCGCACAAACGATGCCCCTTGCTTTTTGCTGCCTCTGGCAAAAACGATGGCCTTGCTTTTTGTTGCTCCTCGCAAAAACGATGGCCCTTGCTTTTTGTTCCCCCTCGCAAGAATGACGGCCCTTGCTTTTTGATGCCGCTCGCAAAAACCAGGGCACTTGATTTTTGTTGCTCCTCGCAAAAACGACGGCCCTTGCTTTTTGTTGCCCATCGCAAAAACGACGGTCCTTGCTTTTTGCTGCCCCTCGCAGAAACGAGGGCCCTTGCTTTTGCTTGCTCCTCGCAAAAACGATGGCCCAGACTTTTTGTTGCCCCTCGCAAAAACCACCGCCCTTGCTTTTGTTTGCCCCTCGCAAAAACGACGGCCCTTGCTTTTTGTTGCTTCTCACAAAAACGACGGCCCTTGCTTTTTGATGCTCCTCGCAAAAACGACGTCCCTTGCTTTTTGTTGCCCCTCGCAAAAAAACGGACCTTGCTTTTTGTTGCCCCACGCAAAATCCAGGGCCCTGGCTTTTTATTGCCCCGCGCAAAAACGAGGAAACTTGCTTTTTCTTTCCCCTTGGAAAAACGAGTGCTCTGGCTTTTTGTTGCCCTTGCAAAAACAAAGGCCCTTACTTTTTGTTGCCCCTCGCAAAAAGGAGGTCCCTTGCTTTCTGTTGCCCCTCGCAATAACAAGGGCCCGGGCTTTTTGTTGCCCCTCGTAAGCATGATGGCGCTTGCTTTTTGTTGACCCTCGCAATAGCGAAGGCCATGGCTTTTTTTTGCCCATCGCAAAAACAACGGCCCTTGCTTTTTGTTGCCCCTCACAAAAATTAGTGCCCTGCCTTTTTGTTGCCCCTCGCAAAAATGATGACCTTGCTTTTTGTTGCCCCTCGCAAAAATGAGAGCCCTAGCTTTTTGTTGCCCCTTGCAAAAACGACGGCACTTGGTTTTTGTTGCCCCTCGCAAGAACGAGGGCCCTGGATTTATGTTGCCCCTCGCAAAATGAGGGCCCTTTCTTTTTGTTGCCCCACGCAAAAACGAGGGCCCTGGTTTTTGTTGCCCCTCGCAAGAACGAGGTCCCTGTTCTTTTGTTGCCCCTCACAAAACCAATGGATCTTGCTTCTTATTGCCCCTTGCAAAAACGAGGGCCCTTGCTTTTTGATGCCCACGCAAAAACGACGGCCCTTGCTTTTTGTTGCCCCTTGCAAAAACAGCGGCCCTGTCTTTTTGTTGCCCCTCACAAAAACGAGCGCCCTTGCTTTTTCTTGCTCCTCGCAAAAACGATGACCCTGGCTTTTTGTTGCCCCACACAAAAACGAGGGCCAATGCTTTTTGTTGCTCGTTTCAAAAACGAAGGCCCTGGTTTTTTGTTGCCCCTCGCAAAAACGAGTGCCCTGGCTTTTTGTTGCCCCTCGCAAAAACGGCGGCCCTTGCTTTTTGTTGCCCCGCGCAAAAACGATGGCCCTTGCTTTTTGCTGCCTCTGGCAAAAAATATGGCCTTGCTTTTTGTTGCTCCTCGCAAAAACGATGGCCCTTGCTTTTTGTTGCCCCTCGCAAGAACGACGGCCCTTGCTTTTTGATGCCGCTCGCAAAAACCAGGGCACTTGCTTTTTGTTGCTCCTCGCAAAAACGACGGCCCTTGCTTTTTGTTGCCCATCGCAAAATCGACGGTCCTTGCTTTTTGTTGCCCCTCGCAAAAATGAGGGCCCTTTCTTTTGGTTGCTCCTCGCAAAAACGACGGCCCAGACTTTTTGTTGCCCTTCGCAAAAACCACGGCCCGTGCTTTTTGTTGCCCCTCGCAAGAACGACGGCCCTTGCTTTTTGTTGCTTCTCGCAAAAACGACGGCCCTTGCTTTTTGATGCTCCTCGCAAAAACGACGTCCCTTGCTTTTTGTTGCCCCTCGCAAAAAAACTGACCTTGCTTTTTGTTGCCCCACGCAAAATCGAGGGCCCTGGCTTTTTATTGCCCCACGCAAAAATGTGGAAACTTGCTTTTTCTTTCCCCTTGGAAAAACGAGTGCTCTGGCTTTTTGTTGCCCTTGCCAAAACAAAGGCCCTTGCTTTTTGTTGCCCCTCGCAATAACGAGGTCACTGCCATTTTGTTGCCCCTCGTATAAATGAGAGCCCTTGCTTTTTGTTGCCCCTCGCATAAAGGAGGTCCCTTGCTTTCTGTTGCCGCTCGCAATAACAAGGTCCCTGGCTTTTTGTTGCACCTCGTAAACATGATGGCACTTGCTTTTTGTTGCGACTCGCAATAGCGAAGGCCATGGCTTTTTTTTGCCCATCGCAAAACCGATCGCCCTTGCTTTTTGTTGCCCCTCACAAAAATTAGTGCCCTGGCTTTTTGTTGCCCCTCGCAAAAACGATGACCTTGCTTTTTGTTGCCCCTCGCAAAAACGAGGGCCCTAGCTTTTTGTTGCCCCTCGCAAAAACGAGGTCCCTGGCTTTATGTTGCCCTTCGCAAAAAAGACAGCCCTTGCTTTCTGTTGACCCTCACAAAAACGACGACCATTGCTTTTTGTTGCCCCTCGCAAAAACGAGGGCCCTGGCTTTTTGTTGCCCCTCGCAAAACCAACAGCCCTTCCTTTTTGTTGCCCCATGCAGAAACGAGGGCATTGACTATTTGTTGCCCCTCCCAAAAACCGCAGCCCTTGATTTTTGTTGCCCCTAGCAAAAACGAGGGCCCTGGCTTTTTGTTGCCCCTAGCAAAAACGACGGCCCTGGCTTTTTGTTGCCCCTTGCAAAAACCTGTTTCCTTGCTTTTTGTTGCCCCTGACAAAAACGGCGGCTCATGCTTTTTCTTGCCCCGTGCAAAAACGAGGGCCATTGCTTTTTGTTGCCCCTCACAAAAACAACGACCATTCCTTTTGTTGCCTTTCGCAAAAACAACGGCCCTTGCTTTTTGTTGACCCTCGCATAAACGAGGGCCCTGGCTTTTTGTTCCCCTCACAAAAATTGAGGGCCCTTGTTTTTTCTTGCCCCTCGCAAAAACGATGTCTCTTTCTTTTTGTTGCCCCTCGCAAAAACGGGGACCATTTCTTTTTGTTGCCCCTCGCTAAGATGATGGCCCAGGCTTTCTGTTGCCCCTCGCAAAAACGTGGGCCCTGGCTTTTTGTTGCCCCGCGCAAAAACGAGGGCTGTTGCTTTCTGTTGCCCGTTTCAAAAACGACAGCCCTGGCTTTTTGTTGCCCTTCACAAAAATGACGGCCCTGGCTTTTTGTTGGCCCTCACAAAAACGAGGGCCCTTGTTCTTTCTTGCCACTCGCAAAAAAGACTGGCCTGCCTTTTTTTAGCCCCTCGCAGAAACGATCGCCCTGTGTTTTTGCTGCCCGACGCAAAAACGACAACCCTTCTTTTTGCTGCACCTTAAAAACAACGGCCCTTGCTTTTTGTTATCCCTCGCAAAAACAACGTACCTTGCTTTTTGTTGCCCCTCACAAAAATGAGGGCCTGTGGTGACACACCACCATTGGACATAATCCGCTCACGGCGGCACGGACAGTTTACGCAGGTGCACTGCCGACAGCAGCCGCCCCAGCCGTGGGCCCTTTCCTCCGGCAACTTGTTTCCCGTAGGGACAGGCTGCCGGGAGCACTTCCTGTCTGGGGAGTATTTAAGTGGTTGCGTGGGCTTTTTAAGCACTTGTTTTGCCATGATGTAAATTAAAGCAGTGGTGTTCCATCAACTCTGGTCTCGAATCCCACGTTTGCCGCGGTATCTCAACACTGGTGACCCCGATGCTCAGGACGAATCCTAAGCTGGCATGGCAGATACAAACGCAGTCATGGTTAAATTACCGGACTTTTGGGAGAACCTGGCCGAGGCCTGGTTCATTCAAGCCGAGTCCAGATTCCGGCTGAGAAGCATTACAGTCGACGCCAAGAAGTACGACTACCTCATCGCCTCTCTCACCTGTGCCACAGTCCCTAAGGTTTGGTGCAGCACTGCAGGATCCACCAGAGGAAGCCAAGTACGAACATTTGAAGGACGCGCTCCTTAAAAATTTCAGGCGTCCTCCTACCAGCGCAATTGGCAGCTCCTCGACCTCCCAGGCCTTGGTGATGCTTTGCATCAGACCTGCTTTCCCACATGGTGTCCCTCTCAGACGACAACAAACCCGGCGCACTCTTTCGCACGCTTTTCATTCGGCAGCTCCCCGCCAGCATCCGCCCACTCATTGTGGAGTCTGGCTCCACGGACCTGAACGAGATAGCTGAAAAGGCCAACCGGCTGCTCTCCACGCAGACCACCCACGACATCGCACCCGAACTCACGGCAATGACCACGCGGTCCCCCCGGCTCACTAGGCCAGACCGCCCTTCCAGTCCAGGTCACTGCTACTACCACACCCGTTTTGGCACTAGGGCCCAACGTTGCACGCCACCGTGCACTTTCAAATCCTCCCCCGCACTGGCCCCCACAATGGCCGTGGGGCAAAATACGCCCCTACTGTAAGTCACCGACGTCAGCACCAACCGGCGACTCCTGTGGGACACAGGAGCCCAGCACAGCATCACCCCCGCCTCCGCCATCGAAATCCAACACCTTGCCCGGGGTGTCATGCTGGCTGCAGCCAATGGCTCTGACATCCGCACATACAGCACCCGCATGGTCGCACTTGACCTCGCAGGCCGCCGCTACCGCTGGGAGTTCCTCACAGCCAAGTTCCTCTGCCCACTCATCGGCGCCGACTTCCTACGCGCCCACGGCCTCCTTGTCGACATTCTGAGGCACCGCCTCTTCGACATCAATACTATGGCCCTCATCCCCGGCGCATTCACCCCGGCCCGTTCGGCCGGCCTGACGACCTACTGCCTCGCCAGAGCCACGGACGACTACTCGGCACTCCTAGCCGAGTTTCCCGCCCTCAGTAACCCGACCTTTTCGGCCAAAGCCGCCAAACATGGTGTGGAGCACTATATCCCCACCACCGGCCCCCCAGTTTCTGCCCACGCCCGCAGACTCAACCCGGCCAAGCTGGAAATTGTGCGGGCCGAGTTCACCACCATGGAGCAACTCGGCATCATCTGCCGCTCCAGCAGCCCTTTGGCCTCGCCCCTCCACATCGCCCCGAAGCCCAGCGGAGGCTGGCTCCCCTGCGGGGACTAACACCGCCTCAACGACGCCACCACCCCCGACTGACACCCGGTGCCGCATATCCAGGACTTCTCGAGCCGACTGGCCGGATGTACCATCTTCTCCAAGGTCGACCTGGTGTGCGGTTACCACCAAGTCCCTGTACACCCCGCGGACATCCCCAAAACGGCCGTCATCTCCCCATTCGGCCTGTTCGAGTTCCTGAGGATTCCCTTCGGCCTCAAGAATGCAGCCCAGTCTTTCCAGCGCCTTATGGACACAGTCCTCCGGGACCTGAACTTTCTATTCGTCTATCTAGATGACATTCTTGTGGCCAGCCCCTCCAAACAGGAAAACCTCGAACACCTTCGCATCTTGTTCGGGTGGCCAGCCCAACACGGGCTTATCCTCAGCCCGGCGTAGTTCCAATTTGGCCTAGCCGAGATCGATTTTCTCGGCCACCACATCACCCCTGCTGGGGCCGTCCCCCGGCCCAACAAGGTGCAGGCCGTCCAGCAATTCCCCCGCCCTAAAACCATCAAGGTCCTCCAGCAGTTCCTCGGGTTGGTAAACTTTTACAACAGGTTCATCCCCAGAGCTGCAGCCCTCATGAAGCCCCTATACGATTCCCTTCGAGGTAAAACCAGCAAGATGGCCGTAGCCTGGACCGCTGACACGTCAGCCGCCTTCGACGCCGCCAAAAACGCGCTCGCCGACGCCACACTGCTCGTGCATCTGAGGGCCGATGCCCGGCTCGCGCTCACCACCGACGCCTCCGACCATGCGGTCGGAGCCGTGGTTGAGCAGTGGGACAATGGCGCATGGCAGCCACTTGCCTTCTACAGCCGCCAACTGCACCCCCCGGAGGTCAAATACTCTACTTTCAACCGCGAGCTCCTTGCGCTCCACTTGTCGGTCCACCATTTCAGGTTCCTCCTGGAGTGCCGCTCCTTTTCCGCGTACGTGGACCACAAGCCTCTCACATACGCGATGGCCAAGAACACCGACCCCTGGTCCGCTAGGCAGCAACGGCAGCTCGCGGCCATGTCCGAGTTTACCATGGACATCCAGCACGTCTCCGGTAGAGGCAAAATTGTCGCCGACTGCCTTTCCCGTCCCGCCATCTGCGCGAATCACCTAGCGGTCAACTACGTGCAACTAGCAGTTGCCCAGCTCATGGACCAAGACCTCCTCTCGGCGGCTACCAGCCTGCCAGGGCTAGCCTAGCCAAGGTCATGCACGGGCCCAAAGCCACGGCAGTTACTTGCGACATCTCACTCGGCCAACCCAGGCCGGTCGTCCCTGCAACCTGGCGCCGTCACATCTTTGACGCGCTCCACAGGCTCTCCCATCCGGGTTCCCGGGCATCTGTTAAACTCCTCTCCCAGCGCTTCGTCTGGCACGGCCTCAGCAAAGATGTTCGGACTTGGGCCAACTCCTGCCTCGCCGGGCTAAGGTGCAGCTGCACACAAAAGCACCCCTGGGAGACTTCGAGGTATCCAGCCGCCGCTTCGACCACGTACACGTTGACATCGTCGGTCATCTGCCACCATCGCGAGGCCAAACTTATCTTCTCACGATGGTTGACCGCTACACACGCTGGCCTGAGGCAGTGCCGCTGACCTCCACCACCACAGCCGACATCGCCAGGGCTTTCGTTAACACCTGGGATGCGAGGTTCGGCGTACTGGCCGATATAACCTGCGACAGAAGCGCCCAGTTCACCTCCGGACTCTGGACGGCCACAGCACGCAACCTCGGCGTGACACTCCACCGACACACGGCGTACCACCCGCAGGTCAACGGGCTGTGTGAACGCTTCCATAGGTCTTTCAAGGCCTCACTCCACATCAGCCTGCCGGACAGTACCTGGACTGACCGCCTACCGTGGGTGCTACTAGGCCTACGCACCGCGGTCAAGGAAGACCTCCAGTCCTCAGCAGTGGAGTTAGTCTATGGACAATCACTGCGTGTACCAGGCGAATTCCTTCCGGGAGTTACCACGCCTTGGTCGGCCGAACTCGCACCTCACGTTCCGCCAAACTTACAGCAGGCAGGCTTCATCTTCGTGCGACACGACGCACACCGCAGACCCCTGCTACCCCCCTACGATGGACTGTATGAGGTACTACAAACCGGGGACAAGGTCTTCAAGCTGCGACTCGGCGACAGGGTCGATACGGTCTCCATCGACCGACTCAAACCAGCACACACAAAACCAGGGGAACAGTCCCCATGGCCCGACCTCCAACTAGAGGCCGTCCCACCAGCAAGCTAGCACAGCCGGCGGCAAACTGCCTGGCCCCACCAACTAGACCAGTGGCCACTCAGAGCCACTCCGTCAGAGCCATTAGACAAACATCACAACTCGTCCACTCTGGGGGCAGCTCTGTGGCGACACGCCACCATTGGACATAATCCGCTCACGGCAGCGCGGACAGTTTACGCAGGTGCACTGCCGGCAGCAGCCAACCCCAGCCATGGGCCGTTTCCTCCGGCAAAATGTTTCCCGTAGGGACAGGCTGCCGGGAGCACTTACTGTCTGGGGAGTATTTAAGTGGTTGCGCGGGCTTTTTAAGCACTTGTTTTGCCATGATGTAATTTAAAGCATTGGTGTTCCATCAACACTGGTCTCGACTCCCACGTTTGCCGCGGTATCTAAATAGGCCCTTGCTTTTTGTTGCCCCGCGCAAAAACGACGGGCCTGGTTTTTTATGCCCCTCGCAAGAACGACGGCCCTGGGTTTTTGCTGCCCCACACAAAAACTACATCCCTTCTTTCTTTTGCGCCTTAAAAACGCCGGCCCTTGCTTTATTTTGCCCGTCGCAAAAACAACGGGCCTGGGTTTTTGCTGCCCCATGCAAAAACGGCGGACCTTCTATTTATTGCTCCTTAAAAATGATGGCCCTTGCTTATTGTTGACCATCGCATAAACGACGGCCCTTGCTTATTGTTGCCCCTCGCAGAAATGACGGCCCTTGCTTTTTGTTGCCCCTCGCAAAAACGTGGGCTCTGGCTTTTTGTTGCACCCCGCAAAAACGGCCGCCCTTGCTTTTTGTTGCCTCTCACAAAAACGCGGGTCCTGGCTTATTGTTCCACTGTCAAAAACGAGGGCCCTTGCTTTTTGTTGCCCCTCGCAAAAACGACGGCCCGTGCATTTTGTTTCCCCTCGCAAAAACGAGGGCCCTGGCTTTTTGTTGCACCTCATAAAAATGATGGCATTTGCTTTTGATGCCCCTCGCAACAATGAGGGCCTTGGCTTTTTGTTGCCATTCGCAAAAATGAAGGCCTTTGCTATTTGTTGCCCCTCGCAAAACCGAAGGCCCAGGCTTTTTGTTGCTGCTCGCAAAAACGAGGAGCCTTGGTTTTGTTGCCCCTCGCAAAAACGACGGCCCGTGCTTTTTGTTTCCCCTTGCAAAAACGAGGGCCCTTGCTTTATGTTGCCCCTCACAAAAGCGAGGTCCCTGGCTTTTTGATGCCCCTCACAAAAACGAGGGCCCTTGCTTTTTGTCGCCCCTCACAAAAACGAGGGCGCTGGCTATTTGTTGTCCCATGCAATAACGAGGGCCCTTTCTATTTGTTGCCCATTTCAAAAACGATGGCCCAGTCTTTATGTTGCCCCTCGCAAAAACGAGCGCCCTTACTTTTTGTTGCCCATCGCAAGAACGACGGCCCTGGCTTTTTGTTGCCCCTCACCAAAACGTGGGCTATTTTTTTCTTTCACCTCGCAAAAACGACGGGCCTCATTTTTTTTTGCTGCCCGCAAATACGACGGCCCTGGGTTTTTGCTGCCCCACGCAACAACGACAGCCCGTGTTTTTGTTGCCCCTTAAAAACGACGGGCATTGCTTTTTGTTGCCACTCGCAAAAGCGATGGCCCGTGCTTTTTGTTGCCCCTTGCAAAAACGACGCCCTTGCCTTTTTTTTGATCCACGCAAAAATGAAGGCCCGTGCTTTTTGTTGCCCATCACAATAACGATGGCCCTTGATATTTGCTGCCCCTCACAAAAACGAGGGCCCTTGTTCTTTCTTACCCCTCGCAAAAACGACGGGCCTGCGTTTTTTTTGCTGCTCGCAAAAACGACCGCCCTGTGTTTTTGCAGCTCCACTCAAAAACGACGGCCCTTCTTTTGTTGCGCCTTAAAAACGATGGACCTTGCTTTTTGTTGCCCCTCTCAAAAACCACGGCCCTTGCTTTTTGTTGCCCCTCACAAAAACGAGGGCCCTTGCTTTTTGTTGCCCCTCGAAAAACGACGGGCCTGGTTTTTTTTGCCCCTCGCAAGAACGACGGCACTGGGTTTTTTCTGCCCCACACATAAACGACACCTCTTCTTTCTGTTGCACCTTAAAAACGCCAGCCCTTGCTTTTTGTTGCCCCTCGCAAGCACGACGGCCCTGGGTATTTGCTGCCCCACACAAAAATTACATCCCTTCTTTTTGTTGCTCCTTAAAAATGACGGCCCTTTCTTTTTGAAGCCCCTCGCAAAAATGATGGCCTTGCTTTTTGTTGACCGTCGCAAAAACGACGGGCCTTGCTTTTTGTTGCCCCTCGCAAAAATGTGGACCCTGGCTTTTTGTTGCACCCCACAAAAACGGCGGCCCTTGCTTTTTGTTGCCTCACGCAAAAACGAGGGCCCTTGCTTTTGATTGCCCCTCTCAAAAGCACCCCTGGGAGACTTCGAGGTATCCAGCCGCTGCTTCGACCACGTACACGTCGACATCGTCGGTCATCTGCCACCATCGCAAGGCCAAACTTATCTTCTCACGATGGTCGACCGCTACACACGCTGGCCTGAGGCAGTGCCGCTGACCTCCACCACCACAGCCGACATCGCCAGGGCTTTTGTTAACACCTGGGGTGCGAGGTTTGGCATACCGTCTGATATAACCTGTGACAGAGGCGCCCAGTTCACCTCCGGACTCTGGACGGCCACAGCATGCAACCTCGGGGTGACGCTCCACCGACACACGGCATACCACCCGCAGGTCAACGGGCTGTGTGAACGCTTCCATAGGTCATTCAAGGCCTCACTCCACGTCAGCCTGCAGGACAGTACCTGGACTGACCGCCTACCGTGGGTGCTACTAGGCCTACGCACCGCGGTCAAGGAAGACCTCCAGTCCTCAGCAGTGGAGTTAGTCTATGGACAACCACTGCGTGTACCAGGCGAATTCCTTCCGGGAGTTACCACGCCTTGATCGGCCGAACAGCAGTGGCTCAACTCTTTCTCTTCCGCTCAACAGTTCACCCCACTTCCGGTCAACTGACACGGCGAACTCGCACCTCACGTTCTGCCAAACTTACAGCAGGCACGCTTCATCTTCGTGCGACATGACGCACACCGCAGACCCCTGCTACCCCGCTATGATGGACTGTATGAGGTACTACAAACCGGGGACAAGGTCTTCAAGCTGCGACTCGGCGACAGGGTCGATACGGTCTCCATCGACCGACTCAAACCAGCACACACAAAACCAGGGGAACAGGTCCCCATGGCCCGAACACCAACTAGAGGCCGTCCCGCCAGCAAGCTAGCACAGCCGGCGGCAAACTGCCTGGCCCCACCAACTAGACCAGTGGCCACTCAGAGCCACTCCGTCAGAACCATTAGACAAACATCACATCTCGTCCACTCCTCCTAAGCGGATTCTGGGGGGAGCTCTGTGGCGACACGCCACCATTGGACATAATCCGCTCATGGCAGCACGGACAGTTTACGCAGGTGCACAGCTGGCAGCAGCCGCCCCCAGCCATGCGCCGTTTCCTCCGGCAAAATGTTTCCCGTAGGGACAGGCTGCCGGGAGCTCGTACTGTCTGGGGAGTATTTAAGTGGTTGCGCGAGCTTTTTAAGCACTTGTTTTGCCATGATGTAAATTAAAGCATTGGTGTTCCATCAACACTGGTCTCTTCTCCCACGTTTGCCGCGGTATCTCAACAGGCCCTTGCTTTTTGTTGCCCCGCGCAAAAACGACGGGCCTGGTTTTTTTTGCCCCTCGCAAGAACGACGGCCCTGGGTTTTTGCTGCCTCACACAAAAACTACATCCCTTCTTTCTTTTGTGCCTTAAAAACGCCGGCCCTTGCTTTATTTTGCCCGTCGCAAAAACCACGGGCCTGGGTTTTTGCTGCCCCATGCAAAAACGGCGGCCCTTCTATTTATTGCTCCTTAAAAATGACGGCCCTTGCTAATTGTTGCCCCTCGCAAAAATGACAGACCTTGCTTTTTGTTGCCCCTCGTAAAAACGCGGGCACTGGCTTATTGTTCCACTGTCAAAAACGAGGGCCCTTACTTTTTGTTGCCCCTCGCATAAACGACAGCCCATGCATTTTGTATGCCCTCGTAAAAAGGAGGGCCCTGGCTTTTTGTTGCACCTCATAAAAATGATGGCTCTTGCTTTTTGTTGCCCCTCGCAGAAATGAGGGCCCTGGTTTTTTGCTGCCAATCGCAAAAAGGAAGGCCTTTGCTTTTGTTGCCCCTCGCAAAAACGACGGCCCGTGCTTTTTGTTTCCCCTCGCAAAAACGAGCGCCCTTGCTTTTTGTTGCCCCTCGCAAAAGCGAGGGCCCTGGCTTTTTGTTGACCCTCGCAAAAACGTGGGCCGTTGCTTTTGTTGCCCCTCACAAAAACGACGGCCCGTGCTTTTTGTTTCCCCTCGCTAAAACATTGGCTCTGGCATTTTGTTGCCCATCGCAAAGACGACGGCCCAGGCTGTTTGATGCCCCTCACAAAAACGAGGGCCCTTGCTTTTTGTCGCCCCTCACAAAAACGAAGGCACTGGCTATTTGTTGTCCCACGCAAAAACGAGGGCCTTTCTATCTGTTGCCCATTTCAAAAACGATGACCCTGTCTTTATGTTGCCCCTCACAAAAACGAGCGCCCTTACTTTTTGTTGCCCATCGCAAAAACGTGGGCTATTTTTTTCTTTCTCCTCGCAAAAACGAAGGGCCTCATTTTTTTTTGCTGCCCGCACATACGACGGCCCTGGGTTTTTGCTGCCCCACGCAACAACGACGGCCCGTGTTTTTCTTGCCCCTTAAAAACGACGGGCATTGCTTTTTGTTGCCCCTTGCAAAAACGACGGCCCTTGCCTTTGTTGATCCTCGCAAAAACGATGGCCCGTGCTTTTTGTTGCCCATCGCAAAAACGATGGCCCTTGCTATTTGCTGCCCCTCACAAAAACGAGGGCCCTTGTTCTTTCTTACCCCTCGCAAAAACGACGTGCCTGCGTTTTTTTTGCTGCTCGCAAAAACGACCGCCCTGTGTTTTTGCAGCCCCACGCAAAAACGACGGCCCTACTTTTGTTGCGCCTTAAAAACGATGGACCTTGCTTTTTGTTGCCCCTCTCAAAAACCACGGCCCTTGCTTTTTGTTGCCCCTCACAAAAACGAGGGCCCTTGCTTTTTGTTGCCACTCGCAAAAACGACAGGCCTGATTTTTTTTGCCCCTCGCAAGAGCGATGGCACTGGGCTTTTTCTGCCCCACACAAAAACGACATCCCTTCTTTCTGTTGCATCTTAAAATTGCCGGCCCTTGCTTTTTGTTGCCCCTCGCAAGCACGACGGCCCTGGGTATTTGCTGCCCCACACAAAAACGACATCCCTTCTTTCTGTTGCATCTTAAAAATGACGGCCCTTTCTTTTTGAAGCCCCTCGCAAAAATGATGGCCTTGCTTTTTGTTGACCATCGCAAAAACGACGGCCCTTGCTTTTTGTTGCCCCTCGCAAAAATGTGGACCCTGGCTTTTTGTTGCACCCCGCAAAAACGGCGGCCCTTGCTTTTTGTTGCCTCATGCAAAAACGAGGGCCCTTGCTTTTTGTTGCCCCTCGCAAAAGCGAGAGCCCTTGCTTTTTGTTGCCCCTCGCAAAAAAGAGAGCCCTGGCTTATTGTTCCCCCTCGGTAAAACGACGGCCCTTGCTTTTTGTTGCCCCTCGCAAAAACGAGGGCCCTGGCATTTTGTTGATGCTCGCAAAAACGACGGCCCAAGCTTTTTGTTGCCCTTCGCAAAACCGAGATCCCTGTCTATTTGTTGCCGCTCGCAAAACCAACGGCCCTTGCTTTTTTTTGCCCCGCACAAAAACGAGGGCACTGTCTTTTTGTTGCCGCACGCAAAAACCACAGTCATTGCTTTTGTTGCCACTCGCATAAACGAGGGTCCTGGCTCTTTGTTGCCGCTCGCAAAAACCACAGTCATTGCTTTTGTTGCCCCTCGCATAAACGAGGGTCCTGGCTCTTTGTTGCCCCTCGCAAATACGATGGTCATGGCTTTTTTTGCCCCTCTCAAAAACGAGGGCACTGGCTTTTTGTTGCCCATCGCAAAAACGAGGGACATTGCTTTTTGTTGCCCCTCTCAAAAACGTGGGACCTGGATTTTTGTTGCCCCTTGCAAAAACGAGTGCACTTGCTTTTTCTTGACCCTCGCAAAAGTGAGGGCCCTTGCTTTTTGTGGCCCCACGCAAAAACGAGGGCACTTGCATTTTCTTGGCTCTCGCATTAACGAGGGAGCAGATTATTTGTTGCCCCGCGCAAAAACTATGGCCCTTACTTTTTGTTGCCCCTTGCAAAAACGAGAGCACTGGCATTTTGTTGCCCCCCGCAAAAACGAGGGCCCTTGCTTTTTGTTGCAACTCGCAAAAAGAGGGCCCTTGCTTTTTCTTGCCCCTCGTAAAAGCGAGGGACCTGGCTTTTTGTTGCCCCTCACAAAATCGAGGACTCTTGCTTTTTGTTGCCCCACGCATAAACGAGGGCCCTGTCTTTTTGTTGCTCCTCACATAAACGAGGGTCCTGCGTTTTTGTTGCCCCTTGCAAAAACGAGGGCTCTTGCTTTTTGTTGCCCCTCGCAAAAAGTGGGCCCTGGCTTTTAGTTGCCCCTCACAAAAACGAGGGCACTTGCAATTTGTTGCCCCACGCAATATCGAGGGCCCTGGTTTTTTGTTGCCTCTCGCAAAAATGACGGCCCTTGCTCTTTGTTGCCCCTCGGAAAAACGAGGGCTCTGGCTTTTTGTTGCCCCTCGCAACAACGAGGGCCCTTGCTTTTTGTTGCCTCTCGCAAAAACGATGGCCTTTGCTTTTTGTTGCCGCTCGCAAAGCTGAGGACCCTTGCTTTTTGTTACCCCTCGCAAAAACGAGGGCTCTGGCTTATTGTTCCCCGTCGCAAAAACAGCGGCCCTTGCTTTTTGTTGCTCCTCGCATAAACGAGGGCCTTGACTTCTTGTTGCCCCTCGCAAAATCAACGGCCCTTGCTTTTTGTTGCCCCTCGCAAAACCGAGATCCCTGTCTATTTGTTGCCGCTCGCAAAACCAACGGCCCTTCCTTTTTTTTGCCCCGCACAAAAACGAGGGCACTGGCTTTTTGTTGGCCTATACAAAAACGAGGGTCCTTGCTTTCTGTTGCCCCTCGCAAAAACGATGGCTCTTGCTTTTTTTTGCCCTTGCAAAAACGGGGGCCCTGGCTTTTTGTTGCCACTCGCAAAAACGACGGCCCTCGCTTTTTGTTGCCCCTCAGACAAACAATTGCTCTGGCTTTTTGTTGCCCCTCGCAACAACGGCGGCCCTTTCTTTTTATTGCCCCTCTTGCAAAAAGGAGGGCCCTGGCATTTAGTTGCCCCTCACAAAAACGAGGGCCCTTGCTTTTTGTTGACCCTCGCAAAAACGATGGCCCTTGCTTTGTGTTGCCCCTCGCAAAAATAATGTCCCATGCTGTCTGTTGCCCCTTGAAAAAACGAGGGCCCTGGCTTTTTGTTGCCCATCGCAAAAACGATGACCCTTACTTTTTGTTGCACCTCGCAAAAACGACGGCCTTTGCTTTTTGTTGCCACTCACAAAAACGAGGGCACTGGCTTTTTGTTGCTCCACGCAAAAACAAGGGAACGTGCTTTTTGTTGCCCCTCGCAAAAACGAGGGCCCTGACTATTTGTTGCATCTTGCAAAAACTAGTGCCCTGTCTTTTTGTTACCCCTCGCAAAAAGATGGCCCTGGCTTTTTGTTGCCGCTCGCAAAAACGACAGCACTTGCTTTTTGTTGCCCCTTCCAAAAACGAGGGCCCTGGCTTTTTGTCGCCCCTCGCAAAAATGAGGGCCCTTGCTTTTTGTTGCCCCTAGCAAAAACGAGGGCACTTGCATTTTGTTGCCCCTCGCAATAACGAGGGCGCTGACATTGCTGCCCCTCTCAAAAACCATGGCCCTTGCTTTTTGTTGCTACTCACAAAAACGAGGGCACTGGCTTTTTGCTGCCCATCGCAAAAAGAGGCCCCTGGCTTTTTGTTGCCACTCACAAAACCAACGGCGCTTGCTTTTTGTTGCCCCTCGAGAAACAAGTGCTCTGGCTCTTTGTTGCCCCTCGCAACTCCGACGGCACTTACTTAATGTTGCCCCTCTTGCAAAAACGAGAGCTCTTGCTTTTTGTTGCCACTCGCAAAAATTACGGCGCTTGCTTTTTGTTGCCCATCGCAAAAAGAGGTCCCTGGCTTTTTGTTGCCACTCGCAACAATGACGGCACTTGCTTTTTGTTGCCTGTCGCAAAAACGCTGGTCCTTGCTTTTTTTGCCCCTCACAAAATCGAGGGCCCTGGCTTTCTGTTGCCACTCGCAGAAACGAGGTCCTTTGCTTTTCTTTGACCCTCGGAAAAACGAGGTCTCTGGCTTTTTGTTGCCACTCGCAACCACGGCCCTTGCTTTTTGTTGCTCCTCAGAAAAACGAGGGCACTGGCTTTTTGTTGCCCCTCGCAAAAACGAGGGGCCTGGCTTTTTGTTGCCCCTCACAAAAAGGACGGCCCTTGCTTTTTGTTGCCCCTCGCAAAAACGAGGGAGCTTGCTTTTTGTTGCCCCTCGCAAAAACGATGGCCCTCGCTTTTTGTTGCCCCTCGGCAAATCGAGGACTCTGCGTTTTTGTTACCCCTCGCAACAACGATGGCCCTTGCTTTTTGTTGCCACTCGCAAAAACGACGGCGCTTGCTTTTTGTTGCCCATCACAAAAAGAGGGCCCTGACTTTTTGTTGCCACTCGCAACAATGACGGCCCTTGCTTTTTGTTGCCTGTCGCAAAAACGCTGGTCCTTGCTTTTTGTTGCTCCTCGCAAAAACGAGGGACCTTGCTTTTTTTTGTCCCTCGCAAAACGAGAGCCCTGGCTTTCTGTTGCCCATCGCAAAAACGAGGGACCTTGCTTTTTTTTGACCCTCGCAAAACGAGAGCCCTGTCTTTTTGTTGCCCCGCGAAAACCAACAGCTCTTGCTTTTTGTTGCCCCACGCAAAAACGAGGGGCCTGACTTTTTGTTGCACCTCGCAAAAACAACAGTCCTTGCTTTTTGTTGCCCCTCGCGAAAATAAGGGACTTGGCTTTTTGTTGCCCCTCGCATAAACGAGGGCCCTGGCTTTTTGTTGCCCCTCGAAAAAACGACGGCACTTGCTTTTATTTGCCCCTCAGAAAAACGAGGGACCTTGCTTTTTGGTGCCCCACGCAAAAACGACCGCCCTAGCTTTTTGCTGCCCCTCGCAAAAACGAGGGTCCTGGCTGTTGTTGCCACTCGCAAAATCGACGGCCCTTGCTTTTTGTTGCTCATCGGAAAAACGAGGGATACGCATTTATGTTACCCCTCGCAACAACGACGGCCCTTGCTTTTTGTTGCCCCTTGCAAACACGAGGGCCCTGGCTTTTTGTTGACCGTTGCAAAAACGATGACCCTTGCTTTTTGTTGCCCCTCGCAAAAACGTGGTACCCTGGCTTTTTGTTGCCCCTCGCAAAAATGAGGGACCTTGCTTTTTGTTGCCCCTCTCAAAAACGAGGGCCCTTGCTTTTTGTTGCTCTTCGCAAAAAGGAGGGCACTTACATTTTGTTGCCCCTCGCAATAATGAGCGCGCTTACTTTTTGTTGACACTCGCAAATACCATGGCCCTTGCTTTTTGTTGCGGCTCGCAAAAACGAGGGCACTGGCGTTTTGTTGCCTCTCGCAAAAATGAGGGCCCGGCTTTTTGTTCCCTCGCAGAAACGAGGGGCCTTGCTTTTTGTTGCACCTCGCAAAATCAACAGTCCTAGCTCTTTGTTGCCCCTCGCAAAAACGAGGGCCCTGGCTTTTTGTTGCCCCTCACAAAAACGAGGGACCTGGCATTTTGTTGCCCTTCGCAAAAAGGACGGCCCTTGCTTTTTCTTGCTCCTCGCATAAACGTGGGCCCTGGCTTTTTGTTGCCCCTTCCAAAAAAGAGGGCCCTGGCTTTTTGCTGCCCCTCGCATAAACGAGGGTCCTGGCTTTTTGTTGCCACTCGCAAAAACGACGGCCCTTTCTTTTTTTTGCCCCTCGCAAAAACCAAGTCCCTGGCTTTTTGTTGCCACTCGCAAAATCGAGGGCCCTGGCTCTTTGTTGCCACTCGCACAAATGACGGCTCTTGCTTTTTTTTGCCCCTTGGAAAAACGAGGGCCCTGGCTTTTTGATGCCCCTCGCAAAGAAGAAGGCCCTGGCTTTCTGATGCCCGTCGCAAAAACGATGACCCATGCGTTTTGTTGCCCCTTGCAAATATGATGGCCCTTGCTTTTTGTTGCCCCTCACAAAATCGAGGGCCCTGGCTTTCTGTTGCCACGCGCGGAAACGAGGTCCTTTTCTTTTTTTTGCCCCTCGGAAAAACGAGGGCTCTGGCTTTTTGTTGCCCCTCGCAAAAACGAGAGCCCTGGCTTTTTGTTGCCCCTCACGTAAAGGACGGCCCTTGCTTTTTGTTGCCCCTCGCAAAAACGAGGGCCCTGGCTATTTGTTACCCCTTGCAAAAACGAGGGCCCATGTTTTTTGTTGCCACTCGCAAAATCGATGGTCCTCGCTTTTTGTTGCCCCTCGGCAAATCGAGGACTCTGCATTTTTGTTACCCCTCTCAACAACGACGGCCCTGGCTTTTTGTTGCCCCTCACAAGAACGAGGTCCCAGGATTTTTGTTGCCCCTCACAAGAACGAGGTCACTTGCATTTTGTTGCCACTCGCAAAAATGATGTCCCTTGCTTTTTGTTGCCTCTTGCAAAAACGAGGACTCTTGCTTTTTGTTGCCCCACGCATAAACGAGGGCCCTGTCTTTTTGTTGCCCGTCTCAAAAACGAGATCCCTGTCTTTTTGTTGCCCCTCGCAGCAATGATGGCCCTTGCTTTTTGTTGCCCCTCGCAAGAACGAGGTCCCAGGCTTTTTGTTGTCCCTCACAAGAACGAAGGCACTTGCATTTTGTTGCCACTCGCAAAAACGATGACACTTGCTTTTTTTGCCCCTTGCAAAAACGAGGGCCCTGGCTTTCTGTTGCCCCTCGCCAAAAATGTTGGGCCCTTGCTTTTTGTTGCCCCTCGCAAAAACGAGGGAGCTTGCTTTTTGTTGCCCGTCGCAAAAACCAGGGCCCTGGCTATTTGTTAACACTTGCAAAAACGAGGGCCCTTGTTTTTTGTTGCCTCTCGCAAAAACGAGGTCCTGGCTTTTTGTTGCCACTCGCAAAATCGATGGCCCTCGCTTTTTGTTGCCACTCGGCAAATCGAGGGCTCTGCATTTTTGTTACCCCTCGCATCAATGACGGCCCTTGCTTTTTGTTGCCCCTCGCAAGAACGAGATCCCAGGCTTTTTGTTGCCCCTCACAAGAACGAGGGCACTTGCATTTTGTTGCCACTTGCAAAAATGATGTCCCTTGATTTTCGTTGCCCCTTGCAAAAACAAGGGGCCTGGATTTTTTTTGGCCGATGCAAAAACGATGACACTTGCTTTTTGTTGCCCCTCGCAAGAACGACGGCCCTTGCTTTTTGATGCCCCTCGAAAAAACCAGGGCACCTGCTTTTGGTTGCCCCTCGTAAAGACGACGGCCCTTGCTTTTTGTTGCTTCTCGCAAAAACGACGGCCCTTGCTTTTTGTTGCGTCTCGCAAAAACGATGGCCCTTGCTTTTTGTTGCTCCTCGCACAAACGACGTCCCTTGCTTTTTGCTGCCCCTCGCAAAACCAACGCACCTCGCTTTTTGTTGCCCCACGCAAAATCGAGGGCCCTGGCTTTTTATTGCCCCTCGCAAAAACGAGGAACCTTGCTTTTTGTTTCCCCTCGGAAAAACGAGTGCTCTGGCTTTTTGTTGCCCTTGCAAAAACAACGGCCCTTGCTTTCTTTTGCCCCTCGCAAAAATGAGGGCACTGCCATTTTGTTGCCCCTCATATAAATGAGAGCCCTTGCTTTCTGTTGCCCCTCGCAAAAACAAGGGCCCTGGCTTTTTGTTGCACCTCATAAACATGATGGCACTTGATTTTTGTTGCCCCTCGCAATAGCGAAGGCCATGGCTTTTTTTTGCCCATCGCTAAAACGACCACCCTTGCTTTCTGTTGCCCCTCGCAAAAATTGGTGCCCTGGCTTTTTGTTGCCCCTCGCAAAAAGGAGGGCCCTTGCTTTTTGTTGCCCCTCGCAAAAATGATGACCTTGCTTTTTGTTGCCCCTCGCAAAAACGGGGGCCCTAGCTTTTTGTTGCCCCTTGCAAAAACGACGGCACTTGGTTTTTGATGCCCCTCGCAAAAACGAGGTCCCTGGCTTTATGTTGCCCCTCGCAAAATGAGGGCCCTGGCTTTTTGTTGCCCTTTGCAGAAACGATGGTCCTTGCTATTTCTTGCCCCTCGCAAAACCACGGTCCTTGCTTTTTGTTGCCACTCGCAAAAAAGAGGGCTCTGACTTTTTGTTGCCACTCACAAAAACGAGGGACCTGTCTTTTTGTTGCCGCTCGCAAAAACTACTGCCCTGGCTTTTTGTTGCCCCTCGCAAAATCGACAGCCCTGACTTTTGGTTGCCCCTCGCAATATCCATGGCCCTTGCTTTTTGTTGCCGCTTGCAAAAACGACGTCCTTTGCTTGTTGTTACCGCTCGCAAAAATGGAGGCCCTTGCTTTTTGCTGCCCCTCGAAAAAACGATTGACCTGACCTTTTATTGCCCCTCGCAAAAACGATGGCCCTTTCTTTTGGTTGCCCATCGCAAAAAGGAGGATCCTTGCTTTTTGTTGCGCCACGCAAAAACGAGGGCCCTTACTTTTTGTTGCCCCTTGCAAAAACGACGGCCCTTGCTTTTTGTTGCACCTCGCAAAAAGGGTTCCCTGACTTTTTGTTGCCCCTTTCAAAAATGAGGGACCTGACCTTTTGTTGCCCATCGCAAAAATGATGGCCCTTGCTTTTTGTTGTCCCGTGCAAAAACGACGGTCCTTGCTTTTGGTTGCCCCATGCAAAAACGAGGACCCTGGCTTATTGTTGCCCCACGCAAAAATGACGGCCCTTGCTTTTTGTTGACCCTCGCAAAAACGAGGGGACTGCCATTTTGTTTCCTCTCGTACAAATGAGAGCCCTTGCTTTTTGTTGCCCCTCGCAAAATCGAGGTCCCTGGGTTTTTTTTCCCCTCACAAAAACGAAGCCATTGCTTTCTGTTGCCCCTCGCAAAAACAAGGGCCCTGCCTTTTTGTTACATCTTGTAAAAATGATGTCACTTGCTTTTTCTTGCCCCTCGCAATAGCGAAGGCCATGTATTTTTGTTGCCCATTGCAAAACCGACAGCCTTTGATTTATGTTGCCCCTCGCAAAAAGGACGGCCCTTGCTTTTTGTTGCTTCTCGCAAAAACGACGGCCCTTGCTTTTTGTTGCATCTCGCAAAAACGACGGCCCTTGCTTTTTGTTGCAACTTGCAAGAACGACGGCGCTTGGTTTCTGTTGCCCCTCGCAAAAACGAGGTCCCTGGCTTTATGTTGCCCCTCGCAAAATGAGGGCCATGGCTTTTTGTTGCCCTTCGCAAAAATAGACAGCCCTTGCTTTTTGTTGCCCCTGACAATACCAACGGCCCTTGCTCTATGATGCCCCTCGCAAAAATGACGGCCCTTGCATTTTGTTGCCCCTCGCAGAAACGAGGGGCAACAAAATGACAGGGACATCATTTTTGTTAGCTTTTTGTTGTGACTCGCGCCATTTTGTTGCCCCTCACAACTTTTTGTTGCCCCTCGCAAAAACCACTGTCCTGGCTTTTTGTTGCCCCTCACAAAAACGAGGTCCCTGTCTTTTTGTTGCCCCTCGCAAAAATGAGGGACCTGGCTTTTTGTAGCCCAACGCAAAAACGAGGGCCTTACTTTTTGTTGCCCGTTGCAAAAATGAGGGCCCTGGCTTTTTGTTGCCCCTCGCAAATACGACGGCCCTTGCTTTTTGTTGCCCCTCGCAAAAACGACGGCCCTGGCTTTTTGTTGCCCCACGCAAAAACGAGGGACCTGGCTTTTTTTTGCCCGTCGCAAAAACGACGGCCCTTGCTTTTAGCTGCTACTTGCATGAACGAGGGCCCTGACTTTTTATTGCCCCTCGCAAGAGCGACGGCACTTGCTTTTTGTTGCCCCTCGCAAAAACGATGGCCCTTGCTTTCTGTTGCCTCTGGCAAAAACGATGGCCTTGCTTTTTGTTGCTCCTCGCAAAAACGATGGCCCTTGGTTTTTGTTGCCCCTCGCAAGAACGACGGCCCTTGCTTTTTGATGCCCCTCGCAAAAACCAGGGCACTTGCTTTTGGTTGCCCCTCGTAAAGACGACGGCCCTTGCTTTTTGTTGCGTCTCGCAAAAACGACGGCCCTTGCTTTTTGTTGCTCCTCGCACAAACGACGTCCCTTGCTTTTTGCTGCCCCTCGCAAAACCAACGCACCTCGCTTTTTGTTGCCCCACGCAAAATCGAGGGCCCTGGCTTTTTATTGCCCCTCGCCAAAACGAGGAACCTTGCTTTTTGTTTCCCCTCGGAAAAACGAGTGCTCTGGCTTTTTGTTGCCCTTGCAAAAACAACGGCCCTTGCTTTTTGTTGCCCCTCGCAAAAATGAGGGCACTGCCATTTTGTTGCCCCTCATATAAATGAGAGCCCTTGCTTTTTGTTGCCCCTCGCAAAAACGGGGGCCCTAGCTTTTTGTTGCCCCTTGCAAAAACGACGGCACTTGGTTTTTGATGCCCCTTGCAAAAACGAGGTCCCTGGCTTTATGTTGCCCCTCGCAAAATGAGGGCCCTGGCTTTTTGTTGCCCTTTGCAGAAACGACGGTCCTTGCTATTTCTTGCCCCTCGCAAAACCACGGTCCTTGCTTTTTGTTGCCACTCGCAAAAAAGAGGGCCCTGACTTTTTGTTGCCACTCACAAAAACGAGGGACCTGTCTTTTTGTTGCCCCTCGCAAAATCGACAGCCCTGACTTTTGGTTGCCCCTTGCTTTTTGTTGCCGCTTGCAAAAACGAGGGCCTTGGCTTTTTGTTGCCCCTCGTAAATACGAGGTCCCTTGCTTTTTGTTGCCCCTCACTAAAACGAGGGATCTGACTTTTTGTTTCCCCTCGCAAAAAGGGGTCCCTGGCTTGCCCCTCGCAAACCAATGCCCCTTGCTTTTGGTTGTCCCACGCAAAAGCGAGGGCCCTGGCTTTTTTTGCCCCTTGCAAAAACGGCGGCCCTTGCTTTTTGTCGCAGCTCGCAAAAAGGCGTACCTGAATTTTTGTTGCCCCTTGCAAAAACGAGGGACTTGTCTTTTTGTTGCCCCTCACAACAACGATGGCCCTTGCTTTTTGATGCCCCTCACAAAAACGAGTGCCCTGGCTTTTTGTTGCCCCTCGCTAAAATGATGGCCCTTGCTTTTTGCTGCCCCGAGCAAAAACGAGGTCCCTGGCTTTTTCTGGCCGCTCGCAAAATCAAGGCGTCTTGCTTTTTGTTGCCCCTCGAAAAAACGAGGTCCCTTGCTTGTTGTTACCGCTCGCAAAAATGGAGGCCCTTGCTTTTTGCTGCCCCTCGAAAAAACGATAGACCTGACCTTTTATTGCCCCACGCAAAAACGATGGCCCTTTCTTTTGGTTGCCCCTTGCAAAAACGACGGCCCTTGCTTTTTGTTGCACCTCGCAAAAAGGGTTCCCTGACTTTTTGTTGCCCCTTTCAAAAATGAGGGAC
Source organism: Somniosus microcephalus (assembly GCF_052327205.1). Classification (NCBI taxonomy): domain Eukaryota; kingdom Metazoa; phylum Chordata; class Chondrichthyes; order Squaliformes; family Somniosidae; genus Somniosus; species Somniosus microcephalus. The sequence goes on along the minus strand of NW_028225186.1, from coordinate 20,850,542 downwards.
CTGACTTTTTGTTGCCCAACGCAAAAATGATGGCCCTTGCTTTTTGTTGTCCCGTGCAAAAACGACGTTCCTTGCTTTTGGTTGCCCCATGCAAAAACGAGGACCCTGGCTTATTGTTGCCCCACGCAAAAAAGACGGCCCTTGCTTTTTGTTGACCCACGCAAAAACGAGGGGACTGCCATTTTGTTTCCTCTCGTACAAATGAGAGCCCTTGCTTTTTGTTGCCCCTCGCAAAATCGAGGTCCCTGGGTTTTTTTTCCCCTCACAAAAACGAAGCCATTGCTTTCTGTTGCCCCTCGCAAAAACAAGGGCCCTGCCTTTTTGTTGCATCTTGTAAAAATGATGTCACTTGCTTTTTCTTGCCCCTCGCAATAGCGAAGGCCATGGCTTTTTGTTGCCCTTTGCAAAACCGACAGCCTTTGATTTATGTTGCCCCTCGCAAAAAGGAAGGCCCTTGCTTTTTGCTGCCCCTCGCAAAAACGATGACCTCGCTTTTTGTTGCCCCTTGCAAAAACGAGATCCCTGGCTTTTTGGTGCCCCTCGCAAAACCAGCGGACCTGGCTTTTTGTTGCCGCATGCAAAATTGAGGGTCCTGGCTTTTTATTGCCCCTCGCAAAAACGAGGAACCTTGCTTTTTGTTGCCCCTCGGAAAAACGAGGGCTCTGGCTTTTTGTTGCCCCTCACAACAACGAGGGCCCTGGGTTACTGTTGCCCTTGCAAAAACAACGGCCCTTTATTTTTGTTGCACGCGCAAAAATGAGGGCCCTCGTTTTTGTTGCCCCTCGCAAGAACGAGGTCCCTGTCCTTTTGTTGCCCCTCGCAAAAACAATGGACCTTGCTATTGTTGCCCCATGCAAAAACGATGGCCCTTGGTTTTTGTTGCCCCTCGCAAATATGATTGCCTTGCTTTTTGTTGCCCCTTGAAAAAACGAGGGCCCTTGCTTTTTGTTGCCCCTCACAAAAACGACGGCCCTTGCTTTTTGTTGCCCCTTGCATAAACAACGGCCCTGTCTTTTTGTTGCCCCTCGCAAAAACGAGCGCCCTTGCTTTTTGTTGCCCCTTGCAAAAACGACGGCCCTGGTTTTTTGTTGCCCCTCGCAAAAACGAGGGCCCATGCTTTTTGTTGCTCGTTTCAAAAAAGAAGGCCCTGGTTTTTTGTTGCCCTTCGCAAAAACGAGGGCCCTGGCTTTTTGTTGCCCCTCGCAAAAACGACGGCCCTTGCTTTTTGTTGCCCCTCGCAAATACGATGGCCCTTGCTTTTTGTTGACTCTGGCAAAAACGATGGCCCTTGCTTTTTGATTCCCCTCGCAAAAACCAGGGCACTTGCTTTTTGTTGCTCCTCGCAAAAACGACGGCCCTTGCTTTTTGTTGCCCATCGCAAAAACGACGGTCCTTGCTTTTTGCTGCCCCTCGCAAAAAGGAGGGCCCTTGCTTTTGTTTGCCGCTCGCAAAAACGTCGGCCCAGACTTTTTGTTGCCCCTCGCAAAAACCACGGCCCTTGCTTTTTGTTGCCCCTCGTAAAGATGACGGCCCTTGCTTTTTGTTGCTTCGCGCAAAAGCGACGGCCCTTTCTTTTTGTTGCGTCTCGCAAAAACGACGGCCCTTGCTTTTTGTTGCTCCTTGCAAAAATGACGTCCCTTGCTTTTTGTTGCCCCTCGCAAAACCAACGGACCTTGCTTTTTGTTGCCCCACGCAAAAACGAGTGCTCTGGCTTTTTGTTGCCCTTGCAAAAACAACGGCCCTTGCTTTTTGTTGCCCCTCGCACAAACGAGGGCACTGCCATTTTGTTGCCCCTCGTATAAATGAGAGCCCTTGCTTTTTGTTGCCCCTCGCAAAAAGGAGGGCCCCTGCTTTCTGTTGCCCCTCGCAAAAACTAGGGCCCTGGCTTTTTGTTGCACCTCGTAAACATGATGGCACTTGCTTTTGTTGCCCCTTGCAATAGCGAAGGCCATTGCTTTTTTTTGCCCATCGCAAAAACTACGTCCCTTGCTTTTTGTTGCCCCTCGCAAAAATCAGTGCCCTGGCTTTTTGTTGCCTCTCACAAAAAGGAGGGCCCTTGCTTTTTGTTGCCTCTCGCAAAAATGATGACCTTGCTTTTTGTTGCCCCTCGCAAAAACGAGGGCCCTAGCTTTTTGTTGCCCCATGCAAAAACGATGGCGCTTGGTTTCTGTTGCCCCTCGCAAAAACAAGGTCCCTTTCTTTATGTTGACCCTCGCAAAATGAGGGCCGTGGCTTTTTGTTGCCCTTCACAAAAAAGACAGCCCTTGCTTTTTGTTGCCCCTCACAATACCAACGGCCCTTGCTCTATGATGCCCCTCGCAAAAATGACGGCCGTTGCATTTTGTTGCCCCTCGCAGAAACGAGGGGCAACAAAAAGACAGGGACATCGTTTTTGTTAGCTTCTTGTTGCCACTCGTGCCATTTTGTTGCCCCTCACATCTTTTTGTTGCCCCTCGCAAAAACCACTGTCCTGGCTTTTTGTTGCCCCTCACAAAAACGAGGTCCCTGTCTTTCTGTTACCCCTCGCAAAAATGAGGGACCTGGCCTTTTGTAGCCCAACGCAAAAACGAGGGCCTTACTTTTTGTTGCCCTTTGCAAAGATGAGGGCCCTGGCTTTTTGTTGCCCCTTGCAAATACGACGGCCCTTGCTTTTTGTTGCCCCTTGCAAAAACGACGGCCCTGGCTTTTTGTTGCCACTCGCATCAATGATGGCCCTTGCTCTTTGTTGCCCCTGGCAAAGAAGGAGGGCCCTGGCTTTTCGTTGCCCCACGCAAAAACGAGGGCCCTGGCTTTTATTTGCGCATCGCAAAAACGACGGCCCTTGCTTTTAGCTGCTCCTCGCATGAACGAGGGCCCTGACTTTTTATTTCCCCACGCAAGAAGGATGGGCCTTGCTTTTTGTTGCCCCTGACAAAAACGAGTGCTCTGGCATTTTATTTCCCCTCGCAACAACGACGGTCCTTCCTTATTGCTGACCCTCGCAAAAACGAGGGCCCTGGCTTTTTTGTTGCCCTTCGCAAAAATGAGGGTACTTGCATTTTGTTGCCCCTCGCAAAAGCGACGGCCCTTGCTTTTTTGTTGCCCTTCGCAAAAATGAGGGTACTTGCTTTTTGTTGCCCCTCGCAAAAACGATGGCCCTTGCTTTTTGCTGCCTCTGGCAAAAACGATGGCCTTGCTTTTTGTTGCTCCTCGCAAAAACGATGGCCCTTGGTTTTTGTTGCCCCTCGCAAGAATGACGGTCCTTGCTTTTTGATGCCCCTCGCAAAAAGCAGGGCACTTGCTTTTTGTTGCTCCTCGCAAAAACGATGGCCCTTGCTTTTTGTTGCCACTCGCAAAAACGAGGGCCCTGGCTTTTTATTGCCCCTCGCAAAAACGAGGAACCTTGCTTTTTGTTTCCCCTCGGAAAAACGAGTGCTCTGGCTTTTTGTTGCCCTTGCAAAAACAACGGCCCTTGCTTTTTGTTGCCCCTCGCAAAAATGAGGGCACTGCCATTTTGTTGCCCCTCGTATAAATGAGAGCCCTTGCTTTTTGTTGCCCCTCGCAAAAATGATGACCTTGCTTTTTGATGCCCCTCTCAAAAACAAGTGCCCTGGCTTTTTGTTGCACCTCGTAAACATGATGGCACTTGCTTTTGTTGCCCCTTGCAATAGCGAAGGCCATGGCTTTTTTTTGCCCATCGCAATAACGACGTCTCTTGCTTTTTGTTGCCCCTCGCAGAAATTGGTGCCCTGGCTTTTTGTTGCCCCTCGCAAAAAGGAGGGCCTTGCTTTTTGTTGCCCCTCGCAAAAACGAGGGCCCTAGCTTTTTGTTGCCCCTTGCAAAAACGACGGCACTTGGTTTTTGTTGCCCCTCGCAAAAACGAGGTCCCTGGCTTTATGTTGCCCCTCGCAAAAAAAACAGCCCTTGCTTTCTGTTGACCCTCACAAAAACGACGACCATTGCTTTTTGTTGCCTCTCGCAAAAACGAGGGCCCTGGCTTTTTGTTGCCCCTCACAAAACCAACGGCCCTTGCTCTTTGATGCCCCTCGCAGAAATGACGGCCCTTGCTTTTTGTTGCCCCTCGCAAAAACGAGGGGCAACAAAAAGACAGGGACATCGTTTTTGTTCGCTTTTTGTTGCCACTCGCGACATTTTGTTGCCCCTCACAACTTTTTGTTGCTCGTCGCAAAAACCACTGTCCTGGCTTTTTGTTGCCCCTCACAAAAACGAGGTCCCTGTCTTTTTGTCGCCCCTCGCAAAAATGAGGGACCTGGCTTTCTGTAGCCCAAGGCAAAAACGAGCGCCTTACTTTTTGTCGCCCGTTGCAAAAACGAGGGCCCTGGCTTTATGTAGCCACTCGCAAATACGATGGCCCTTGCTTTTTGTTGCCACTCGCAACAATGATGGCCCTGGCTTTTTGTTGCCCCATGCAAAATCGAGGATCCTGGCTTTTTTTTGCCCATCGCAAGAACGACGGCCCTTGCTTTTAGCTGCTCCTCGCACGAATGAGGGCCATGACTTTTTGTTGCCCCTTGCAAGAAGGATGGGCCTTGCTTTTTGTTGCCCCTAACAAAATCGAGTGCTACGGCATTTTATTTCCCCTCGCAACAATGACGGTCCTTCCTTTTTGCTGACCCTCGCAAAAACGAGGACCCTGGCTTTTTGTTGCCCTTCGCAAAAACGAGGGTGCTTGCATTTTGTTGCCCCTCGCAAAAGCGACGGCACTTGCTTTTTGTTGCCGCTCGCAAAAACGAGGGCCCTTGCTTTTTGTTGCTGCACGGGAAAAATGAGGGCCCTTGATTTTTGTTGCACCTCCCAAAAACGACAGCTCTTGCTTTTTGTTGCCCCTCGCAAAAGCGAGGGACCTGACTTTTTTTTGCCCCTCGCAAAAACGATGGCCCTGGCTTTTTGTTGCCCATCGCAAAAACGAGGGCACTTGCTTTTTGTTGCCCCTCGCAAAAACGGGGCCCTGGCTTTTTGTTGCCCCTCGCACATACGACGGCCCTTGCTTTTTGTTGCACCTCGCAAAAACGAGGGCCCTGGCTTTTTGTTGCGCCTAGCAAAAACGACAGCCCTTGCATTTTGATGCCCCTAGCAAAAACGAGGGCCCTGGCTTTCTGTTGCCCCTCGCAGAAACGACGGCCCTTGATTATTGTTGCCCTTAGCAAAAACGAGGGCCTGGCTTTTTCACAGAAATCACAGAAACCACACAGTGCAGATAGAGGCCATTTCGGCCCATCGAGCCTGCACCGACACATATCCCACCCGATCCCTGTAACCCCTACACCAACACATATCCCACCCTATCCCCGTAACCCCACGTATTTAATCCCGCTAACACTAAGGGTCAATTTATCATAGCCAATCAACCTAACCCGCACATCTTTGGACTGTGGGAGGAAACCGGAGCACCCGGAGTAAACCCACGCAAACACGGGGAGAATGTGCAAACTCCACACAGACAGTCGCCCGAGGCCGGATTCGAACCCGGGTCCTTGGCGCTGTGAGGCAACAGTGCTAACCACTATGCCAACGTGCTGCCCAGTGTTGTTGCCCCTCGCAAAAACGAGGATGTTAAGTCTGTGTGTTCTAGTTATTGTTAATAAGAATCACTGCACACAGACCACAAGAGTAAATTCAACAGGTCTTTACTAGTCGGAGGTCAGGCTGAACTGCCCAATTAAACATTACACAGCACTTATATACCGGTGTGGTCACCACCGGTATTACAGTATACAGCAGCCAAGATAAAGTAGTGCATCTCTTCAAATAGTTCTCTTAAAGGTGGAACGGTTACATACACCACAATCCTCCATTTTTAACTTTACAGTATATCTTCCCCATTAAAAATAACATAGTAACATATATACACAACTTCATGTAAAAACAGTTCACAGATTCAGTCTCTGAGGAGGCCTCCTGATCCGAGACGGATAACGCCTTTCAGGGGTCTCTGGTTCTCGGGCATCATCATCAGGTATATTCACTTCTGAGGTAGATGCTTCAGGTTCACTAACTTCCTCCACGGTTGTCTCTGTCGTAACCATGGGCTCGACCCTTGTTCTGGAGCCCACCAGTTGGTCAGCATGACGTCGCATTACATTTTCACCAACATCTACCATGTACATCAGGGTTCCGTGTCTGGCCCGAATTGTTCCAGATTGCCATTTCTCGTTTTTATAGTCCCTGGCTAACACCGGTTTTCCTATTTCAAAACTCCGAGTGGGCTTGTTATTGATATGCTGGAAATGTTTGTTTTCGACTTCCCTCCGCACATTTGGTTTTAACAAGTCCAACCTGGACCACAACCTCCTGTTATAGAACATCATGGCAGGACTTTGGTTTGTTGTTGCATGGGTGGCGCTTCGATATGCCAGTAGGAAATTGTCCACCTTGTGTTGCAGTGCAATCTGATCTTCGCTCTTGGCCTTAATTGCATTTTTGAACGTCTGTACAAACCTCTCGGCCAGCCCATTCATAGCTGGATGATATGGGGCAGAGGTATAATGTTTCACCCCATTCTTCTTCAGGAATTTCTGGAATTCCTCTGACACGAACTGTGGTCCGTTGTCTGAACATATTTGCTCTGGCAATCCATTTCTTGCAAATATCGTTCTTAGCACCGCGATCATCTTCTCCGAGGTAATGGTAGTCATTTTAATCACTTCTGGCCATTTAGAATGTGTGTCCACCGCAATTAAAAACATGGAATCCATGAATGGACCAGCAAAGTCAATATGTACACGTTGCCATGGGGTTGAAGGCCATTCCCATGGATGCAGCGGTGCAATTGGAGGTGCATTTTGGACTTTTTGGCACCCTGAGCAGCTTTTCGTCAGATCCTCTATCTGTTGGTCGATACCCGACCACCACACATAAGCCCTAGCAAGGCTTTTCATCTTGACTCCCCCCAGATGACCTTCATGTAGTTCTTTTAGAACTCTCTCTCTTAACTTAGGAGGGATAATCACCCTTGTTCCATACATCACTGTTCCCTGACAGATGGACAGCTGTTCTCGTCTTGCTGAGAATGCCGGTAACAGTGGGTCACCATGGGCTGGCCATCCCTTTACTTTCAATTCGTAGACCCAGGGCAGTGTCGGGTCATTCCTAGTCTCCCTTTCAATATTTGCATTGGTGACATGTAAACGTTCGATGATGGTCGAGTGAAATAACTCCACCGGGTCACCCGTCAGTGCCTCCTCCTCAGTAGGTAGTGGCAGGCATGACAGCCCATCAGCATTACCATGCTGCTTTGTACCTTTGAATTCTATCTGATATTGATGTGCCCCTAGGAAAAGGGACCATCTCTGGAGCCTCTGTGCTGTCATCACCGAAACACCCTTCTTAGGGTTAAAAATGGATACCAACGACTGGTGGTCTGTCAGCAGTGTAAACTTCTGGCCCTGCAGGCAATGATTAAACTTCTTTACTCCCCACACAAGGCTGAGAGCCTCCCTATCTATCTGAGCATAGTTGCGTTCAGCGGAGGTCAATGATCTGGATGCAAATGCGACTGGCCTTTCCAAGCCATTTGGCAACTTGTGTGAGAGTACTGCTCCAATACCATAAGGAGAAGCATCACAAGCTAAACGAATAGGTAGCGTTCGGTTGAAGTGAGCCAACACTTCCTCTGAGGTGATCAATGCCTTGCTTTTGCGAAAGGCCTTCTTACAGTCCTCGCTCCACTTCCATGGTACTTCTTTCTGCAAAAGAGCATTCAGCGGGCGCAGCACCGTGGATAGATTTGGCAGAAACTTATGGTAATAGTTAATCAACCCTAGGAACGACCTCAACTGGGATACATTTTCCGGAGCGGGAGCCTTCACAACAGCTTCGATCTTGTCAGGTGACTTGTGCATCCGCTCCTGGTCAATGACATGACCACAGTACGAGATTCGTTTCTGAAGGAACTCACATTTCTGGCAATTAACTCGAAGTCCATATTCCTTCAATCTGGTGAGCACCAGTTTCAAATTTGCAAGGTGTTCCTCATTGTCATCTCCTGTAATCAGGATATCGTCCAAGTAACATTGAGTGCTTGGAATTCCCTGTTGTACCTGCTCAATGGCCCTCTGCCAAATTGCTGGAGCCGAAGCCACTCCAAAAACCAGTCTATTATATCGATACAAGCCTCTGTGCGTGTTGATTGTGAGATACTGGCGCGACTCTTCCTCAACTTCCATCTGTAAGTACGCTTGCGCCAGGTCTATCTTGGTGAAGTGTTTCCCGCCAGACAATGAAGCAAAGATATCCTCAATCCGCGGAAGCGGATATTGCACTGTGTGAAGCACCGGATTAACCATGATCTTGAAGTCTCCACAGGTGCGGACCTTCCCCGGTTCCCCTGGCTTGTTACTCCATGAACGCTTCATGATGGGAACAATGGGCGTGGCCCACTCACTCCAGTCCACCTTAGACAGTGCTCCTGAATGTTCTAGCCCTTCCAGCTCAGCTTCCACAGCAGGTCGTAACGCATAAGTTACGGTCTGGCTTTGAAAAATTTTGGGTTTGCATGTTCTGCAATCTTGATTTTTGCTGTAATTCCTCTCAGTGTTCCCAGTCCCTGTTGGAACGCCTCTTTAACCTCATCCAATATTCTGGACAATTGTTCAGGTTTGACATCTTTTTTTTTTCCGGAATCTACCGTTATTGCTTTTAGGGAGTGCCAGTCCATATTTATTTTCCTGATCCACTCCCGTCCCAGAAGTGGTGGACCTCCCTCAGGTCGTACATATGTCCATTCCTTGGTGTTCTTTGCCCTTGTGTACCACCTTGACTTTTATCTTTCCGATGGGGTATACTCTTTGCCCCGTGTATGTCTGCAATACTATCTACGTATCCCGTAGGGGAATATGTGTGAATAACCTTTTGTAATCTTGCTTATTCATGACCGTCAATGCCGATCCGGTGTCCAATTCCATCTTCACTTGGACTCCTGCTATCTGAAGTGTGACCCAGATAGTTTGTAGGTCAGCTTCCTTACTCACATTGTGAATTCTCAGACTACCCAGTTCCTTGCTGTTGGAGTCTGAATCCGAATTCTGTTCATCCGAACTCTTCTCAGCCACCTTATGTACCTTTCTGCACTTTTCCTGCGGTGACTTTTTGTTGCTGGTCTTCTTTCCTGACCGGCATACTTTAGCTATGTGACCAAGCTTGCCACATTTTCTACATTCCTGATTTTTAAACCAGCATTGGTGCTGATCGTGTGTTGTTTTTCCACAACGATAACATTTCACTGTACCCAAAGCCATTTGATCTACGCTGAGTACCGCTGCCTTTAGCTGCATTTCTGCAGTGCCTCTCGCTGCGGCTTCGTGCGATGCTGCAATAGTGACAGCCTTATCAAGTGTAAGATCATTCTCTTCAAGCAGCCGCTTTTGTGTTCCTTCTTTCGACAATCCACACACGAATTTGTCTCTCAGTGCCTCTGTCAGTCTTTCCCCAAACTGACAGTATTTCGCTAGCTTACGCAGTTCAATTAAATACTCCGCATTGCTTTCCACTTTCAGTTGCGTCGTCGCATAAAATTTAAATCGTTCCGCTAACATCAGCGGTGTGGAGTTCAAATGATTTCTCAGGACAGCAACAATATTAGCGAAAGCCTGATCCGCCGGTTTAGCTGGTGATAGAAGATGCTTCAATAGCCCGTATGTCTTCGCACCCATTGAGTTTAGTAAGGTTAGTGCTTTATCTTCATCTGATATTTTATTTGCCTTACAATAAATCTCTAAGCGTTCCACGTACGTGGCCCAATCTTCAACATCGGGATCGAAATCGTTGATGTTACCACGCTTAGGCATCCTCGCAATCTTCTTGAGAAACAAAAAGACATTTTTATTTAATTTTTACTTCAAAATGGCGGTTTCCCACGCTTGTCTACTTCCCCCGCCTACGAAAATGGCGGCTTCCCACGTTTGCCTTTCTCCCCCGCTGGCTGTAATGGCGATTGCCGTATTGCTGCATTCGCCCTCCCCAGCGGTTCTCAAATCGTGCCTCCCAGCCCCTCTTGCAGTCCGGTCCTTTCCCCCGGCTGCGGCTGAGTTCGCCGCGTTTTTTTTTTTTTTAATTTTATCCCGCGCCTCGCGGCCTCGGTAGCTGCCTGGCCTTTTTCCCCGGTCGCGGTCGAGCTCTCTCTCGACGTTGTTGCGTCTCCCAGCCCGATTGCAGCCCGGTCTTTTACACTGGCTGCGTTTGCATTCACCGCGGCTCCCGTGCCTTACGCTGCACCAGTCTCAGCGCCTCTGGCCCCGACTTCTGTCCGGCTCTTTTCCCCGGCCGTGGTCGAGTTCTCCGCCCTTATATCCTCCGTTTTTCCCTCCCCTACTTCACAGCCAACGTGGCCGACTTGCTGCTCATCGCTGATCGGCTTACCCACCACCGTGATAGAAGGGATGATCACTGCCTGTTGCTGATGGAAGGCTTCGTGTCAGGATTCTTCCTTGCTCTTCAGACCCGAATCTTTTCTCAGCAGGATGATGAGGGCGGATGCGTCTTCTCGACGCCCGTTAAACTGTCTTGGATATATCTCTGCCGCAGGGAAAGATCGTCATCATCGCCACTGTTAAGTCTGTGTGTTCTAGTTATTGTTAATAAGAATCACTGCACAGAGGTAACAAGAGTAAATTCAACAGGTCTTTACTAGTCGGAGGTCAGGCTGAACTGCCCAATAAATCATTACACAGCACTTATATACCGGTGTGGTCACCACCGGTATTACAGTATGCAGCAGCCAAGATAAAGTAGTGCATCTCTTAAAATAGTTCTCTTAAAGATGGAACGGTTACATACACTACAGAGGACCTTTGCTTTTTGCTGCCCCTCGCAAAAATGAAGGCCGTTGCTTTCTGTTTCCCCTCGCAAAAACGAGGTTCCTTGCTTTTGCTTCCCCTCGCAAAAATGACGGCCCTTGCTTTTTTGTTGCCCCTTGCAAAAACGACAGCCCTGGCTTTTTGTTGCCCCTCGCAAAAACGAGGGCACTTGCTTTTTGTTGCTCGTTTCAAAAATGAAGGCCTTGCTTTTTGTTGCCGCTCGCATAAACGAGGGCCCTTGCTTTTTGTTGCCCCTCGCAAAAACGACGGCCCTGGCTTTTTGTTGCCCCTCGCAAAAACGACGGCCCTGTCTTTTTGTTGCCGCTCGCAAAAACGACGGCCATTGCTTTTTGTTGTCTCTGTCAAAAACGATGGCCTTGCTTTTTGTTGCTCATCCTTAAAACGACGGCCCTTGCTTTATGTTGCCCCTCGCAAGAATGACGGCCCTTGCATTTTGTTGCCCCTCGCAAAAGCGAGGGCACTTGCTTCTTGTTGCCCATCACAAAAACGACGGCTCTTGCTTTTTGTTGCCACCTCGCAATAACTATGTCCCTTGCTTTTTGTTGCACCTCGCAAAAACGGGGGCCCTTGCTTTTTGTTGCCCCTCGCAAAAACGACGGCCCTTGCTTGCTGTTGCCCCGTGCAAAAACGACGGCCCTTGCTATTTGTTGCCCCTCGCAAAAATGCCTGCCCTGACTTTTTGTTACCCCTCACAAAAACGAGGGCCCTTGTTCTTTCTTACCCCTCGCAAAAACGACGGGCCTGCGTTTTTTTTGCTGCTCGCAAAAACGACCGCCCTGTGTTTTTGCAGCTCCACTCAAAAACGACGGCCCTTCTTTTGTTGCGCCTTAAAAACGATGGACCTTGCTTTTTGTTGCCCCTCTCAAAAACCACGGCCCTTGCTTTTTGTTGCCCCTCACAAAAACGAGGGCCCTTGCTTTTTGTTGCCCCTCGCAAAAACGACGGGCCTGGTTTTTTTTGCCCCTCGCAAGAACGACGGCACTGGTTTTTTTCTGCCCCACACATAAACGACACCTCTTCTTTCTGTTGCACCTTAAAAACGCTGGCCCTTGCTTTTTGTTGCCCCTCGCAAGCACGACGGCCCTGGGTATTTGCTGCCCCACACAAAAATTACATCCCTTCTTTTTGCTGCTCCTTAAAAATGACGGCCCTTTCTTTTTGAAGCCCCTCGCAAAAATGATGGCCTTGCTTTTTGTTGACCGTCGCAAAAACGACGGGCCTTGCTTTTTGTTGCCCCTCGCAAAAATGTGGACCCTGGTTTTTTGTTGCACCCCACAAAAACGGCGGCCCTTGCTTTTTGTTGCCTCACGCAAAAACGAGGGCCCTTGCTTTTGGTTGCCCCTCTCAAAAGCACCCCTGGGAGACTTCGAGGTATCCAGCCGCTGCTTCGACCACGTACACGTCGACATCGTCGGTCATCTGCCACCATCGCAAGGCCAAACTTATCTTCTCACGATGGTCGACCGCTACACACGCTGGCCTGAGGCAGTGCCGCTGACCTCCACCACCACAGCCGACATCGCCAGGGCTTTTGTTAACACCTGGGGTGCGAGGTTTGGCATACCGTCTGATATAACCTGTGACAGAGGCGCCCAGTTCACCTCCGGACTCTGGACGGCCACAGCACGCAACCTCGGGGTGACGCTCCACCGACACACGGCGTACCACCCGCAGGTCAACGGGCTGTGTGAACGCTTCCATCGGTCATTCAAGGCCTCACTCCACGTCAGCCTGCAGGACAGTACCTGGACTGACCGCCTACCGTCCAGTCCTCAGCAGTGGAGTTAGTCTATGGACAACCATTGCGTGTACCAGGCGAATTCCTTCCGGGAGTTACCACGCCTTGGTCGGCCGAACAGCAGTGGCTCAACTCTTTCTCTTCCGCTCAACAGTTCACCCCACTTCCGGTCAACTGACATGGCGAACTCGCACCTCACGTTCTGCCAAACTTACAGCAGGCACGCTTCATCTTCGTGCGACATGACGCACACCGCAGACCCCTGCTACCCCCCTACGATGGACTGTATGAGGTACTACAAACCGGGGACAAGGTCTTCAAGCTGCGACTCGGCGACAGGGTCGATACGGTCTCCATCGACCGACTCAAACCAGCACACACAAAACCAGGGGAACAGGTCCCCATGGCCCGAACACCAACTAGAGGCCGTCCCGCCAGCAAGCTAGCACAGCCGGCGGCAAACTGCCTGGCCCCACCAACTAGACCAGTGGCCACTCAGAGCCACTCCATCAGAACCATTAGACAAACATCACATCTCGTCCACTCCTCCTAAGCGGATTCTGGGGGGAGCTCTGTGGCGACACGCCACCATTGGACATAATCCGCTCATGGCAGCACGGACAGTTTACGCAGGTGCACAGCTGGCAGCAGCCGCCCCCAGCCATGCACCGTTTCCTCCGGCAAAATGTTTCCCGTAGGGACAGGCTGCCGGGAGCTCGTACTGTCTGGGGAGTATTTAAGTGGTTGCGCGGGCTTTTTAAGCACTTGTTTTGCCATGATGTAAATTAAAGCATTGGTGTTCCATCAACACTGGTCTCTTCTCCCACGTTTGCCGCGGTATCTCAACAGGCCCTTGCTTTTTGTTGCCCCACGCAAAAACGACGGGCCTGGTTTTTTTTGCCCCTCGCAAGAACGACGGCCCTGGGTTTTTGCTGCCCCATGCAAAAACGGCGGCCCTTCTATTTATTGCTCCTTAAAAATGACGGCCCTTGCTAATTGTTGCCCCTCGCAAAAATGACGGGCCTGGTTTTTTTTGCCCCTCGCAAAAACCACGGGCCTGGGTTTTTGCTGCCCCATGCAAAAACGGCGGCCCTTCTATTTATTGCTCCTTAAAAATGACGGCCCTTGCTAATTGTTGCCCCTCGCAAAAATGACAGACCTTGCTTTTTGTTGCCCCTCGTAAAAACGCGGGCACTGGCTTATTGTTCCACTGTCAAAAACGAGGGCCCTTACTTTTTGTTGCCCCTCGCAAAAACGACAGCCCGTGCATTTTGTATTCCCTCGTAAAAAGGAGGGCCCTGGCTTTTTGTTGCACCTCATAAAAATGATGGCTCTTGCTTTTTGTTGCCCCTCGCAGAAATGAGGGCCCTGGTTTTTTGCTGCCAATCACAAAAAGGAAGGCCTTTGCTTTTGTTGCCCCTCGCAAAAACGACGGCCCGTGCTTTTTGTTTCCCCTCGCAAAAACGAGCGCCCTTGCTTTTTGTTGCCCCTCGCAAAAGCGAGGGCCCTGGCTTTTTGTTGACCCTCGCAAAAACGTGGGCCGTTGCTTTTGTTGCCCCTCACAAAAACGACGGCCCGTGCTTTTTGTTTCCCCTCGCTAAAACATTGGCTCTGGCATTTTGTTGCCCATCGCAAAGACGACGGCCCAGGCTGTTTGATGCCCCTCACAAAAAGAGAGGGCCCTTGCTTTTTGTCGCCCCTCACAAAAACGAGGGCACTGGCTATTTGTTGTCCCACGCAAAAACGAGGGCCTTTCTATCTGTTGCCCATTTCAAAAACGATGACCCTGTCTTTATGTTGCCCCTCACAAAAACGAGCGCCCTTACTTTTTGTTGCCCATCGCAAAAACGACGGCCCTGGCTTTTTGTTGCCCCTCACAAAAACGTGGGCTATTTTTTTCTTTCTCCTCGCAAAAACGAAGGGCCTCATTTTTTTTTGCTGCCCGCACATACGACGGCCCTGGGTTTTTGCTGCCCCATGCAACAACGACGGCCCGTGTTTTTCTTGCCCCTTAAAAACGACGGGCATTGCTTTTTGTTACCCCTTGCAAAAACGACGGCCCTTGCCTTTTGTTGATCCTCGCAAAAACGAAGGCCCGTGCTTTTTGTTGCCCATCGCAAAAACGATGGCCCTTGCTATTTGCTGCCCCTCACAAAAACGAGGGCCCTTGTTCTTTCTTACCCCTCGCAAAAACGACGTGCCTGCGTTTTTTTTGCTGCTCGCAAAAACGACCGCCCTGTGTTTTTGCAGCCCCACGCAAAAACGACGGCCCTACTTTTGTTGCGCCTTAAAAACGATGGACCTTGCTTTTTGTTGCCCCTCTCAAAAACCACGGCCCTTGCTTTTTGTTGCCCCTCACAAAAACGAGAGCCCTTGCTTTTTGTTGCCACTCGCAAAAACGACAGGCCTGATTTTTTTTGCCCCTCGCAAGAACGATGGCACTGGGCTTTTTCTGCCCCACACAAAAACGACATCACTTCTTTCTGTTGCATCTTAAAATTGCCGGCCCTTGCTTTTTGTTGCCCCTCGCAAGCACGACGGCCCTGGGTATTTGCTGCCCCACACAAAAACGACATCCCTTCTTTCTGTTGCATCTTAAAAATGACGGCCCTTTCTTTTTGAAGCCCCTCGCAAAAATGATGGCCTTGCTTTTTGTTGACCATCGCAAAAACGACGGCCCTTGCTTTTTGTTGCCCCTCGCAAAAATGTGGACCCTGGCTTTTTGTTGCACCCCGCAAAAACGGCGGCCCTTGCTTTTTGTTGCCTCACGCAAAAACGAGGGCCCTTGCTTTTTGTTGCCCCTCGCAAAAGCGAGAGCCCTTGCTTTTTGTTGCCTCATGCAAAAACGAGGGCCCTTGCTTTTTGTTGCCCCTCGCAAAAGCGAGAGCCCTTGCTTTTTGTTGCCCCTCGCAAAAAAGAGAGCCCTGGCTTATTGTTCCCCCTCGGTAAAACGACGGCCCTTGCTTTTTGTTGCCCCTCGCAAAAACGAGGGCCCTGTCATTTTGTTGATGCTCGCAAAAACGACGGCCCAAGCTTTTTGTTGCCCTTCGCAAAACCGAGATCCCTGTCTATTTGTTGCCGCTCGCAAAACCAACGGCCCTTGCTTTTTTTTGCACCGCACAAAAACGAGGGCACTGGCTTTTTGTTGCCGCTCGCAAAAACCACAGTCATTGCTTTTGTTGCCCCTCGCATAAACGAGGGTCCTGGCTCTTTGTTGCCGCTCGCAAAAACCACAGTCATTGCTTTTGTTGCCCATCGCATAAACGAGGGTCCTGGCTCTTTGTTGCCCCTCGCAAATACGATGGTCATGGCTTTTTTTGCCCCTCTCAAAAACGAGGGCACTGGCTTTTTGTTGCCCATCGCAAAAACGAGGGACATTGCTTTTTGTTGCCCCTCTCAAAATCGTGGGACCTGGTTTTTGTTGCCCCTTGCAAAAACGAGTGCACTTGCTTTTTCTTGACCCTCGCAAAAGTGAGGGCCCTTGCTTTTTGTGGCCCCACGCAAAAACGAGGGCACTTGCATTTTCTTGGCTCTCGCATTAACGAGGGAGCAGATTATTTGTTGCCCCGCGCAAAAACTATTGCCCTTACTTTTTGTTGCCCCTTGCAAAAACGAGAGCACTGGCATTTTGTTGCCCCCCGCAAAAACGAGGGCCCTTGCTTTTTGTTGCCCCTCGCAAAAAGAGGGCCCTTGCTTTTTCTTGCCCCTCGTAAAAGCGAGGGAACTGGCTTTTTGTTGCCCCTCACAAAATCGAGGACTCTTGCTTTTTGTTGCCCCACGCATAAACGAGGGCCCTGTCTTTTTGTTGCTCCTCACATAAACGAGGGTCCTGCGTTTTTGTTGCCCCTTGCAAAAACGAGGGCTCTTGCTTTTTGTTGCCCCTCGCAAAAAGTGGGCCCTGGCTTTTTGTTGCCCCTCACAAAAACGAGGGCACTTGCAATTTGTTGCCCCACGCAATATCGAGGGCCCTGGTTTTTTGTTGCCTCTCGCAAAAATGACGGCCCTTGCTCTTTGTTGCCCCTCGGAAAAACGAGGGCTCTGGCTTTTTGTTGCCCCTCGCAACAACGAGGGCCCTTGCTTTTTGTTGCCTCTCGCAAAAACGATGGCCTTTGCTTTTTGTTGCCGCTCGCAAAGCTGAGGACCCTTGCTTTTTGTTACCCCTCGCAAAAACGAGGGCCCTGGCTTATTGTTCCCCGTCGCAAAAACAGCGGCCGTTGCTTTTTGTTGCTCCTCGCATAAACGAGGGCCTTGACTTCTTGTTGCCCCTCGCAAAATCAACGGCCCTTGCTTTTTGTTGCCCCTCGCAAAACCGAGATCCCTGTCTATTTGTTGCCGCTCGCAAAACCAACGGCCCTTCCTTTTTTTTGCCCCGCACAAAAACGAGGGCACTGGCTTTTTGTTGGCCTTAACAAAAACGAGGGTCCTTGCTTTCTGTTGCCCCTCGCAAAAACGATGGCTCTTGCTTTTTTTTGCCCTTGCAAAAACGGGGGCCCTGGCTTTTTGTTGCCACTCGCAAAAACGACGGCCCTCGCTTTTTGTTGCCCCTCAGACAAACAATTGCTCTGGCTTTTTGTTGCCCCTCGCAACAACGGCGGCCCTTTCTTTTTATTGCCCCTCTTGCAAAAAGGAGGGCCCTGGCATTTAGTTGCCCCTCACAAAAACGAGGGCCCTTGCTTTTTGTTGCCCCTCGCAAAAACAATGGCCCTTGCTTTGTGTTGCCCCTCGCAAAAATAATGTCCCATGCTTTCTGTTGCCCCTTGAAAAAACGAGGGCCCTGGCTTTTTGTTGCCCATCGCAAAAACGATGACCCTTACTTTTTGTTGCACCTCGCAAAAAAGAGAGCCCTGGCTTATTGTTCCCCCTCGGTAAAACGACGGCCCTTGCTTTTTGTTGCCCCTCGCAAAAACGAGGGCCCTGTCATTTTGTTGATGCTCGCAAAAACGACGGCCCAAGCTTTTTGTTGCCCTTCGCAAAACCGAGATCCCTGTCTATTTGTTGCCGCTCGCAAAACCAACGGCCCTTGCTTTTTTTTGCACCGCACAAAAACGAGGGCACTGGCTTTTTGTTGCCGCTCGCAAAAACCACAGTCATTGCTTTTGTTGCCCCTCGCATAAACGAGGGTCCTGGCTCTTTGTTGCCGCTCGCAAAAACCACAGTCATTGCTTTTGTTGCCCATCGCATAAACGAGGGTCCTGGCTCTTTGTTGCCCCTCGCAAATACGATGGTCATGGCTTTTTTTGCCCCTCTCAAAAACGAGGGCACTGGCTTTTTGTTGCCCATCGCAAAAACGAGGGACATTGCTTTTTGTTGCCCCTCTCAAAATCGTGGGACCTGGTTTTTGTTGCCCCTTGCAAAAACGAGTGCACTTGCTTTTTCTTGACCCTCGCAAAAGTGAGGGCCCTTGCTTTTTGTGGCCCCACGCAAAAACGAGGGCACTTGCATTTTCTTGGCTCTCGCATTAACGAGGGAGCAGATTATTTGTTGCCCCGCGCAAAAACTATTGCCCTTACTTTTTGTTGCCCCTTGCAAAAACGAGAGCACTGGCATTTTGTTGCCCCCCGCAAAAACGAGGGCCCTTGCTTTTTGTTGCCCCTCGCAAAAAGAGGGCCCTTGCTTTTTCTTGCCCCTCGTAAAAGCGAGGGAACTGGCTTTTTGTTGCCCCTCACAAAATCGAGGACTCTTGCTTTTTGTTGCCCCACGCATAAACGAGGGCCCTGTCTTTTTGTTGCTCCTCACATAAACGAGGGTCCTGCGTTTTTGTTGCCCCTTGCAAAAACGAGGGCTCTTGCTTTTTGTTGCCCCTCGCAAAAAGTGGGCCCTGGCTTTTTGTTGCCCCTCACAAAAACGAGGGCACTTGCAATTTGTTGCCCCACGCAATATCGAGGGCCCTGGTTTTTTGTTGCCTCTCGCAAAAATGACGGCCCTTGCTCTTTGTTGCCCCTCGGAAAAACGAGGGCTCTGGCTTTTTGTTGCCCCTCGCAACAACGAGGGCCCTTGCTTTTTGTTGCCTCTCGCAAAAACGATGGCCTTTGCTTTTTGTTGCCGCTCGCAAAGCTGAGGACCCTTGCTTTTTGTTACCCCTCGCAAAAATGAGGGCCCTGGCTTATTGTTCCCCGTCGCAAAAACAGCGGCCGTTGCTTTTTGTTGCTCCTCGCATAAACGAGGGCCTTGACTTCTTGTTGCCCCTCGCAAAATCAACGGCCCTTGCTTTTTGTTGCCCCTCGCAAAACCGAGATCCCTGTCTATTTGTTGCCGCTCGCAAAACCAACGGCCCTTCCTTTTTTTTGCCCCGCACAAAAACGAGGGCACTGGCTTTTTGTTGGCCTTAACAAAAACGAGGGTCCTTGCTTTCTGTTGCCCCTCGCAAAAACGATGGCTCTTGCTTTTTTTTGCCCTTGCAAAAACGGGGGCCCTGGCTTTTTGTTGCCACTCGCAAAAACGACGGCCCTCGCTTTTTGTTGCCCCTCAGACAAACAATTGCTCTGGCTTTTTGTTGCCCCTCGCAACAACGGCGGCCCTTTCTTTTTATTGCCCCTCTTGCAAAAAGGAGGGCCCTGGCATTTAGTTGCCCCTCACAAAAACGAGGGCCCTTGCTTTTTGTTGCCCCTCGCAAAAACAATGGCCCTTGCTTTGTGTTGCCCCTCGCAAAAATAATGTCCCATGCTTTCTGTTGCCCCTTGAAAAAACGAGGGCCCTGGCTTTTTGTTGCCCATCGCAAAAACGATGACCCTTACTTTTTGTTGCACCTCGCAAAAACGACGGCCTTTGCTTTTTGTTGCCACTCACAAAAACGAGGGCACTGGCTTTTTGTTGCTCCTCGCAAAAACAAGGGAACGTGCTTTTTGTTGCCCCTCGCAAAAACGAGGGGCCTGACTATTTGTTGCATCTTGCAAAAACTAGTGCCCTGTCTTTTTGTTACCCCTCGCAAAAAGATGGCCCTGGCTTTTTGTTGCCGCTCGCAAAAACGACAGCACTTGCTTTTTGTTGCCCCTTCCAAAAACGAGGTCCCTGGCTTTTTGTTGCCCCTCGCAAAAATGAGGGCCCTTGCTTTTTGTTGCCCCTAGCAAAAACGATGGCCCTTGTGTTTTGTTGCCCCTCGCAGAAACGAGGGCACTTGCATTTTGTTGCCCCTCGCAATAACGAGGGCGCTGACATTGCTGCCCCTCTCAAAAACCATGGCCCTTGCTTTTTGTTGCTACTCACAAAAACGAGGGCACTGGCTTTTTGTTGCCCATCGCAAAAAGAGGCCCCTGGCTTTTTGTTGCCACTCGCAAAACCAACGGCGCTTGCTTTTTGTTGCCCCTCGAGAAACAAGTGCTCTGGCTTTTTGTTGCCCCTCGCAACTCCGACGGCACTTACTTAATGTTGCCCCTCTTGCAAAAACGAGAGCTCTTGCTTTTTGTTGCCACTCGCAAAAATGACGGCGCTTGCTTTTTGTTGCCCATCGCAAAAAGAGGTCCCTGGCTTTTTGTTGCCACTCGCAACAATGACGGCACTTGCTTTTTGTTGCCTGTCGCAAAAACGCTGGTCCTTGCTTTTTGTTGCCCCTCACAAAATCGAGGGCCCTGGCTTTCTGTTGCCACTCGCAGAAACGAGGTCCTTTGCTTTTCTTTGCCCCTCGGAAAAACGAGGTCTCTGGCTTTTTGTTGCCACTCGCAACCACGGCCCTTGCTTTTTGTTGCTCCTCGGAAAAACGAGGGCACTGGCTTTTTGTTGCCCCTCGCAAAAACGAGGGGCCTGGCTTTTTGTTGCCCCTCACAAAAAGGACGGCCCTTGCTTTTTGTTGCCCCTCGCAAAAACGAGGGAGCTGGCTTTTTGTTGCCCCTCGCAAAAACGAGGGCCCTGGATATTTGTTACCCCTTGCAAAAACGAGGGCCATTGTTTTTTGTTGCCTCTCGCAAAAACGAGGTCCTGGCTTTTTGTTGCCACTCGCAAAATCGATGGCCCTCGCTTTTTGTTGCCCCTCGACAAATCGAGGACTCTGCGTTTTTGTTACCCCTCGCAACAACGATGGCCCTTGCTTTTTGTTGCCACTCGCAAAAACGACGGCGCTTGCTTTTTGTTGCCCATCACAAAAAGAGGGCCCTGACTTTTTGTTGCCACTCGCAACAATGACGGCCCTTGCTTTTTGTTGCCTGTCGCAAAAACGCTGGTCTTTGCTTTTTGTTGCTCCTCGCAAAAACGAGGGACCTTGCTTTTTTTTGCCCCTCGCAAAACGAGAGCCCTGGCTTTCTGTTGCCCATCGCAAAAACGATGCCCCTTGCTTTTTGTTGCCACTCGCAAAAACGAGATCCCTGTCTTTTTGTTGCCCCACGAAAACCAACAGCTCTTGCTTTTTGTTGCCCCACGCAAAAACGAGGGGCCTGACTTTTTGTTGCACCTCGCAAAAACAACAGTCCTTGCTTTTTGTTGCCCCTCGCAAAAATAAGGGACTTGGCTTTTTGTTGCCCCTCGCATAAACGAGGGCCCTGGCTTTTTGTTGCCCCTCGCAAAAACGACGGCACTTGCTTTTATTTGCCCCTCAGAAAAACGAGGGACCTTGCTTTTTGTTGCCCCTCACAAAAACGAGGGCCCTGGCTATTTGTTGCCCCTTTCAAAAACGAGGGCCCTTGTTTTTGTTGCACCTCGCAAAAAGAGGCCCCTGGCTTTTTGTTGCCCCTCGCAAAAACGAGGGAGCTGGCTTTTTGTTGCCCCTCGCAAAAACGAGGGCCCTGGATATTTGTTACCCCTTGCAAAAACGAGGGCCATTGTTTTTTGTTGCCTCTCGCAAAAACGAGGTCCTGGCTTTTTGTTGCCACTCGCAAAATCGATGGCCCTCGCTTTTTGTTGCCCCTCGACAAATCGAGGACTCTGCGTTTTTGTTACCCCTCGCAACAACGATGGCCCTTGCTTTTTGTTGCCACTCGCAAAAACGACGGCGCTTGCTTTTTGTTGCCCATCACAAAAAGAGGGCCCTGACTTTTTGTTGCCACTCGCAACAATGACGGCCCTTGCTTTTTGTTGCCTGTCGCAAAAACGCTGGTCCTTGCTTTTTGTTGCTCCTCGCAAAAACGAGGGACCTTGCTTTTTTTTGCCCCTCGCAAAACGAGAGCCCTGGCTTTCTGTTGCCCATCGCAAAAACGATGCCCCTTGCTTTTTGTTGCCACTCGCAAAAACGAGATCCCTGTCTTTTTGTTGCCCCACGAAAACCAACAGCTCTTGCTTTTTGTTGCCCCACGCAAAAACGAGGGGCCTGACTTTTTGTTGCACCTCGCAAAAACAACAGTCCTTGCTTTTTGTTGCCCCTCGCGAAAATAAGGGACTTGGCTTTTTGTTGCCCCTCGCATAAACGAGGGCCCTGGCTTTTTGTTGCCCCTCGCAAAAACGACGGCACTTGCTTTTATTTGCCCCTCAGAAAAACGAGGGACCTTGCTTTTTGTTGCCCCTCACAAAAACGAGGGCCCTGGCTATTTGTTGCCCCTTTCAAAAACGAGGGCCCTTGTTTTTGTTGCACCTCGCAAAAAGAGGCCCCTGGCTTTTGGTGCCCCTCGCAAAAACGACCGCCCTAGCTTTTTGCTGCCCCTCGCAAAAACGAGTGTCCTGGCTGTTGTTGCCACTCGCAAAATCGACGGCCCTTGCTTTTTGTTGCTCATCGGAAAAACGAGTGATACGCATTTATGTTACCCCTCGCAACAACGACGGCCCTTGCTTTTTGTTGCCCCTTGCAAACACGAGGGCCCTGGCTTTTTGTTGACCGTTGCAAAAACGATGACCCTTGCTTTTTGTTGCCCCTCGCAAAAACGTGGTACCCTGGCTTTTTGTTGCCCCTCGCAAAAATGAGGGACCTTGCTTTTTGTTGCCCCTCTCAAAAACGAGGGCCCTTGCTTTTTGTTGCTCTTCGCAAAAAGGAGGGCACTTACATTTTGTTGCCCCTCGCAATAATGAGCGCGCTTACTTTTTGTTGACACTCGCAAATACCATGGCCCTTGCTTTTTGTTGCGGCTCGCAAAAACGAGGGCACTGGCGTTTTGTTGCCTCTCGCAAAAATGAGGGCCCGGCTTTTTGTTCCCTCGCAGAAACGAGAGGCCTTGCTTTTTGTTGCACCTCGCAAAAACAACAGTCCTAGCTCTTTGTTGCCCCTCGCAAAAACGAGGGCCCTGGCTTTTTGTTGCCCCTCACAAAAACGAGGGACCTGGCATTTTGTTGCCCTTCGCAAAAGGGACGGCCCTTGCTTTTTCTTGCTCCTCGCATAAACGTGGGCCCTGGCTTTTTGTTGCCCCTTCCAAAAAAGAGGGCCCTGGCTTTTTGTTGCCCCTCGCAAAAAGAGGGCCCTGGCTTTTTGTTGCCACTCGCAAAAACGACCACCCTTGCTTTTTGCTGCCCCTCGCATAAACGAGGGTCCTGGCTTTTTGTTGCCACTCGCAAAAACGACGGCCCTTTCTTTTTTTTGCCCCTCGCAAAAACCAAGTCCCTGGCTTTTTGTTGCCACTCGCAAAATCGAGGGCCCTGGCTCTTTGTTGCCACTCGCACAAATGACGGCTCTTGCTTTTTTTTGCCCCTTGGAAAAACGAGGGCCCTGGCTTTTTGATGCCCCTTGCAAAAACGAGGGCCCTGGTTTTTTGTTGCCCCTTCCAAAGAAGAAGGCCCTGGCTTTCTGATGCCCGTCGCCAAAACGATGACCCATGCGTTTTGTTGCCCCTTGCAAATATGATGGCCCTTGCTTTTTGTTGCCCCTCACAAAATCGAGGGCCCTGGCTTTCTGTTGCCACGCGCGGAAACGACGTCCTTTTCTTTTTTTTGCCCCTCGGAAAAACGAGGGCTCTGGCTTTTTGTTGCCACTCGCAATGACGGCCCTTGCTTTTTGTTGCTCCTCGGAAAAACGAGGGCACTGGCTTTTTGTTGCCCCTCGCAAAGACGAGGTCCTGGCTTTTTGTTGCCACTTGCAAAATCGATGGTCCTCGCTTTTTGTTGCCCCTCGCAAAAACGAGGGAGCTTGCTTTTTGTTGCCCCTCGCAAAAACGAGGGCCCTGGCTATTTGTTACCCCTTGCTTTCTATTGCCCGTTGCAAAAACAAGGGCCCTGGCTTTTTGTTGCCCCTCGCAAATACTACGGCCCTTGCATTTTGTTGCCCCTCGCAAAAACGATGGCCCTTGCTTTTTGTTGACCCTCGCAAAAACGAGAGGCAACAAAAAGACAGGGACCTAGTTTTTGTTAGCTTTATGTTGCCGCTCGCAACATTTTGTTGCCCCTCACATCTTTTTGTTGCCCCTCGCAAAAACCACTGTCCTGGCTTTTTGTTGCCCCTCGCAAAAACGATGTCCTTTGCTTTCTGTTGCCCTTCAGAAAAACGAGGGCACTTGCTTTTTGATGCCCTTCACAAAACCGATGGCCCTGGCTTATTGTTGCCCTTCACAAAAACGAGGTCCTTTGCATTTTGTTGCACCTGGCAATACCGACGGCACTTGCTTTTTGTTCCCCTCGCAAAAACGACGGCCCTTGCTTTTTGTTGCCACACGCATGAACGAGGGCCCTGACTTTTTATTGCCGCTCGCAAAAACGAGGGACCTTGCTTCTTGTTGCCCCTTGCAAAAACGAGGGCCCTGGCTTTTTATTGCCCCTCGCAAAAACGAGGGACCTTGCCTTTTGCTGCCCCTCGCAAAAACGATGGACATTGCTTTTTGTTGCCCCTCGCAATAAGGACGGCCCTTGCTTTTTGTTGGCCATCGATAAAATGAGGGCTCTGGCTTTATGTTGCCCCTCGCAAAAACGAGGTCCCTTGCTTTTTGTTGCCCCTTGCAACAACGACGGCCATTGCGTTTTGTTGCCCCTCACAAAAAGTACGACCCTTGCTTTTAGTTGCCACTAGCAAAAACGAGGGCCTTGGTTTTTGGTTGCCCCTCGCAAAGCCAACGGCCCTTGCTTTTAGTTGCTCCTCGCGAAAACGAGGGCCCTGGCCTTTTGTTGCCCCTCGCAAAAATGAGGTCCCTGGCTTTTAGTTGCTCCTCGCAAAAACGACGGCCCTAGCTTTTTGTTGCCCCTCGCAAAAACGAGGGCCCTGGCTTTTTGTTGCCCGTCGCAAAAACGAGGTCGCTGTCTTTTTGTTGCCCCTCACAAAACCAATGGCCCTTGCTCTTTGATGCCCCTCGCAAAAACGACGGCACTTGCTTTATGTTGCCCCTCGCAAAAACGAGGGGCAACAAAAAGACAAGGACATCGTTTTTGATAGCTTTTTGTTGCCCCTCGCATCATTTTGTTGCCCCTCGCAACTTCTTGTTGCCCCTCGCAAAAACCACTGCCTGGCTTTTTGTTGCCCCTCGCAAAAACGAGGTCCCTGTCTTTTTGTTGCCACTCGCAAAAATGAGAAACCTGGCTTTTTGTAGCCCAACGCAAAAACGAGGTCCTTACTTTCTATTGCCCGTTGCAAAAACAAGGGCCCTGGCTTTATTTTGCCCCTCGCAAATACTACGGCCCTTGCATTTTGTTGCCCCTCGCCAAAACGATGGTCCTTGCTTTTTGTTGCCCCTCGCAAAAACGAGGGGCAACAAAAAGACAGGGACTTAGTTTTTGTTAGCTTTATGTTGACGCTCGCAACATTTTGTTGCCCCTCACATCTTTTTGTTGCCCCTCGCAAAAACCACTGTCCTGGCTTTTTGTTGCCCCTCACAAAAACGAGGTCCCTGTCTTTCTGTTGCCCCTCGCAAAAATAAGGGACCTGGCTTTATGTAGCCCAAAGCAAAAACGAGGGTCTTACTTTTTGTTGCCCGTTGCAAAAACGAGGACCCTGGCTTTTTGTTGCCCCTCGCAAATACGACGGCCCTTGCTTTTTGTTGCCCTTTGCAAAAACGACGGCCCTGGCTTTTTGTTGCCACTCGCAACAATGATGGCCCTTGCTTTTTGTTGCCCCACGCAAAAACGAGGGCCCTGGCTTTTTTTTGCCCGTCGCAAAAGCGACGGCCCTTGCTTTTAGCTGCTCCTCGCATGAACGAGGGCCCTGACTTTTTGTTGCCCCTCGCAAGAAGGATGGGCCTTGCTTTTTGTTGCCCCTCGCAAAAACGAGGGACCTGACTTTTTGTTGCCCCTCGCAAAAACGCTGGCCCTGGCTTTTTGTTGCCCATCGCAAAAACGAGGGACCTGACTTTTAGTTGCCCCTCGCAAAAATGGGGGCCCTGGCTTTTTGTTGCCCCTCGCACATACGACGGCCCTTGCTTTTTTTTGCCGCTCGCAAAAACGAGGGCCATGGCTTTTTGTTGCACCTAGCAAAAACGACGGCCCTTGCTTATTGATGCCCCTAGCAAAAACGAGGGCCCTGGATTTCTGTTGCCCCTCGCAGAAACGACGGCCCTTGATTTTTGTTGCCCTTAGCAAAAACGACGGCCCTAGCTTTTTGTTGCCCCTCGCCGAAACGAGGGCCCTGGCTTTTTGTTGCCACTCGCAAAAACGAGGTCGCTGCCTTTTTGTTGCCCCTCACAAAACCAACGGCCCTTGCTCTTTGTTGCCCCTCGCAAAAACGACGGCCCTTGCTTTTTGTTGCCCTTTGCAAAAACGATGGCCCTGGCTTTTTGTTGCCACTCGCAACAATGACGGCCCTTGCTTTTTGTTGCCCCTCGCAAAAACGAGGGCCCTGGCTTTTTGTTGCCCCACGCAAAAGCGAGGGCCCTGGCTTTTTTTTGGCCCGTCGCAAAAGCGACGGCCCTTGCTTTTGGCTGCTCCTCGCATGAACGAGGGCCCTGTCTTTTTGTTGCCCCTCGCAAGAAGGATGGGCCTTGCTTTTTGTTGCCCCTGACAGAAACGAGTGCTCTGGCATTTTATTTTCCCTCGCAACAACGATGGTCCTTCCTTTTTGCTGACCCTCACAAAAACGAGGACCCTGGCTTTTTGGTTGCCCTTCGCAAAAACGAGTGTACTTGCATTTTGTTGCCCCTCGCAAAAGGAACGGCACTTGCTTTTTGTTGCCCCTCCCAAAAACGACAGCACTTGCTGTTTGTTGCCCCTCGCAAAAACGAGGGACCTGACTTTTTGTTGCCCCTCGCAAAAACGCTGGCCCTGTCTTTTTGTTGCCCATCGCAAAAACGAGGGCATTTGCTTTTTGTTGCCCCTCGCAAAAACGGGGGCCCTGGCTTTTTGTTGCCCCTCGCACATACGACGGCCCTTGCTTTTTGTTGCCGCTCGCAAAAACGAGGGCCATGGCTTTTTGTTGCACATAGCAAAAACGACGGCCCTTTCTATTTGATGCCCCTGGCAAAAACGAGGGCCCTGGATTTCTGTTGCCCCTCACAAAAACGAGGTCGCTGTCTTTTTGTTGCCCCTCACAAAACCAACGGCCCTTGCTCTTTGTTGCCCCTCGCAAAAACGACGGCCCTTGCTTTTTGTTGCCGCTCGTAAAAACGAGGGCCCTGGCTT
Organism: Somniosus microcephalus; assembly: GCF_052327205.1. Classification (NCBI taxonomy): domain Eukaryota; kingdom Metazoa; phylum Chordata; class Chondrichthyes; order Squaliformes; family Somniosidae; genus Somniosus; species Somniosus microcephalus. The sequence continues at coordinate 20,823,611 of NW_028225186.1, read as the reverse complement.
TTTGTTGCTCCTAGCAAAAAGGACGGCCCTTGCTTTTTGATGCCCCTAGCAAAAACGAGGGCCCTGGATTTTTGTTGCCCCTCGCAGAAACGACGGCCCTTGATTTTTGTTGCCCTTAGCAAAACCGAGGGCCTGGCTTTTTGTTGCCACTTGCAAAAACGAGGGCACTGGCTTTGTGTTGCCCCTCGCAAAAACGAGAGCACTTGCTTTTTGTTGCCCTTCGCAAAAACGAGGCAGCTGGCTTTTAGTTGCCCCTCGCAAAAACGATGGCCCTGGCTTATTGTTGCACATCGAAATAACGAGCGCCCTTACTTTTTGTTGCACCTCGCAAAAACGACGGCGCTTGCTTTTTGTTGCCCCTCGCAAAAAGGAGGGCGCTTGCTTTTAGTTGCCTCTCACAAAAACGAGGGCCCTTGCTTTTTGTTGCCTCTCGCAAAAACGGGGGCACTGGCTTTTTGTTGCCCCTCGCTCATACGACGGCAATTGCTTTCTGTTGCCCCTTGCAAAAACGAGGGCACTGGCTTTTTGTTGCCCCTCGCAAAAACGAAAGCCATTGCTTATTGTTGCCCCTCACAAAAACGAGTGCCCCGGTTTTTTGTTGGCTGTTTCAAAAACGAGGGCCCAGGCTTTTTCTTGCCCCTCACAAAAACGCTGGCCCTTGCTTTTTGTTGCCCATCGCATTTACTCAAACCCTCTCGCTACGAAGGCCAGCACACCATTTGTCTTCTTAACCGCCTGCTGCCTAATAAAGGAAAGTGTCCCCTAGGACTTTTTAGCCAATAATCTAAACAGAAACTGCTGGAAATATTCAGAAGCTCATCTGATATAAAAACAGAAAATGCTGGAAATATTCAGCAGGCAATCTGAAATAAAAACAGAAAATGCGGGAAATATTCTGCAGGCAATCTGAAATAATGACTTATTGAATATTTCCAGCACTATTTGTTTATATTTCAGATTCCATTTTCCGCAGTCTTTTGCTATTGCCTTCTTAGCCACCTTATCTACCTGCACTGCTAACTTCATGGACCTGTGGACATGCACTCCAATATCCCTCTGTTATTTTATGCTTCTCAATATCCTACCATTTATTGTGTATTCCTTTGCCCTTTTAGCCCTTTCCTAATGCATTACCTCTCACTTCTACGAATTGAATTCCATTTGCCACTTTTCTGCACACCTGACCAATTCATTGATAACGTCCTGCAGTCTGGAGCTTTCTTCCTCACTAACAACCACATGGACAATTTTTATATAACATCTGCAAACTTCTTAACCCAAATTGAAGTCTAAATCAGTGATATATAAAACAATAAGCAAGGGCCCTAGTACTGAGCACTCCCGATTCCCTCCCACAAAAAGTAGTTGTTGCTAGATCATTTAATGATTGTATATCTGAGATCGATAGACTTTTGCTAGACCAGGGAATATAATAGACTTGTTTTACAAAATCGTTATTAATGTAATTATACTTTAATAATGATGGTGAATGTGCCACACCTGGTGGGTGAATTTGCACGGTGCATGTTAGAACATCTGCTTCTTTACAGACAACTGAAGGCTGCCTGTGGTTCATCAATTTGGAAGTTCCTAACCAACAGCTTTTTTAGACTGAATGATGCCAACGACTTGCTTCTCCCAGTACAAAAGTGATTCATTTTGTGTGTGTTTAAAAGGAATCAACTGTCAGTCCCGGACCATTCTGTGTCTGTTTAAAAGGGATGTGATGTCAGTCCCGGATCATTCTGTTTCTGTTTGAAAGGGGTGTGCTGTCTGTCCCGGATCATTCTGTGTCTGTTTAAAAGGGGTGTGATGTCAGTCCCGGATCATTCTGTGTCTGTTTAAAGGGATGTGATGTCAGTCCCGGATCATTCTGTATCTGTTTAAATGGGATGTGCTGTTCGTACAGATTATGTCTGTCCCGGGCCATTTCAAAATCTTGAGCGGCCTATTCAGAGCAGACAAAGGCTCGAAGGTCTAACTGGCATTGTGCTGCTCCTATTTCTTATGTTCTTATGTTATGTTAAGTAGATAGACAGAATCTGTTCTGATTGCCAGAAGGGTCGAGAGGCAGAGGACACAGATTTAACGTGATTTGCAGCAGAAACAAAGGCGACATGTGGAAAAACTTTTTTACGCAGCGAGTAGTTAGTAACTGGAAAGAGTGGTGGAGGCAGATTCAAACGCAGCCTTCAAAAGGGAACAGGATAAGTACCTGACTGAGCAAAACTTGCAGAGCTACGGGGCACGGGCAGGTGTGCGGGTGGGACTAGCTGAAGTGCTCGTGCAGAGAGCCAACACGGGCTTGATGGACCGAATGGCCTCCTTCTGTGCTGTAACCAGTCTATGATTCTATGATTCTATGATCATTCTGTATCTGTGTCTGTTTCAAAGAGATCTACTTTCAGCTGGGGTATCTGATTGGTTGCGGCGTTCGTTTCGAAATTCAATGTGATTTAGGTGCGATGGTTTGAACCCTGTTCAAAGCAGATTTGTTCATTAATTTGAAATATAAAAGCACTTCATAATTTTAAAGAATTTTAAAGATCATCCTCAACCTCCTGTTCCAAAGAAAAGAACGCCAGCCTGTTGTGACTTTCCTGATATTTATGCCCTCTCGGTTCTAGTATCATCCTTCTCAATCTTCTTTGCATCTTCGTCAGTTCTCTATATTTATTTGTAAAATGGAGACCAGAGCTGCATGCAGTATCCTAAGTGCTGTCTAAGCGTGGTTACATATAAATTCTCTGCTTATGAATGGACAAGTTTAACCGTGCTTTGTGTGCTGGTTGCTACAGGAATTTAGGACAGAGAGAGAGAGAGAGAGAGAGAGCGTAAGAGAGAGAGAGAGAGAGAGAGATACAGAGATTGAGAGAGAGAGAGAGACAGAGACAGAGAGTGAGAGACAGACAGTGAGACAGAGAGAGACAGAGCGTGAGAAAGTATCCTCCAGACTCAAAGGAAAGCCGTAAACAATGCATGCAGGGCAGAACTAGGCCAATATCCATTAATAATCATTATCAAAAAAGAGCCACCAAATTTTGGAAACATCTAGAAATGAGCAACCCCCAATGCTATCATTACGAAGCCCTGAAATGCCAAGAGAGGTCCATAAAGAAGAATACCCTCAGTCAACTAGTCCTGGGACTCAGTGAAGTAACTACTAACACTACTAACAATAACCAGCCCCAGGACAGTGACAGCATAACACAAAGAATTCGACCCAACACAATCGTCGCTAAGCAAAAGGAAAAATATCTGTCATATTGGGCAGAAACAACAAAAACCCAAAGCAAACTCAATTGCTACTTGGCCCTAATCAGACAATACAACATGGCTGATTACCTGACCATGGTAAAGGATAGCAAACTGAGAAAAACCTTAACAATGTACAGACTTAGTGAACATAGCCTGGCGATCGAAAAAGGTAGACACAGGCAGACCCGGCTACCAAGAGAGGACAGGATATGCTCTCACTGCAGTCAGGGAGTGGTGGAGACAGAGATGCACTTCCTCACAGCTTGTAGAAAATATCAGGGCATAAGGGAGAATTTCACAGAATCACAGAAACAGAATCACAGAAACCCCACAGTGCAGATAGAGGCCATTTCGGCCCATCGAGCCTGCACCGACACATATCCCACCCGATCCCTGTATTTAATCCCCCTAACACTAAGTGTCAATTTATCATAGACAATCAACCTAACCTGCACATCTTTGGACTGTGGGAGGAAACCGGAGCACCCGGAGAAAGTTTTCTACCCAAAATTCAGAAAAATGTGCCCGGATTTCAGAAATTTGAATGACGACCAAAAACTCCCATACCTACTAGGGGAAGAGAGAAATTGTATAACACTAGCGGCACACTATGTTACAGCTTGCCATAAACAGAGGGACAACCAATAAATATAAGAAAAGAGCATATATAAAGTATATGAAAGTATATTTATACACTCAGGGATATATCTGTTTATACACTGTGTGGATAGATCTGTATTTTTGTGAACAAACATGAAGTTTTTCGATGCTTTGGCAACATAAGATGTAACTTGTCATGCCAATAAAGCGATTTGAATTGAATTGAGAGAGTGAGAGGGAGATACAGAGAGTGAGAGAGAGAGAGAGACAGAGAGAGAGACAGAGAGTGAGAGACAGAGAGCGAGAGAGAGAGAGAGAGAGAGAGTGAGAGAGAGAGTGTGAGAGAGACAGAGACAGAGAGATAGAGAGAGAGACAGAGAGGGAGATACAGAGAGTGTGAGAGAGAGAGAGAGAGAAAGACAGAGAGTCAGAAACAGAGAGTGAGAGTGAGTGAGAGTCAGACACAGAGCGAGAGAGACAGAGACAGAAACAGAGATAGAGAGAGAGAGACAGAGAATCAGAGAGACAGAGAGAGAGAGAGCGAGATAGAGAGAAAGCGGGAGAGAGTGAGAGAGAGAGAGAGAAGAGAGAGAGTGAGGGAGAGAGAGTGAGAGGGACAGAGGAAGAGAGAGAGAGAAAGAGAGAGGGAGATACAGAGAGTGAGTGAGAGAGAGAGACAGAGAGTGAGACAGAGAGTGAGAGAGAGAGAGTGAGAGACGGACACAGAGAGAGAGAGAGAGAGTGAGAGAGAGAGAGACAGAGAGTGAGATACAAAGACAGAGAGTGAGACAAAGAGACAGAGAGAGAGAGAGAGAGAGAGGGAGGGAGAGCGAGAGCGTCACCATTTTGGTCAGGGTTCACTGGAGAAATGTAGTAGCAAAACCACTGGATTTTGGATTGATGGGATTAATTTACATGTCAAGTTCAATCATATTATCACAGTGTGAGACAGCGCAGAGGGAGGCCATTTGGCCCATCCTGCCTGTGATGGCTCTTTGGTGGAGTTATCCTGTTAGTAATACTCCCCTGCTCTTTCCCCATAGCCATGTACATTTTCCCTTCAAGTATTTATCCAATTCCCTTTTGAAAGTTACTACTGAATCTGCTTCCACCACCCATTCCAGATCATAACAACTCGCTGCTTAAAAATATATTTCCGCTTGTCGCTCTGGTTCTTTTGCCAACCACCTTAAATCTGTTTCCTCTGTTTACCAACACTTCTGCCTCTGGACACAGTTTCTCCTCTTTTACTCTACCAAAACCATCATGATTTTGAACACCTCTTAATGATGTCTGCTCTAAGGAGACCAATCCCTAATACGGGGGAGGGTGGATCCGGTAAGGGCAAGTTAATAATCTAAAGAGGAAAGTCAAGGCTGTAGAACAGAGCAGCGATTGGGGTAAAATCAAACAGATTCTGTCAGGAAGGGACAGAGAGTTTAAAAGCTGTAATAGGGCAGTACTGCCGAAGGCCACATTAGGGTAAAATAATAAAAAGTTAAAATTAAAGTCGCACCAATCAGTCATTCCACAACAGATGAATTAATGGCAAAAATAGAAATAATTGGCTTTGAACCAGTAGCCATTACTGAGACGTGGTTTTGGTGTAACCGAGGTTGGCAGCTAAATATTCTAGGGTGCTTGACCTTTAGAAACGATAGGCAAAATGTAAAAGGAGGCGGGTAGCCAGCGAATAAAGGGTGAGATAAAGGCAGTTGTGAGAAAATCCCAGAAAATCAGAATGTAGAATCCGTATGGCAGTAGCTTTGGAATAACAAATGTTAGAAAGCAGTGGTGGGAGTAGTTTAAAGCCCCCCTAACAGTAATCATGATGTTGGACAGATTTTACATCAGGAAATTAGAGGAGCATGTAAGAATGATGAGGCAATAATCATAGGAGACATTACTGTTCATGTAGACGGGACAAACAAAATTGACAGTAGTAGAATAGCGGACGAGTTCATTTCATTCGAGACAGTTTTTTAAATAATATTTCGAGGAAAGAACTAGGGAAAAGGTTAATTTCGATCTTGTTTTGTGCAATAAGACAGTGTTAATTTGTAAACTTATCGTGAAGGATCCTCTGGGGAAGATTACATAGAAACATAGAAGATACGAACAGGAGTAGGCCATTCAGCCCCTCGAGGCTGCTTCGCCATTCAATGTGATTATGGCTGATCATCCAAGATCAGTACCCGGTCCCTGCTTTCTCCCCATACCCCTTGATCCATTTAGCCTTAAGACATATATTCAACTCTTGAATATATTTAATGTTTTGGCCTCTACTGCCTTCTGTGGTAGAGAATTCCACAGGTTCAGCATTCACTGGGTGAAGAAATTCCTCTTCATTTCTTTCCTAAAAGGCTTACACCTTATCCTTAGACTCTGACCCCTGGTTCTGGACTGCCCGACCATCGGGAACATTCTCCCTGCATCTAGTCTGCCCAGCCCTGCCAGAATTTTAAAAATTTCAATGAGATCCCCTCTCATTCTTCTAAACTCCAGCGAATACAAACCCAATCGTACGTATCCCGCCTCATACGTCATTCCTGCCATCCCAGGTAACAGCCTGGTGATTTTTCGCTGAACTCCTTCCATGTCAAGAATATCCTTCCTTAGATAAGGCGACTAAAACTGCACCCAATACTCAATATCTGTCTTCACCAAGGCCCTGCACAACTGGCGAAATACATCCTTGTTCCTTTACTCAAACCCTCTCGCTACGAAGGCCAACCTACCATTTGGCTTCTGAACCACCTGCTGCACCTGCATGCTTACTTTCAGAGACTGGTGCAAAAGGACGCCCAGGTCTCATTGCACTTCCCCTTCTCCCAATCTATTGCCATTTATATACTAATCTGCCTTCCTGTTTTTGCCACCAAAGTGGATAACCTCGCATTTACCCACGTTATATTGCATCTGACATGCTTCTGCCCAATCACCCAACCTGTCCAAATCATACTGGAGTTTCTCGGCATCCTCCTCACAGCACACACGCCCACCCAGCTTTGTGTCGTCTGCAAACTTGGAGATATTACATCTAGTTCTCTCGTCCAGATCATTAATATATATTGTGAATAGCTGGGGTCCAAGGAACATTCCCTGCGTTACACCACTAGTCACTGCCACTCGGAAAAAGAGCCATTTATTCCAACTCTTTGCTTTCTGTCTGCCAACCAGTTCTCTATCCAAGTCAATACCTTGCCCCCAATCCCATGTGCCTTAATTTTACACGCTAATCTCTTATGCGGAACCTTATTGAAAGCATTTTGAAATTCCAAATACACCACATCCACTGGTTCTCCCTTATCTATTTTACCAGTTTCGTCCTCAAAAAATTCCAGTAGATTAGTCAAGCACGATTTACCTTTAATAAATCCATGTTGACTTCGGCAGGCCCGGTCACGTTTTTGCAAGTGCTCTGCTATTACATCCTTTATAATGGACTCTATCATTTTCCCTTCTACCGATGTCAGGCTTACCGGTCTGTAATTCCCCGTTTTCTCTCTACCACCCTTTTTGAACAGTGGGGTAACATTAGCTGCCAGCCCATCCATGGGAACTGTTCCAGATTCTATCGAATTTTGGAAGATGACCAGCAATGCATCTAGTATTTCTAAGGCCACTTCCTTAAGTACCACAGGATGTACGTTATCAGGTCCTGGGAATTTATCGGCCCTCAATCCCATCAATTTCCCTAATACTATTTCCCTACAATTACAGATTCCTATCGTTTCCTCCCACGGTGGTATAGTGGTTAGCACTGTTGCCTCCCAACGTCAGTGGACCCTGGTTCGAATCTGGCTTCGGGCGACTGTCTGTGTGGAGTTTGCACATTCTCCCTGTGTTTGTGTGGGTTTGTTCTGGTTTCCTACCACAGTCCAAAGATGTGTGGGTTAGGTTGATTGGCTATGATAAATTGACCCTTAGTGTTAGGAGGATTAAAGACGTGGGGTTATGGGGATAGGGTGGGATATGTGTTGGTGAAGGGGTTACAGGAATCGTGTCTGGTGCCAGTGTCCCAGGAAGCAAAACCCATTTCTCCCACACCAGTCTTTGAGCCACGCATTTAATTCTCTAATTTTATTTCTCCTAGCCAAATTCGCTCGTGGCTCAGGTAATAATCCATAGATTATTATCCTTGAGATTCTTTTTTTTTAATTTGACCCCTAGCTGCTCATACTCCTTTAACAGAACCGGCTTCTTAGTCCTATCTACGTCGTTTGTAACAACATGGACCACGACAACTGGATCCAACCCCTCCCACTGCATGTTTCTTTCCAGCCCAGAGGAGATGTCCTTAACCCTGGCACCGGGTAGGCAACACAGCCTTCGGGACTCTCGCTCTCAGCTGCAGAGAACTCTATCTATTCCCCTAATAATAATATCCCCTACCACTACAACCAATAAGGTCATGGCTGATCCTCTACCTCAACTGTTAATTACCGACCTCGCTCCATATACCTTGATCCCCGTAATGTACAAATACATCTCGATTAGGAATGTTCTCAACGACTGAACAGCCACAGCCCTCTGGGTAGAAAATTCCGAAGTTGCACAACCCTTAGAATGAAGAAATTTCTCCTCATCTCAATCCTAAATGGCCGGCCCCTTATTCTGAAAATTAGACCCCTAGTTCTTGACTCCATAGCCATGGTAAAAAGCCTCTTAGCATCCGCCCAGTCAAGCCCTGACAGAATTTATATGTTCTTCCTTCGTACAGTCTGCTGAGTTCATTTCACCACAGATAACAATGATTACCTGGATGAACAAGCAGCAGGAAATAGAATGCAGCCGCAGAGTTATTCTCCAACCATATTCTCTGACAGGCACGCGGCCGTATAAAGGGACAAAAGCAGCACACGAGAGAAACGGCGACTTGAATCCCATTCGTAGTGTGGAATTGCCCCAATTTGGTGAACGCCATATGAAGCAGCAATTTGAATCAGACATTGCACTTCATTTCAGTCTCAAAACGGTAAGCGATCACACACTGCAAACCACACGCAAAAAGAAAAGCACAAGGCCCATGCAAGTTACTAAACCGCATTCAAAAGCAGCAACCAAATCAGTTCGCGTCAAAGATTTTGTGATTAGAAATTCATATCTCTGGCATTTGGCTGAAAACAATAGATTGCAGGGGCTGCTCGCTTCTCGGCCGCGGCGCCAGCGACAGGAACAAGTCATCCGCTCACAGCCGAGACGATTGTGACAAAGCAGGTCAATCCTCAGGCCCTGATTGAACACGTTCAATTGGGGCATTCTCGCGCCGCTCTATGTGAATGAATAGTTGTCGACACGTGCGGGGCGATGCATGGAAGCAGCAGTTGTCTGGCAATTGCTATTGTTTCAAGCTTTCCGTTCTAATCCATGTAAGTGTAAACCTGAGGAAAGTGTAGAAAATGGATTATGTGCTGTGGCCGATTTTCCTGCTGTATTTTCATGCAAGAACGCTGCACTTGGAATATTGGTATAAGGGAAGTAGAATATCCAGGCTGCCTGGCAGAAGACTGATCGATGAAGTGATTGTTTCCATTGGAAGCAGGAAGGCAACAGCAGTATGCTCACCATTGTTAATTTCACGGAATCAACGACTCCATTTTTATACAATAGGTAAGTTTACAAAAATGAAAAGCTGCTCACGTCCCTGGGTGGGTTCGAACCACCAACCTTTCAGTTAACAGCCGAACGGGCTGGCCCCATTGCACCACAAAGAGATACGAGAATGATTTGCAATTTGAATTATTCCACAGGAACCCAAGTGATTATGTGCCAGAGCGGTCACGGCAGAGGCACCGAGTTCGCAGCAAATGAGAAGCTGCGTAGGTCAAATCCATTTTTGGCGTAGTCGTGGCCGAGTGCTTAAGGTGATGGACTAGAAATCCGTTGGGGTTTCCCCCGGAGTTTCGAATCCTGCCGATTACGAGAACGTCGTCTCAAATGACCAGTTTTAACTTAATTGTAACTGCTGCGTTTCGGTTCCTGTGCCGAGACTCAAAGTTACAATCAAACAACGATTCAATCAGAAAGTATAACAAGCACTTCACCCCATGGCATCATGAGAGGCCTAGGCCACAGTAGAAAACTACATTGTTTAATGCTTTTGAAACCGTGAAAGCAATTTCAACCATCGAAAATATTCATTTTGCAACCCATTGAAGAAAATGCACGTCGTCCGTGCAGCCATCTTCCAGTTGATGCTGCTTCCTACGGCGATGCTTATTTAATAAACTAAGCCAGACAAGCCACAGTTCTCAACCCCGCCGGCCAAAATCGGTACATTAGATCATGAGAAATAGGAGCAGGATTTTGCCATTCAGCACTCGATCCTTCTCCGCCATTCAATATGATCATGGCTGGTCCTCCACTCAACTGAAAATTACCAACCTAGCCCCATTTACTTTGATTTTCGTAATCACAGAAATCACACAGTACAGATAGAGGCCATTTCGGCCCATCGAGCCTGCACCGACACATATCCCACCCTATCCCCATAACCCCCCTAACACTAAGGGTCAATTTTTATCATGGCCAATCAACCTAATCTCGCACATCTTTGGACTGTGGGAGGAAACCGGAGCACCCGGAGAAAACCCACGCAAACACAGGGAGAATGTGCAAACTCCACACAAACAGTCACCCGAGGCCGGATTCGAACCCGGGTCCCTGGCGCTGTGAGGCAACAGTGCTAACCACTATGCCACCATGCTGCCCTCATAATGTCCAAATGTCCATAATGTCCAAATCCATCTCGGTTAGGAATGTACTCAACGACTGAAGAGCCACAGCCCTCTGCGATAGAAAATTCCAAAGATACACAACCCGTAGAATGAAACAATTTCTCCTCATCTCAAAACTAAATGATCCATAGTTCGGGACTGCACAGCCAGGGTAAACAGCCTCTCAGCATCCACCCAGTCAAGCCCAGAAACAAATTATATGTTCTTCCTGCGTAGATTCTGCTGATTTCATTTCACCACAGAAAAGAATGTTGAACTTGATGGACAACCAGCAGGAAATACAATGCAGCCGCAGATTTATTCTCCAGCCATATTCCCTGACACGCACGCGGCCGTATAAAGGGACAAAAGCAGCACACGAGATATTTGAATCCCGTTCGTAGTGTCGAATTGCCTCAATTTGACCGAACACCATATGAAGCAACAATTTGAATCAGACATTGCATTTAATTTCAGTCTCAAAACGTTTAGCAATCACACACTGCAAACCATACACCAAAAGAAAAGCACATGTCCCGTGCGAGTCACTAAACCACATTCAAATACAGCAACCAAATCCGTTCGTGTCAAAGATTTTTTGATTACAAATTCATACTTCTAGCATTTTGGCTGAATACAAGAGATTGGAGGTGCTGCTCGCTTCACGGCCGCGGCGCCAGTGACAGGAACCAGTCATCCGCTCACAACCGAGTCCTCCAACATCCTGGAGCTGCTTGTGACGGAGCTGTTCATTCCTCAGGCCCTGATTGGACACATTCAATGGGGGCGTTCTCACGCCGCTGTATGTGAATGAATGGTTTTTGTCACGTGATCAGGGTGCGGGGCGATAAAAGGAAGCTGAAGTTGTCTGGCAATTGTTATTGTTTCAATTTTTTCCATTCGAATCCATGTAAGTGTAAAACTGAAGAAAGTGTAGAATTTCTCCTCATCGCAATCCTAACTGGCCGGCCCATTATTCAGAAATGTTGAACCCTAGTTCGGGACACCACAGCCAGGGTAAGCAGAGTCTTCGCATATGCTCAGTCAAGCCCGGAAAGAATTTATATGTTCTTCCTTCGTTCAGCCTGCTGATATCATTTCATCACAGAATTTTTTTTTAACTTGATGGATACTGTGGGATTGCAAAATTATGCCTGTGAGCCGAAGCCTGAATCCTCCAGTCTCTAACACATATAGCATTAGGCTGTAATACTCGAAATTATATTTAAAGGATGATTAGCTTTACATTATTGAGAGATATAGGTACTAAAAGTGTACATGTAGCATCTCGATAGCTGCAAAGCATGATTGGATGCTTGACCATTATATAGTAACTCTTTCTAGCTAGTACTGTAGAATATCTGACCAAAGCAGATTCGTCAGACTGCAGGCCGCCACCCCACGTATTTCCAAACATTCGGGAACGTTGTTATCAGCTTTACAGAAGCAGTGTTCAACATAGCTTGCCCTTCTAAGAGATAAGGAGAACGAGCCACTGAATATGTGGTTTTTTGGTTTGTTTGCTCGATGGTTATTGGAGACACATGTCCTTTTTCGAGTTACAAACCTTCAGGCACTAGCTCCTACTGTAGAATTGGGTTATACAACATTTATGAGAGAATTCCCTAAAATCCCACAAGTTGTGGCCACCAAGGTAACACTAAATGGAATTAGCCATTTATGTGACAATCCTTGCTTCAAACACATTATCTCCCTTTGGAATGTTTGCTCGATGCTCGAGCTGACATTGTTTATCCCAACAATCTTTTCTCGAGAGATTAATGAAGTAACTGCACATCCCCAGGGCTAGCACAGTAACACCAGGGGTGATAAGCATGGTTGCAGCCTTGCTGAAAGCTACTTTGTGGAAACTCAATGTCTGGAAACTATGCGCTTACTGATAAGAAGTAACTACAACTAGTGTGAGATGTTTAGTGTCACTGACAGTTGAGTGACAACCGCGTCATCCAATAAGAGAGTAACTGCAGTGACACTGATTGTATGTGTACGTCCACATTTTGTAACCGGTGGGTGTTGCCCATTGAAAGGTATAAACATGTTGTATTGCAGCTTTTCCTTTGAGAGTTAGCTGCGAGCTTGAGGAAGCTAGCCTCTCTCCCTTTGTGCACACGGCCTCCCGGTCGTTTTCTAATAAACTTTAACTTCATCAGCAGTTCCGTCTCCCCATCTGGTTTTGCTCCGAAAATTCGTGTCTAACAGTTGGTGTCAGAAGAGGGATACTGTGCTTCAGGTAGGACGCTCAAACGGGTCCTGTATTGAAGGGTGGAAGTTGACGTAATGGGTTCACCCCTGTGCGCCAGACAGAGACGTGTCCTGTATAAAGCCCTTGAGGGCAACGTCTGTAGGCCTATGGAATTGAGATGTGCGTCTCGGCAGAAAGGGGCTAGGCTCGCCATTGGAGACAGGGTTTTGCAGAAGCACCTGCCACAGTATTAAAATTATCCATGTAGTTAATTTATTCCTCACGGAGATCACGGATTGAAGTAATTGACTAGACCTGAATGTATATTTCTGATTTCGAGTCTAAGCTGATACGTTTGTGCCGATTAAAGTATAAGATTAGTGTGAAGGAAGCAAGTTAAAGTATAAGATATAGCATAACGATATACGTAACGATAGACATGGGTGACGAGGGGAAAGCCTTTTCTGTGGACGTTCCGACTATGGCCACCAGTGTCACGTTTGTTAAACGGGTCTAAGAGGCTAATTTAAAATACCAAAGTGAAATGATCAGGAATGGGTGGAAAGAAAAATTCCGGTAGCTGATCAAATAACTGACTCAGAATTTCCCACTATAGATCGAACCATCCAAATAAGTGGGGCTAGTGGAGAAAGCGCAATCCTCCATCAGATTTTTCCGATTCCTCTGCAATTATCCCCAGGAAGCCGCAGCTGGTGCATCACTCTTTGGGTAGGCCCCAACAGCGAGGGCCTGATTTTAGGTATAAATGTCCTGCACCAGATAGAGGCAAATTTGCTGCTAAGTGTCCACCTATTGGAAGTAGGGGGCGGGGGGGGGAGATTTCCCTTCCATGAATATAAAGCCCGACAATGCTGAGTACAAGCCCCCCTCCCGGTTAAGTGCGGGTAGTCCGAGGAAGGACCATGGGGGAGAGTTTGTGAGACGTACCCTCTCACATGGGCGCAGAAAGGACCATGGGGGAGAGTTTGTGAGACGTACCCTCTCACATCGGTGGAGGAAGGACCATGGGGGAGAGTTTGTGAGACTTACCCTCTCACATAGGCGGAGGAAGGACCATGGGGGAGGGTTGGTGAGACTTACCCTCTCACATGGGCGGAGGAAGGACCATGGGGGAGAGTTTGTGAGGCTTACCCTCTCACATGGGCGGAGGAAGGATCTTGGCGGAGAGTTTGCGAGGCTTACCCTCTCACATAGGCGGAGGAAGGACCATGGGGGAGAGTTTGTGAGACTTACCCCCTCACATAGGCGGAGGAAGGACCATGGGGGAGAGTTGGTGAGACTTACACTCTCACATGGGCGGAGGAAGGATCATGGGGGAGAGTTTGTGAGACTTACCCTCTCACATGGGTGAAGGAAGGATCTTGGCGGAGAGTTTGCGAGGCTTACCCTCTCACATGGGTGGTGGAAGGACCATGGGGGAGAGTTTGTGAGACTTACCCTCTCACATGGGCCATCCACAAATTAGACTGTGGCAGAGCGGAGATGGAACCAGTTAGCGTCCACGGTCCCTAGCACGAAGCCCACCGACAATACCCCCTCTGATCAAAAGCTCAGTGGGCTGCAGATTCTTTAGTAGTAGACTTATTAGAAACCTTTGTAGTGACAAAGACCCGCTCCCATACCAACTCCCTGGTATGGCTAGTGCAGAAACCAGATGCATCCTGGAGAATGACCATTGATTAAAAGGCACGGAATCGGAAACTCCCAAGCTCCATGCCTTAGTGGCGAAAACCGCCACTATATTAAATGGCCTCCACCCAGCCCTGTCCATATTCATGGCACTGGACATCCAAAAAGGATTTGGGACATGTCCTTTGGATCCCGGATCCCAAGAGCACTTTTCTTTCACTGTCTGGTCCACCCGGTATACTTGGACCCGGTTGCATCAGGGATTTCACTATTTTTCACGCGAGCCTGGAGACGGCTCTACAGCCAGCATTAGCAGATACCCGAATGCAAGATTCCGCCTGTCTTCAATATGTAGATGACATTTAGATGACATTCTCATTGGTGGTCCCTCGCCCTCAGCTCATCTGGACGCCCTGACATGTGTCCTGTAGACTTTAGTTCTAGGTGTGTTCAAACTGAATCAGATCAAAACTCAGATGGGCTTCCTCGGATTACCTACCTTGGTCAGATCATCTCCCCAGAGGGTAGGACTCTGACCCCCAAAAGGATTCAAGCACACATTGGTCAGTCCGTCCTGATGGGCAGTAGTAGGCCCATCAGGACAGGCCCTCTCCCAAGGGGCTTGGGGATAGGAGGAGCCCAGCTGGCGGAAATCACCGCCCTCACTAGAGCCCTTCAGTTGGCAGGAGGAGAAACCGCAAATTTCTATACAGACAGCCAATATGCCTACAATTCGTCCACGATTACTCCCGCCAGTGGCAGCAGCGGGGATATTTGACTACTTTAGGCAACACTATTAAATATGCTTCCTCAATCTCTGAACTCCTTCGGGCAGCGGATGGCCCCACGCTGGGGGCGGTAATCAAGTTTCGCGCCAACCAGGCAGGGGAGACACCAGAAATCCAGGGTAACTGAGCCGCCGATTTGGCCGCCCGACGGGCCTCGTTGGCTCTCCCTGTGAAAGCCCTTAGACCTAAGGACGTAGTACGAGCTGAAGAGACTTCTGTGGCCGACGATTTACCGAACGATACGCTCCTAACCACGTACCCTTCGGAGTCCCCTGAGAATATACAGTTTTGTGTGGGTGAGGGAGCGTACAAAGACCCACGTGGGTTTTGGCATCACGAGACCCAGTACATGGTTCCTACATCGATTCGACGCACCCTGATACAATCTTACCACGAGCCCGCGCATGTGGTGGGTTATAAGTTATATTACATTATAGCTGACACCTGATGGTGGCCAGCATGGCCAGAGAGATCCACGAGTCTGGGCGCCTATGTCTACCTTGTCTCCAAACATTAATCAGTACGTATGGGGCACGCCCGGCTGCCCAGCGGACCTTGTACACACTTACAAATGCATTTCGCAGGACCCCTACCCCCAAGCGGTGGTTATAACCATGTCTTTTTAGTCATCGACATTTTTACCCGTTGTGTCGAGGCCTTCCACATTAGGAGGAATACAGCCGAAGCAGCTGCGAAAATCCTAGTGATGGAAGTCATTCCCCGATGGGTGGTGCCTTACCATATAGTGTGCGATCAGGGAACCCACTTCAGCGGCAAGACATAGACATAGACATAGACATAGAAGATAGTAGCAGGAGTAGGCCATTCGGCCCTTCGAGCCTGCTCCGCCATTCAACGAGATCATGGCTGATCATCCAAACCCTAGCACCCGGTCCCTTCAACGACAGCCATCCCACCCAAGCCCTATCCCTGTAACCCCACGTATTTAATCCCCCCTAACACTAAGGGTCAATTTTTATCATGGCCAATCAACCTAACCCGCACATCTAGGCTTTAGCCCTCCTGGGGGTTTGACAGCGGTTCCACATCACTTACCATCCGCAATCCTCAGGAATTGTGGAACGGACGAACCATACTTTAAAACAGTCTGTGACTGAGGCCATTTTACAGACCGGAAAGTGGTGGCACGCAGCCCCCCCGCCATTCTTTGGGGCATACAAGCCATGCCAGCCAAATGCCCTGGCTTAACTCCGTTCGAACTAATGACTGGATGTGCTGTTATGTTACCCCAAGACGCACCCCCTCAGCGTACGGTGGCACTTCCTAATTCCAGACACATTTCCTGACATATCTACGCTTGATCAGTGAGGCCAATCAGACCAACGACTTCCGGGTTCAACACTTACAGGAGGCACATGATGCCAAAAGACAAAGGGGAATTTGGGAAGCGCCTGCTCGAGTAGGACAGAGGGTGATGTTTAAGCAACCGGTTCGAAGGGCCTTTGAGCCATGGTTGCATGGGCCCTTCCATATCCTCCTAAGTACAGGAACATCCTTTTGCCTACAGGAAAAATTGGGTGTAAGGTGGAGAAACTGGAGGCAGACCAAGCCGGCGATGAAGCCCTGGGAAGAGATTTCCCCATCTCTTGGGGACCCTATGATTAAAAGGAAATAATAACGAGTATAACCTGTCTTTTCTCCCATTTATTTGATCTGGACCGGATTTTGAAGGACTAATTCGATTCTTCGTGTTACTATTTTACCTGACTCTTTCTTACAGATGTGCGGACCCGACCTCATTACTGCCACCACTTCCGGGGATGTCGAACTTTCTACGGTCCAGTTTTTTGAATTAACCCGAGATCCTGCGCGCTCTAGAGTTCCGATTATCTCCCTCTTGTGGTAGGACTACCAGACCCCTCTTTCTACATCTCAACAGAACTCAGAAAATTTTATTTACCCTACCCAGCGCAGTGGAGATAGACCGGTTCTGAGACACAGCTGCTCTTTGGGAACTGCTGGTGTCGGGACTGGAGGACCTTCCCGAGGGGATATCCATCCCCTTTTATAGGCCCTCCTGCCTCCGAAGGAAGGCAGTGTAACCTCTCTTCACAGTTTTCTGTCCGACGGCTCCTTACCCTCACCGAATTATGATAAGTCACGTAAGTTACATTGAGCCACTGTCACAAGGCCACCTCCCCCATCTCAATGCCACGTATGAAGTAGCCTTAACCACGCTCCAGCCTTGCGCACACAGCTAATAGCAGGACAGATCAAAAGGGGGCCAGAGACTGACAGAGGGTCAGAGGGAGAGAGAGAGAGGGAGCGCCTGCTAGTTACCACAAGCTAGTGCTGAGTCGGCTAAACGAACTGGACCTCTTATGTCTGGCGGTGGTATAGGATAACGATGGGGTGGCTTATCTTGGTAATGATAGGGTTACTGTTCAGCAAATCAACAACACTCACCACGGCACTGGTGTTCTGCGTCGACCAGCCGGGAGCCCACATTTTCTGTGGGATGACCACTGGTCCACACAAAACACACATGGGACGTTGGGACACCTTATGGACACCCACCCCAGAGAAATGTCAAACTTTTGGGATTACAGAATAATACGAGGAGCCCGAGCTACCACTTCTGTTTGACTGCTACTGGAGTGACACCCCCACCCCCCCGCCCCCATTAGTTTCCATGACACCATCCCCCCCGGAGCGCGAGCCACTGACTTGCCCCCCCCAAGATGGAGGGACCTTCTAGTGGCAGGTGTTCACCCGTACTGGGGATATCTTGTATGATAACGTGCATCATGAAGTAGTGTCAGTGGTGCTGAACCTGGCCAACACCGCCCCGCCTGCTTGGTGTTCACCACAAACTCAACAGTTATACCAGCGCCTTTTAACAAAGGTATTGAAACAAGGCACGGATCGTAGCGGAGGCAGATACAGACAGAAAAGCCGGTGGGTTTGCCGACGTAACAGGTCTTTAGTTAATGATGCAGCGACGGTCTTTAACACTGACACATCAATTGTTAACACCATTGACCTGGCTACCATAGATCAGAAGGTCCGGGATCTGGGTTCCCGCATTAAAGCCATCTTACAAGAGCAGAATTAGAATGAGGGCCAAGAGTTAAAGGAGGACCAGGTATTAACCGTATACCTCGAGGATATAGCTAATGTATTAGACACACACGTGCAGACTATAAATAAGATAATTAAAGTGGAATACAATGCCTCACAGCAGGCAGCAGCAAACGACATTTGCAGCACATATGGGAATTTGATAGTGGAGCAAACCCGAGAAAACTTGGTACAAATACATGCGTGGGAGGGACCCTTGTGGATTACCAACCAACAGTTATAAGGGCCCTTGAGTCGCGGACATGCTGGGGTGGGTGTGCCCAAACATCTCTTAAGTAGCCTCAATATGTCAGTTTGTCAATTCCGAGCCATGGTTCGGGTATACCCCACGCATGTCGAATGCAAACCAGACGGGGGGGGCGGTTCTCTGTTTAGTTTTGGTCGTCCCGTTGATGACACTGGAGACACAAGGAGGGGAGGTATATCTGGTACAAAATATTGCTTTACTAAAAAATGGCATACATATATCTTACCACAATATGTTAAATTACGCAGGGATGGTGAAACGAAACCAGATGTGTATCAAGCTGGAAGGATGTGTCACCAGATATGCCATCATCATGTGCCCGTATGGAATCTGCCAAAGCCCGCAAGCCCAATGTGGTTTCAATAACACAAGCATGGAGATTAACTGCACCATGGAGGCATTGGACGTAGCCTCGAAGCCCAGCCACGTGGCATACGCCAGCAAAGGCGAATACTGTGTAATGACCAACTTGGAGACGTTTGAGTATACAAATCTAAGTTGCAACATCCCCAGTCCAGAGTTTTGCTTACACCAGCCGTTCCAGTATGGATTGGACACGAGGAGTTGGTGGACATACACCAGTTTAATATTTACTCTGTTCAAGTGTCAGAAGACATCAAGTATGGATTGTGATATTATATCAACACCTTTGAGTATCCTATACCCCTACTGCCCGAACACCTGAGGCAGTTACGGAAGGGGATACGGCTCTCCCAAAATGTGTAATACACTCTGCAACAACGGAACACAGATTTGAAGAAAGACATCGATGCGATCAATGTGACCACAAGGGTGGATGACATTTGGGACTGGGGACTAAAAATACAGATCAATGCATGGATCCGACTGATTTCACATGTATTAGTCGTGGTGCAGTTAGTAATTGTCCAGACCTTGTTATGTATGACATGCAGGTAATCTAAACGGACTCGGGCGACACAAATTGCAAAACAAGTGGTTAAAACTATTAATGCTTGTACTGCTCCTACTGCAAGCGTTTCAGATGATGACTTTAACAACTTGTTCGAAAGATCGTGTGTATGTATCATGAAGTAATCATATAATGAATCGGGGAATGCCTAAACATTAACTTTACTCATCTGATGCATATTTGTTGCCTCGATGGTTGGCCACCCCGATAGCTACACACCAGTGTCAGTGTAGGAGTAACAATCGGACAGGAGAGACACCGTCATATCTAGTGTCAGTATAAGGGTAACAATAGGACAGGAGGGACACTATCAAATCTAGTGCCAGTGTATGGGTAACACTGGGACAGGAGGGTCACTGTCATATCTAGTGTCAGTGTAGGGGTAACAATCGGACAGGAGAGACACCGTCACATCTAGTGTCAGTGTAATGGTACCAATCGGACAGGAGGGACACCGTCATTTCTACTGACAGTGCAAGGTTAACAATCGGACAGGTGGGACACTGTCACATCTAGTGTCAGTGTAAGGGCAACAATCGGACAGGAGGGACACTCTCAAATCTAGTGTCAGTGTAAGGATAATATTCGGACAGGAGGGACACTGTCATATCTAGTGCCAGTGTAAGGGTGACATTCGGACAGGAGGGACACCGTCATATCTAGTGTCAGTGTAAGGGTGACACTGGGACAGGAGGGGCCCGGTCACATGTAGTGTCAGTGTAAGGGTAACAATCGGAAAGGAGGGAAACTGTCATATCTAGTTTCAGTGTAAGGGTGACACTGGGACAGTAGGGGCCCGGTCACATGTAGTATCAGTGTAAGGGTAACAATCGGACAGGAGGGACACGGTCATATCTAGTGTCAGTGTGAGGGTAACAATCGGACAGCAGGGACATTGTCACATCTAGTGTCAGTGTAAGTGTAATAATCGGGCAGAAGGGGCCCGGTCATATCTACTGTCATTGTAAGGGAACAATCTGACAGAAGGGGCCCGGTCATATCTAGTGTCAGTGTAAGGGTAACAATCGGGTAGGAGGGACACTCTCATATCCAGTGTCAGTGTAAGGGTAACAATCGGACAGGAGGGACAATCTCAAATCTAGTGTCAGTGTAGGGGTAACAATCGGACAGAAGGGACACTGTCATATCTTGTGTTAGTGTAAGGGTAACCATCGCACAGGAGGGACACCATCATATCTAGTGTCTGTGTAAGGGTAACAATCGGACAGGAGGGACACTGTCATATCTAGTGTCAGTGTAATGGTAACAATCGGACAGGAGAGACACTGTCACATCTAGTGTCAGTGTAATGGTAACAATCGGACAGGAGGGACACCATCATTTCTACTGTCAGTGCAAGGGTAACAATCGGACAGGAGGGACACTGTCACATCTAGTGTCAGTGTAAGGGCAACAATCGGACAGGAGGAACACCGTCATATCTAGTGTCAGTGTAAGGGTAACAATCGGACAGGAGGGACACTCTCAAATCTAGTGTCAGTGTAAGGGTAATAATCGGACAGGAGGGACACTGTCATATCTAGTGCCAGTGTAAGGGTAACATTCGGACAGGAGGGACACTCTCAAATCTAGTGTCAGTGTAAGACAAACCATCGGACAGTAGGGACACCATCACATCTAGTGTCAGTGTAAGGGTAACAATCGGACAGGAGGGACACCGTCATATCTCATGTCAGTGTAAGGGTGACACTGGGACAGGAGGGGCCCGGTCACTTGTAGTGTCAGTGTAAGGGTAACAATCCGACAGGAGGGAAACCTTCATATCTAGTGTCAGTGTAAGGGTGACACTGGGACAGGAGGGGCCCGGTCACATGTAGTGTCAGTGTATGGGTAACAATCGGACAGGAGGGACACGGTCACATCTAGTGTCAGTGTGAGGTTAACAATCGGACAGGAGGGACATTGTCACATCTAGTGTCAGTGTAAGTGTAACAATCGGACAGTTGGGGCCCGGTCATATCTACTGTCAGTGTAAGGGTAACAATCAGGTAGGAGGGACACTCTCATATCTAGTGTCAGTGTAAGGGTAACATTCGGACAAGAGGGACACTGTCATAGCTAGTGTCAGTGTAAGGGGAACAATCGGACAGTAGGGGAACAGTCATATCTAGTGTCAGTGCAAGGGTAACACTGGAACAGGAGGGAAATGTTCACATTTGGTGTCAGTGTATGTTTAACAATCGGGCAGGAGGGGCCCGGTCACATGTAGAGTCAGTGTAAGGGTAACACTGGGACAGGAGGGACACGGTCACATCTAGTGTCAATCTAAGTGTAACAATCAGACAGGAGCGACACCGTCAACTTTAGTGTCAGTGTAGGGGTAACACTGGAACAGGATGGGCCCGGTCACATCCAGTGTCAGTGTAGGGGTAACAATCGGAAAGGAGGGGCCCAGTCACATCTAATGTCAGTGTAGGGGTAACAATGAGACAGGAGGGGCCCGGTCACATCTAATGTCAGTGTAGGCGTAAAACTGGGACAGGAGGTACACTGTCACATCTAGTGTCAGTGTAGGGGTAACAATCAGACAGGAGGGGCCCGGTCACACCTAATGTCAGTGTAGGGGTAACAATCAGACAGGAGGGGCCCGGTCACATCTAATGTCAGTGTAGGTATAACACTGGGACAGGAGGTACACTGTCACATCTAATGTCAGTGTAGGGGTAACAATGAGACAGGAGGGGCCCGGTCACATCTAATGTCAGTGTAGGCATAACACTGGGACAGGAGGTACACTGTCACATCTAGTGTAGTGTAGGTGTAAGACTAGGACCGGAGGGTTACGTTCAAAGCTAATGTAAGTTAAGGGCTCGCTCTGGGGCAGGAGAGCCACGGTCACATCTAGTGTCATTCTATGGATAACACTGGGACAGGAGATGCACAGTCACATCGAGTGTCAGTTTAGCGGTAACACTGGGACAGGAGATGCACAGTCACATCTAGTGTCATTCTATGGATAACACTGGGACAGGAGAGGCACGGTCACATCTAGTGTCTGTTTAGCGGTAACACTGGGGAAGGAGGGGCACGGTCACATCTAGTGTCGGTGTAGGCGTAACACTCAGACAGGAGGGGCACGGTCACATCTAGTGTCATTCTATGTGTAACACAGGGACAGGAGATGCACGGTCACATCTAGTGTCTGTGTAGGCGTAACACTCAGACAGGAGGGGCACGGTCACATCTATTGGCATTGTAGGTGTAACACTGGGACAGGAGGTGCACGGTTTCAACTTGCGCAGGTGTAGGGGTAACACTGGTACTGGACGGGCACTGTCACATCTAGTGCCAGTGTAAGGGTAACACTGGGACAGGAGGGTCATGGTCATATCTAGTGTCAGTTTTCGCGCAACACTAGGAAAGGAGGGACAATGTCATAGCTAATGTCAGTATAGTTGTAACACTGGGACAGGTGTGGAACGGTGTCACCTATGACAGTGTAGAGGTAACACTGGGACAGGAGGGTCAAGGTCACATCTGGTGCCAGCTTAGGGGTAACACTGCGACAGGACGGGCACTGTCCCATCTAGTGTCAGTGTAGCGTTAACACTGGGACAGGAGGGCCACGGTCACATTGAATTTAAATGGAGGTTTAGCACTGGGACAGGAGGAGCACGGTCACATGTAACGTCAGTGTATTGGTAACACTAGGACAGGAGGTTCACAGCCACATCTAGTGTCAGTGTAGGTGTAACACTGGGACAGATGTAACACAGTCATATCTAGTATAAGTGTAGGGCTAACACTGGGACAGGAGGTTTACGGGCACAACTAATGTAAGTGTAGGTGTAACACTGGGACAGGAGGGACACGGGCACATCTAATGTAATTGCAGTGTACACTGGCATAGAAGGGTCACCGTCACATATAGTGTCAGTGTAGGGGTAACAATGGGACTGGAGGGGCACAGACAAATCCATTGGCTGTGGAGGGGCAACACTGGGCCAGGTGGGACACGGTCATAGCTAGTGTCAACAGGGAGAGGAAGGATACGGTCACATTTTGTGTCACTGTATGGGTAACACTCGGACAGGAGCAACATGGTTACCGTTAGTTTCAGTGTTGGGATAACACTGCGACAGGAGCGACATGGTCATATCTAGTGTCAGTGTATGGGTAACACTGGGACAGGAGCAACACGGTCACTGCTTGTATCAGTTTTGTGTTAACACTGCGACAGGAGGGACATGGTCATATCTATTGTCAGTTTAGTGGTAACACTGGGACAGGAGAGGCACGGTCACATCTACTCTCAGTGTAGTGGTAACATTGGTCATGAGGATCACGGACATATCTAGTTTCAATGAATGGCTAACACTGGGACAGGATGTTCATGGACACATCTAGTGTCAGCATGCCGTTTACACTGGGAAAGGAGGTGCATGGTCACATATACTGTCAGTGCAGGGGTAACACTGAAACAGGTGGGGCATGCGCACATCTAATTACAGTGCAGGGGTAAAACTGAGCAGGTGGGACACTGTCATATCAATTGTCAGTTTAGAGGAAACACTGGGTCAGGAGGGACGCGGTCTCATATAGTGTCAGTGAAGGCCTAAAACTGGGACAGGAGGGACACGGTCACATCTAGCTGCAGCGTAGGGGTATCACTGGGGCAGGGGGGACACAGTCATATCTACTGTCGGTCTAGGGGTAACACTGGAACAGGAGGGGCACGGTCACATCTAGTGTCAGTTCAGAGATAACACTGGGACAGGTGGGACACGTTTACATCTAGTGGCAGTGTATGACTAACACTGGGACAGGTGCAACACGGTCATATCTAGTATAAATGTAGGGGTAACACTGGGGCAGGAGGTTCACGTTCACATCTCGTGTCAGTGTAGGAGTAACACTCGGACAGGAGGTTCACGGCCACATCAAGTTTCAGTGTAGGTGTAACACTGGGACAGGAGTGACACGGTCACGTCTAATGTAATTGCAGTGTACACTGGCATAGAAGGGGCACCATCACGTATAGTGTCCGTGTAGGGTTAACAATGGGACTGGAGTGGCACAATCACATATAGTGCCAATATACGGTTAATATTGGGGCAGGAGGGACACGGACACATCCAGTGTCATTGTAGGTGTAACACTGGGACTGGAGCGGCATGGCCACCTCTAGTGTCAGTTAAGGGATAACACTGGGACAGGTGGGACAAGTTTACATCTAGTGGCAGTGTAGGGCTAACACTGGGACAGGTGTAACCCGGTCATATCTAGTGTAAGTGTGAAATAAAGAATAGATTTGCCTTTCTAATCTAGGCTTTATTAACTTAAAAAACCCAGTAGCACATCTTTCAATACCAGTCTCCAACAATGACTAGAGAGAACTGAATTTAAGATGGCCACCACAAATCACCTGACATCCACTACCAATGAGTTTACAACATATATCTGAAGGTAGAAACAAACAACCAATTACAATACTTGTTACTAATACAGAGAACAACCACCCCATTCACCAATCACAATACTTCTTATTAAACATAGGAAATAATCACCACATTCACCCCTCCTTTTAAAACATGCTCCAACCTAAATAACCTTTACAATTTATAATTAATTTATTTACAACTAAAATACAAATATAATATTTCAACAACTTTAAAACATTACTATCAATTTAAAAGTCCATTTTCAATCGGTCGACCTGATATCTTGTTCGTGTCGACCTTCTTAACCTTGGTGAAATTCCTTGCCCTCCCACACCCGGAGGCACCGAAGTATCTTCTGCAGACAGGCTATCCATATCCCGATTATCAATGGTTTCCGGATTGGAAATCCCATCAGGAAGTAAACTAGGATGGTCATGAACATCCCTCAAAGGCTGACTAATAGAAGTATAATTATCTGCAATAAGATTAGAAACATTCGTAGTATCTATAACAACATCCACATTATCTGAATCATGACTATTATTAGTATCCTCGGCAGAGGGCTGGCCACGACAAGCAGCCAAGTCTTTAATTGAAACATTACTTTCTTTCCCTTCTTGGAATCGAATATGAACATATTGGGAATTTGCCTCCAACAGCTCCACCTCCTCCACTAAAGGATCATATTTTGACAATCTAACATGGCGTCGAAGCAACACAGGTCCCTGCATAGTAAGCCATGAAGGTACCGAATATCCCATAGTAGATCTCCGTGGGTAATTAAAGAGTCTTTCATGGGGGGTCACATTAGTAGCCGTTGAAAGCAATGATCTAATGGAATGCAGGGCATCAGGCAGTACCATTTCCCACTGTGTATTCTTAAGATTCCGGGATGTCAAAGCCAGCATAACTGCCTTCCAGATCAGCCCATTGTATCGTTCGCACTGTCCATTACCCTGGGGGTTATACGGGGTAGTCCTACTAGTAGAAATTCCCCGACTCTGAAGGTATTCCTTCAACTGGGAAGACATAAAAGAACTTCCTTGATCCGAATGGATATACACTGGCATCCCAAAGATGACAAAAAGTTGAGTCAGACATTTGATAACTGTAGCAGCTGATACATCTGCGCAAGGAAAAGCAAAAGGAAACCTTGAAAACTCATCCACAACAGTAAATATGTATCGACTTTGAGTCGTTGAAGGAAGAGGCCCCTTAAAATCAACGCTCAAACGTTCAAAAGGAGAAGTAGCCTTTATAAGATGAGCTCGTTGAGGCTTAAAGAAATTCGGTTTACACCGAGCACAGATAGAACATGATGAAGTCATCCGCTTGACGTCTTCAACTGAAAAGGGCAAATTCTTACTGCGTACGAAGTGTATCATCCTCGTAACCCCAGGATGACATAAAGCATTGTGAAGGTTAATAAGCGTATCTCCGTGAATCACAGAACAATAAGCCCTCGACAGTGCATCAGCAGCAACATTATCCTTCCCCGGACGATAAACTATATCAAAATGGTAACATGCCAACTCAATCCTCCACCTCATTATTTTATCATTTTTGATCTTTCTGAAATGTTTAACATCAAACATAAAGGACACAGATTTTTGATCGGTTACCAACGTGATCCATTTCTCCATTATCACTTTTTTCCAATTTGATGCCGGATTGTAAGCCAATTGCTACCAAGTCAAGAAGATATAGTAGTCAGGATAGAGAATTTATTAATTCTAAGTTCAACGTCTCTTATTGGAAGGAATCATTGAACCTAGTTGTTCGCCTTGGCGAGCACAGGTAGTTGTCACGACTAATGAGAGACACAAGAAACGAATGGTGATAGACTATTCCCAAACTATTAATAGGTATACTCAATTAGATGCGTACCCTTTGCCTTAGATTGATGAGCTTATCAATAAAGTATCTCAGTATAAGGTTTTTAGCACTATTGACTTAAAGAGTGCTTATCATCAGATTCCTATTGTTAAGAAGGATCAACCATATACGGCCTTTGAGGCTGGTGGAAAGCTGTATCAGTTTTGCCGAATACCATTTGGTGTTACTAATGGTGTTGCTTGTTTTCCTCTCTGACACCTTTTCATACTTAGATGACATCACAGTGTGTGGCAAATCAAGGGTGGAGCATGATTCTAATTTTAAAAGATTCCTTCAAGCTGCGGAAAAAGTTGGTTTAACTTTTAATAAAGAGAAATGTATCTTTTCGACTACTGAGGTAAATCTATTGGGGTATATTATCTCGGGAAACAAGATTAAACCAGATCCAGAACGTCTGCGACCATTGATTGATTTACCTTGTCCTACTAATTCTAAGGCTTTGCAACGAGTTGTTGGACTGTTTTCTTATTATTCTAATTGGATTGCAAATTTTTCACGGAAGATCCGGCCTCTTATTCGGGTTACGACATATCCTCTATCATGGGAGGCCAGGACATGTTTTGAGAATTTTAAAAAGGATATTTTAGGAGCGGTTGTGCATTCTATTGATGAGCAGGTTCCTTTTGTGGTCGAGACGGATGCTTCTGATTTTGCAATTGGGGCTACGCTGAACCAAAATGGAAGACCTGTGGCCTTTTTCTCACGTACTTTGAACAATAGTGAAAAAAGACAATCTTCAATAGAGAAAGAGGCATACGCAATAGTAGAAGCATTGCGTAAATGGAGACATTATTTATCGGGGCGACATTTCACGTTGGTAACTGATCAAAAATCTGTGTCCTTTATGTTTGATGTTAAACATTTTGGAAAGATCAAAAATGATAAAATAATGAGATGGAGGATTGAGTTGGCATGTTACCATTTTGACATAGTTTATCGTCCGGGGAAGGATAATGTTGCTGCTGATGCACTGTCGAGGGCTTATTGTTCTGTGATTCACGGAGATACGCTTATTAATCTTCACAATGCCTTATGCCATCCTGGGGTTACAAGGATGATACACATCGTACGCAGTAAGAATTTGCCCTTTTCAGTTGAAGACGTCAAGCGGATGACTTCATCATGTTCTATCTGTGCTCGGTGTAAACCGAATTTCTTTAAGCCTCAACGAGCTCATCTTATAAAGGCTACTTCTCTTTTTGAACGTTTGAGCATCGATTATAAGGGGCCTCTTCCTTCAACTACTCAAAACAGATATATTTTTACTGTTGTGGATGAGTTTTCAAGGTTCCCTTTTGCTTTTCCTTGTGCAGATGTATCAGCTGCTACAGTTATCAAATGTCTGACTCAACTTTTTGTCATTTTTGGGATGCCTGCGTATATCCATTCGGATCAGGGAAGTTCTTTTATGTCTTCCCAGTTGAAGGAATACCTTCAGAGTCGGGGAATTTCTACTAGTAGAACTAGTAGAACCAGGGTAATGGACAGTGCGAACGATACAATGGGGTGATCTGGAAGGCAGTTATGTTGGCTTTGACATCCCGGAACCTTAAGAATACACAGTGGGAAATGGTACTGCCTGATACCCTGCATTCCATTAGATCATTGCTTTCAACGGCTACTAATGTGACCCCCCATGAAAGGCTCTTTAACTATCCGCGGAGATCTACTACGGGATATTCGGTACCTTCATGGGTTACTATGCAGGGACCTGTGCTGCTTCGACGCCATGTTAGATTGTCAAAATATGATCCTTTAGTGGAGGAGGTGGAGCTGTTGGAGGCAAAGTCCCAATATGCTCATATTCGATTCCAAGGTGTGAAAGAAAGTACCGTTTCAATTAAAGACTTGGCTCCTTGTGGTGGCCAGCCCTCTTCTGAGGATATTAACAATAGTCATGATTTAGATAATGTGGATGCTGTTACAGATACTACGAATGTCTCCAATCCGATTGCAGATAATTATACCTCTATTAGTCAGCCCTTGATGGATGTTTATGACCGTCCCAGTTTACCTTCTGATGGGATTTCTAATCCGGAAACCGTTGAAAATCGGGATATGAATAGCCTTCCTGCTGAAGATACTCCTATGCCTTCTGGTGTGGGAGGGCAAGGAATTTCACCAAGGGTAAGAAGGTCGACACGAACAAGATATCCGGCCGACCGATTGAAAATGGACTTTTAAATTGATAGTAATGTTTTAAAATTGTTGAAATATTATATTATATTGTTTTAGTTGAGAGATACTTAATACTTATGTGCAATGTTATTATTTGTTGTTGTTCACTTAGTATTGTGTCATGTAAACAGTTTTACTCTTGTTGTGCATAGTTTTAGTAGTAAATAATTAATTATAAATTGTAAAGGTTATTTAGGTTGGAGTATATTTTAAAAGGAGGGGTGAATGTGGTGATTATTCCTTGTTTAGTAAAAGTATTGTGATTGGTTGTTTGTTAACTGCCTTGGGATATATGTTGTAATCTCATTGGTAGTTGATGTCACATGATGTGTGGTGGCCACCTTAAATTCAGTTCTTTTCCAGCTTTGGTTGGGACTGGATGTGGAAAGATGTGCTGCAGATTTTAAAGTTAATAAAGCCTAGCTTTGGAAGGCAAATCTATTCTTTATTTCAACGGGTAACACTGAGACAGGAGGAACACGTTCACATCTACTGTCAGTGTAGTGTTAACACTGGGAAAGAAGGGACACGGTCACATCTTCATAGAGTCATAGAGTCATAGAGCTTTACAGCACAGAAAGAGGCCCTTCGGCCCATCGTGTCTGCGCCGCCCATCCATCCCTGTCCAGTCTAATCCCATTTTCCAGCATTTGGTCCATAGCCTTGTATGCAATGGCATTTCAAGTGCTCATCCAAATGCTTCTTGAATGTTGTGAGGGTTCCTGCCTCTACCACCCTTTTAGGCATTGAGTTCCACATTCCAACCACCCTCTGGGTGAAAAAGTTCCTCCTCAAATCCCCTCTAAATCTCCTGCCCCTTACCCTGAATCTATGCCCCCTTGTTATTGACCCCCCTACTAAGGGGAAAAGTTCCTCTTTGTCTACCCTATCTATGCCCCTCATCATTTTGTACACCTCAATCAGGTCCCCCCTCAGCCTTCTTGGCTCCAAGGAAAACAACCCCAGCCTGTTTAGTCTTTCTTCATAGCTGAGGCGCTCCATCCCAGGTAACATCCTGGTGAATCTTCTCTGCACCCTCTCCAAAGCAATCACATCCTTCCTATAGTGAGGCGACCAGAACTGCACACAGTACTCCAGCTGTGGCCTCACCAGCGTTTTGTACAGCTCCATCATAACCTCCCTGCTCTTATATTCTATGCCACGGCTAATGAAGGCAAGTATCCCATATGCCTTTTTAACCACCTTATCTACCTGTTCCGCTGCCTTCAGGGATCTATGTACATGTACACCAAGGTCCCTCTGACCCTCTGTACTTCCTAGGGTCCTACCACTCATTGTGTATTCCCTTGCCTTATTTGTCCGTCCAAATTGCATCACCTCGCACTTTTCAGGGTTAAATTCCATTTGCCACTTTTCCGCCCATCTGACCAACCCGTTTATATCGTCCTGTAGCCTGAGGCTTTCCTCCTCGCAATTTACCACCCCACCAATTTTCGTGTCATCTGCGAACTTGCTGATCATACCTTTTACATTCTCATCCAAATCATTTATGTAGATCACAAACAACAAGGGACCCAGCACCGATCCCTGAGGTACCCCACTGGACACAGGCTTCCAGTCACAAAAGCAACCTTCGACCATCACCCTCTGCCTCCTGCCACTGAGCCAGTTTAGGATCCAACGCGCCAAGGCACCCTGGATCCCATGGGCTCTTACCTTCTTGACCAGTCTCCTATGCGGGACTTTGTCAAAAGCTTTACTGAAGTCCATGTAAACCACATCCACAGCATTTCCCTCATCCACCCCCCTAGTCACCCCCTTGTATAAGTTTAGGTGTAACACTGGGACAGGAGGGGCAGGGTCACATCTAGTGTCAGTGTAGTGATAACATTGGTCATGAGGATCACGGTCATATCTAGTTTCAATGAAAGACTAACACTGGGACGGGATGGTCACGGTCACATCTAGTGTCAGCTTGCCATTTACACTGGGAAAGGAGGGGCACGGTCACAACTACTGATGGCCTGGAGTCCAGAACCAGAGATCATAGTTTAAGGATAAGGGGTAAGCCATTTAGGAACGAAATGAAGAGGAATTTCTTCACCCAGAGAGTGGTGAACCTATGGAATTCCCTGCCACAGAGGGCGGTGGAGGCCAGTTCATTAAATCTATTCAAGGAAGAGTTGGATATATTTCTGAAGGCTAAAGGGATCAATGGATATGCGGAGAAGGCAGGGACAGGGTACTGAATTGGATGATCAGCCATGATCTCATTGAATGGCGGAGCAGGCTCGAAGGGCCGAATGGCCTACTCCTGCTCCTATCTGCTATGTTTCTATGTTTCCAAGTCAGTAAAACTGGGACAGGAGATGCCAGGTCACATCTAGTGTCAGTTTAGGGGTAACACTGTGACCTGAGAGGCATGGACACATCTAGTGTCAGTTTAGGGGTAACACTCGGACAGGAGGTTCACGGTCACATCTAGTGTCAGTGTAGGTGTAACACTGGGACAGGAGGGACATGGGCACATCTAATGAAATTGCAGTGTACACTGGAATAGGAGGGGCATCGTCACATATAGTGTTAGTGTAGGTGTAACAAGGGGACTGGAAGGGCACGGTCACATATAGTGTCAATATAGGGTTAATATTGGGGCAGGAGGGACACGGACACATCCAGTGTAATTGTAGGTGTAACACTGGGACAGGAGGGGCACGGTTACATCTACTTTCAGTGTAGGTTAACACTGGGACAGAGGAGCGTTGTCAAATCTAGTGTCAATGTAGGTGTAACACTGGGACAGGAGTGGTCCGGTCACATCTAGTGTCAGTGTAGCGGTAACACTGGGGCACAAGTGATGCGGCCACATATAGTGTCAGTGCTCGGGTAACACTGGGACAGGAGGGGCATGCTCACATCTAGTTGCAGTGTGGGGTAGCACTGGGCAGGAGGGACACTGTCATATCTAGTGTCAGTTTAGGGGAAGCAGTGGGACAGGAGGGGTGCGGTTTCAAAAAGTGTCAGTGTAGGGGTAACACTGGAACAGGCGGGTCACGGTCACATCTAGTGCCAGTGAAGGCCGAACACTGGGACAGGAGGGACATGGTCACATCTAGTTGCAGTGTAGGGGTATCAGTGGGGCAGGTGGGACACAGTCATATCTAGTGTCAGTGAAGGGGTAACACTGGAACAGGAGCGGTACGGTCAGACCTAGTGTCAGTTAGGGGATAACACTGGGAAAGGTGGGACACGTTTACATCTAGTGTCAGTCTAGGGATAACACTGGGACAGGTGTAACACGGTCATATCTAGTGTAAGTGTAGGGCGAACACTGGGACAGGAGGTTCAGGGTCACATCTAATGTCAGTGTAGGTGTAACACTGGGACAGGAGGGGCACCGTCACGTATAGTGTCAATGTAGGGGTAACAATGGGACTGGAGGGGCTCGGTCACATATAGTGTCAATATACAGTTAACGTTGGGGCCGGAGGGACACGGACACATCCAGTGTCATTGTAGCTGTAACACTGGGACAGGAGGGGCACGTTTACACCTACTGTCAGTATAGGTGTAACACTGGGACAGGGGGGCGTTGTCAAACCTAGTGTCAGTGTAGGCGTAACTCTGGGACAGGTGTGGTCTGGCCACACCTAGTGTCAGTGTAGCTGTAGCACTGGGACAGGAGGAAAACGGTCACATCTATTGTCAGCGTAGGCGTAAAACAGGGACAGGAGTGGCAAGGTCACATTCAGTGCCAGTATAGGGGTAATGCTAGGGCAGAAGTGACACGGACACATCTAGTGTCATGCTAGGGGTAACTGCCACAGGAGAGACACGGTCACATTTAATGTAAATGTGGGGGTAACACTGGGAGTGGACCAACACGGTCACATCTACTGTCAGTGTAGGGGTAACATTGGGACTGGTGGGGCACAGTTTCTCCTAGTGCTAGTGTAGGGCTGACAATGGGACAGGCGGGTCACGGTCACATGTAATGTCAGTTTAGGAGCAACACTGGGACTGGTGGAGCACGGTCAAATCTAGGGTCAGTGTAGGGTTAGTACTGGGATAGGAGGAATGCGGTTCATCCAATGTCAGTGCAGGGTTAACACTGGGACAGGAGGGACAAGGTACATCCAATTTCAGTGTCGTGTTCAATCTGGGATAGAAGGGGCACAGTCACATCTAGTGTCAGTGTACAGGTAATGCTGCGACTGGAGGGGCACGGACGAATATCATGTTAGTGTAGGTGTAACACTCGGACAGGAGGGGTGCGGTCACATCTAGTGTCAGTGTACAGGTAATGCTGGGACTGGAGGGGCACGGACCAATATCGTGTTAGTGTAGGTGTAACACTCAGACAGGAGGGGTGCGGTCACATCTAGTGTCAGTGTACAGGTAATGCTGGGACTGGAGGGGCACGGACAAATATCATGTTAGTGTAGGTGTAACACTCGGACAGGAGGAGCACGGTCACATCTAGTGTCAGTGTACAGGTAATGCTGGGACTGGAGGGGCACGGACCAATATCGTGTTAGTGTAGGTGTAACACTCGGACAGGAGGGGCGCGCTCAGATCTAATGTCAGAGTACAGGTAATGCTGGGACTGGAGGGGCACGGACCAATATCATGTTAGTGTAGGTGCAACACTCGGACAGGAGGGGCACGGTCACATCTAGTGTCAGTGTAACATAGAAACAAAGAAACATAGAAGATAGGAGCAGTAAAAGGCCAGTCGGCCCCTTGAGATTTCTCCACCATTCAATGAGATCATGGCTGATCAGCCAAATTCAGTACCCTGTCCCTGCTTTCTCTCCATGCCCCTTGATGCCTTTAGCCTTAAGAAATATATCCAACTCCTTCTTGAATATATTTAATATATTGGCCTCTACTGGCTTCTGTGGTAGAGAATTATACAGGTTCACCACTCACTGAGATGGGGGAGATGTTCACATCTAGTGTCAGTGTAGGACTACCACTCTGACAGGAGGGGCACGGTGACATCTAGTGTAAATGTTGGGATAACACTGGGACAGGAGGGACACGGTCACATCAAGTGTCAGTGTAGCAGTAACACTGGGTCAGGATGGTCACGGTCACATCTAGTGTAATTGTAGGGATAACACTTCGACAGGAGCGGCACGGTTTCATCTGGTGTAAGTTTAGTGGTAGCACTGGGAAAGGAGGGGCACGGTCTCATCTAGTGTCAGTGTAGGGTTAACACAGGGACAGGAGGGGCATGGTCATATCTAGTGTAATTGTAGGGATAACACTTCGACAGGAGCAGCACGGTTTCATCTGGTGTAAGTTTAGGGATAACACTGGGACAGGAGGAACACGGTCACATCTAGTTTAATTGTAGGGATAATATTGGGACAGGAGGGGCATGATCACATCTCGTGTCAGTGGAGAATGCCCAGTGTCGGGAGCAGCCGTTGAGTATTTATAATCAGTTTCTTGGGTTATTTATGAGGCTTATCAATGTCACACACCGGTGCCGGCATTCCCGAGCCATGTCACGATTCAAAAAGTGACGGGGGCAAGATGAAGCAGCTGATTCTGTGAGTACGGCCAGGTTCAAATTGATACTACTCTATAGTTTGACAGTTAAATTTAATAGGTTATAATATATAGAAGGTCTCATTTTGGTGGTATATAGTTTCTCAGGTCTCTGTTGTGTAGCGGGGAGTGCTTGTAAACAATGGCTCTTGAGTAATTAATATCATTTAATTGTCGTGTAATTATTTATCTTTCATTTGATGTAATTTAATTTAAGTTAATTAAAGGGTAATTCATGGCAGCACAGCTCCGACCCGTGACATGCTCCTCCTGTGCTTTGTGGGAAATCAGGGACACAACCATGTGTGCGGGAAGTGTATCTAGATGCAGCTACTGGCAGACCGCATTGCGGCGCTGGACCTGAGAATGGATATACACTGGCAATCCACGAAGCTGAGGACGTCATGCATAGCACCTGTTGTGATTTGGACACATCGCTGGTAAGGTTGCACAGGCAGGAAAGGAATGGTTGAGCGTCAGGCAGAGTAGTAGGCGCAGGCAGGTGGTGCATGAGTCCCCTGTGGTCATCCCCCTCTCAAACAGATATTGCACTTTGGATATTGTGGGGGGGATGGCTTATCTGGGGAAGGCAGCAGCAGCCAAGTTCATGGCACTGTGGGTGGTTCTGCTGCACAGGAAGGGAGGAAAAAGAGCGGGAGAGCTATTGTGGTGGGGATTCTATTGTAATGGTAAAAGATAGGCATTTCTGCGGCAACAAACTAGACTCCAGGATGGTATGCTGCCTCACTGGTGCAAGGGTCAAGGATGTTTCGGAGCTGCTGCAGGGACTTCTGGAAGGGGAGAGTGAACAGCCAGTTGTCGTGGTGCATATAGGTACCAACGATATAGGTAAAAACCGGGACGAGGTTCTAAAAGTTGAATATAGGTCATTAGGAGGTAAATTTAAAAAAGGACCTCAAAGGTAGTAATCTTAGGATTGCTACCAGTGCCGCGTGCTAGTCAGAGTAGAAATAGAAAGACATTTCAGATGAATACGTGACTAGAGGAATGGTGCATGGGGGAGGGATTCTAATTCCTGCAACGTTGGATCCGGTTCTGGGAATAGTATAAACTGGATGGTTTGCACCTGGGCAGGACCGGGACCGATGTCCTAGGGGGAGTGTTTGCTAATGCTTTTGGGGAGGGTTTAAACTAAAATGGTAGGGTGTTGGGAACCTGTGCAGGGAGACAGAGAAGCGGGAAACAAGGATAGAAATAAAAGTTAGGAAGGGGAAAAGCAATCGGAGAAGGCAAATAAATCAAGGGAGTAAATCAAGTTGGGCCACAGTTAAAAATAATTCTAAAAGTAATTAGAGTGTTAAAAAACAAGCCCGAAGGCTTTGTGTCTTAATACGAGGTGCATTCACAATAAGGTGGATGAATTTGCTGTGCAAATAGATGTAAAATGATATGATATGATTGTGTTTACGGAGACAAGGCTCCAAAGTGACCAACGTTGGGAACTCAAAATCTAGGGGTATTCAATATTCAGGAAGGGCAGGCAGAACGGAAAAGTAGGTGGGGTATCATTGATGGTTAAAGAGGAGTTTAACACAATAGAAAGGAAGCATATTAGCTTGGATGATGTGGAATCTGTATGGGCAGAGCTGAGAAATACCATGGGGTGGAAAACGTTAAGGGGTGTTGTATACAGACCCCCAAACAATAGTGGTGATGTTGGCAATGGCATAAAACAAGAAATTAGAGAGGCGTGCAATGAGGGCACTGTAGATATCATGGGTGGCTTTAATCTGCATATAGTTTGATCTAACAAATTAGTAACAATAGTGTGGAGGAGGAACCCATAGAGTATATGGGATGGTTTCAATGAACAATATGTCAAGGAACCAACTAGAGATCAGGCCATCTTAGACTGGGTATTAAGTAATGAGAAAGAATTACTTAGCAATCTTGTTGTGCGAGGTCCCTTGGAGAACAGCAAACATAATATTGGACCAGAAATTCGGGTCGGGGCTTCCCGTGGGTGCAAACCTCCGACCAGCAATTACGTAGCACACTGGCCATTGAGCTGTGGGCCCGCATGTGATTCCAATCCTGGGCCTCCTCCAGCTGCCGGCACGCAGTGCTTGCGTATCCCAGGGGTGCAGTTAGTTCGATGCGTCCACTGGGATCACGTGGGCCATGGAGAGCTTATGGTAGCAGTGAAATGCCCATTCATAAAATTGAAAGGAAGTGCTGTCAAAACTAAAAATACTATAAGCATCAAAACAATACTGAAATTTCAAATAATTTTTAAAAAATCACTTTTTAAAAATAACTGTAAATTATATAAAATAACTATTTAAAACAATAATTTAAATTAAAAAAAAAATAATTACATTTTCTAACGGGGCTAAAAATAAATTAATCTTTCTTTGATGTATTTAAAAATTAATAAATCTGTGGAAAAATTGATTTAATTTTAATTATTCCACCACTTACCTTGTTAAAAGCAGCCCTTGCACCAGTTTTTTACATGTGTAACTCCTAGAGACTTACCCTCCCGGAGAAATCTGGAAAAAATTCTTAAGTTCCATGCGCAAGCGATGCCTCTCCAGCATACGCTTTCGACCTCTGAACCCCTTCCTCTAAGGGAATGGAAGTTCTGGTTTCCCACGCATGCTCAGTGCATGCACAAAACCGGTACTTCTGTTGGGCCTATGGGTGAGTACCCCGTATGTACTCACCCGTGGAGACCCGAATTTCTGGCCCAATATGATAGAATTCTTCATTAAGATGGAGAGTGAAGTAGTTGACTCAGATACTAGGATCCTGAATTTTAATCAAGGAAACTACGATGGGGTGAGGTGCGAGTTGGCTAGGATGGATTCGGGAATGTTACTTAAAGGGTTGACAGTGGATAGGCAATGGCAAACATTTAAAGATCACATCGATGAACTACAGAATTTGTTCTTCCCTGTTCGGCATAAAAATAAAATAGGACAGGTTGCTTAACCGTGGCTAACAAGGGAAATTAGGGAGAGCATAAGCTCCAAGGAGCAAACATATAAATTGGCCAGAAAAAGCAGTAAACCTGAGGATCGGGAGCAGCTTAGGATTCAGCAAAGGAGGACAAATGGATTAATTAAGACGGGGAAAATATACTATTGTAGGAACGGTAGTTCCTATCTGAATAATTGCAGTTCGACTCAGTAAATCAAAACAACAAAGTTTAATAACAACAAAGTTAACTAGTAAACTGCAGGAGAAGATGTATACAGGTCTGTGCAGGCTGCGAGGCACTCGAAGACTGCTGGAAGGATCTGGAAATCGACTTCATGACGTCATCGCGTTCTTCGCACCACTGGCGGTCACGTGATCGGCGTCATGACGTCATCACGCAGAGTATAGGAAGGTACATACAGTATAGTTAACAAACAGTTTAAAGGTGCAGTACGTGGCTGCAATACAATGCAGTTAAAGAGGTTATTCTCAAATGTTCTGAGTCTCTTAGTGGCTGTGACACAGGTGCCCCCCCAGAATGCTCTTTAACAGACAGTGTCAAATGAACAGGAGGCTTGTTAAGCCTGGTCGAGAGACAGCGAAACTCAGGCAGCGGGAATGGAGCATTGAAGGACGAGTCGGTTCTTGGCTTCGTCTGGAGCGGCACGACAGGCTTAGAAGAAACAACAGGTGCTAGTGTCGGCGATGTGAAAACCGATGCAAGCGGTTCACTGGCGGGCTGGTGCCGAGCTGGTCCGGCGGTCAATGGAGGTCAACCACAGCGAGGCGGTGGAGCAGCAATGACTGATCGAGATGGGCCAGTTTAAGTCGGTCGATAGAGATGGTAACTGGTTTGCCACCGACGTCCACGTGAAAAAATTTTCACCCGATGAGATGACACGAAACGGTCCAGCATAAGGTGGTTTTAACAGGCCTCTATGAGCGTCCTGCCGAATAAAAACATACTCAGAGCTCATTAGCTCTGCCGGGATGTGAGGCCTCTGCCGGTTGTGATTCGAGGTTGGAATGTGCAGGAAATTC
Source organism: Somniosus microcephalus (assembly GCF_052327205.1). NCBI lineage: Eukaryota > Metazoa > Chordata > Chondrichthyes > Squaliformes > Somniosidae > Somniosus > Somniosus microcephalus. The sequence goes on along the minus strand of NW_028225186.1, from coordinate 20,785,133 downwards.
TGGGCCACCTCCTGATGCTGGAGGAGCTGCTGAGCCGCAGACCACGATTCCGTGTGTGAAGGGATAAAGTCACCTGGTACCCGAAGCGGCTGGTCGTAGACTAAGTCGGCCGATGAAGACTGGAGATCATCCTTGAGGGCTGTTCGAAGGCGTAGTAACACCCAGGGGAGTCTGTCCACCCAGTTGGAACCACGCAAGCTGGCCCGTAGTGACGCCTTGAGCGACTGATGGAACCGCTTGCACAGGCCACACTCTTGCGGATGGTATGCAGTGGTGCAGTGCAGCTTGGCACCCCTTGCTCGACTGCTGTCCACAATTCTGACATAAATTGTGGGCATCTGTCAGGAGATTTCGGAAGGTACCCCATAGCCATGTACATTTTCCCTTCAAGTGTTTATACAATTCCCTTTGGACAGTTATTATTGAATCTGCTTCCACCTCCCATTCCAGATCATAATATCTCACTGCTTAAAATTTATTTCTGCATGGCACCTCTGGTTCATTTGCCAATCACCTTAAATCTGTGTCCTCTGGTTACCAACACTTCTGCCACTGGAAACAGTTTCTGCTCATTTACTCGATCAAAAGCTTCATGATTTTGCACACCTCTTAACGTTCCCTGTTCTAAGGAGAACAATCCCTAATATGGATGAAGAGAGCACGTTTATAATCCAAAGGGAAATGTCAAGGTTGTAGATCAGAGTAACGATAGGGGTAAAATCAAGCAGATTCTGTCAGGAAGGGACAGTGTGTTTAAAAGCTGTAATAGGGCATTACTGCCTAAGGCCGCATTAGGATATAATAATAAATACGTTCAAATTAAAGTCACACGAAACAGTCATTTCACAACAGAAGATAGAAATAGAAATAAATGGCTTTCATCCAGTAGCCATTACTGAAACGTGATTTCAGGTTAACCAAGGTTGGGAGAAAAATATTCTAGAGTACTTGACTTTTAGAAACAATAGGCAAAATGGAAAAGGAGGCGGGTAGCCAGCTAAGAAAGGGTGAGATAAAGGCAGTAGTGAGAAAATCCCAGAATGGTAGAAAGCAGTGGTGGGAGTTGTTTAAAGCCCCCCCTAACAGTAATCATGATGTTGGACAGATTTTACATCAGGAAATTAGAGGTGCATGTAGCAAGGGCAAGGCAATAATCATACGAGACATTACTCTTCATGTAGACTGGACAAACAAAATTGACTTATTTGTCATAGCGGACGGGTTCATTTAATTCGAGACATTTTTCTAAACAATATTTCGATGAAAGAACTAGGGAATAGGTTAATTTAGATCTTCTATGTGCAATAAGACAGGGTTAATTAGTAATCATATCGTAAAGGATCTTCTGGGGAAGATTGGTCATAATGTGATAGACTTTCATATTAAGTTTGAGAATGATGCTGTTAAGACAGAAACTAGGGGCTTAAATTTAAAAAAGCGAATTATGGTGTTACATGGGGCCTGTTGCCTAAGGCAGACTGTGAAATTAGTTACAATATATAAGGGTAGATAAGCAATGGCAATTATTTAAAGAAATAATTCAGAACTCTCAACGAATATACATTCCCTTGAGGAATAAAAACGACACTGGAAAAGTGGTACAAGCATGGCTAACTAGAAAAGTTAGCGATACTATTAGATTAAAAGAAAAGGTTTACAGTGCTCGAAAAATAGTAGTAAGCCTGAGGATTGGGAATGTTTTGAAAATCTGGAAATGATGACCAAGTGATTGATAAAGGGAGAAAATAGAATGCGATAAAATTAGCAAGAAATTTAAAAACAGATTGTAACAGCTTTAAGTATGCTAAAAGGAAGAGATTAGCGAAATTAAAGGTGGGTCCCTTAGAGGCAGAGACAGGACAATTAATAATGTGGAATAAGGGAATGGCAGAGACGTTGATCAAATATTTTGTAGCTGTCATCACAGTAGAAGACACAAAGAACATATCTCATGTTATGTGGAACCAAGGGTCTAATTAGAGCGAGGAACTTAAAGCAAATAATATTATTAAAGAAAAAGTACTGGATAAATTAATGGGACAAAAAGCTGACAAATGCCCAGGACCTGAAGGCCTAAATCCTTTGGGTTTAAAAAAGGTGGCTGCATAGGTTTTGATCTTACAGAATGCCCTAGATTCGAGAACGGTCCCCGTGGATTGGAAGGTAACACATGTTACCCCGCTGTTCAAGAAAGGAGGGAGAGAGAATAAATAGAACATTAGGCTAGTTAGCCTGAAATCATTAGTAGGGAAAATGCTGGAATCCATTATTAAGGACGTGGAAGGAGGGCACTTTGAAAATCAGAAAAAATTAGGTGGAGCCAACAAGGTTTCATGAAAGTGAAATCGTGTTTTACAAAAATATCTGAATTGTTGGAGCGTGTAACTAGCAGGGTAGACAAGGGGCAATCAGTGGATGCAGTATATTTGGGTTTTCAGAAGCTTTTCAATAAGGTGTCACAAAATAGGTTTTTACACAATATTAGAGCTCATTGGATTGGGGTAATGTATTAGCTTGGATTGAGGATGGGATAACGGAGAGGAAGCAGAGAGCAGGAACAAATGGGTGATTTTTGGAATGGCAGGTTGTAACTGGTGGAGTGCTGAAAGATCAGTGCTTGACCCACAGCCATTTACAATCCATATCAATGACTTAGATGAGGGGCCAAGTGTAATACAATTAAATTTGCTGATGGTATGAAGCTAAATGGGCAAGTATGCTGTGAGGAGGAGGCAAAGGGATATAGACAATTTAAGTGAGTGGGCAACAAGTTGTCAGATGGAGTATAATGTGGGGAAGTGTGAAACTATCAACTTTTTCAGGAAGAATGGAAATACAGAATATGTTTCTTAAAGGTGAGAAAGTAGTGAATTTTCGGAATCAGAGGCATTTGTGTGTCCATGTACATGAATCACAGAATGTTAACGTGCAGGTACAGCAAGCAATTAGGAATGTAAATGGGATTTTAGCCTTTAGAAAAAGTGGTTGAAGTATGTGAGTAAGGATGTCGTGCTGCAATTATTTAGGGCATTGTTGAGAACACACCTGGAGTATTATGTACAATTTTTGTTAACCTTACCGATGGAAGGATAAAGTTGGCTTGGAGGGTGTGTAATGAAGGTCAACTCGATTGATTACTGGGATGAGGGCTGTCCTATGACGAAAGATTGAGATTTTTATTGGAGATGAGAAGAAAGAGAGTTGATCTCATTGAAACATGTAAAATTCTTAAACGGCTTGACAGCGTAGATGCAGCGCGGCTCTTTCCCCTGGTTTGAGCGGCTAGAACTAGGGTGCAGAGTTTCAGGATAAGGGGTTGGCTACTTACAACTGAGATGAGGAGAAATTTCTTGACCCAGAGGGTTTTGAATCGTTAGAATTCTCTACCGCAGAGGGCTGAGAATATTCAGTCGATGCGTATATTGAATATTGACATCGATAGATTTTAGGGAACTAAGGGAATCACGGGACAGGGGGACAGGGCGGGAAAGTGGCATTGATGTAGAAGTTCAGCCATGGTCTTATTGAATGGTGGAGCAGGGTGCACCCAGCGTAACGCCTACTCCTGATAATATTTATTCTATTTCTGTCTTCTGGGACTCACAACACACCACTGTTCAACAGAGACAAGATGATCCGGGACTGAGAGCAAAGCCATTTTAAGCAGACACAGACTGATCGAGAATTACAGTAAACCCTTTTCAAACAGATTCAGAATGATCCGGAATTGACAGCAAACGCCTTTAAAGCAGGCACGGAATGATCAAGGAATGATTCACTTAATGTAATCAGAGACAAAGATGTCGTTTGCAGCTGTCAATCAAAACAGAAGGGAAGTAGAAAAAAACTTGAAAATATAGACCAGTTAGCCTAACATTTGTGGTTGGCAAAATGTTGGAGTCAATTAGTAAGGAAACAGTAACAGAGCATTTGGATAAAAACATAATTTAATAGGACAGAGTCAGCGTGGTTTTACGAAGGGGAAGTCATGTTTGACAAATTTGCTCGAATTCTTTGAGGATGTAACATACAGGGTGGATAAAGGGGAACCAGTGGATGTTGTGTATTTGGACATCCAAAAGGCATCTGACAAGGATCCACACAAAAGATTACTGATCAAGATAAAAATCACGGCATTGGGGGTAATATACTGGCATGGGTGGAAGTTTGGCTATCTAAAAGAAAAGAAAGAGTTGGGATAAATGGTTCGTTCTCGGGCAGGCAATCACTAACTAGTGGTGTTCCGCATGGGTCAGTGCTGGGACCCCAACTCTTTACAATCAATATTAATGATATGGAGGAAGGGGCCGAGTGCAACATATCCAAGTTTACCAACGATACAAAGATGGGAGGGAAAGCAGTGAGTGAGGAGGACATAAAAAACTTGCAAAAGGACATAGACAGGCTAAGTGAGTGGGCAGAGATTTGTCAGATTAAATATAATGTTGGAAAGTGTGAGGTTATGCACTTTGGCAGAAAAAATCAAAGAGCAAGTTATTATCTCAATGGAAAGAAACTGCAAAGTGCTACAGTATAAAGGGATCTGGGGGTCCTGGTGCATGAAACACAAAAAGTTAGTATGCAGGTGCAGCAGGTGATCAGGAAGGCCAATGGAATCTTGGCTTTTATTGCAAGGGGGATGGAGTATAAAAACAGGGAAGTCTTGCTGCATTTATACAGGGTATTGGTGAGGCCACATCTGGAATACTGCATGCAGTTTTGGTTTCCATATTTAAGAAAAGATATACTTGCTCTCGAGGCGGTTCAGAGAAGGTTCACTCGATTGATTCCAGAGATGAGGTGGACTCTACTCATTGGAGTTCAGAAGAATGAGAGGCGATCTTATCGAAACATATAAGATTGTGAGGGGGCTTGATCGGGTGGATGCGGTGAGGATGTTTCCACTGATGGGTGAGGTTAGAACTAGGGGGCATAATCTTAGAATAAGGGGCTGCCCTTTCAAAACTGAGATGAGGGGAAACTTATTCACTCAGAGGGAAGTAAATCTATGGAATTTGCTACCCCAGAGAGCTGTGGAAGCTGCAACATTAAATAAATTTTAAATGGAGATAGACATTTTCCTAGCAGATAAGGGAATTAGGGGTTATGGGGAGAGGGCAGGGAAGTGGACGTGAGACTAGATTCAGATCAGCCATGATCTTATTGAATGGCGGAGCAGGCGCGAGGGGCCATACGGCCTACTCCTGCTCCTATTTATTATGTTTTTATTTTCTTATGGAAGGAAAATTCTACATTTAATGAGCTAGAAACAGCTTTCAGCTGTCAATCAATGCTCCCCCACCCACACCAGCTGGACCATTCATAGAGGGACCGAGACTGTCAGAGAACTTCCAGCATTCAGTGCTGGCCCTGTTACACTCAGCAGCTCCTGACAGACTAGCAGTGGGCGCACACTCGCCGTTACTTATACTGCAGAGCTAGTAACATGCACCGTGCACCTTACACCAGCAGGGGGGACATACTCTCCATTACTTTCACTGCAGTTCTGCTAACATGCTCCGTGCACATACAACCTCCAGGGGCGCACAATAGCAATTTCTGATACTTCTGTAAATACGAAAGCAAAATATTGTAGATGCTGGAAATCTAAAATAAATACAGAAAATGCTGGAAATACTCAGCAGGTCAGGCAGCATCTGTGGCGAGAGAAACAACTTTACCATTTCTGGTCGATGACCTTTCATCAACATGGGAAAAAGTTACAAATATAACAGTTTTTTAATCAAAGACAGAGGCAGCGAATGGAGAGGAAAGAAAAAAAGGATCTAGAGGAGGTGTAAATGACAATAACAGAATCATTACCAACAACTACAGTCTGAAAAAATGGGAGCAGTGTTTATCATCTGAAATTGTTGAAATCAACATTGAGACCAAAAGGAAGTAAATTCACAAATCATAAGATGAGGTGCTGTTCCTCGAGCTTCAGTTGTATTCAATAGAACATTGTGGCAAGCCAAGGACAGAGAGGTCAGAGTGGGAGTGGCAGAGAGAATTAAAATGACAGGCGACCAGAAGCGCAGGGTCATGCTTGTGAACGGAATCGAGTTTATCAGCAAAGTTTGGTCCCCAATGTAGAGGAGACCGCATCCTGAGCAGCAAATGCAGGATATTAAATAAAAAGAAGTAAAAGTTAATCACTAAAATACTGCTGACACGCACCGTGTACATTAAGCCACCAGGGGCGCTCATTCGCATTTACGTATACTGCAGACCTGCTAACATATTTGATCGGCAACCAATCCACCACATTACTTATGCACTACCTCCACTCCCGGCACAACGTCATTGAAGTGTGTACCATCTACAAGATGCATTAAGCAAGTAAGTTTTGGGGACAGATTTTGGCCTTGCCAATGACGCCCAACTCTCGTGAATGAATAAATCAAAAGAAAAAGACCTGCTGACGTGCACCGTGCACATTCACAACTTGGAATCGCTCACTCTCCATTTCTGATCCATCAGAAGTGCTCACACGCCCCGTGCAATTTCTATATTCCCTTCCATTCACGCCAGTGCTGATTCCACAGCTGCCATTTCTCCCCGGTTTCCAGCCCTTGAATGGGGATACTTCACTGCTCTCTGTGCCTCTCTCGCTGTTTCCCTCAAATACTGTCAGTATGGGCGGTACTCTGACCTTTGCAGTCTATGCTTTTCTGAGTGTAATCCTGGGTTTCCAGATCTCGCTCCACTAGCCCCACTCCCCAAATCCCCGGTCTCGCTCAGACACACCCGCTATAATCCATGTGTGGTGCAACGGTGTTTCCGTCAGCTATCATTCGCACTCCTTAACCTGGACATTCGATCCCTGTCTGGATCAACACATTATGCACAAGGTAAGTGTTGTTCATAGCACAAAGTAGAAAACTGACTCCCTGAGGCAGCCGATTTAAGATGGGTACTTTACTGTCCTAATTACAAAACAGATAACTCAAAAGTTGTACACCGGAAAAGAAAACAGATAGAAGCAGGAAACCTGAGCATGTCAGTGATTATCTGTGGAGAGTGATCCTTAAGAGAGTGCCCGAGCCCGGAGCTGCAGGTATCTGCGGAGAGTGACCCTGAAGTTACAAGAGGCGACCATTCAACGCCTACAGCTTATTACATAGGAACAGGAGGAGGCCAGTCAACCACATGAACATGTTGTATAGGATCAGGAGGAGGCTACTCAACTCGTCGAGCCTGTTACCAGGAACACGTGGAGCCCATTCAACCCCTCTAATCTTTGAAATATGAACAGAAGCCAGTCAATCAGACCCATGACCCTTTTACATATGAACAGGTGGTTGTTACAATGGAACAGGAGAAGGCCTTTCATACCTTTTGAGCCTATTACACAGGAACAGAAGTTAGTCATTTAGCACCCTTGAACCTTTTACGTAAGAACAAAAGGATGCCACTCACACCCTCGAGCCTATCACATAGCTAAAGGAGGAGGCATTTTAGGACTTGAGCCTGTTACACAGGAAGATAAGCAGGCCTTTCAGCCCCTCGAGCCTGTTGCATAGGAACAGGAGGAGGCCATTCATCCCATCAAGCTTGTTAAACATGAACAGCAGACCATTCAGGCCAATCGAGCCTGTTACACAGGAAAATGTAGAGGTCATTCAAACCCTCGAACTTGTTACACATAAACAGCAGGTGAACATTCAGCCCCTTAAGCCTGTTGCATAGGAACAGGAGGAGGCCATTCAGCCTCTTGAGTCTGCTACACAGGAATAGGAGGATGCCCATTCAGCCACAGGAGCCTGTTATGCAGGAGCAGGAAGAGGCCATTCTTCCCTTCGAGCCTGTTATGCAGGAAAAGGAGGAGGCCAATCAGACCCATGATCCTTTTACGTAGGAGCAGGAAGACGCCTTTCAATCCCTCGACCCTGGTGCATGGGAGCAGGAGGAGTCAATTCAAACCCCTCGAGGCCATTCATCCTATTACACTTGTAACACATGAAAAGCAGATGGCTTTCCAGAACTGTCGACCCTTTCACACAGCATTATGTGGAGGCCATTCAATCCCTCATATCTGTTACATAGGAACAGAAGGTGGCCAATCAGCCCCTCGATCTTGTTGCACAGGAGCAGGAGAGAACCAATCAGCCCTTTTACCCTGTTACACAGGAAGAGCAGAAAGTCATTAGACCGTCGATCCTGTTACACAAAAAGAGGAAGAGTTCAATCAGCCCTTCGACCCTGTTACACAGGAACAGGATGAATCCAATTAGCACACGAGCGTATTACATAGGAACAGGAGGAGGGTATTCAGCCCCTCGAGCCAGTTGCATAGTAATATGATTCGGCCATTAACACCCTGGAGCCTGTTGCCAATGAACAGGAGGAGGCTTTTCCGCCACTCCTGCCTGTTGCCAAAGAAAAGGAGGAGGCCATTCAGCCTCTCGACTCTGTTACACAGGAACAGGAGAAGGCCATTCAGCTCCTGGAGCCTGTTACACAGGAACTGTAGGACGCCTTTCAGCCACTCTTAGCCCGTTTCATAAGAACAGGTGGACGCAATTCAGCATCTTGATCTTATTACACAGGACGAGGAGAATGCTCTTCATCACCTCGAGCCTATTCCCCAGGAAAAGGAGCAGGCTATTCAGCTCCCGAACGTATTTCATAGGTACAGCAAAAGGGCCTTCAGTCTCTCGGGTCTGATACACACAAAGTGAAGCAGCTCAATCAGTTCCTCGACCTTATTGCGTAGCAAGAGGAGGTGGCCATTCAACCACCATTACCCAAACAGCTCGAGCCTGTTTCACAGAAACGGGGTGGGTGGGTCATAGAGCGCCTCAAGCCTGTTACACAGGAACATGTAGAGGCCATACGGCACCTCAAGCCTGGTGCATAAGAGCAGGAGGATGCCATTCATCCCCTCAATCTTGTTACACAGATATAGGAGGAGGCCATTCGGACAATCGAACCTGTTAAACAGTAACATGTGAAAGCTATTCTTCCCATAGAGCCTGTTGCACTGTAAAAGGTGGTGGCAATTCATCCCCTCACGCCTGTAAAGCTAGAAAAGGGCTATTCCATTCATCTCTTCGACCCTGTTATAAAGAATCAGAAGACAGCCTTTCTAACCCTCGAGGCTTTCACACAGGTAAACCAGGCGGTTTTTCAGCCCTTCGAGCCTGTAGCATAGGAACAGTAGAGGCCCATTCAGACTCTTCGATATTTAAACAGAGGTACATGAGGGGGACATTCAACTCTTCGAACCTGTTATAGAGGAACAGGAAGAGGCCATTCAGCACTTTGAGCCTATTATAGTTGAGCAGGAGGAAGCCATTCAGCAGCTCGAGCCTGTTTCACAGAAACGGGGTGGGTGGGTCATAGAGCGCCTCAAGCCTGTTACACAGGAACATGTAGAGGCCATACGGCACCTCAAGCCTGGTGCATTAGAACAGGCGAGGGGACATTGATCAGATTGATCCTGTTACACTGGAACAGGAGGAGGCCATTCAGCCCTCGATCCTGTTACACAGGAACAGGAGGAGGCGATTCAGCCCCTTGATCCTGTTACACTGGAACAGAAGGAGGACATTCAGCACCTCGAGCCTGTTACATACGAACACTAAGAGGCCAATCAAACCTGTAGCCTGATATATAGGATAAAGAGGGAGCCATTCTGACGCAACAGCCTTTTGATAGGAACAGGAGGATGCCATTCAAAACCTCGAGTCCCTTGCATAGGAATAGGAGGAGGATATTCAGCTACTCGAGACTGTTGCATCGGAAGATGGAGGAAGCAAATTCACTCCTCTCGACCAACTTACCATAGAATCTGGAGTACAACATTCAGTCCCTCAAAAGTGTTTTATAGGACTAGGCAAAGTCATTTAGCCACTCGAGCCTGACATACAGGAAACGGTAGAGACCATTCCAGTCCCTCGAGCATGTAATGATGCCGAGAAAACCCAGTATGATTTGGATTGGGCAGATGCATTGCAGATGCAGTATAATGTGGATAAATGCGAGGTTATCCACTTTGGTGGCAAAAACAGGAAGGCAGATTATTATCTGAATGGCAATAGATTGGGAGAAGGGGAAGTGCAACGAGACCTGGGTGTCCTTGTGCACCAGTCGCTAAAGGTAAGCATGCAGGTGCAGCAGGCTGTTAAGAAGGCAAATGCTATGTTGGCCTTCATAGAGAGAGAGATTGAGTAAAGGAACAAGGAAGTCTTGCTGCAGTTGTACAGGGCCTTGGTGGGTCCACATCTTGAGTATTGTGTGCGGTTTTGTTCGCCTTATCTGTGAAATGATTTTCTTGCAATGGAAAGAGTGCAGCGAAGATTCACCTGGCTGTTACCTGGGATGGCAAGAATGACGGATGAGGAGATATTGGGTCGATTGGGCTTATACTCGCTGGAGTTTAGAAGAATGAGAGGGGATATAATTGAAAATAATAACATTCTAACAGTACTAGACAGACTAGATGCACGAAGGATGTTCCCGATGGTCGGGGATTCCAGAACCACGGGTCACAGTCTAAGGATAAGGGGTAAGCCATTTAGGACAGAAATGAGGAGGAATTTCATCACCCAGAGAGTGGTGAACCTGTGGAATTCTCTACCGCAGAAGGCAGTAGAGGCCAATTGATTAAATATATTCAAGAAGGAGTTAGATATATTTCTTAAGGCTAAAGTGTTCAAGGGATATGGAGAGAAAGCAGGAATAGGGTACTGAATTCGAATGATCAGCCATGATCTCATTGATTCACGGAGCAGGCTCGAGGGGCCGAATTGCCTACTCCTCCACCTATCTTCTATGTTTCTATGTTTCAGAACAGAAAGGCAGAACAAAATGAGTACGTCCAGGAATAACGCTCCTTCCCCCTTATTGAGCCTCTCCTGGGCGGGCTAATTCTTCCCGGCTGCTGCTCCTGAGGCTCTGCTGCCACTCCCAAGGGGACCTTTTTCGCCGTGGAGCCCAGACAGTGATTATTTGTCTCTTTGAGTCCGCAGCGCCCAGATTGATACTGTAAAAAAGCCACCCTTCACACCACACTTAAAACAGGTCCGCACACAGGCCACAATAGGGGGATACTCTCAGAGATTCCATTCTTCCGGCGAATTAACAGCCTGGTTCTTCTTTCAGAGATGTAACAATGTGTCCAACACCAATTAAATCAGTCCTGCTCCAAGCACGGGCCGCAAAAGCCAGTTTTATCCACAGCGAGCTTCTTACTTTGAAGCGGAGGTCACTCCATTATAATGAGACTTGAAACTTAGGCCTGGCATTGATCAGATTCTCCAGCTCTTTGCACCCTTGTGAAGTGAAACAATTCATGTGTAATCTGTAAAAGGAGGGGAAAATTTAAGAGGGGCTCTGCGAAATTATTTTAGATTAAATGACATGGAATCAAATTTAAATCTAATTATATTTTGTATTACTTATGTCAGTGTAATCGAAAATGCCTGTGCATCATTCAGTCTCCCTCTGTCTCTATCTCTGACTCTGTCTCTCTCTATATATTTGTCTGTTTCTTTATTGACCATATCTTTATCTTGTACGTCCCTTTCTCTCTTTCTCCCTCTCTGTGTCTACCGACATCTTTCTGTTGCAATCTCTTACCAACCCTCTATATCTTTGCATCCTTCTATCGCTCCAACTCTATCTCTCACTTTGAATTCCTCTTTCTAACCCGTCTCTCTGCATCCGCCTCTATGTTCTGCCATCTCTGAATTTATTTCTATCTCCATCACTCCATTTACCTATTCCTTTTCATCTCTCTCTCTGCCTCTGCCTCTGTCTCTGTCTCTGTGTATATTTACTTCTGTCTCTGTCTTTATCTATCTCTGTGTATTTATGCCTCTGTCTCTGTCTCTGTGTATATATGTCTCTGTCCCTTTCTCTATCTCTGTGTATATATACCTCTGTCTCTGTCTCTGTCTCTATCTCTGTGTATATTTACCTCTGTCTCTGTCTCTGTCTCTATCTCTGTGTATATATACCTCTGTCTCTGTCTCTGTCTCTATCTCTGTGTATATATACCTCTGTCTCTGTCCCTTTCTCTATCTCTGTGTATATATACCTCTGTCTCTGTCTCTGTGTATATATGTCTCTGTCCCTTTCTCTATCTCTGTATATTTTTACCTCTGTCTCTGTCTCTATCTCTCTGTATATACACCTCTGTCTCTGTCTCTATCTCTCTGTATATACAACTCTGTCTCTGTCTCTATCTCCGTGTATATATGCCTCTGTCTCACTCTCCATCTCTGTGCATATATACCTCTGCCTCTGTCTCTGTCTCTATCTCTGTGTACATTTACCTCTACCTCTATTTCTATCTTTGTGTATATTTACCTCTGTCTCTGTCTCTATCTCTGTACATATATACCTCAGTCTCTTTGTCTACCTCTTTGTATATTTATCTCTGACTCTATCTATGTGTATATTTACCTCTGACTCTGTCTCTGTCTCTATCTATGTGTATATTTACCTCTGACTCTGTCTCTGTCTCTATCTCTGTGTATTTATACCTCTGCCTCTGTCTCTGTCTCTGTATATTTATACATCTGCCTCTGTCGCTATCTCTATGTATATTTACCTCTGCCTCTGTCTCTGTGTCTATCTCTGTGTATTTATACCTCTGCCTCTGTCTCTGTCTCTGTATATTTATACATCTGCCTCTGTCGCTATCTCTATGTATATTTACCTCTGCCTCTGTCTCTGTGTCTATCTCTGTGTATATTTACCTCTGCCTCTGTCTCTGTGTCTATCTCTGTGTATATTTACCTCTGCCTCTGTCTCTGTGTCTATCTCTGTGTATATTTACCTCTGCCTCTGTCTGTCTATGTTTCTGTCTCTATCTCTGTGTAAGTTTGTCTCTGCCTCTTCCACTTACTCTATCTCTGACCCTGTGTATATGTGTCTCAGCTTCTGGCTCTGTCTTTATCTCTGTTTTATATTTATTTATGTTCCTTCCATCTCTCCGTTTCTATCTCGCTCTATTCCTCCCTCGTTTCATATACCTATTACTTTCTCTTTATCACTCTTTATGTACATTTCTGTTTATCTCTTCCTCCATCATTGTCTCTATTTTTCTCTCTCCCTCTTTCTCTATTGTTTCCCATCTATATAGCTCGTTTTCTAATCTCTGTCTCTTCCTCCTTTAGTTCCTATCGATATTTCCATCTGTTTCTGTCCCTACCTCTATCTCTCTGCCTTGCTCTCCATTTCTCTCTCTCTCTCTTTCTTCCAAACTGACTCTACTTCTATTTCTCTCTGTTTCTCTTTCTATCTTTCTATGTCTCTGTCGCTTTGTCTTCATTTCTGTATTTGCCTAAACATCTGTCCCTATCTTCATATTTTCTCTTTATCTCTCTCGCCTGGGAAGTAAAGAGCGGGGAAAAGGGCGAGTTTTAAAATTAAGGAACCTCAGAGATTGTGCTTTGCCTCGCAACCTAAGTGAAAGTCATGAATACAATGGACGTAAAACCACAGGTAAATATGCACTAAAGTGCAGGCTATCAAAATAACATAACAACATAAGAACATAAGAAATAGGAGCGGGAATCGACCATTTGGCCCTTCAAGCCTGCTCCACCAATCAACAAGTTCATAGCAGCTCTTCTAGCTTATCTCCACTTTCCTGCACTATCCCCATATCCCTTGATTCCATTAAAGAGAATCACAATGTGTGCTCAGTTATATTTGTAACATATCCATGGCGTTTTAATAAAGACAAGAGTTATTACAGATTTTATTTGACAATTATTCGCAGAAGTTAAATGAAATGCAAAGCAGAAACATTAAAACTCATACTTAATCTCCTCCAGACTGGCACAGTTCAGGACGAGCTGGCGGAAGTGCTCCAGGGATTTGTCTGTGAATCCGTTAAAGGAGAGTTCCAGGACTTTCAGCGTGTTCTTCATACAGAGAGCAGAAACAAGGTCCTCACAACACTCGTCCGTCAGGTAATTGCTCTTCAGGCTATTCGAGAATGGAAAAGCAAAGGAGCCAGAGAGATACAGATAGAGAGATTGACAGAGACAGAGAGGCAGAGGGAGAGAGAGAGAGGGACACACAGAGAGAGAGAGATAGAGAGAGCGATAGACAGAGATAGAGAGACGGGGAGGAGAGAGGCAGATAGAGTGACAGAGAGAGAGAGAGACAGAGAGACAGAGAGAGAGAGAGTGGGGGAGAAGAGAGACAGAGAGACATAGAGATAGAGAGAGGGATATACAGGGAGAGACAGAGAGAGAGTGACAGAGACAGAGAGAGTGAGAGGAGGATAGAGCGAGATAGAGAATGTCATATACAGAGGCAGAGAATGAGTTGGATGAGAGAGACAGTGATAGAGACAGAGAGATAGAGACAGAGAGAGGAGAAGGAGAGAGACAGAGAAACAGAGAGACAGAGAGAGAGAGGGATAGACAGAGAGACAGAGAGAGATTGAGAGCGAGTGGGAGAAAAGAGAGGGGAGATAGAGATGGGAGGAGAGAGAGAGACAGAGAGAGGCACACAGAGCGAGCGATAGACAAAGAAACACAGAGATAGATAATAAGGGAGACGGGGGCAACGTGTGGGAGAGATGGAGAGAGAGGGGTAGACAGAGAGCAACAGAGAAAAAGAAAGTGAGAGAGGGAGGAGAGTGATAGAGAGAGATAGAGAGAGAGGGAGGAGAGCGAGGGAGGGAGACAGAGATGGAGGGAGAGGGAGAGAGACAGATGGGGAGATATGGAGAAACAGAGGGAGCCATGGAGAGGAAATGATGGAAAAGGTGCGGCAGTCACAGTTGGACAAACACAGAGTTGGAGAAAATAATTTATAAATATACAGTCCAGGGTAAAAAGCAAAGGGAGAGATATAGACAATGCGATGTGAAACAGAATGAGAGAGAGGGCGTGCACAAAGCAATGAACTACAACATTAGACAGAAATAATGCCAGGATAATAAACATCTTCATCCTGAATAATAGCAAACTCCAGTTTTAAGTTGAAGAGTTTGCAACTACCTGCATCCAGAAGTGCCGAGTTCATGCTCCATCTCGGCCTCTGCCCGAGGTTCCCACCATCACAGAAGCGAATCATCAGCCAATTCGATCCACTCTACGTGCTATCCATAAATGTCGTGTTGTTTTGTATAAAGCAAAGGCAGTCCCGGGGGGAGGGGGGCAGAAGAACTAACAACAGAAAATGCTGAAAAACTCAGCAGGCCAGGCAACATCCGTGGAGAGAGAAGTAGAGTCAATATCTCAGGTCTAAACCCTTCGTCAGGACTGAAAAAACACAGGAAATGAAACAGATTAAAAGGCCAGTTTGGGGACTGGGAAATGGGGATGAAAGAACAAAATAGAAGTGAAGAGGCATTAAGAAATATTCAAAACGAGACGAGATGGTGATAGGACTAGTAATGAGACAAAGGGCAGCTCTAGAGGAGGTGTAGTGTGCGCTGGCAGAATGAGAGACAGCTGCCATGCGGGAGAGAAAAAAAAGGGGAAGGGCACATAACAGAGAGTGGATAAAAATTATATATGAGAAAAGTAATGGGGCCGAGGTTATGATCTGAAATTGTTGAACTCGATATTGAGTCCGGAAGGCTAAGTGTCTAATCAGAAGATGAGGTGCTGGTCCTCGAGCTTATGCTGGGTTTCCGTGGAACAATGCAAGAGCCTGAGTGCGGTGAGCTCTGACTGGGAATGGGGTGGTGAATTAAAATGACAGGCGACCAGAAGCTCGGGGACAGCCTTATGGACTGAACGGATGTGTGCCGCAAGGCGGTCACCCAAAGTGCGTTTGGTCTCACCAATGTAGAGGAGATGACATCGTGAGCAGTGAATACAATATATTAGATTGCAAGAATTTGTTACAACAGGTGCGACTTTGGGTGCTGAGAGACTGTTAGAACAGCTGAGACATTGGGAGCTTAAAGAGACTGTTGGAACAGTTGAGACATTGGGTGCAGAGAGACTGTTAGAACAGATGACACATTGGGTGCAGAGTGACTGCTAGAACAGATGAATCATTTAGTGCTGGGAGTCTGTTAGAACAGCGGAGACATTGAATGCTGAGAGACTGTTAGAACAGGTGAGACTTTGGTGCTCAGAATCTGTTGGAACAGGTGAGACTTTGGTGCTCAGAATCTGTTACAACAAGTGAGACATTGCTGCTGAGAGTCTGTTGTAACAGGTGAGACTTTGGGTGTTGAGAGACTGTTAGATCAGGGGAGACATTAGGAGCAGGGAGACTGTTAGTGCAGGTGAGACATTGGGGGCTGAGTACCTGTTAGAAAAGGGGAGATATTGGGAGCTGAGAGACTGTTAGAACTGGTGAGACATTGGGAGACGAGAGATTGGAAAAATGTGAGACATTGGAAGCTGATTGACTGGTAGAACTGGGGAGACATTGAGAGCTGAGAGATTGTTAGAACAGCTGAGACGTTGGGTGCCAAGAAACTGTTAGAACAGGTGAGACTTTGGGAGCTTAGAGAGAATTATAGGACAGGTGAGACATTGGGTGCAGAGTGACTGTTCGAACAGGTGAGACGTTGGCTGCTGAGAAAATTTTAGAACAAGTGAAACATTGTGTGAAGGGAGACTGTTAGAACAAGTGAGACTTTGGGTGCTAAGAGACTGTTAGGACAGGTGGGACATTGGGAGCTGAGAGTCTCTTAGAACAGGTGAGACTTCGGTGGTTGAGAGACTGATAGAACAGGTGAGACATTGAATGCACAGAGACTTTTAGAACAGGTGAAATATTGTGTGAAGAGAGGCTGTTAGAACAGGTGAGCCATTGGGTGCTGAGAGGCTGTTAGAACATTTGAGACATTGGGAGCTAAGAGACTGTTAGAACAGGGGAGACATTGGGTGCTGAGAGACTGTTAGAACAGGTGAGACATTGGGTTCAAAGAGAATTCTAGAAAAGCTGAGACATTGGGAGCTGAGAGACTGTTTGAACAGGTGAGACTTTGGGAGAAGGGAGACTGTTAGAACAGTTGAGCTTTTGTGTGCTGAGAGACTGTTGGAACTGGTGAGTCATTTAGTGCTGAGAGCCTGTTAGAACAGGTGAGACTTTGGGGGCTGAGAGACTGTTAGAACAGGTGAGACATTGGGTGTTGGGAGACAGTTGCACAGATGAGACATAGGTGCTGAGAAACTTTTAGCACAGGTGAGATATTAAGTGCAGAGAGATTGGTAGCACAGGTGAGGAATTGGTTGCTGAGAGACTGTTAGAACAGGGGAGACATTGGGTGCTGAGAGACTGTTAGAACAGGTGAGACATTGGGTGCAAAGAGAATTCTAGAAAAGCTGAGACATTGGGAGCTGAGAGACTGTTAGAACAGGTGAGACATTGTGAGCAGAGAGACTGTTAGAACAGGTGAGACTTTGGGACAAGGGAGTCTGTTAGAACAGGTGAGACATTGGGTGCAGACAGACTGTTAGAATAGCTGAGACGTTGGGAGAAGGGAGTCTGTTAGATAGGGTGAGTCATTGAGTGGAGAGAGACAGTTAGAACTTGTGAGACATTGGCTGCAGGGAGACTGTTAGTACAGCTGAGGTTTTGTTTGCTGAGAGACTGTAAGAACAATGAGTCATTTAATGCTGAGAGCCTGGTAGAACAGGTGAGACCTTGGGTGCTGAGAGACTGTTAGAACAGGTGAGACTTTGGGTGTTGGGAGACAGTTGCACAGATGAGACATAGGTGCTGAGAAACTGTTAGAACAGGTGAGACTTTGGGTGCAGAGAGATTGTTAGAAGAGGTGAGGCATTGTTTGCTGAAAGGCTGTTAGATCAGAGGAGATATTGGGAGCAGGGAGACTGTTAGAACAGGTGCGACATTGGGGGCTGAGAGCCTGTTGAACATCGGAGATATTGGGTGCTGAGAGACTGATAGATCAGGGGAGACATTGGGAGCAGTGAGACTGTTAGAACAGGTGAGACATTGTGAGCAGATAGACTGTTAGAACTGGTGAGACATTGGGGGCAGACAGTCAGTTAGAACAGGTGAGACGTTTGGAGAAGGTAGACTGTTCGAACAGCTGAGACATAGAGTGCGGAGAAACTGTTAGAACAGGTGAGACATTGGGTGCAGAGAGATTGTTAGATTAGGTGAGACATTGGGAGCTGAGAGACTGTTAGAACAGGGGAGACATTGGGTGCTGAGAAACTGCAAGAACTGGTAAGTCATTGGGTGCAGAGAGGCTGTTAGAACAGGTGAGATATTGGGCGCTGAAAGACTGTTAGTACAGGTGAGTCATTTAGTGCATGGAGTCTGCTAGAACAGTGGAGACATTGAGTGCTGAGTGACTGTTAGAACAGGTGACACATTGATGCTGAGAGTCTGTTAGAACAGGTGAGATTTTGGGTGTTGAGAGACTGCTGAACAGGTGAGACATTGGGTGCTGAGAAACTGTTAGAACAGGTGAGACGTTGGGTGCTGAGAAACTATTAGATCAGGGGAGACATTGTGAGCAGGGAGACTCTTATTACAGGTGAGACACTGGGGACTGAGAGCCAGTTCGAACAGGGGAGACATTGGGTGCTGAGAGACTGTTAGAACTGGTGAGACATTGAGGGCTGAGAGTCTGTTAGAACAGCTGAGACATTGGGTGCTTAGAGAGACTGTTAGAACAGATGAGACCTTGGGAGCCTGGAGGCTGGTGAAAAAAGGTGAGACAGTGGGTGCTGATTGACTGGTAGAACTGGGGAGACATTGGGAGCTGAGAGACTGTTAAAACAGGGGAGAAGTTGGGTGCCAATAAATTGTTAGACCAGCTGAGATATTGATTGCTGAGAGTCTCTTAGAAAAGTTAAGACATTGGGGGTTGAGAGATTATTAGAACAGGATAGACCTTGGGAGCTGAGAGTCTGTTAGAACAGGGGAGATATAAGGTGCTGCGAGACTGTTAGAACAGGTGAGACGTTGGGAGAAGAGTGACTGTTAGAGCAGGTGAGTCATTGAGTGGAGAGAGACAGATAGAACTGGTGAGGCATTCGGTGCAGACAGACTGTTAGAACATCTGAGAAGTTGGGAGAAGAGAGTATATTTGAACAGGTGAGTCATTGAGTGGAGAGAGACAGTTACAACTGGTGAGACATTGGGTGCAGAGAGACTGTTGGAACAGGTGAGACATTGGGTGCTGACAGACTGCTAGAACAGGAGAGAATTTGGGTGCTGAGAGATTGGTGGAGCAGGTGAGACTTTGGGTGTTGAGAGACTGTTGAGCAGGTGAGAGATAGGGTGCTGAGAAACTGTTAGAACAGGTGAGACATTGGGTACAGAGAGATTGTTAGAACAGGAGAGTAATTGGATGCTGAGAGACTGATAGAACAGGGGAGACATTGGGAGCAGGGAGACTGTAAGAAAAGGTGAGATATTGGGGGCTGGGAGCCTGTTAAAACAGGGGCGATATTGGGTGCTGAGAGACTGTTAGAACTGTTGAGACATTGATGTCTGAGAGACTGTTAGAACAAGTGAGACATTGGGTGCTTAGAGAGACTGTTAGAACAGGTGATACATTGGGAGCCGAAAGACTGGTAAAAAAGGTGGGAAATTTGGTGCTGATTGACTGGTAGAACTGGGGAGACATTGGGAGTTGAGAGAATGTTAGAACAGGTGAGACGTTGGGTGCCAATAAGCTGTTAGAACAGGTGAGACATTGTGTGCTGAGAATCTGTAAGATCAGGTGAGACATTTTCTGCTGAGAGACTGCTAGAAAAGTGGAGACATTGGGAGCAGAGAGACTGTAAGTGCAGCTGAGATATTGGGAGCTGAGAGACTGTTAGAACAGGTGAGACATTGTGAGCAGAGAGACTTTTAGAACTGGTGAGACATTGTGTGCAGACAGATTGTTAGAACGGGTGAGACGTTGGGAGAAGAGTGACTGTTAGAACAGCTGAGTCATTGAGTGGAGAGAGACAGGTAGAACTGGTGAGACATTGGGTGCAGAGAGACTGTTAGAACAGCTGAGACATTGGGTGCAGAGAGATTTTTAGAACAGGTAAGGCATTGTTAGCAGCGAAACTGTTAGAACTGGTGAGACATTGGGTGCAGACAGACTGTTAGAACAGCTGAGACGTTGGGAGAAGAGAGACTGTTAGAACAGGTGATTCATTGAGTGGAGAGAGACAGTTAGAACTGCTGAGACATTGGGAGCGGAGAGAATTTTAGAACAGGTAAGACATTGTTAGCAGAGAGACTGTTAGAACTGGTGAGACATTGGGTGCAGAAAGACTTTTAGAACAGCTGAGACTTTGGGAGAAGAGAGACTGTTAGAACAGGTCAGTCATTGATTAGAGAGAGACAGTTAAAACTGGTGAGACATTGGGTGCAGAGAGTCTGTTGGAACAGGTGAGACATTGGGTGTTGAGAGACTGATAGAACAGATGAGTCATTTAGTGCTGAGTGTCTGTTAGAACAAGGGAGACATTGAGTGCTGAAAGACTGTTAGAACAGGTGAGACTTTTGGTGCTGAGAGACTTTTAGAACAGGTGCGAATTTGGGTGTTGAGAGACTGTTGAACAGGTGAGAAATAGGGTGCTGAGAAATTGTTAGAACAGGTGAGACATTGGGTGCAGAGAGATTGTTAGAACAGGTGAGTGATTGGGTGCTGAGAGACTGATAGATCAGGGGAGACATTGGGTGCAGGGAGACTGTTAGAACAGGTGAGACATTTAGTGCACAGAGTCTTTTAGAACAGATGAGGCATTGTGTGAATAGAGACTGTTAGAACAGGTGCGATATTGGGTGCTGAGAGACTGTTAGAACAGTGCAGATATAGGGTGCTGAGAGACTCTTATAACAGGTGCGACATTGGGTACAGAGCGACTGTTCGAACAGGCGACACATTGTGTGCAGGGAGATTTTTAGAACGGCTGAGACTGTGAGCTGAGAGACTGTTAGAACAGGTGAGACATTGTGAGCAGAGAGAGTGTTAGAACTCGTGAGAAAGTGGGTGGGTGCAGACAGTCTGTTAGAACAGGTGAGACGTTGGGTGCTGTGAAACTGTTAGAAGCGGTGAGACGTTGGGTGCCAATAAGCTGTTAGAACATGTGATACAATGGGTGCTGAAAGACTGTAAGATCAGGTGAGGCATTGGTTGTTGAGAGACTGTTAGAACAGTTGACAAGCTGAGTGCTGATAGACTGTAAGAACAGGTGAGACATTGGGAGCTGAGAGACTGTTAGAAAAGGTGAGACATTGTGAGCAGAGTGACTGTTAGAACTGGTGAGACATTGGGTGCAGACAGACTGTTAGAACAGGTGAGACGTTGTAAGAAGGTAGACTGTTAGAACACGTGAGACGTTGTGAGCAGAGAGACTGTTAGAACAGCAGAGTCATTGAGCGGAGAGAGACAGTTAGAACAGGTGAGACATTGTGAGCAGAGAGACTGTTAGAACTGGTGAGACATTGGGTGCAGACTGATTGTTAGAACAGGTGAGACGTTGGGAGAAGAGAGACTGTTAGAACAGGAGAGTTATTGAGTGGAGAGAGACAGTTAGAACTGGTGAGACATTGGGTGCAGAGAGATTGCTGGAACAGGTGAGGCATTGGGTGCTGGGAGATTGTTAGAACATGTGAGTTACTTAGTGCTGAGAGTCTGTTAGAACAGGGGAGACATTGAGTGCTGACAGACTGTTAGAACAGCTGAGACTTTGGGTGTTGAGAGACTGTAAGATCAGGTGAGACATAGGGTGCTGAGAGTCTGTTAGAACTGGTGAGACATTGTGAGCTGAGAAACTGTTAGATCAGGTGAGACATTGGGTGCAGAGAGATTGTTGCAACAGGTGAGTCATTGGGTGCTGAGAGACTGTTAGATCAGGGCAGACATTGGGTGCTGAGAAACTGTTAGAACAGGTGAGACATTGGGTGCTGAGAGATTGTTGGAAGAGGTGAGTCATTGAGTTCTGAGAGACTGTTAGAAGAGGTGTGACGCTGGCTGTTGAGAGACTGTTGAACAGAGGAGACACAGGGTGCTGAGAAACTGTTAGAACAGGTGAGACATTGGGTGCAATGAGACTGTTAGAACAGGTGAGACATTGGGTGCTGAGAAACTGTTAGAAAAGGTGAGAAATTGTGAGCTGAGAGACTGTTACAACAGGGTAGACATTGGGTGCTAATAGACTGTTAGAACAGGTGAGATATTGTGTGCTGAGAGACTGTTAAATCAGGTGAGACATTTGGGTGGAGAGACTGTTAGAACATGAAAGACTTTGGTTTCAAATAGACTGTTAGAACAGGTGAGACGTTGGTGGTTGAATGAGACAGTTAAAACAGATGAAACACTGGGTGCATAGAGACTTCTAAAACAGGTGCGCCATTGGTGAAGACAGACTGTTAGAACAGCTGAGACATTGGGAGCTGAGAGACTGTTGAACAGGCGAGACATTGGGAGCTGAGAGACTATTACAACGGGGAGATATTGGGTGCAGAGAGACTGTTAGAACAGCTGAGACATTGGGTGCAGAGAGACAGTTAGAACAGGTGAAACATTGTGAGCAGAGAGACTGTTAGCATTAGTGCGATATTGGCTGCAGACAGACTTTTAGAACAGGTGAGACGTTGGGAAAAGAGAGACTGTTTGAACAGGTGAGTTATTGTGTGCAGAGAGGCAATTACAACAGGTGAGACATTAGGTTCTTAGAGAGAATGTTAGAACAGGTGAGATATTGGGAGCAGTGAGACTGGTAGAAAAGGTGAGGAATTGGGTGCTGATTTACTGGTAGAACTGGGGAGACATTGGGAGCTGAGAGACTGTTAGAACAGGTGAGACATTGAGTGCTGCGAAACTGTTAGAACAGGTGAGACATTGACTGCTGAGAGACTGTTAGATCAGGGTACACATTGGGTGCTAATAGACTGTTAGAACAGGTGAGATATTGGGGGCTGGGAAACTGTTAGAACAGTTTAGACATTGGGAGCTGAGAGGCTGTTAGAACAGTTGAGACATTGGGAGATGAGAGACTTTTAGAACGGGGAGACATTGGGTGCTGAGAGACTGTTAGAAAGGTGAGACATTGGGTGCTGAGAGACGCTTAGTTCAGGTGATACATTGGGAGCAGAGAAGCTGTTAGAACAGGATAGACATTGGTTGCTTAGAGACTGTTAGAACAGATGAGACACTGGGTGCACAGAACCTTTTATACAGGTGATACATTGATGAGGAGAGACTGCTAAACCAGCTGAGACATTGGGTGCAGAGAGACTGTTAGATCTGGGGAGATATTAGGTGCTGAGAGACTGTTACATTAGAGGAGATATTGGGTGCTGAATGACTGTTAGAACAGGGGAGACATTGGTTGCTGATAGACTGTTAGAACAGGGTAGCCATTGGGTGCTGAGAGGTTGTTACAACAGGTGAGACATTGGGAGTTGAGAAACTATTAAAACAGGTGAGACATTGGGCGCACAGTGACTTTTGGAACAGGTGAGAAATTGGGTGAAGAGAGCTTGATAGAAAGGGTGTGACATTGGGTGCTGAGAGACTGTTAGAACAGATGAGACATTGAGGTCTGAGAGACTGTTAGAAAACTTGAGACATTGGGTGCAGAGGGACTGTTAGAACAGGTGACACACTGGGTGCTGCGAGATTGTTAGAGCTGGTGAGACATTGAGTGCTGAGAGACTGTTAGAACAGGTGAGACATTGTGTGCTGACCGACTGTTAGAGCAGGGTAGACATTGTCTGCTAATAGTCTGTTAAAACAGGTGAGGCATTGGGAGCTGAGATACTGTAAGAGCAGGTGAGACATTGGGAGCGGTGAAATATTAGATCGGGGAGAAATTGGGTGCTGAGAGAATGATAGAACAGGTGAGAAATTCGGATCAGAGAGATTGTTAGACCAGGTGGAGACATTGTGACCAGAGAGACTGTTAGAACTAGTGAGACTTTGGGTGCAGACAGACTGTTAGAACAGGTGAGACGTTGGGAGAGGAGAGACTGTTTGAACAGGTGAGTCATTGAGTGCAGAGAGACAGTTAGAACAGGTGAGACATTGGGTGCTTAGAGAGGCTGTTAGAACAGGTGAGACATTGGGAACTGAGAGACTGGTAAGAAAGGTAAGATATTTGGTGCTGATGACTGGTAGAACTGGGGAGACATTGGGAGCTGAGAGACTGTTAGAACAGGTGAGACGTTGGTTGCCAAGAAACTGTTAGAACAGGTGAGCCATTGAGTGCTGAGAGACTGTTAGAACAGTGTAGACATTGGGTGCTAGTAGATGGCTAGAACAGGTGAGATATTGGGCGTTGAGAGACTGTTGGAACAGGGGAGACATTGGGTGCAGATAGACTGTTAGAACAGGTGAGGCATTGGGAGCAGGGAGACAGTAAGAACAGGGGAGACATTGGGTGCTAAGTACCTGGTAGAACAGGGGAGACATTGGGAGCTGAGAGACTGTTAGAACTGGTGAGAAAATGGGTGCTGTGAGACACTTACAACAGATGACGTATTGAGTGCAGAGAGACTGTTAGAACAGGTGAGACGTTAGGTGCCAAGAAATAGTTAGAACCAGTGAGACATTTGGTGCTGAGAGACTGTTAAAACAGGTGAGACATTGGGGGCTGAGAGACTGTTACAACAGGTGAAACATTGGGTGCAGAGAGACTGTTAGAACAGGTGAGACGTTAGGTGCCAAGAAACTGTGCACATTTTCCCTGTATCTGCGTGGGTTTCCTTCGGGTGCTCCGGTTTCCTCCCACAGTCCAAAGATGTGCAGGTTAGGTTGATTTGGCTATGATAAATTGACCCTTAGTGTTAGGGGATTAAATACGTGGGGTTACGGGGGTAGGGTGGGATATGTGTCAGTGCAGGCTCGATGGGCGAAATGGCCTCTATCTGCACTGTAGATTCTGTGATTCTGTGAAGTGAGGCATTGGGTGCGGAGGCACTGTTAGAGCAGGTGAGACATTGGGGGCTGAGAGACTGTTACAACAGGTGAAACATTGGGTGCGGAGAGACTGGTAGATCAGGTGAGGCATTTGTTGCTGAGAGACTGTTACATCAGGTGAGACAGTGGGTGCTGAGAGATTATTAGAACTGGTGAGACATTGTGTGCTGAGAGACTGTTAGAACAGCTAAGACAATGGGTGCTGAGAGACTGTTCGAACAAGTGAGACATTGGGAGCAGAGAGACTGTTAGAACAGGGAAGAGATTGGGTGCTAAAAGACTGTTAGAACAGGGGAGACATTGGTTACAGAGAGACGGTTAGAACAGTGTAGCCATTGGGTGCTGAGAGATTTTTCGAACAGCTGAGACATTAGGAGCAGCGAGACTGTTAGAACAGGGGAGACATTGGGTGCTGATAGACTGTTAGAACAGGGTTGCCATTGGGTGCTGATAGATTGTTAGAAAACATGAGACATTGGTGGTTGAGAGACTGGCAGAACAGATGAGGCATGGGGAGCAGAAAGACTGTTAGAACAGGTGAGACATTGTGTGCTGGGACACTGTTAGAACAGTGGAGTTATTGGGTGCTGTTAGAATATTACAACAGATGAGATATTGGGGTTTGTGAGACTGTTAGAACAGGTGAGACATTGGCTGCACAGAGACTTTTAGAACAGGTGAGACATTGGGTGAAGAGAGATTGTTAGAAAAGCTGTGACATTGGGTGCTGAGAGACTGTTAGAACAGCAGAGAGATTGGTTGCTGACAGGCAGTTCAAACAGTTGAGACATTGGGAGCAGAGAAACTGTTAGAGCAGGGGAGACAGTTGGTGCTGATAGCCTGTTAGAACAGGGTTGCTGTTGGGTGCTGATAGATTGTTAGAACACATGAGACATTGGTGGTTGAGAGACTTTTAATAGAGGTGAGACATGGGGAGCAGAGAGACTGTTAGAACAGGTGAGACACTGTTTGCTGGGACACTGTTAGAACAGTGGAGTTATTGGGTGCTGTCAGAATATTACAACAGATGAGACATTGGGGGTTGTGAGACTGTTAGAACAGGTGAGGCATTGGCTGCACAGAGACTTTTAGATCAGGTGACAGATTGGGTGAAGAGAGATTGTTAGAAAAGCTGTGGCATTGGGTGCTGAGAGACTGTTAGAATTGGAGAGACATTGGGAGCTGAGAGACTGTTAGAACATGTGAGACAACGGGTGCTGAGGCGCTCGTAGTACAGGTGAGACATATGGTGCAGAGAGACTGTTAGAAGAGGTGAGGCATTGGTAGCAGAGAGTCTGTAAGTACTGGGGAAACATTGCGTGCAGAGTGAATGTTAGAACAGTTGGGAATTGGGTGCAGAGAGAATGTTAGATCAGGTGAGATATTGAATGCAGAGGGACTGTTAGAACAGGACTGACATGGGTGCTGAGAGACTGTTAGAACAGGTGAGACATTGGGAGAAGAGAGACTGTTAGAACAGGTGAGTCATTGAGTGCAGAGAGACAGTTAGAACAGGTGAGACATTGTTTGCTGAGAGACTTTTAGATCAGGGGAGATATTGGGAGCAGGGAGACTGTTAGGAGAGGTGAGACATTGTGGGCTGAGAGACTGCTACAACAGGTGAGACATTGGGTGCTTAGAGAGACTGTTAGAACAGGTGAGACAGTGGGAGCTGAGAGACAATTAAAAATGGTGAGCTATTTCGAGCTGATTGACTGGAAGAACTGGGGAGACATTTGGAGCTGAGAGATTGTTAGAATAGGTGAGACGTTGGGTGCCAAGAAACTGTTAGAACAGGTGAGACATTGGGGGTTGAGAGACTGTTAGAACTGGAGAGAAATAGGGTGCACGGAGACATTTAGAACAGGTGAGACATTGTTGAAGAGAGACTGTTAGAACTGGTGAGACATTGGGACCTGAGAGACTGATAGAAGAGGCGAAACATTTGGAGCTAAGAGACTATTAGAACGGGGAGACATTGGGCGTTGAGAGACTGTTGGAACAGGGGAGCCATTGGGTGCTGATAGGCTCTTAGTTCAAGCAAGATATTGGGAGCAGAGAAACTGTTAGAACAGGGGAGACATTTGCAGCAGGGAGACTGTTAGAGCAGGTGAGATATTGGGGGCTGAGAGACTGTTAGAACATGTGAGACATTGAGTGCTGAGAGACTGTTAGAACAGGCTAGACATTGGGTGCAAATAGACTCTTAATACAGGTGAGACATTGGGAGCGCAGAAACTGTTAGAATAGGGGAGACATTGGTTGCTTAGAGAGTCTTAGAACAGATGAGACACTGGGTGCACAGAGATTTTTTAAAAAGGTGAGACATTGGTGAAGAGTGACTGTTATACCAGCTGAGACATTGGGTGCAGAGAGACTGATAGATCTGTGGAGACATTAGGTGCAGAGAGACTGTTAGAGCAGGGGAGACATTGAGTGCTGATTGACTGTTAGAACAGGGGAGACATTGGGTGCAGATATACTGTTAGAACAGGGTAGCCATTGGGTGCTGAGAGCTTGTTAGAACAGGTGAGACATTGGGTGTTGAGAGACTATTAGAACAGGTGAGTCATTGGGTGAAGAGAGATTGTTGGAAGAGGTGTGACATTCGGTGCTGAGAGACTGTTACAACAGATGAGACATTGGGAGCTGAGAGACTGTTAGAACAGGTGAGGCATTGGGTGCTGAGAAAATGTTAGAACAGGAGAGTCATTGAGGTCTGAGAGGCTGTCAGAAAAGGTGAGACATTGGGTGCAGAGGGACTGTTAGAACAGGTGACACATTGGGTGCTGAGAGACTGTTGGAGCTGGTGAGACATTGCTGCTGACCGACTGTTAGAACAGGGTAGACATTGGGTGCTAATAGACTCTTAGAACAGATGAGTCATTGGGTGCTGAGAGACTGTTAGAACTAAGGAGACATTGGGAGCTGAGATACTGTAAGAACAGCTGAGACATTGGGTGCTGAGACACTGTTAAATCAGGTGAGACATTGGCGGTGGAGAGTCTGTTAGAACAGGGGAGACTATGGGGTCTGATATACTGTTAGAACAGGTGACACATTGGGGGTTGAGAGACTGTTAGAACAGGTGAGACATTGGGTGCACAGCGACTTTTAAAACAGGTGAGACAATTCTGAAGATGAGATTTTGGGAGCTGAGAGACTGTTAGAGCAGGTGAGACATTGGGAGCTGAGTGACTATTAAAATGGGGAGACATTGCGAGCTGAGAGACTGTTAAAACAGGTGAGACATTGGGAGCTGAGAGACTATTAAAACAGGAAGACATTGGGTGCTGACAGACTGTTAGAAAAGCTGAGATATTGGGATCACAGAGACTGTTCGAACAGTTGAGACATTGTGAGCAGAAAGACTGTTAGAACTAGTGAGTCTTTGAGTGCTGAGAGACTGTTAGAACAGTGTAGACATTGGGTGCTAATAGACGGTTAGAACAGGTGAGATATTGGGCGTTGAGAGGCTGTTAGAACATGTGAGACATTGGGTGCACAGAGACGTTTAGAACAGGTGAGACATTGGGAGCTGAGAGACAGTTAGAACAGGTGAGAAGTTGGGTGACAAGAAATTGTTAGAACAATTGAGACACTGTGTGCTGAGAGACTGTTAGAACAGGGGAGAGATTGGGTGCTGATAGACTGTTAGATCAGGTGAGATATTGGGGGTTGAGAGACTGTTAGAACATGTGAGACATTGGGTGCACAGAGACGTTTAGAACAGCTGAGACTTTGGGTGCTGAGAGACTGTTAGAACAGGGGAGACAATGGGTGCTGAGAGACTTTTAGTGCATGCGAGACATTGGTAGCAGAGAAACTGTTAGAAAAGGGGAGACATTGGTTGCTTAGAGACTGTGAGAACAGGCGAGTCATTGGGAGCAGAGAGACTGTAAGAACAGGGGAGACATTGGGTGCTAAGTGACTGGTAGAACAGGGGAGACATTGGGAGCTGAGAGACTGGTAGAACTGGTGAGGAAATGGTAGCTGAGAGACAGTTACAACAGGTGAGGTATTGAGTGCTCAGAGACTGTTAGATCAGGTGAGATATTGGGTGCTGAGAATTTGTTAGAACAGGTGAGTCATTGTGTGCTGAGAAACTGTTAGAACAGCTGAGATATTGGGTGCTGAGGGACTGTTCGAACAAGTGAGACATTGGGAGCAGAGACACTGTTAGAACAGGGGAGACATTGGGTGCTGAGAGACTGTTAGAACAGGTGAGACTTTGGGTGCTTAGAGAGACTGTTAGAACAGGTGAGACATTGGGAGCTGAGAATCTGGTAAAAAAAAGGTGAGACATTTGTTGCTGCTGGACTGATGGAACTGGGGAGACATTGGGAGCTGAGAGACTGTTAGAACAGGTGAGACGTTGGGTGCCAACAAACTGTTAGAACAGGTGAAACAGTGAGTGCTGAGAGACTGTTAGACCAGTGTAGACATTGTGTGCCAATAGACGGTTAGAACAGGTGAGATACTGGGCGCTGACAGACTTTTAGAACAGGGGAGACATTGGGTGCTGATAGACTGTTAAGACAGGTGCGAAATTGTTGGTTGAGAGACAGTTAGAACAGTGGAGACATTGGTTGCTTAGAGACTGTTAGAACAGGCGAGTCATTGGGAGCAGAGAGACTGTGAGAAAAGGGGAGACATTGGGTGCTAAATGACTGGTAGAACAGGGGAGACATTGGGTGCTGATAGACTGCTAGAACATGTGATTCATTGGGGGCTGAGAGATTGTTACAACAGGTGAGATATTGGGTGCAGAGAGACTGTTAGAACAGGTGACACATTGGGTGCGGAGAGACTGTTAAATCAGGTGAGACATTGGGTGCTGAGAGACTGCTCGAACAAATGAGACATTGGGAGCAGAGAGACTGTTAGTACAGGGTAGCCATTGGGTGCTGATAGACTATTACAACAGCTGAGACATTGGGGGTTGAGAGACTGTTAGAACAGTTGTGACATTTGGTGCCAACAAACTGTTAGAACAGGTGAGACATTGTGTGCTGAGAGACTGCTAGAACAGGTGAGACATTGGGTGCAGAGAGACTGTTAGATCAGGGGAGAAATTGGGTTCTGAGACACTGTAAGAACAGGTGTGATATTGGCTGCTGAGAGACTGTTAGACCAGGTGAGTCATTGAGTGCAGAGAGTCAGTTAGATCTGGTGAGACATTGGGTGCTGAGAGTCTTTTAGATCAGGGAAGATATTGTGAGCAGCGAGACTGTTAGAACAGGTGAGGCATTTTGGGCTGAGAGACTGTTACAACAGGTTAGGGGCCAAAAATCTGTTAGAACAGGTGAGACATTGGGTGCTGACAGACTGTTAGAACAGGTGAGACATTGGGGGCTGTGATACTGTTAGATCAGGTGAGACATTGGGGGCTGAGAGATTGTTAGAGCAGGTGAGTCATTTTGTGCTGAGTGACTGTTCGAACAGGTGAGACATTGGGAGCAGAGAGACTGTTAGAACAGGTGAGACATTGGGTGGTGAGAGATTGTTAGAACAGCTGAGACATTGGTTGCTGAGAGGCAAATCAAACAGGTGAAACATTGGGAGCAGAGAGACTGTTAGAACAGGGGAGACATTGGGTGCTGTGAGACTGTTAAAGCAGGGGAGAAATTTGGTGCTGATAGACTGTTCGAACAGGGTAGCCATTGGGTGCTGATAGATTGTTAGAACAGATGAGACATGGGGAGCAGAGAGACTGTTAGAACAGGTGAGACATTGTGTGCTGGGACACTGTTAGAACAGGTGAGATATTTGGGGTTGAGAGACTGTTAGAACAGGTGAGACATTGGGAGCAGAGAGACTGTTAGAACAGGGGAGACATTGGGTGCTGACAGACTATTACAACAGATGAGAAATGGTGCGTTCAGAGACTGTTAGAATATGTGAGACATTGGCTTCACAGAGACTTTTAGAACAGGTGAGACTTTAGGTGAACAGAGATTGTTAGAACAGGTGTGACATTGGGTGCTGAGAGACTGTTGGAACTGGTGAGACATTGGGAGCTGAGAGAATGTTAGAACAGGTGAGACATTGGGTGCTGAGGGACTCGTAGTACAAGTGATACATATGGTGCAGAGAGACTGTTAGAAGTGGTGAGGCATGGGAAGCAGAGTGTCTGTAAGTACTGGGGAGACATTGCGTGCAGAGAGAATGTTGGAAAAGCTGAGACATTGGGTGCAGAGATAATGTTAGAACAGGTGAGATATTGAGTGCAGAGAGATTGTTAGAACAGGACGGGCATGGATGCTGTGAGGCTGTTAGAACAGGTGAGACATTGGGAGAAGAGTGACTGTTAGAACAGGTGAGTCATTGGGAGCTGAGAGACTGGTAAAATGGTGAGATATTTGGTGCTGGTAGAACTGGGGAGACATTGGGAGCTGAGAGATTGTTAGAATAGGTGAGACGTTGGGTGCAAAGAAACTGGTAGCACAGGTGAGACATTGAGTGCTGAGAGACTGTTTGAACAGGGTAGACATTGGGTGCTAATAGACGGTTAGAACATGTGAAATATTGGGCGTTGAGAGACTGTTAGAACAGGGGAGACATTGGGTGCTGATATACTTTTAGAACAGGTGAGACATTGGGGGTTGAGAGACTGTTAGAACTGGTGAGACATTGGTTGCACGTAGACTTTTAGAACAGGTGAGACATTGGTGAAGAGAGAATGATACAACAGGCGAGACATTGGGAGCTGAGAGACTGTTAGAACGGGGAGACATTGGGTGCTGAGAGACTGGTAGAACAGGGGAGACATTGGGATCTGAGAGACTGGTAGAACTGGTGAGGAAATGGTAGCTGAGAGACAGTTACAACAGGTGAGGTATTGAGTGCAGAGAGACTTTCCGAACAGGTGAGACGTTACTTGCCAAGAAACTGTTAGAACAGGTGAGACATTGGGTGATGAGAGACTGTTAAATCAGGTGAGACATTGGGTGCTGAGAGACTGTTAGAACGGCTGAGACATTGGGTGCTGAGAGACTGTTCGAAAAGGTGAGACATTGGGAGCAGAGAGACTGTTAGAACAGGGGAGACATTTGGTGCTGAGAGACTGTTAGATCAGGTGAGACATTGGGTGCTGAGAGACTGTTAGATCAGGTGAGACATTGGGTGTCGTGAGATTGTTAGAAAAGGTGAGTCCTTTTGTGCTGAGAGAATGTAAGAACGGCTGAGACATTGGGTGCTGAGGGACTGTTCGAAAAGGTGAGACATTGGGAGCAGAGAGACTGTTAGAACAGGGGAGACATTTGGTGCTGAGAGCCTGTTAGAGCAGGGGGGGCATTGGCTGCTGAGAGACTATTAGAACAGGGGAGTCATTGGGTGCTGGTAGACTGTTAGAACAGGGTAGCCATTGGGTGCTGTGAGACTGTTAGAACAGTTGAGACATGGGGAGCAGAGAGACAGTTAGAACAAGTGAGAAATTTTGAGCTGAGAGTCTGTTACACCAGGTGATATATTGGGGATTGAGAGACTGTTAAAACAGGGTAGACATTGGGAGCAGAGAGACTGTTAGAACAGGGGAGACATTGGGTGCTGATAGTCTATTACAACTGATGAGACATTGGGGGTTGAGAGACTGTTACAGCAGCTGAGACATTGGGTGCACAGAGACTTTTGAAGAGGTGAGACATTGGGTGAAGAGAAAGTGTTAGAACAGGTGTGACATTGGGAGCTGAGAGACTGTCAGAACAGGTGAGACATTGCGTGCTGAGGGACTCGTAGTACAGGTGAGACATATGGTGCAGAGAGACTGTTAGAACAGGTGAGGCATTGGTAGCAGAGAGTCTGAAAGAACTGGGGAGACATTTGGTGCAGAGAGAGAATGTTAGAACAGCTGAGACATTGGGTGCAGACAGAATGACAGAACAGGTGAGATAATTAGTGCAGAGAGACTGTTAGGACAGGAGGGGCATGGGTGCTGAGAGACTGTTAGAACAGGTGAGACATTGGGTGCAGAGAGACTGTTAGATCAGGGAAGACATTGGGTGCTGAGAAACCTTTAGAACACGTGAGACATTGGGAGCAGGGAGTCTGTTAGAACAGGTGAGACTGATGCGCTATCAATTACTCATAAAAGACTGAGAGTTAAGAGAGTAACTAAAGGCTTTTATTAACAAAAGAATGAAGGTCTGCCTCGAGTGGTCGACCGGTCCAGAATACAAAGGGGCTGGGGAGCAGTCACCTTTATACTAGGACTTGTGGGAGGAGTCAGCCGAGGCATGTCCAGGCATGTACACAGTGGAATACAAACAGTGGTTTACCACATTCACCCCTTGTTTAAAATTGAGTCCGGCGGGGTGAAGTGTATTAAAAGTTAATGTATTGGAGTCTCTCCGGAGGTCTTGTCTGCCGCTGTGATCGGCGTGGCGACGGCAGGGGTAGTGGAGCTTCCGGCGTCGAGTCCCGCGTAGGCTGTGGCACAGGCGTGTCGTCCTCGTAGATGTCGAGCGGGTCGCTGGGCCCAGGCCTGCCGTCTGCTGGGGCTGGATATCGGATCGTGGGGGGGGTGGTAGTGGGTAGTGGGTTACTGCGGCCCCCGACGGTGCAAGGTCTCTTATGGAGACTGTGTCCTCCCGCCCGTCCGGGTATGCAATGTAAGCATACAGGGGGTTGGCGTGGAGGAGGTCGACCCTCTCGACCAGGGGGTCCGTTTTATGGGTCCTCACGTGCCTTCTCAGTAGGACCGGCCCTGGGGACGTCAGCCATGGCGGTAGCGATGTCCCCGATGTGGACTTCCTTGGGAAGACAAACATTTTCTCATGAGGGGTGGCGTTAGTGGCAGTGCAGAGCAGTGACCGAATAGAGTGGAGCGCATCGGGGAGCACATCCTGCCAGCGGGAGGTTGGAAGGCCCCTAGACTTTAAGGCTAGCAGGGCGGCCTTCCAAACTGTCGCATTTTCTCTTTCCACCTGTCCGTTCCCCCGGGGGTTGTAACTGGTGGTCCTGCTTGTGGCAATACCCCTAGTTAGCAGGTACTGACGGAGTTCGTCGCTCATAAACGATGAGCCCCGGTCGCTATGGATATAGCTGGGGAAACCGAACAGGGTGAAGAGGTCATTCAGACATTTAATGACCGTGGCACTGGTCATGTCCGGGCAGGGGATGGCGAACGGGAAACGGGAGTACTCATCAATAATATTGAGGAAGTACACATTGCGGTCGGAGGAGGGGAGAGGCCCTTTAAAATCAACGCTCAGGCGCTTGAAGGGGCGAGTGGCTTTTATCAGGTGGGCCCTGTCTGGTCTATAAAAGTGCGATTTGCACTCAGCGCAGACTTGGCAGTTCCTGGTCATGGTCCTGACCTCCTCAATAGAGTAAGGCAGGTTGCGGGCCTTGATGAAGTGGAAGAACCTGGTGACCCCCGGGTGGCAGAGGTCATTGTGGAGGGCCCGCAGTCTATCGATCTGCGCGCTGGTGCAGGTGCCATGCGATAGCACATCCGGGGGTTCATTGAGCTTCCCGGGCCGGTACAAGATCTCGTAATTGTAGGTGGAAAGTTCGATTCTCCACCTCAAGATCTTGTCATTTTTGATTTTGCCCCTCTGCTTGTTGTTAAACATGAAAGCAACTGAACGTTGGTCAGTGAGCAGGGTAAATCGTTTTCCGGCCAGGTAGTGCCTCCAATGACGCACAGCCTCTACAATCGCCTGGGCCTCCTTCTCAACAGCGGAGTGTCTGGTCTCCGGGCCTTGGAGGGTTCGTGAAAAGAAGGCCACGGGTCTCCCCGCCTGATTGAGGGTAGCGGCTAGGGCAAAGTCAGACGCGTCGCTTTCCACCTGGAAGGGGATGGATTCGTTCACTGCGTGCATGGTGGCTTTGGCAATGTCTTCCTTGATACGGTGGAAGGCTAAGCGGGCCTCTGCCGTCAAGGGAAAAGAGGTGGACTTGATCAGCGGATGGGCCTTGTCCGCATAGTAGGGGACCCACTGGGCATAATAGGAGAAAAACCCTAGGCACCTCTTCAGGGCCTTGAGGCAGTGAGGCAGTGGGAGTTCCATAAGGGGACGCATCCGGTCGGGGTCGGGGCCGATGACTCCGTGTTCCACAACACAGCCAAGGATGGCGAGGCGGTTTGTGGGGAATATACACTTCTCCTTGTTATATGTCAGGTTCAGGAGTTGGGCGGTGGGGAGGAATTTTACGAGGTTTGCGTCATGGTCCTCCAAGTCACGGCCGCAGATGGTCACATTGTCCAGATATGGGAAAGTGGCCTGCAACGCATTTTGATCTACCATCCGGTCCATCTCCCTTTGGAAGATGGAGACCCCGTTGGTGACGCCAAAGGGAACCCTAAGGAAGTGATAGAGGCGGCCGTCCTCAGGGCGGATAGGGAGCTGGTGGTACGCTGATTTCAGGTCAATGGTCATAGAGTCATAGAGTCATAGAGTTTTACAGCACAGAAAGAGGC
This sequence comes from Somniosus microcephalus, assembly GCF_052327205.1. Classification (NCBI taxonomy): domain Eukaryota; kingdom Metazoa; phylum Chordata; class Chondrichthyes; order Squaliformes; family Somniosidae; genus Somniosus; species Somniosus microcephalus. The sequence continues at coordinate 20,749,866 of NW_028225186.1, read as the reverse complement.
CCTTCGGCCCATCGTGTCTGCGCCGCCCATCCATCCCTGTCCAGTCTAATCCCATTTTCCAGCATTTGGTCCGTAGCCTTGTATGCAATGGCATTTCAAGTGCTCATCCAAATGCTTCTTGAATGTTGTGAGGGTTCCTGCCTCTACCACCCTTTCAGGCATTGAATTCCACATTCCAACCACCCTCTGGGTGAAAAAGTTCCTCCTCAAATCCCCTCTAAATCTCCTGCCCCTTACCCTGAATCTATGCCCCCTTGTTATTGACCCCCCCACTAAGGGGAAAAGTTCCTCTTTATCTACCCTATCTATGCCCCTCATCATTTTGTACACCTCAATCAGGTCCCCCCTCAGCCTTCTCTGCTCCAAGGAAAACAACCCCAGCCTGTCCAGCCTCTCTTCATAGCTGAGGCGCTTCATCCCAGGTAACATCCTGGTGAATCTTCTCTGCACCCTCTCCAAAGCAATCACATCCTTCCTATAGTGAGGCGACCAGAACTGCACACAGTACTCCAGCTGTGGCCTCACCAGCGTTTTGTACAGCTCCATCATAACCTCCCTGCTCTTATATTCTATGCCTCAGCTAATGAAGGCAAGTATCCCATATGCCTTTTTAACCACCTTATCTACCTGCTCCGCTGCCTTCAGGGATCTATGTACATGTACACCAAGGTCCCTCTGACCCTCTGTACTTCCTAGGGTCCTACCACTCATTGTGTATTCCCTTGCCTTATTTGTCCGTCCCAAATGCATCACCTCGCACTTTTGAGGGTTAAATTCCATTTGCCACTTTTCCGCCCATCTGACCAACCCGTTTATATCGTCCTGTAGCCTGAGGCTTTCCTCCTCGCAATTTACCACCCCACCAATTTTCGTGTCATCTGCGAACTTACTGATCATACCTTTTACATTCTCATCCAAATCATTTATGTAGATCACAAACAACAAGGGAGCCAGCACCGATCCCTGAGGTACCCCATTGGACACAGGCTTCCAGTCACAAAAGCAACCTTCGACCATCACCCTCTGCCTCCTGCCACTCAGCCAGTTTAGGATCCAACGCGCCAAGGCACCCTGGATCCCATGGGCTCTTACCTTCTTGACCAGTCTCCTATGCGGGACTTTGTCAAAAGCTTTACTGAAGTCCATGTAAACCACATCCACAGCATTTCCCTCATCCACCCCCGTAGTCACCCCCTCGAAAAATTCAATCAGATTTGTCAGACATGATTTACCCTTGACAAAGCCATGCTGACTATCCCCGATTAATCCTTGCCTCTCCAAGTGGAGATTAATTTTGTCCCTCAGAATTTTTTCCAACAACTTCCCCACCACAGATGTTAGACTCACTGGCCTGTAATTCCCTGGTTTATCCTTGCTACCCTTCTTGAATAATGGTACTACGTTAACTGTTGTCCAAGTCGAGAAGACGCGGTACTGCGCAATCTGGTTGACCATATCAGCTATGCGGGGGAGTGGGTAGGCGTCCAGCAGGGTGTAGCGATTTATTGTCTGGCTGTAGTCAATGACCAGGCGCTGCTTCTCGCCGGTCTTAACGACCACAACCTGGGCTCGCCAGGGGCTGGTGCTGCCCTCAATAATCCCTTCCTTCAGGAGCCACTCCACTTCGGTTTTAATGAAAGCCCTGTCCCCGGCACTGTATCGCCTGCTCTTTGTGGCGATGGGCTTACAGTCGGGGGTGAGGTTAGCAAACAGTGGGGGGGTGGGTGACTCTGAGTGTGGAGAGGTTGCACCTGGTGCGCAGCGGGCAATTTGGGAGCTGCTGGCTGCAGACTGTGAGTGGGGGTAGGGGTCCACCGTACGCCATCGTAACACTTTTAATGTGGCACTGAAAATCTAACCCCAGCAGGACGGCAGCGCAGAGGTCGGGCAGGACCAGAAGTTTAAAATGATCGTACACGGTCCCGTCTACTACGAGTGTCACTACGCACTAGCTGCCGATGTCCGCCGACTGGGACTCGGAGGCCATAGAAATCCGCTGGTGCACAGGCAGGACTGCGAGAGAGCAACGCCGCACTGTGTCGGGGTGGATGAAGCTCTCCGTGCTCCCAGAGTCAAAAAGGCAGATTGTATCGTGGCCATTTACCTTAATGTCCATTGTGGAGTTGGCCAGCTGGTGCGGTCTCGCTTGGTCCAGTGTAAAGGATGCCAGCGTAGGGGTCGGTGTGTCGCTGCGCGTATCAGATGAGGCGGTGTTGGGGGCCTGCTGCATTCCGGCTGTCGTCCAAGATGGCAGCGTCCATGATCCCCATGTGGCTGGAGGCGTCCAAAATGGCTGCTGTACCGGTGGTTCGCACATGGCCGGGGAGGCCCAAGATGGTGGCCCGCATGGCCCACACGTGGCGCTGCTGGGGTTCGAGGTGGCTTTGGCCCTGCAGACGTTAGCGTAGTGTCCCTTCTTCCTGCAGCCTGAGCAGATCGCGTTTTTCGCCGGGCAGCGCGCTCTGGGGTGTTTTGCCTGGCCACAGAAGTAGCATTTCTGGCCTTGGGGCACTGCTGTCTGGCCTTGGGACACTGCTGCGGTAGTTGGGCCGTTGCTGGGGTGTGGCTGGGGTGGCACGGCGCTATGAGGCGGTCCTACCGTGTCCCAGGCTGTCATTCCCCGTGGCGTCCATGGTGCAGAGGAGTAGGCATCCATGCCCCGGTAGGCTGCATCCAATGATAGTGCGAGTTCAGAGGCCTTGTTGAGGTCGAGGTCACTCTGCTCCAACAGTCGCTGTCGGGTGTAATTGGATCTGTGGCCCGCTACAAAAGCATCCCGGATAAGTTCCTCCGTGTACACGGTGGCCTTTACATCCTTACACCCACAGGCCCGGCCAAGCACAGACAGTGCCTGAAGGTATTCCACGGTCGATTCCCCAGGTTGTTGTTTACGACTCCCCAGAAGGTGCCTGGGCGCGTGTACTGGTCCTTGAGGAGCTTGATAGCGTCCGTGTACGAGGTCGCGTCTTGGATGACCGAGTACATTCGGTGGTTCACTTTGGAGGTCAGGGCATCCCGTTTGTCCTCGTCCGATTTGATTGCTGCGGAGGCGGTCAGGAATTTTTTGAAACACTTAAGCCAGTGAGTAACTTGGTGGATGAGTCCGCCTCCCGATGATCTAAGTCCAGGCATGCTGGTGTGAGGATCTTCTCCATTATAAAAATTTTGTTAATAAAATTGATGCGCTATCAATTACTCATAAAAGACTGAGAGTTAAGAGAGTAACTAAAGGTTTTTATTAACAAAAGAATGAAGGTCTGCCTCGAGTGGTCGACCGGTCCAGAATACAAAGGGGCTGGGGAGCAGTCACCTTTATACTAGGACTTGTGGGAGGAGTCAGCCGAGGCATGTCCAGGCATGTACACAGTGGAATACAAACAGTGGTTTACCACAGAGACATTGGTGGCTGAGAGACTGTTAGAACAGGGGAGATATTGGGTGCCTAGAAACTGGTAGTACAGGTGAGCCATTGGGTGCAGAGAGTCTGTTAGAACAGGTGAGGCATTGGGTGTTGAGTGACTGTTAGAACAGGTGAGACATTGGGTGCTGAGAGATTGTTAGAACAGGTGAGACATTGGGTGTTGAGAGACTGTCAGAAAAGGTGAGGCATTCGGTGATATGAGAGACTGTTAGAACAGGTGAGACATTAAGTGCAGAGAGACTGTTAAAACACGTGAGACATTGGGTGCTGAGAGAGTGCTGAACAGGTGAGACATTGGGTGCTGAGAGACTGCTGAACAGGTGAGACATTGGGGCAGAGAGACTTTTAGAACAGGGGCGATATTGTGTGCTGTGCGACTGTTAGAATAGGGGAGACGTTGGGAGCTGGGAGACTGTTAGAACAGGTGAGACATTGGGTGACGAGGGACTGTTAGAACAGGTGAGACTTTGGCTGCTGAGAGACTGTTATAACAGTGGAGACATTGGAAGCAGACAGACTGTTAGAACAGGTAAGACATTGAGTGCCGCGAGACTTTTAGAACAGGTGAGACATTGGTTGCTGAGAGAGTGTTACTACAGGTGAGGCATTGATTACAGAGAGACTGTTAGAACAGGTGAGAAATTGGGTGCAGAGAGATTGCTAGAACAAGTGATGCAATGTGTGCAGAGAGACTGTTAGAGCAGAAGAGACATTGGATCCTGTGTGACGGATAGAAAGGGTGAGACATTCAATCCCGAGAGACGGTTCAAACAGGTGAGACAATGGGTGCAGAGTGACTGTTAGAACAGGTGAGACATTCGGTGCTGAGAGACATTTAGAACAGGTGAGACATTGTGTGTCATAGAGTCATAGAGTCATAGAGTTTTACAGCACAGAAAGAGGTCCTTCGGCCCATCGTGTCCGCGCCGCCCATCCACCCCTGTCCTGTCTAATCCCATTTTCCAGCATTTGGTCCATAGCCTTGTATGCAATGGCATTTCAAGTGCTCATCCAAATGCTTCTTGAATGTTGTGAGGGTTCCTGCCTCTACCACCCTTTCAGGCAGTGAGTTCCAGATTCCAACCACCCTCTGGGTGAAAAAGTTCCTCCTCAAATCCCCTTTAAATCTCCTGCCCCTTACCCTGAATCTATGCCCCCTTGTTATTGACCCCCCCACTAAGGGGAAAAGTTCCTCTTTATCTACCCTATCTATGCCCCTCATCATTTTGTACACCTCAATCAGGTCCCCCCTCAGCCTTCTTTGCTCCAAGGAAAACAACCCCAGCCTGTTTAGTCTTTCTTCATAGCTGAGGCGCTCCATCCCAGGTAACATCCTGGTGAATCTTCTCTGCACCCTCTCCAAAGCAATCACATCCTTCCTATAGTGAGGCGACCAGAACTGCACACAGTACTCCAGCTGTGGCCTCACCAGCGTTTTGTACAGCTCCATCATAACATCCCTGCTCTTATATTCTATGCCTCGGCTAATGAAGGCAAGTATCCCATATGCCTTTTCAACCACCTTATCTACCTGTTCCGCTGCCTTCAGAGATCTATGTACATGTACACCAAGGTCCCTCTGACCCTCTGTACTTCCTAGGGTCCTACCACTCATTGTGTATTTCCTTGCCTTATTTGTCCATCCAAAATGCATCACCTCGCACTTTTCAGGGTTAAATTCCATTTGCCACTTTTCCGCCCATCTGACCAACCCGTTTATATCGTACTGTAGCCTGAGGCTTTCCTCCTCGCAATTTACCACCCCACCAATTTTCGTGTCATCTGCGAACTTACTGATCATACCTTTTACATTCTCATCCAAATCATTTATGTAGATCACAAACAACAAGGGACCCAGCACCGATCCCTGAGGTATCCCACTGGACACAGGCTTCCAGTCACAAAAGCATCCTTCGACCATCACCCTCTGCCTCCTGCCACTCAGCCAGTTTAGGATCCAACGCGCCAAGGCACCCTGGATCCCATGGGCTCTTACCTTCTTGACCGGTTAGAACCAGTGAGGCATTGGGTGCAGAGGAACGGTTCGAACACGTTATTATTTGGTGTTGAGAGAAGCTTTCATGATCCATTGTGTCATTATGCCTGTTACTGGAGCCGTAGACATTGGCTATGATTTCTTCAACCTGTCTACCCACACGACAATGGTGCCCGCCTGGACTTATCACCATTTCACACCTCAGCTTCTCCCTACTCCTCTTATACCTTCTGCTCCTTCTCCACTCCTTTCACTTCCACTTCTGCATAGCAACATAACAACATAGGAATTGGTAGATCAAACAAGACTAGGTTCCAACTAGTTCAGCTTCGGCAAAAACAACAATAACAACAACTTGTTTTCATAAAGCATAGTAAAACATCGAAAAGCGTTTAACATGTGCGTTATGAATCAGAATTTGACTCGGAATACATGAGGAGATATAATGGCAGAGGAGCGCCTTAAAGGAGGAGAGAAAGGTGGAGAGTCGGACAGGTTTTGGGAGGGACGTCCAGAGCTTAGGCTACTGGCAGCTGAAGGCACGGCGGCCAATGGTGGAGAGATTATAATGTAGTGCTGGAGAAGTTTTCAGTGATATGGAGGGGTGAGTCCATGGAAGGATTTGGAAAAAGGGTTGAGAATTTTAAAATCCATGCGTTGCTTAACTGGGAGCCAATGACAGTCAGAGAGCACAGCGATGATGGGTGAATGGGACTTGATGCGATGTAGCCCACAGGTACCATAGGTTTAGATGACCACAAGTTTATGGAGGGTAGAAAGGGGGCAGACATGCCAGGGGTGTATTGGAATAGTCACGTCTGAAGGTAACAAAGGCCTGTATGAGGGATTAAGCAGCGAATGAACTGCGTCAGAGGCGGTGACGGTCGATGTTACCGAGGTTTAAATAGGAGGTCTTAGAAATGGCCCAAATATGTGGCTGGAAACTCTTCTCGGGGTCAAAATCGACACCAAGGATGCAAATAGCCTGGTTCAGGCTCGTGGGGTTGTATGGCCGACAGCTGCTCTTATTCCTTATATTATTATGTAACAGAAACGGAGGTGAGCGGTTGTACAAGAAACTGAATTCAGACGAACAGAGAGTTCAGGGTCGTTGTAAGGCTGGAAGAGGTTACAGAGATAGGGAGGCGTGAAGCCACAGATGGATTTGAAAACACGGATGAGAATTGAAATGTGGAGGCTTTGCTGGACCGGAGCCAATGTAGGTCAGCAAGCACAGGGGTGATGGTAATTGTGATTACATAGGATTACAAAGGAAATACGGCACAGAAACTGGCTATTCGGCCCAACCAGTCCATGCCTGTGTTTATGCTCCACTCGAGCCTCCTCCCGTCTTTCCTCTTCTAAATCTATCAGGATAACCCGCTGTTCCCTTCTCGCTCATACGTTTGTCTAACCATCCCTTAAATTCATATATTCTATGCTTCAAACATTCCCTGTTGTACCGAGTTCCACATTCACACGACTCTTATGGTAGTAAGTTTTTTCTGAATTCCCTATTGGATTTCTTGGTCACTATATTATATTGATGTCCACTAGTAATGCTCTTCTCCACAAGTGGAAACATTCTCTCTGTATCCACTCTATTAGAAAAGCTTCATAATTTTAACGACCTCTATTAGGTTACCCTTCAGACTTCGAACATAAGATCATAAGACGTAGGATCAGAATCAGCTCATTTGCCCCCTCGAGCCTGATCCGCCATTCAATAAGATCATGGCTGATCTGATCTTGGCCTCAACTCCAATTCCCTGCCGGCTTCCCATAACCATTGTACGATAGCAAAATAGTGCAGATGCTGGAAATCCGAAATAACACCAGAAATTGCTGGGAAAACTCAGCAGGTCAGGCAACCTCTGGAAGGCTCCAAAGTGCCTAATTGGAAGATGACGTGCTATTCCTCGAGATTACGTTGAGCTTCCATGCCTCACCATCCTTGTCCTCTTGTATTGTTCCACGGAAGCTCAAAGTATACTCGAGGAACAGCACCTCATCTTCCGATTAGGCACTTTGCAGCATTCCGGACTCAATATCGAGTTCAAAAATTTCAGATCATAACCTCGGCCTCTATTTCTTTTTTACTTGTAATTTTTTCCACCCCTTTGTCTTGGGTGTTCATTCCCCCCCCCCCCACTTTCTTTTTGTTTCTCCCTCCCACCTGGCAGCTGTCTCTTACCTGCCAGTACACTTCACACCTAATCTCAGCTGCCTATAGTCGCCACCGGCCCATTACCACCTTGTCTGGTTTCGAATACCTTTTATTGTCTCCTTTATTTCTTTTGTTCGATCGCAGCCCCGCCTTCGATCTATTTTCTTTTCTTTCCAGTTTTGAAAAAGGGTTTCGACCCGAAACATCAACTCAAATTTCTCTCCACGGATGTTGCCTGACCTGCTGAGTTTTTCCAGCAATTTCTGCTGTTATTCCCCATAACCCTTGCTTCCGTTACCTTTCAAAAATCTGTCTATCTCCACTTTAAATATATTCCATGACCCAGCATCAGCAACAATCTGGGGACGAGAATTCCAAAGATTCACGAAACTCTGAGGGAAGAAATTTCACAACATTTCCGGTTTAAATGGGTGCCCCTTATTCTGAAATTATACCCCCTAGTCCTAGAATCCCCACGAGGGGAAAACTCCACTGTGCCACAAGGGAAAAGAGGCCCAGTCTTTTCGTCCTTTCCTGATCTGTATACCCTCGCTTTCTGGTATCATCCTTGTAAATCATCTCTGCACCCGCTCCGGTGCCACTATATCCATTTTATAATATGGCAACGAGAATTGTACCAAGTGTCATCTAACCATGTTTCGATACAGGTTTAGCATAATTTCCCTACTATTCAATGCTATACTTCTGGAGATAAACCTTAGTTCTTGGTTTGTCGTTTTATGGCCTTGCTAAACTGTGTCACAAATTTTAGTTATTTGTCATTTGTACTCCGAGATCCCTTTGTTCCGCTGCCGCACCTTGACTCGCAACCTCCAAGTAATAAGTGACCTCCCTATTTTCCTACCAAACTGTAATACCTCTAATTTATTTGTGTTGAACATAATTTGCCAATTAGATGCCCATTCGGCAAGTTTATTAATGTCCTCCTGTATTTTCTTGCACTCCTCCTCAGTATTGATATTCCCCCCCCCCCGCCACGATCCGCAAATTTAGGAAAAAAAAATTCGATTCAAGAGGCTAAATCGTTAAAATAAATTTTGAACAACAGTTGTCCCAGCCCTGATCCTTGTGGAACACCACTGCACCCCTCTGCCATTGAGCATAGCTATCCTTTACTCCTACTCTTTGCTTTCTGTCTTGAAAGCACCTAGCTATCCATTCTGTTACTAGTCACCTGACTCCGTATTCTCTAACCTTGTTCATCACTATTATGGCATAACATATCGAAGGCGTTTTCAAAATCTAGATGAATTTCATCTGATGCATTACCACTAGCAGCACTTTCCCTTTGGAAATCCATGCTGACTATTCATTAAAATATTTTTATTTTCTAGATGCTGTTTTATTTTCTCCTTTAGTGGGGATTCTATTATTTTTTGTACCACTGATGTTAAGCAAACAGTTCTATAATACCCTGGACATGTTCGATAAGCCTTCTTAATTATAGGTATTATGTTAGCTATCTGGCAGTCCTCTGCCACAGCACCTTTATCTAATGAATTATTAAATATGTGTAGTAATGCCTCTGGTATCTCTCCCCTAGATTATTTTTAAAATGTGTGGATGCAAACCATCCAGACCAGTGGTTTATCCTCTTTGTTTTTGATTAGTTTATTTAATATATCCTCTCTTTTTTATTTTAAATACTAATCTCATCATCCAATGTCATATCTACATGTTCTTTCACTGATTGAGATTATTTGATGCTTCTGATGCAGAATGATTCCCCTGTTATCGCACTCCAAATTTAACTTACTTGCTGAAGCGCATTTAGGATATTCTGACCACATTTGGGCTTTTATAAATAGAGGAAGGGAAGTGTTATTTATAAAACACTGGCTAGGCCTCAGCTGATGTATTTATCCAATTCTGGGCACTCTACTTTAGTAAGGATGTCAAGGCCTTAGAGCAGGAGCAGCAGAGATTAACTAGAATTCTACTAAGGCTGAGCGACATCCTTTATGTGGAAAGACTGGAGAATCTTAATTATGCTCCTTGGAGTAGCGAAGTTTAAGAACAGGTTTGATAGAGGTGTGCAAGGTCATGAACGATATTGATGGATAAAAATGAGAAACTGTTTCCAATGGCAGAAGGGCCGGTAACCAGAAGGCACCAGAGATTTACAGTGATTGGCAAATGAACCAGAAGCGATATGAGGAAAGAAAAATTAATGCAGCGAGATGAGAGTATTTGTGATCTGGATGCGCTGACTGAAAGGGCAGTGGAAGCAGATTCAATAGTAATGTTCACAAGGGAATTGGATAAATACTTGAAGGATTTTGTTTACAGGGCTATTGGTAAAGAGCTTGGGAATGGGTCTAATTTGATAACTCTACAAAAGAACCGACACAGGCAGGTTGGGCCGAATTGCCTCTTCTGCGTTGTGTTATTCTATGATTCTATAATATGTTGACTTGAATCAGAGAATCTTACAGCACAGAAGGTGGCCATTCAGTCCATCGAGCCTGTGCTTTATCTTTGCAAGAGCTGACCAGTTAGTACCAATATACTTTTCTTCCCCATAGCCCTGCAATTTGTTTGCCTCCAAGTATTCATCCAATTCCCTTTTGAAAGTTACTGTTGAATCAGCTTCCACCGCCCTTTTAGGCAGCACATCCCAGATCAGAACAACTCGCTGTGTAATATTTGTTACCTTAAATTTCTGTCCCCTGATTACCGACACTTCTGCCAATGAAAGCAGTTTGGCATTACTTACTCTATCAAATCACATCTTAGCCTTCTCTGCTCTAAGGAGAATGACTCCAGTCTCCACATAACTGAATTCCCTCATCCCTGCAGCCATTGTCGTAAATCTCCTCTGCGGCCCCACTTAGGCCTTGACATGCTTCCTAAAGTGTGATTTCCTGAATTTAGACAAAAAGCTCTAGCTGAGGCCTAACTATCGTTTTATAAAATGTAGCATAATGTTGTTGCTTTTGTACTCTATGCCTCTATTAATAAAATTAAAAATCCATCGTGATTTTCAACGGTCTTCTCAACTTGTCCTGCCACCTTGAAAGATTTGTGCACATACACTCACTGCTTCTGCACCCCCTTTAAAATTGTGCCATTCAGTTATATTTTCTTTCCTCATTCTGCCTACCAAAATGTATCACTTCACACTTCTCTGTTTTAAATTGCATCTGCCATGTGTCTGCCATTTTCACCAGTCTGTCTATTTCCTCCTGAAGTCCGTTACGATCCTCCTCACTGTTTATTACATTTCCGAGTTTCGTGTTATCTGCAAATTGTAAAATTATGATTCTAAATGCAAGTGCACGTCATTAATAGATAGCAAAAAGAACAGTGGTCCTAATACTGAGCCTAATACTTACAAATGAGAGTTTTATTACTTTTCACGTGTGTTGCCTGGATAATTTTTGGTGAATACACAGGCACATTTTACCTTAGTTCTTCCATTCCAGCATCTCGATCTTTGAGGGCCCCACAGAGGTACTTTACACCCGAGTCTCCAAGAGTGTTGAAGTTAAGTTGAAGTCTGTTTATTGTTCTAAGTTCAATAAGAAGTGACGCAATGTTCGGGCAACACTTGGTGGAGAGATCGCTCGAAGAAAACCTATGATGATTGAAAACAGGCAATGAAAATTTGCTTCATTTATAAAGGACCTGGGTTGCTATATGATACCAAATATAGGCAGGTAATAAAGTTGCTGGTATTAGTGTCACAGTGGTAGCATTCTCGCCTCTGAGCAAGAACGTCGTGGGTTCAAATCTGGGATCTGAGCCCATCAGTCAGGGATTGAGCCCATCATACAGTCCAAGTCCAGTACTGAGGGAGTGCTGCACTGTCGGAGACACCGTCTTTTGGATGATATACAAAACCAAGACCCTGTCTGCCCTCTCAGGTGAATGCAAAATACCCCATGGCACTATTGGAAGAAGAGCAGCTTATTTCTACCTGTTGTTCTGGCCAATATTTATCCCTCAAGCAACACCTAAAGCAGATTATCTTGTCATTATCACATTGCTGTATCTGGGATCTGGGATCAAATTCGCTGCCGCGTTATCTACATTACAACAGTGACTACACTACAAAAGTAACAAATTAGCTGTAAAGCACTTTGGGACGTCCTGATGTTGTGCAAGGCGCGATATAAATGCAAGAGGAGTGGAACTGGACTTCGGCAGGGACGCAGAACGAGTATTATCGCATTTTCCGACCGTTATAGGGCACGCCTGATATTCCTTTCTCTTGAAGTAAATGGGACTGAGTGTATCTGGACGACCAATACAATCGCCTGTTCTGCATCCCCGCCCTGAACCTATTTCACCCCAATCCGTTCCTGCTTTATCTCTGCAATTACACCTTCCAGTCAGCAATGGCGCTGCAGCGCCTGGATGTTTAAACTTCCCTCCCTGGTCCTTCAACCTTTTATCACTGTGCACTGTGTTCCTGTTACAGAATTGTCAATCATCATGATAATCCTTGGAACTTTGATCAATTCAGCTGGAAACAACTCCCTTTCCAGAAAAATGCAAGTTCAACTTCCTCAATCTTTCTCTAGGCTCCATGCTGGTCAGGATACCTTTGCAAAGTTTAATGCTCTCTCAAATTAAGCATTTTCTTCATACAATTAAATGGAGTGTTTAGCCCTACATGACCAAACTGCAAGCAACACTCCAGGCGATGTGTGACCAGCGGAATTTACAGAATTGTACATCTGGGTGGCCCCTCTTTTACAAACATTAATATAGACAAAGGACCTTAATTTGGCTGTACACAGCATAATTGCAAAGTCTGCAGATGAAATAAAACTTTGAAAAGTAGCAAACAGTGAGGGGGATTGTAATCGAATTCAGGAGGACACAGACAGATTGGTAAAATAGGCAGACACATGGCAGTTCAAATTTAAAACAGAAAAGTGTGCAGTGATGCATTTTGGTAGAAATAATGAGGAGAAGCAGTATAAACTAAATGGTACACTTTTAAAGGGAGTACAGGAAAAGAGAGAACTGAGGGTCCTCATGTGGAAATATTTGAAGGTGGCAGGACAAGTTGAGAAGGCTGTTAAAAAGCATATGGGATGCTTGGTTTCATAAATAGAGGCATTTAGAAAGCCAAATTATTGTTGCAATTCCGGGCACCATGCTTTAGGAAGAATGGCCTTGGAGAGGTTGCAAACAAGATTCATTAGAATGGTTCCAGGGCTGAGGTACTTCAGTTTTGGGGAGAGACTGCAGAATCTGGGGTTGTTCTTCTTGGAGCAGAGAAGGTATAAAGGAGATTTAATAGTGATGTGCAACATTTTGGAGGTGTTTGCTAGAGTAAATAAACAGAATCTGTTTCCATTGGCGGGAGGGTCGCTAACCAACGGACACAGATTTTAAGGTGATTGGCAAAAGTACCAGTGGCGGCATGAGGAAACATTGTTTACAGTGAGTTGTTCTGATCTGGGCTGCACTTGAAAAGCAAGTGGAAGCAGATTTAGTAGTAATTTTCAAAAGGGAATTGGATGAATACCTGAAAATGGAAAATTTGCAGGGCTTTGGGGAAAGTGCAGGGGAGTTGGATTAAATGGACAGCTCTTTCAAAGATCTGGCACAGAAACGATGGCCAGAATGGACTCTTTCTGTGCTGTACCATTCTATGAAGCTATGATTCTATGATGAATGTGGGAAAACCCCAAGTGTGAACACAAGACAATTCAGTTTGTGGGAAAGTTTGCCTTAAATAGATGAAAGCCGATATTTACATCACAGCACTGGTCCTGGGCCATCAGCTGCAGATTGCAAAGAGCAGCTACTCCAGGAGATAAGAAAATTATCTCCATTTTCTCAGTCCAGAGTGTAAATCACCAACCAGAAGTGACAAAATAATGCTGATGGACACTCACCTGAGACACTGGATTTTGGAGTTGCTGTTTTCCAACACTTGACACAGAAGTCCAACACCTGCATCAGTTAATTTATTCGCGCTGAGGTCCAGGTCCAATAACCCTGAGTTCTCCTTCAGAGCAGAGGCCAATTCACCACAGCAATCATATGTCAAACTGTTATGTTTCAAACTGAAAAAAAGTTTGTTAATAGATTAGGGAGCCAGGGTTATTCGAATGGATTCTTTGTTAATCTGTCAAGAGTGCTGGTGCAGGAGGCGAATTAACACTTTACTAATTAAGTCGTGTACTATATGATGCTGCTATATTCATTTTCAGAGATATTTTCCGTGAGATTTAGTGGGATATATTTCTGAATTTTACAGTGGAGATTGAAACCATTCAGCCTCCCATGCCTATTTAGGATTTTTGAATAAGCAATCCATGTCCCCATTCCGCATTTCCTTTTAGTTGAATTTTCTTGCTGGAACAATTGTGCACTTTACTTTTAAATGTTAGAATGGTTTCAGGTTACAGCACCGTTTCTGGAATCATCGCATCATAGAATCTTCCATTTCAGAAAGACGCCATTCGGCCCATTGTGCCTGTGGAAAGAGCTGTTCATTTCATCCCACTCCCCTGCCCTTGGTCCATAGCACTGCCGATTCCTATCCTGATGCCTTCATCCCATTCATTTTACAAGTTATTATTGAATCTGTCTCCACCACCCTTTCAGGCAGTGAATTTTAGATCATAACAAGTCGTTATGTCAAAAGAAAGCCCTCATCTCGCATTTGGTTCTTTTGGCACGATTAACCTTAAAACTCCATCTGTAAGTTTAAAATGTTGTAAATTCTCCCCTTATTCTTTTAATTTTAATCCGCTTGCGCAATTCTTCCTATTTACCTCACGAAAGCCTCTCATGGTTGTGATCGCCTCTCTGAGAGCTCCTTTAACATTCGCTCTTCTAGTTAACAGAATCCTGATTTCTCTAGTTTCTTCTCGTAATTAACGCCGCTCCCGCCAGTAGCATCTCAGGAAGTCTCTATTGCACCATCTGCAAGGCCCTGACATCCTTCCTGAGGCAGGGCACCTCAGACTGGACAAAATGCAAGTGCTTTATTACAGCCCCATGAACCCGAGCTGTTTCCTTTAAAGCTGTAAGAATCAGTCCCTCCACTGATCCTCAACGTACTTCCATTCAGATGAGAATTACTGCTGATATTTTTACCAAAAAGTATCATTTATTGATAAAATGTAGTAAACATACAAAATAGGTGCAGGAGTAGGCCATACGAACACTCGAGCCTGCTGCAACATTCAGTAAGAACGTGGCTTATCTTCGACATCAACAACATTTTCCTGCCCGGCCCCCATTTCCCTTGATTCCTTTAGAATCCACAAATCTATCGAACTCAGCAACTGAGCACCCACAGCCCTCTGGGGTAGAGAAGTTCAAAGATTCTCAACCCTTTGAGTGAAGACATTTCTCCTAAGCCATGTCCTAATTGGCCGACCCCCTACCCTGAGACTATGCCTCCTAGTTCTAGACTCGCTAGCCAGGTAAAGCAGCCTCTCAGCATTTACCCTGTCAATCCCTCTAAGAATCTTGAAGTTTCAGTGAGATCACCTCTCATTCTTGTAAACTCGAGAGAGTATAGACTCAATCTACACAAACTCTCGTCATAGGACAGCACTCTCCTCCCAGGAATCAATCCAGTGATCCATTGTTGCTCCGCCGCTAAGGCAAGTCTGTCCTTCCTTAGGTCTGGAGACCAAATCTGTCTACATTGCTTCAGTTCTCACCATATCCCATATAATTGCAGTAAGATTTCCTCCCTCTTAGACTCCAACCCGCTTTCAATACAGGCCAACATTTGCCTTCCTCATTTTTGCTCTACCTGCATGGTAACTCTCTGTGATTCGTGTACAAGAACACCCAAACACCTCCGCATACTAATATTTACTAGTCTCCCATCTAGTTAAAAATATTGTGCTATTCCATTCTTCCTAACAAAGTGGATAATCTCACATTTCCCAGTGTATACTCCATCTTACACCGTCTTGCCCACTCAGCTAACCTGTATATAGCCCTTCGCAGCCTCTTTATGTGCTCCTCGCACTTTACTTTCCATCTGGATTTATATCCTCAGCTAAAATTGGATACGTTACACTCGGTCCAGTCAGCTAATCGTTGATATAGTTTATAAATAGCTGAGGGCCAAGCATTGATCCTTACCCACTCCAAAGGTTACAGCCTGACATCTAGAAAATGACCCCTTTATTCCTATTCGTTAAGCTTTTTCTGTTAACCAGTCGATGTAATATATTTGGATTTTCAGAAGCCATTCGATTGGTTGCCACAGTAGAATTTGTTGCACAAGATTAGGGTTCATGGGATTACCCCAACAGCCTCTATTGTGGCATCATATCATATGCCTATTTAAAATCCAAATATATTACATCGACTGGTTCCTCCTTTCCAAATTATAGGGCTTTAAACTGAAACGATTGGGGAGGGTTCAAGTGAGGGGAAATATATAAATCTAAAGAAAGAAGTCAAAGCCATAGAGGAGTGTAGCGATTTGGATAAAGATAAGCAGAGTATGATCGGAAGTGACAGTGTGTTTAACGGTAATGGTGCATCAGTGAAAAAGCTCAAATCGGGGCAAAATTCCCATTTACACCTCTTCCAGATCCAGCTTTTGTTTCTTTACTTGCCCCATTACCATCTCCTTCCGTCTTGCACCATCATCCCTTTTGTCTTTTAATCTCTCCTACCATCCAACCTATCACAGATCTTCTCCTTTGTTTTTCCCTCCACTCCCCTTTCCCTGCCCCTGCACTTGCTTAAGACCTAGAACACCACTAACCTTTCCCAGTTCCAAGGATAGGTCATCGAGCTGAAACGTTAAATTTGTTTCTCTCTCCACAGATGCTGCCTGACCCGCTGCGTATTTCCAGCATTTTCTGCTTTTATTTCATTATTCCTGTTGGATTATTTCATCTTCCAGATAGTGATCCTGGATTAGTTCCCACACTCTCACCAAGTACTATTCATATTCCACACAGACCGTTCAACAACCAACCCACCTCAGTTTTTGCAGTTTGCATTCTCGGCTTTTCAGTGCAGGACTTAGAATTTTAACTCCAGCATTACCGAGCTTATTGTTGGTCAGGTCCAGGCAGGACAGCGCTTGGCTTTGAGTGAGAAGGGAAACCAGGGCATGGCAACTGCTGCTGGTGATCTGGTTGTGGTTAAGACTGGAGGAGAAAGCACATTTTTTAAACGCAGTGAAAGGAGATGATAACAATTCGTATAAAATGATTTTTACGTTGAATTACGTCGATTTATGAGCACAGAAACCGGCCATTCGGCCCAACAGGTCCAGATCCAGGCTCCACACGAGCAACCTCCCACCGCGCTTCATCTCACCCTATCAGCACATCCTTCTATTCCCTTCTCCCTCGTGTGTTTATATAGTTTACCTTTAAATACATCCAACCAATTTGATTCAACTACTACTTGTGTTAGCAATTTGTACATTCTCACCGCTTCTCCTGTAGTCCCTATGTTTTATTAGTGACTATCTTTTATTTATTGCCACAGTTTTTGTTCTTCCCATGAGAGTTAACATCTTCTCTATGCCTATTATATCAAACCCTTTCATAATCCTAAAAACCCCTATCAGGTCACTGTTCAGGCTTCTCTTTTCTAGAGTAATGATGCCCAGCCTGTTCAGTGCTCCTGACAGTCCGAACCTCTATGTTCTGGTATCATCCTTGTAAATTTTTATTGCACCTTACCAGTGCCTCTATATTTCAATTCAGTCCCTCTGTAAATGAACTCTAGTGCTTAGATTGCTTATACTTTGTATTGTAAAGGCGCCATGGGGAGTTACAATGAGGACAGAGTGTTGGTCACTCACTGAAGTATTTGTAGTCCGCACTGCGGCTCCTTCAACCCATTGCACAGTGCAGCGACTTCCAAGTCTTTCAGCTGGTTGCGACTCAAGTGCAGTTTGACCAACCTCTGATTTGCAGAAAGCCCAGATGCCAGTTCCTCACAACAGCGGAGATTGAGGTCATTACTGACAAGCCTAGAAATGTAAGTGAAGAATGAGTTGTCGATTTAAATGATGTATAAAACGTGACACTCCAGCAATTTTGAGATTGATGTCCCAACCCACACGAATTTTTCAAAGATTGACTGGTTTAGCTGGGTCTCTTTCTCCTGTGTGAGCTTTATTATATCCGGGCCTGCCTTTAAATGTGGGAAGTGTTTGGACAGAATTAAAAGAAGCCAAGTAATGGACATTGAAGCTGCGGTTTAGAATGTCTGGGCAATGTGTGTGTTTCATCAAAAAAGTAGGTTAGAAAATCAGTGAGATTATTATCATATATCAGTTTTAAAGCTGATGAGGATTTTGGGCAAACACTGATAAGAATAACATGATTGTTACTTTTATGCCCCATCTTCGACAGAGACATAAATCAAAAACTGCTTCACAGAGGAATAAACATGGGCTCTGGAATTTGATAGTGGAGTAATGGGATGTGACTGAAAGCATCATCGAAAGGGTAGTGTTAGACGGTCTTTGAAGGTGGAAATAGTGGGAGGGAAGTGGACAGTTTAGTGTGAATGTTCCGTAATGTAGGGCCATTGCTGCCGAGGGTCAAATAGACATAAAACTGGAGATATATTTTACACGTGTGCTTTGTGCATTGAGTGCTGCTGGAGTTTTGCTAAGTGGGAGAGTTCGGATAAGTGTGAGGTGAGGGTGTGTTTTTTGCTCTGTTGTGTTCCCCACTCCTAGGCTTAGACAGCACTGCAGAGGCGGAGCAGCGAGACGAGTCAACCAAACAGGCCCCACAGACAGTATTCAAGGAGGAGGTTGGTGATCAGCTGGTTGGTTGGTTTTCTTCCTTCTCTTCTCTTTTATACCTTTAAGTTGGTAAGTCCTTTGAGTAGTGGTGTGACATTATCATCTATATCCGGGCAGGGTCTTCATAACTAATAATAAGAAATTTAATTAATTATATAGAATGGAGCAGGTGATGTGTTACTGTTGCGAGATGTGCGAGCCGGTGGTCCCCATTAAGGCTCACGGTGATTACATCTGCGAACAGTGTTTGCTGCTAGAGGAACTCAAGTTCCATGTTATGGAGCTTGAGACCAAGCTTCAGACACTGCGACACATCAGGGAGGGGGAGAAGTTCCTGGACTCTATGTTTCAGGAGATGGTCACACCTCTGAAGTTAATTACTGCAGATGTAGTCCGTTGTCAGGGACAGGACGGTGTGACAACGAGTGAGTAAGGTACAGGGATCCAGGATGTAGTGTTGAAGGAGACGCAGCCCTTGTTTTGTCAAGCAGGATCGAGGTTCTTACTCCCTGTGAGGGCGGGAGCAGGGACTGCAGGGAGGATGAGCAACCTGGCCACATCCCGAAGGCTGTGTTGCCTGTCCGGTGCCAGGGTTAAGGTCATCTCTTCTGGGCTGGAAAGAAACTTGGAGTGGGAGGGGGAGGATCCAGTTGTCGTGGTCCATGTTGGTACAAACGACGTAGATAGGACAAGGAAGACGGTTCTGTTAAAGGAGTATGAGCAGCTAGGGGTCAAATTAAAAAACAGAACCTCAAGGGTAATAATCTCTGGGTTATTACCTGAGCCACGAGCGAATATGGCTAGGATAAATAAAATTAAAGAGGTAAATGCGTGGCTCAAAGACTGGTGTGGGAGAAATGGGTTTTGCTTCTTGGAACACTGGCATCAATGCTGGGACAGGAGGGAGCTGTTCCATTGGGACGGACTCCACTTGGCCAGTGCTGGGACTAGAGTCCTGGCGAATCATATAACTAGGGCTGTAGAGAGGGCTTTAAACTAATTAGTGGGGGGGAGGTTTCTAGAGAGCAAATAATAGAAATGACAACAGAGAAGGTCATAGATTTAGGTAGCAGTGGGGGAATTAAAAAACAGAATGTGTCAGGAAGGGACGGAAGGTATGGAGTAAAAAGTAAAGTACTAAAAAGGGAAAAAACAGGAACTAAGTGTTACAAAACATATTTGAAAGTTCTTTATCTGAATGCACGTAGCATTCGTAACAAAATGAATGAGTTAACGGCACAAATAACGACATATGGGTATGATCTTGTGGCCATTACGGAGACGTGGCTGCAGGGTGACCATGACTGGGAATTAAACATACCAGGTTATTTAGCGATCAGGAGGGACAGGCGGGAAGGGAGAGGAGGTGGGGTGGCTATGTGAATAAAGGAAGGAATCACTATAATACAGAGAAATGATATTGGGTCAAAGGAGCAGGATAGTGAAACAGTTTGGGTGGAGATAAGGAATAACAAGGGGAAAAAAACACTAGTGGGTGTAGTCTATAGGCCTCAGAACAGTTGCATCTCTGTTGGACGGAGTATTAATCAGGAAATAGTTGAGGCTTGTAATAAGGGAACAGCTATAATTATGGGGGATTTTAATTATCATATTAACTGGACAAATCAAATTGGCCAGAGCAGCCTTGAGGATGAGTTCATTGAGTGTATTAGGGATGGGTTTCTTGAGCAGTATGTAACTGAACCGACCAGGGGGCAAGCAACCTTCGATTGGTCCTGTGTAATTAGACAGGATTAATTAAAAATGTCCTAGTAAAGGATCCCCTTGGAATGAGTGACCATAACATGGTTGAGTTCCATATTCAATTAGAGGGTGAGAAGGTTGGCTCTCATACAAGCGTGCTGAGCTTGAATAAAGGAGACTATGAAGGTATGAGAGCGGAATTGATTAGAGTGGACTGGGAAAATAGATTAAAGGGTAAGACGGTACATGATCAGTGGTGTACATTTAAGGAGTTACTTTTACAACTACCAAAAAAAGAAATATTCCACTGAGGAAAAAAGGGTGTAAAAGAAAAGATAGCCATCCGTGGCTAAGTAAAGTAATTAAGGATGGTATCCGACTAAAAACAAGGCCATATAAGGTAGCCAAATCTAGTGGGAGGATGGAAGATTGGGAAGTCTTTAAAAGACAGCAAAAAATAACTAAAAGATTGATTAAGAAAGGGAAGATAGATTCTGAAAGTAAATTAGCAAAAAATATAAAAAGAGACAGTAAAAGTTTCTATAGTTATATAAAAAGAAAAAGGGTGGCTAGAGTAAATGTTGGTCCCTTAGAGGATGAGACCGGGAAATTAATGGTGGGAAACATGGAGATGGCAAAAACACTGAATAATTATTTTGCATCAGTCTTTACAGTAGAGGACACTAAGATTTTCCCAACACTGGACAAACAGGGGGCTCTAGGGGGGGAGGAACTAAATACGATTAAAATCACGAAGGAAGTGGTACTTGGTAAAATAATGGGACTCAAGGCGGGTAAATTCCCCGGACCTGATGGCTTGCATCCTAGGGTCTTGAGGGAAGTAGCGGTAGGGATTGTGGATGCATTGGTAATAATTTTCCAAAACTCACTGGACTCAGCAAAGGTCCCGGCAGATTGGAAAACTGCTAATGTAACACCCTTATTTAAAAAGGGTAGTAGGCAGAAGGCTGGAAACTATAGACCTGTTAGCCTAACATCTGTGGTTGGTAAAATGTTACAGTCCATTATTAAGGAGACAGTAACGGGACATTTGGATAAACATAATTTAATAGGACAAACTGAGCATGGTTTCATGAAGGGGAAGTCATGTTTGACAAATTTGCTGGAGTTTTTTGAGGAAGTAACATACAGGGTGGATAAAGGGGTACCATTGGATGTAGTGTATATAGACTTCCAAAAGGCATTTGACAAGGTGCCACACAAAAGATTATTGCTCAAGATAAAATATCACGGGATTGGGGTAATATTCTGGCGTGGGTGGAGGATTGGCTCTCTAACAGAAAGCAGAGAGTTGGGATAAATGGTTCGTTCTCAGATTGGCAAACAGTAACTTGTGGTGTTCCGCAGGGGTCAGTGCTGGGTCCCCAACTCTTTACAATCTATATTAACGATTTGGAGGAGGGGACCGAGTGTAACATATCAAAGTTTGCAGATGATACATAGATGGGACGGAAAGTAGTGAGTGAGGAGGACATAAAAAACCTGCAAAGGGACATAGACAGGCTAAGTAAGTGGGCAGAGATTTGGCAGATGGAATACAATACTGGAAAGTGTGAGGTTATGCACTTTGGCAGGAAAAATCATAGAGCAAGTTATTATCTTAATGGCAAGAAACTGGAAAGTACTGTAGTGCAAAGGGATCTGGGGGACCTGGTGCACGAAACTCAAAAAGTTACTATGCAGGTGCAGCAAGTGATCAACAAGGCCAATGGAATGTTGGCTTTTATTGCTAGGGTGATGGAATATAAAAACAGGGATGTATTGCTGCATTTGTACAAGTTATTGGTGAGACCGCACCTGGAATATTGCATACAGTTTTGGTGTCCATACTTAAGAAAAGACATACTTGCTCTCGAGTCAGTACAAAGAAGGTTCACTCGGTTAATCCCGGGGATGAGGGTGTGGTCATATGAGGAGAGGTTGAGTAGATTGGGACTATACTCATTGGAGTTCAGAAGAATGAGAGGCGATCATATTGAAACATATAAGATTGTGAAGGGGCTTGATCGGGTGGATGCGGTGAGGATGTTCCAAATGATGGGTAAAACTAGAACTGGGGGGCATAATCTTAAAATAAGGGGCTGCTCTCTCAAAACTGAGATGAGGAGAAACTTCTTCACTCAGAGGGTGGTAGGTTTGTGGAATTTGCTGCCCCAGAAAGCTGTGGAAGCTACATCATTAAATAAATTTAAAACAGAAATAGATAATTTCCTAGAAGTACAGGGAACTAAGGGTTACGGGGAGCGGGCAGGAAATTGGACATGAGTGTGGTTCGGAATTATCATGGCCCTGTGGGTAGTGGAGTGGGCCCAGGGGCCGTGTAGCCTGGTTCTGCTCCTACATTGTTCTAATTCTGTGTTAGATTTCAGGAGATGGTTTTACTCCTGTTCCTGGCTGGGGTGGAGATCGCCTTTACAAAAGGTAAGTACTGTTGAAAATATAGGGACAGAGTGATCTCCTGGAAGAATTTCGATCGCCTGGATGGGTCGGAGAGGAATTTCCCAGATTTTTTTCTCCCAAATTGGCCATTGGGTCTTTATCTGGTTTTTCGCCTCTCCCGGGAGATCACATGGGTTCGGGTGGATGCAGAGTGATAGAAGATTTGAGGTTAGGATCAGATCAGCCATGATCTTATTGAATGGTGGAGCACGCTCGAGGGGCCGATTGGCCTACTCCTGCTCCTATTTCTTATGTTCTTATGTTCTTATATATTGAGATACAATATTTGGACTATTCCAGCCGCTGGGAAGATGCAACAAAGGTAGAGGAAAGATAAAGGCAGGATGGGGTGAGGCCTAGGAGAAATGTTCAGGTTACCATGAGGATGTTGGAATCATAGAATCATAGAAACGTACAGCATGGAAGGAGGCCATTCGGCGTGTCGAGCCTGTGCTGGCTCTTTGAAAGAGCTCATGCTGAGTCCCACAACACCGCACTTTGTCGGTAACCCTGTAAGTTCCTCATCATCAAGAACCCATCCAACTACCTTTTAAAATTATTGATGGAATCAGCTTCCACCACCTTTCAAGGTAGAGCATGCCAGATCCGGACAACTCGGAGTGAAAAGAAATTCTCCTAATCTCCACTCAAGTTGTTTTGCCAATGATTTTGAATCTGTGACCTTTGGTTATTGATCCACAGGCCAGATGGAATATTTTTTCTCTATCTGCTCTATAAAACCTCTCATCATCTCGAAAATCTCTATTAGGTCACCTCTTACTCTTCTCTGTTCCAAGGAGAGAAGTCCTAACTTTTCCAACCTCTCCTCGTAACAGAAGTCCCTCATCCTTGGTAACATCCTCTTAAACCTCCTCTGTACACTTTCCAAGGCCATTACATCTTTCCCGAAGTGTGGTGCATATAATTGTCCACAATACTGCAGCTGAGGACGAACCAGTGATTTATACAGTTTTAGCATTATTTCTTTGCTTTTATATTCTATTCCTGCATTTAAAAATCCAAGTACACATGTGTTTTTTTTACCCATCTTATCAACTTGTCGTGCCATCATTAAGGATTTGTGTGTATGGACACCAAGGTCTTTCTTGGCGTGAACAAGCTGCAGGAGGTGGATGTGGGTTATCTGAGCAGATTCCATGTGTGAAGTATAGGGAAGCTGGAGGAGTGAGGATTCGGGAGTGATAACGTATCATTAGTTCAGAAATTATATCCCTTCAATGGCCCAACGCCTACAGTGACTATGGTTTTGTAACTCTTACTTTAATCTTTTCAGTCTGCACTCTGGGTCCTTCAGGGCAGCAGCCAATGATGTCATTGCAGAATGGTCTGGGAAAGTGTAGCTCAAATCCAATTTCATTATCGTCCGGTTCTTCCTGAGAATCGAAGCCAGATCGTCCCACGATCTCTGAGTGAAGTAGGTGCCAGACAGGCTGTAGAGAAATGAGGCAAATAGTCAAACAGGGAATCAGCTGAAACCAGTTCTATCGCCCAACATGGCGGTGGAATTATCCGAGTTGCTGGTGAATATGGGCACTTATAAAATGTGAGTGATTTACGGTTCGGATCTACAGGAAGGGGCTATGAGGAGCTCAATGGCTTCCCCTGTCTGATTGCAGGTAACATGTCCCCAGGACTCTGAAGTAACTGAGGGTGCGTCACCTTCAGAGGCACAGGGTGGCCCGTCAGCTGCTCGTTTTGGGGTAATTCCTAAATGTGAGATTAGAATTGTTGGTCATTGTGGCGAGTTAAAAGAATAACAATCAAACCTCTTCATAACACGGATCGATAGACTTCCCAATATAAACCGGATGGGTTTGAAGTGTCACAAGAGGATGGTATAAAAGGTCTTCTGATAGGTAAAGTGCTTGTGTAAGTAAATAAGTGAGAGTAATGATATCAGACATGATTGATTACAGTATAACTTTAGGGGCTCGGGTAATAAACATAGGGATCCGTTCGCTGTAGTATAGAACGATAATGGTTAATACACCGTATTCTGCAAAAAGATTAAGAACAGTTAGGTAAAGGATTCCTTTTTAAGGAAAGTAGCTTTGGAGAAAACAACTACAAGCGTTTAAATAAATAGTTTATATTCAAAAGATTTGGGAACAGATGCGTCATGTGGTTTTATCGGTGACATGGCCATTTGATGTTGGCAAATCATGGTGTATAAAGGCGCATGGTGTTCAAAGCGCTTTACAGCCAAAGAAGTACTTTTGACGTGTAATCACTGTTGTAATGTAGGAAACGAGGCAGACAATAATGCACCCAGCAAGCGCCCACAAACAACAATGTGATAATAACCAAATTATCTCTTTTAGTGATGTTGGTTGAGTGATAAATATTGACCAGGACACCGGGGAGAACTCCTCTGCTCTTCTTCGAAATAATGCCATAGGATATTTTACTTCCACACAAGAGAGCAGACGGGGCCTCGGATTAATGTCTCATCCAAAAGACGGCACGACTGGCAGTGCAGCACACCCTCAGTATTGCCCCTCCGACAGTGTGGCAGTCCCTCAGCACTGCACTGGTGTGTCAACCTAGAATTTTGAGCTCAAGTCCCTGGAGTGGGACTCTGCACCCAGAACCTTCTGACTCACAGGCGGGAGTGCTTCCAACTGAGCCACGGCTAACACATAACTGGAATAAAGGGCAGTCTGGTTCAGGCCGTGGTAGGAAAGAGAATTTGGGGGTTTGGTTTCCATCAGATGATTTTATCCTGCATCTGGGACTGATTATAGGATTAAAAAGAAAACAAGGCGTAAGTTATGAATTAGTGCGATAGAGTAAAACGGGTGTTATCGAAACACCGATCAGTTTTACATCTATCTCGTTTTTTATTTCCATTGAATTCAAATGGGGGAGACGTAGAACTGTCTGCAGATTCAATATCGCCCATTTTGCACTATCGCACAAAGTTAATATCTACTCCTCTCTCTTCTTCCGAGTTCCGCTTTTTTCACTCACACATTTTCCTCTCTTTCTGTGGATCTGGTTCTACTGCCTCACTGACCGCGTTTCCTGCTTTCCCACTGGCTGTCCACCCAACTACTGATTGGATAAGTAAAAGCCTCCCTGATTGGATAATTAACTCCCTCTCTGATTAGATAAATAACTCCCTCTCTGATTGGATAATTAACTCCCTCTCTGATTGGATAATTAACTCCCTCTCTGATGGGATAATTAACTCCCTCTCTGACGGGATCATTAACTCCTTCTCTGATTGGATGATTACCTCGCTTTCTGATTGGTACTTCACCTCCCTCTCTGATTTGAACATTTTTTTCTCTCTCTGAATGGAACGTTACCTTGCTCTCTGATTGGAACATTTTCTCTCTCGCTGATTGGACCATTAACTCCCACTCTGATTGCATCAGCACCTCCGTCTCTGATTGGATCATTAATTCCCTCTATGATTGGATCATTAACTCATTCTCTGATTGGATCATTACCTCACTCTCTGATTGCATCATTACCTCGCTCTCTGATTGGACCATTAACACCCTCTCTGATTGGATCATTACATCCCTCTCCAGTTGGATAATTACATCCCTCTCTGACTGGACCATCACCTCCCTCTCTGATTGTATAATTACCTCCCTTTTTGATTGGACCATTAACTCACTCTCTGATTGGATATCAACT
This sequence comes from Somniosus microcephalus, assembly GCF_052327205.1. Lineage (NCBI taxonomy): Eukaryota > Metazoa > Chordata > Chondrichthyes > Squaliformes > Somniosidae > Somniosus > Somniosus microcephalus. The sequence continues at coordinate 20,723,708 of NW_028225186.1, read as the reverse complement.
TCTCTTTTAGTTTCTTGCTCCACATGGTCCACTCCTGTCCCAGACTTTTAACCTGTCTTTTCTCTCCACGTATGTTAACTGAGCTGCATGAATTCATTTCTTTCCTGATTTCACTGACCTTAATTTCTGCAACTTGCAGCAAGGATTCTTCAAAGCAATAGACAATTGTTTCATTGCCGAATCGCTGAGGTCAGTATTTTCCAGCCTGAAACATTTAGAATAATTCTGATTAAAATATTTATTTATATACCCAGCTACATCCTTGATATTGACTTAAACCCAACTGAAAGGCGTTTGACCAAATGTCACATACTTGTTAGTACAGACAGACTGGTGAAATGGGCGGACACATAGCAGATACAATTCAATGCGGAGAAGATATCAAACAAATTGAGCGGCTGTATAAAGGCTCCAGAGACCAGGTAAGGCCTCAGTGCGAGAATCGGCGGGAATCGCGGGCTGAGCGGCTCTATAAAGGCTCCAGAGACCAGGTAAGGCCTCAGTGCGAGAATCGGCGGGAATCGCGGGCAGAGCCGCGGTATAAAGGCCCCCGAGACCCAGTTAAGGCCTCAGTGCGAGAATCGGCGGGAATCGCGGGCTGAGCGGCTGTATAAAGACTCCCGAGACCCAGGTAAGGCCTCAGTGCGAGAATCGGCGGGAATCGCGGGCTGAGCGGCTGTATAAAGGCTCCAGAGACCAGGTAAGGCCTCAGTGCGAGAATCGGCGGGAATCGCGGGCTGAGCGGCTGTATAAAGGCTCCAGAGACCAGGTAAGGCCTCAGTGCGAGAATCGGCGGGAAACGCGGGCTGAGCGGCTGTATAAAGGCTCCAGAGACACAGGTAAGGCCTACCAATCTCCAATCTTGGAACTCAGAGGGAAGGAGAGAGGTAAAAAGTAATCCAAGTGTGCCATCACCAGAAAGCGTGCAAGTGATTGGTTGGTGAGTATTTCTCTCTTTTTTAAGCTTAATCTCTGTGGTTTATAGTTTCTAAGGTGCGATATTCATCAGCTAGAATCGGGGCAGAGGGTGTTTAAGAATAATATTAATAAATTTAATTAATTACATAGAATGGCTGATCAGGTGATGTGTTGCTGCTGCAATATGTGGGAGCTGGTGGACACCATTGATGCTCACGGTGATCACATTTGCAGTAAGTGTTGGCTGCTCGAGGAATTCCGGCTGCGTGTTGAAGAGCTGGAGACCGAGCTTCAAACACTGAGACACATCAGGGAGGGGGACAGTTACCTGTACTCTGTGTATCAGGAGGTAGTCACACCAATTAGATTAATTAATTCAGATGTAGTCCGTGGCCAGGGTCAGGATAGTGTGACTAGAAGTGAGGCAGCTACGGGGATCCAGGAGGTAGTGTTGGAGGAGCCGCAGCCCTTGCTCTTGTCCAACAGATTTGAGGCTCTTACTCCCTGTGAGGATGGGAACGGGGACTGCAGGGAGGATGAGCAACCCGGCCACAGCACCGTGGAGCGGGGGGCCATTCAAGTGGGGGGAGATAAATGAAATGTTGTAGTGGTAGGGGACAGTATCGTTAGGGGGATAGATAGAGTTCTTTGCAGCCGACAGCGAGAGTCCCGAAGGCTGTGTTGCCTGCCCGGTGCCAGGGTTAAGGACATCTCCTCTGGGCTGGAGAGAAACTTGGAGTGGGAGAGGGAGGATACAGTTGTCGTGGTCCATGTTGGTACCAACGACATAGATAGGACAAGGAAGGAGCTTCTGCTGAGGGAGTTTGAGCAGCTAGGGGCCAAATTAAAAAGCAGAACCACAACGGTAATAATCTCTGGATTACTACCTGAGCCACGTGCAAATTTGGCTAGGGTAAATGAAATTAGAGAGTTAAATGCGTGGCTCAAAGACTGGTGTGGGAGAAATGGGTTTTGCTTCCTGGGACACTGGCATCAGTACTGGGACAGGAGAGAGCTGTTCCGTTGGGACGGACTTCACTTGGCCAGTGCTGGGACTAGAGTCCTGGCGAATCGAATAACTAGGGCTGTAGAGAGGGCTTTAAACTAATTAGTGGGGGGGAGGTTTTAAGAGAGCAAAAAATTTAAATGACAGCGGAGAAGGCAATAGAGCAGTGTAGCAGTGGGGGAATTAAAAACCAGAGCGTGTCAGGCAGGGACAGAATGTATAATGATAAAGGTAAAGTAGTAAAAGGGGGAAAAGCAGGAATAAATTGTCAGAAAACATATTTGAAAGTTCTTTATCTGAATGCACGCAGCATTCGTAACAAAATTGACGAGTTGACGGTACAAATAACTACACATGGGTATGATCTGGTGGCCATTACGGAAACATGGCTGCAAGAGAATCATGACTGGGAACTAAACATACAAGGGTATTTGACAATTAGGAAGGACAGACAGGAAGGAATGGGAGGTGTGGTTGCAATGATAATCAAGGATGGAATCACTGCAATAGTCAGAATTATATTGTGTCAAAGGATCAAGATAATGAAATAGTTTGGGTGGAGATAAGGAAAATAAGGGGAACAAGTCACTAGTGGGCGTAGTCTACAGGCATCCTAACAGTTGCAACTCTGTTGGTCGGAGTATAAATCAGGAAATAGTTGGGGCTTGTAATAAGGGAACAGCTGTAATCATGGGGGATTTTAACTTTCATATTGACTGGACTAATCAAATTGGGTATGGCAGCCTTGAGGAAGAGTTCATAGAGTGTATTAGGGACGGGTCCCTTGAGCAGTATGTAACTGAACCAACCAGGGGGCAGTCAATCTTAGATCTGGTCCTATGTAATGAGACAGGATTAATAACAAATGTCCTAGTAAAGGATCCCCTTGGAATGAGTGACCATAATATGGTTGAATTCCAAACTCAGTTGGAGGATGAGAGATTTGGATCTGAAATCAACGTACTGAACTTAAATAAAGGAGACTATGAAGGTATGAGCGTAGAATTGACTAAAGTGGACTGGGAAAACAGGTTAAAGTGTAAGACGGTACAAGGGCAGTGGTCTGCATTCAAGGAGATATTTCACATCTTTCAAGAGAAATATATTCCACTGAGGAAAAAGGGGAATAAAAGAAAAGACAGCCACCCATGGCTTAGTAAAGTAAAAAAGGATAGTATCCGACTGAAAACAAGGGCATATAAAGTAGCCAATTCTAGTGGGTGGATAGAAGATTGGGAAGCATTTAAAAGCCAGCAAACAATAACGAAAAGATTAATTAAGAAAGGGAAGATAGATTATGAAAGTAAACTAGCAAAAAATATAAAAACAGATAGCAAGAGTTTCTACAGCTACATAGAAAGAAAAAGGGTGGCTAAAGTGAACGTTGGTCCCTTCGGGGATGGGACCGGGAAACTAGTGGTGGGGATCATGGAGATGACAAAGATGCTGAACAAATATTTTGTATCAGTCTTTACAGTAGAGGACACTAAAAATATCCCAACACTGGACAAACAGGCAATGGGGGGGGGAGGAGCTAAACACGATTAAAATCACTAAGGAGATGGTACTCAGTAAAATAATGGGACTTAAGGCGGATAAATCCCCCGGACCTGATGGCCTACATCCAAGGTCTTAAGAGAAGTGGCGGTAGGGATTGTGGATGCATTGGTGATTATTGTCCAGAACACCCTGGACTCAAGAAAGGTCCCGGTAAATTGCAAAACTGCTAATGTAACAGCCTTATTTAAGAAGGGAAGTGGACAAAAAGCTGGAAACTATAGACCAGTTAGCCTAACATCTGTGGTTTGCAAAATGTTGGAGTCCATTATTAAGGAAACAATAACAGAGCATTTGGATAAACATAATTTAATAGGACAGAGTCAGCATGGTTTTATGAAGGGGAAGCCATGTTTGACAAATTTGCTCGAATTCTCTGAGGATGTAACATACAGGGTGGATAAAGGGGAACCAGTGGATGTAGTGTATTTGGACTTCCAAAAGGCATTTGTCAAGGTTCCACAGAAAAGATTACGGATCAAGATAAGAAATCACGGGATTGGGGGTAATATATTGGCATGTGTGGAAGACTGGCTATCTAACAGAAAACAAAGAGTTGGGATAAATGGTTCATTCTCTGGCTGGCAATCAGTAACTAGTGGTGTTCCACAGGGGTCAGTGCTGGGACCCCAACTCTTTACAATCTATATTAACGATTTGGAGGAAGGGACCGAGTGCAACATATCCAAGTTTGCCGATGATACAAAGATGGGAGGGAAAGCAGTGAGTGAGGAGGACATAAAAAACCTGCAAAAGGACATAGGCAGGTTAAGTGAGTGGGCAGAGATTTGGCCGATGCAATTTAATGTTGGAAAGTGTGAGGTTATGCACTTTGGCAAAAAAAATCAAAGAGCAAGTTATTATCTAAATGGAGAGAAACTGCAAAGTGCTACAGTTCAAAGGGATCTGGGGGTCCTCGTGCATGAAACACAAAAAGATAGTATGCAGGTGCAGCAGGTGATCAGGAAGGCCAATGGAATCTTGGCTTTTATTGCAAGGGGGATGGAGTATAAAAACAGGGAAATCTTGCTGCAGTTATACAGGGTGTTGGTGAGGCCACACCTGGAATACTGCGTGCAGTTTTGGTTTCCATGTTTAAGAAAAGATATATTTGCTCACTCGGTTGATTCCAGAGATGAGGGGGTTGACGTATGAGGAAAGGTTGAGTAAGTTTTGACTCTACTCATTGGAGTTCAGACAAATGAGAGGCGATCTTATCGAAACATATAAGATTGTTAGGGGACTTGATCGGGTGGATGCGGTGAGCATGTTTCCACTGATGGGTGAGACTAGAACTAGGGGGCATAATCTAAGAATAAGGGGCTGCCCTTCCGAAACTGAGATGAGGAGAAACTTCTTCACTCAGAGGGCAGTAAATCTATGGAATTTGCTACCCGAGAGAGCTGCGGAAGCTGCAACATTAAATAAATTTAAAATGGACATAGACAGTTTCCTAGCAGATAAGGGAATTAGGGGTTACGGTGAGAGGGCAGGGAAGTGGATGTGAGTCTAGATTTGGATCATCCATGATCCTATTGAATGGCAGAGAAGGCCCGAGGGGCCGTATGGCCTACTCCTGCTCCTACTTCTTATGTTCTTATGTTCTTATGTTAAATTAAGCTGAGGCGCACAGAACAAGATTGCAGAGCAAGACATTTCACCAATGCCGAAGGTGCACATTGATCAGGTACCTGATAGGATCGGTTTGCGGCTGGGGCAAATAGCGCACTACTAATTATGTGGTGACCAGGGATAGAAACAGAGGTTCCTCTGTCGAGGCCACCAACTGCTTCATTCCCCGAGCATCTCTTCGAGGCTGAAGCAGAACCTTCGCAACCTTGGTGTCATATTTGACCTAAAATAATCTACAGACCACATATCCGCACCATCATTAAACTGCCTATATCCACGTCCGTAAGATCGCACATCTCTGGCTGTGCCTCAGTTTATCTGCTGCTGAAAAGCTCATCCATGCCTTTGTTACTTCTAGAGTTGATTACTCCAATGAACTGCTTCCCGTCCTCACATCTTCCACCTTATGTAAACTGGAGGTCATCCAGCACTCTGCTGCCACTGTCCTAACTCGCACCAAATCCCGTTCACCCATCACCCTCATGCTCGCTGAAACACATTGGCAACCTGTTACGCAATGCCTCAATTTCAAAATACTCATCTGTGTTTTTAAGTCGCACCATGGCCTCGGCCCTCCCTTTCTCTGTATTTTCCCCCAGCACTGGAACCCCCCGAGATATCTCCACTCCTCCATTTCTGGCCCCTTTTGCATACCAAATTTTAATTGCTCCACCATTAGCGGCTGTGTCTCCAGGTGCAAGCCATAAGCTCTAGAATTCTCTCCCAAAAGCTCTCTGCCAATCTACCGCTCTTTCATCATTTAAGATGCTCCATAGAATTAAAATATCTCACCAAAATTTTGGTCATTCGACCAAATATCCAGGGCTTTTATATCTACGGTCTCAATATCCAGTTTCTTAAAAAAAAATCTATGGTCCCTATATCCAGGGCTCTTATACCTATGGCCCCTATATTCCGAGCACTTACATCTATCGTTCATATAGCCAGAGCTCTTATATCTATGATTCATATATCCATGGGTCTTATATCTATGGCCCCTATATCCAGATCTCATATATATATGGCTACTATTGCCATAGCACTTATATATTTGCTTCATATATCCAGATCTCTTATGTCTATGGTTCATAAAGCCAGGCCTCTTATATCTGTGGTTCATATATCCGGTGCCCTTATATCTATGGTTTATATAACCAGGGGTCTTAAATCTATGGCCCCTATATCCAGGCCTCATATATATAGCCCCAATATCCAGAGTACTGAACTCTAGGGACTTTATGTCCGGTGCCCTTATATTTATAGCCCCAATATCAAGGGCTCTTATACCTATAGACCATATGCAGAGATCTTATATATGTCCCCTATAACCAGGGCTCTTAAATTCACGGCTCCTATATCCAGAGCTCTATTATCTATGGCCCCTACATCCAGGGCTCTTATATACTCGGCCGCTATATCTCAGCCTCTAATATATATGGCCCCTACATCCAGAGCATTTATATATATACTTGCTGAAGTGCCGGGCGGTGCCGAGGCTTTTTCGAGGGCATGTTGTTGTTGGAAGAGAGAGAGAGAGCGACTGGGGGGAAGAGAGAGAGCGACTGGGGGGAAGAGAGAGAGCGACTGGCGAGGAAGAGAGAGAGCGACTGGGGGGATGAGAGAGAGCGACTGGGGGGAAGAGAGAGCGGGTGGGGGGAAGGGAGGGGAAGGGAGGGCGGGTGGGGGGAAGGGAGGGGAAGGGAGGGCGGGTGGGGGGAACGGAGGGCGGGGGGAAGGGAGGGCGGGGGGAAGGGGCGGGGGGAATGGTGCGGGGAGGAAGGGAGGGGTGGAAGGGGCGGGGGGGAAGGGAGGGGGGGCGGAAGGGAGGGGGCGGTTGGAAGTGGGGGTGGTGGGAGGGGGAAGGGGGGGGAAGGGGGGCGGGTGGGGGGCGGGAAGGGGGGCGGGGGGGAAGGGGCCGCTCTCGGAGCCCCCGCCCCACATTCTCGAGAGCCCTGCTCTCCAAGCCCCAGCCGCCCCGCTGTCCACGCCCAGCCCCCCCCGCCCGAGCCGAGCGCGGAACACTCACCAAGGCGGAGAGCACTGTCGAGAGCCCCGCCCGAGCCGAGCACGGAACACTCACCAAGGCCGAGAGCACTGTCGAGAGCCCGCCCCCACCCGCCCGAGCCGAGCGCGGAACACTCACCAAGGCCGAGAGCACTGTCGAGAGCCCCGCCCGAGCCGAGCGCGGAACAGAGACGCCGCGTCTCACCTGCTCCTGCTGCGCGCGCACCCTGACCCTCGTGGCTGACGCCATTGCCCTGGGTAACGTGACACGGGGGGGTGGAGTGAGGAGCTTAGCAGAAGCCCAGTCACCTAGCTCGGGCGTGGCTGGGCAAGAAAGGCGCAGGCTTTCAGGCCTAAGAAAAAAACGGGGAAAGGTAGGAAAAAGAATCTTCAGGCTAGATAAAATATTAACAAATGAGTGATTTGTTTTAAAACAATTTAATAAATTCAATTTTATTTTGCTGGAAATGTATATTTGAAAAGAAAGACGCAGCAAGCAGGAAAAAGAATGGAAGCAAGATGGCGGCTACTCACCTCGGTTCAGAACGATAAGGCCCGCCCACACACGCACCGATTGGCCCGGCCGCATGCGGCAGCAAGCCGCCGTATGATTGGTCGACCTCGAGGTCACTCTGTCGCTAATGAGCGGATAATGAGATGCTAATGAGCGGAATGTTGAAGGTTTTTGGGATACCGCGGGCGCGATTTTAGCCTGGCCGAAACGTAAATACGCTTAAAACCGTCTCGGAAGCCTAAGCTTTCTTTGGAGGTAACGCGCGCATAGGTACGCCCTGTAACTTTCGAGCGCATAGCCCGCCAGACGCAAACGCGATGACAGACAGACAGACAGACAGAAGGACAGAAGGACAGATGTACCGATTTATATATATAGATGGCCCATATGTCCAGGGATCTTATATCTATGGCCCCTATATCCAGAGCTCATATATCTATGGCTCCTATTTTCAGGGCTCTTACAGCTATGTCTCTTATAACAAGAGCTCTGATATCTATGGCACCTGCATCCAGAACTCTAATAAACATGGCTCCTTTATCCAGGGCTCTAATATCGATGGCCCCTATATCCAGGGCTCTAATATCTATGGTCCCTATATCCAGGGCTCTCATATGCACGGTCCCTATATATAGGGCTCTTCATCTCAGTCTCCTATATCCAGATCTCTTATATCTATGGCACCCATATCCAGGGTTTTAATATATATGATGCCTATTTCCAGGGATCTTATATCCACAGTCTTATATCCAGAGCTCTTATATCTATGCCCCTATATCCCAGGCTCTTATATCTATGGCCCCTGTATCCAGGGCTCTTACATAATCGCCCATTTACCTAGGGGTCTTGTATATATGGTCACTATTTCCAGGGCCCATATATCCACAGTCCCTATATCCAGAGTTCTTATATCTAAGAACCCTATATCGAGGACACTTATATCTATGGCCCCTATATCTAGGGATCTTATATCTATGGCCCCTATATCCAGAGCTCTTTTCAATATGATCCTATATACCCAGGGCACTTTTATCTAAGTTTATTAGATCCAGATCTCATATATCTACTGTTCCTATATCCAGGGCTTGTAAATGCATCTCTAATATCAATGGTCCATATACACAGATAACTTATCTCTATGGACTCTTTATCTGGTGCTCTTATATCTGTAGCCCCTATATGCAGGGCACTTATATCTAATATCTATGGTTCATATATCCAGGGCTGTTATAACTATAGCAAGAGAACTTATATCTATGGACTCTTTATCCAGAGTTCTAATATCCAAGGCCCTTATATGCAGGGCTCTTACATCCAGGGCCGCTATATCCTGCACTCTAATATCTATGGCCAATATACCCAGAGCTCTTATATGTATGATCTCTTTACCCAGGTCTCTAATGTCTATCGCCCAAATATCCATTGTTTTAATGGGCTCTAATATCTATGGCCCCTGTATCCAGAGCTCTAATATCTATAGCCCCTATATCCAGGGCTCTTATATATTTGATCAGTGTATCCAGTGCCCCAATATCGATGGTCCCTATATCCAGGGCACTTATATCCATGGACCCTATATCCAGGGCTCTTATATCCAAGGCCCCTATCTCCAGAGCACTAATATCCATGGCGCCTATATCACAGGTTCTAATATATATGGCCCCTTTATCCAGCACATTTATCTATATGGCCCCATACCCAGGGATCTTACATTTTTGTCCCCTATATACATGGCTCTAATATCTATGGCCCCTATAACTAGGGCTCTAATATTTATGGCCCCAATATCCAGAGCTCCAATATCTATGGCCCAATATCGAAAGGACTTATATCTCCAGACCCTATATCCCGAGCTCTTATATCCATGGTCCCTATATCCAGGGCTCTAATATCCACGGCCCCTATATCCAAGGCTCTTACATCTATGGCCCTATACACTAGGCTCTAATATCTATGGCCTCAATACTCAGTGCACATATATTTATGGTTCATATATCCAGGGCTCTAACATCTATGGCCCATATATCCAGGGCTCTAATATCAATGGCCCATGTATCCAGGGCACTAATATCTATGGCCCCTTTATCCAGGGCTCTTATATCTATGAACTCTATATCAAGGGCACTAATATCTATGGCCCATATAGCCATTGTTCTAATATCAATAGTACCTATATCAAAGACACTTATATCCACGGACCCTATATCCAGGGCTCTTATATCCATGGCTCCTATATCTTGGGCTATTATATGATCGGCCGCTATATGACAGGTACTAATATATATTGCCCCTCTATCCAGAGCATTTATATATATGACCCCGATATCCAGGGATCTTATATCCACGGACCCTATATTCATGGCTCTAATATCTTTCACCCCTCTATCTAGGGCTCTAATATCTATGACCCCTATATCCAGAGCTTCAATATCGATGGTCCTACATCGAAGGCACTTATCTCCACGCTCCCTATAACCAAGACTCTTACATCTATGGCCCTATAAACTGGGCTCTTATAGCTATGGCCTCTATATTCACTGCACTTATATTTATGTTTCCTATATCCAGGGCTCTTACATCTATGGCCCTATATCCATGGCACTTATATCCATGGACCATATATCCAGGGCTCTTATATCCATGGTCCCTAAAACCAGGGCTCTAATATCTGTGGCCCCTATACCCAGGGCTCTTATATCAATATTCCCTATATCCATGGCTCTCATATCCACGGCCCCTATGTCCAGGGATCTTACATCTGTGGCCCTTTATACTGGGCTCTTATATCTATGGCCCCTATATCCAGAGCTCTTATATCTGTGATCTGTATATGCCATGCCCTTATATCTATGCCCCCTATATCCAGGGCTTTTTTCCATGGTAACTCTATCATGTGCTCTTAATTATCTGTCCACTGTATCCATGGCTCTCATATCAATGCCCCCTTTATCCACCTCTCCTATTTCTATGGCCGCTGTATACAGAGATCTTATATCTGCGTTCCCGGTATCCAGAGCTCTTATATCTGTGGCCCTGGTACCCAGAGCTTTAATATCAATGGCCCCTTTATCCACCTCTCTTATATCTGTTGCCACTGTACCCAGAGCTCTTATATCTGTGGCCCCTATATCCAGGGTCCTTATCTCTATGGCCGCTATATCCAGGGCTCTGAAATCTGTGGTTTATGGATCCAGGGATCTTATGTCTATGTTCCCTATATCCAGAGCTCGTATCTCTATGGATCTATATCCAGGGCTCTTATATCTATGGTCCCTATATCCAGATCGCTCATATCTATGGCCCCAATACGCAGGGCCTCATATATCTATGTCCCCTTTATCCAGAACTCTGATATCTATGGCCAGTCAATCCAAGGCTATTATGTCTAAGGACCCTATACCCAGGCCTCTCCAGTCACTGCTGTAGTTTAGCCTGCTCTCAGAACTCTGTTAACCGGTGACTCTATAGTTGGGCTGTTCAAAGAGTCCTGGAGGGATACTCTTGATCCTCGGCTGGGAATCTTCACATTCGGTGCCAGAATCTTCTGCACAGCCAGTTCTTGAATAAGTAAGGTGGTATTGTACATGCATACAGTGGGAAGTATACTGGTGCTTTAGCCTACTAATCTGCTCAGGTTCATCTCCTGAAAATGCATCAATAACCAAGCACAAAGACAGAGCTCATTAATCATTTACTTAGGCCAAGCTTTTCCTTATCTTTGTTTAACTGAGGCAAGTGGTGTTAATCGCTACGGTGTGGGGCCCAGTTGGGCAATATCGGTCTGTATTTTGCTCGGTAGATTTTATAATTCAGGACCTGAATCTCTGTGGCCCCCGATGGTCCCATCATAATTGCCCGGCCCCTCCCAGCCCCCCCGCCGCTCTCTGTGTTCTGAATTCCAGTAGATGTCAATCTCTCCCTACTGACATTACTTTATAAAGTTTCAGTGACCTAAACCCCAATCACTTTAAGCTCAGGGATTAACTTTGGTTCGAAAGCTGACCCACTGTTCTGTACAGTTATGGAAAAAAAACACTTTGACGCCTACTTTGAAAGACACTGGATAATCTCACAGCTTAACAATTGCTAAAGGATTTCATCATCTTACCGGAGCTCCTGCACTTGACTTCTGGATAAAATAAGGAGGGCACCGAGAAACCTCACTAGATGGTCCGTTATGTCTTTCCGCACTAATCTGGTGTTAGAGAAAAGAACGTTCAATATTCGTGGCTGTTAATCACAGTAATAACCCAATTAATAAAAAAAATACTAATAATAAAATTTTAACCATTGAAATTCCACTCCTTGATTGACCACGCCTAAACTAATAGCTTTGGTTTGGGTGTTCCTTAGACATGGCATTAATAAATACTTTCATCTTTAGTTTTAGCTGGTTAATACTTCCATTAAAATAAAGAAAGGAGACTATTGAGCTTGAATACAATTATCAGAGGATCGGCATTTAAAAACAAGCCTGATTTACCTGCAGGAATGTTTGGATTAACCTTGTGTTTCTGGACAGTTATGTTTAGCTTTGAGACAGGGGGAGAGGGAGGGTTTTACACCATTTCCGGGCCCGCTTTAAGCTACCAATCAGGGAAAAGCTGCTGAACACGTGCACTGCAACGAACAAGAAGATAAATTCTTTCCCATCATTCGGCCAGTTTTCCAATATGGAAGAAATGTTGCAAACTGCCGGGCACTGAGAGAACACTTGGCGCATTTGCTTTTTTTCAGCAAGATTCTCTTGTAGTAAACTTAAGAGTTAACCAGAAATAAACAAGGCAGTAAATTGGCAGCACGCAGCGAACATGTTGATTTATTTAACCCGTGACCCGGGTTCGAATCCGGCCTCAGGTGACTGTCTGTGTGGAGTTTGCACATCCTCCCCGTGTTTGCGTGGGTTTGCTCCGGGTGCTCCGGTTTCCTCCCACAGTCCAAAGATGTGCGGGTTAGGATGATTGGCTATGATAAATTGACCCTTAGTGTTAGGGGGATTAAATACGTGGGGTTACAGGGATAGGGTGGGATATGTGTTGGTGTAGGGGTTACGGGGATCGGGTGGGATATGTGTCGGTGCAGGCTCGATGGGCCGAAATGGCCTTTATCTGCACTGTGGGGTTTCTGTGATTCTGTGATCTGTGAACCCCAAGAATAGTGTTTCTGTGACAGTGGAAATCGGGCCGACAATGCACAGCGCCTACTTTGTGCTGATGCCCAATCGAAATTCACCCACAGATTTCATCGGATTGTAATTACCAGCAAAATCCACAAATCAGCATTTTGCAATAACTTGGGATTTCAGGAAAAGAATCAAATGAAATCTTTCGTTTATGTTTATAATTTGGCTAAAATGGAGAGTAATTTTAACTGTGTATAAAACAGGCGAGATTGAATTGGCCGCCCGTTATACACAAAGCTCGATGTTCCATTGCTCTGTAGTCAATGGGGAAATTTGGGCGCAGTTCACAATGGGCAGTCCATTCAATATCGCCCACAGTTAAAATTATCACAAAGGACCGCAGGGAATTTCCTTCAAAGCTAAATCAGAGGAAATGCCTCCAGTACACAAATGATGCAGTTCATGCATATCCACTCCAAACCTATAGCGCTCCAAAGCCCAAGTGCCGGTATTGTGCAGGCTCTCAAGTCCCCTTTAATGCATGGGTTGTGGGGTCCATATCCCCTGGGAGCCCGGTTGAGACAGTCTGATTGTAATTAGCTTTTTAACTCTGTATCAGCTGGTAAAATGCTGCTCCCACCTGTTCAAAGCCAGTAATGAAACACTATGGAAGAGCAAAGAGAAAAGTTCAACACTGAAACGTGAGGGGAGGTCGAGTTTACATAGAAGATCAGCCATGATCATATTGAAAGACAGAGCAGGCTCAGTGGAAAGAATCGCTGACTCCTGCTCCTATTTCTAATGTCCTTACAAAATGGAAAAAATATTGAATAATTACTTTGCCTCCATATTCACTGTGGATGCTAACAGCATGGACATGGCGTTAGAAGACGGGATCAAAACAAATATCAGGACATTTAAGATAGAAAGGTGGAGATAATATAAACCAATCAAATTCAGCGAGGATTATATCCCTGGGCCACATTCTTGCATATTAACATAAGATAGGGAAGAGATAGCAGAGGCACTATTGCATATATATATATATTTATATAACTGAATGTAAAAGTGAAAGAGAACTAGTAGACAGCTAATTCTATTCCAATATTGAAAAGATGCGATGGCACAAGTCCAGGGAGCTAGAGACCGGTTAGCTTAAGGTTGTTGGTAGGAAAGATAATGGAATCTTTACACAAGGATATAATGCAAAAACATCTAGTAACTGAAAATATAATAAAGAATAGTCAGCACGGAATCTAAAGTGAATGTCATGCGTGATCAAGTTTACTGAATTATTTGCAGAAGTAACAGAAATAGTAGACAAGTGTAATGTAATAGATGTAATATATTGTGATTTTCAAAATGCCTTCGATAAAGTAACGCATTGTAGACTCAAGAGTAAGGGTAGAGCATGTGGGATCAGTGGACAATAGCAATTTGGCTACAAAACATAAACCAATGAATTGTGCTTAAGTGTATCTACTAAGAAAGGCAGAAGGTGGGAAGTGGTATTCCACTGGCAACGGTGCTGGGATCACTGTTGTTCACCATTTGGACTCCAGAATCAGAAGTATAATTTCAAAATTTGCAGACCTCACCAAGTTGTGCTGTGTAGCAATACTGAGTGAAATGGAACAAAACACAAGAAGACATTAATAATCTTAGAGAATGGGCGTGTAATTGGAAAATGAATTTCAATATAGATAAGTGTGAGTTGTTACATTTTGATAGGACGAATAACGAAGCCACTTTCTGCTTGGATAATAAGAGTCAAAATGGGATTGAGGACCAAAGCGATCTAGGGCTGCAGATATGCAAATCAGCAAAAGCAGCGATGCAGGTTAATAAGGCCATAAAATAGCAAGTGGTTCATTTGTAGAGGGTAAGTATTGAAAATCATAGAAGTTATGTTAAATTTGTACACGATCTTTGTTAGACCAAAATTAGAGTAGTGGCTACAGTTATGATCTCCAAATGATATACAGGATATAGTGACACTGGAGATGGTTAAAACAGATTCACAATGATGATACCAAAACTGAGAGGGAACTGAGGACCAAAGATGGAGCAGGCTGGTACCCCTTTCTCTGGAAAAGAGAAGACTGAGTGGTGACCTGATAGAATTATTTACGATTATGCAAGTTTTTGATATGAAGTCAAAATGCATCCACATTTGGAGGAGACCAGAACTTGATGTCACAAATATAAGATAGTCTCTAATAAATCCACTAGGGAATTCAGGAGAAATGTATTTACCGAGAAATTGGTTAGAATGTGGAACACGCGACCACAAGGAATAGTTGAATCGAATAGATGCATTTAAGGGAAGCTAGATAATCACATGAGGGAAAAAGGAGTAGAAGGACATGCTGATATGGTGAGAGGAAGAGGCTCTTGTGGCTCCTAAACTCCAGCACAGACCAGGCCGAATAGCCTGTTTCTGCTCTGTAGCCCGGGGTAATTCCATTTAAGACATGAGGCAAGGAAACTCTTGGCTTTGGAAATCATAGGTCCAAATTCACCTGTACGTCCCAAGCATTTTATTCTTACCACACTCATGTCTCAAATCACTCATACACTGTGAACCCAAATGTTATTAACTGAAAGGAATCTCTCTAATTTCCACTTGAATGAATCAATACTATCCGATGCCACCGTCACACTGGGGAGCCTGCTCCATAGATTGACCGCTCGCTCACTGAAATAATGTTTCCACAGTTTAGTTTTGAATTGCCCCCACTTCAAGCACAGGCAGTGTCCTCTGATTCTAATGTCCTGGATGTTGATACTGCTTGTCATGGTCGATATCACATATTCCCTTCCGAATCCTAAACACAGCAATCATATAACATCTCGACCATCTCTTTCCCAGATAGAAGATGCTTAAGAAGATGTGAAAAGCCCTGTGTCCCCATATTACCATAACTAGGCCAGATTGATATGGTCCAGTGCAGCTAAACCTGTGCCGGTTACAATATGTAACTGTCCACAGAGGTGTCCCCAGAAACATTCAGTGGTGTGCTTTGGGAATTACCGTACTTTATTGTTCTGAATAGTTTAGCGATAGGGAGCAGCCTCCACAGCAGATCCCCGGAAAGGTTGTACTCTGTGATATCGAACTCCTCCATGTCACAGGCTGATGTTTGCAGCACAAAGGCGATGGCTGAATATTCGGCGGGTTGCAGGTCTCGAGTGGACAAAGCTCCTTCCCTCAGAGCCTCCTTCAGCTTGTCAGCGATACAGCCGTCGTTCAGCTCGTTTAAGCAATGGAGGAGGTTGAGGCACCGTTCCGGGTCAATGGTCCTGTGTAAGGATCTCTTGATGTAGGCCGCCGTCCGTGTGGCGTCTTCCCCGCTGCCATCGCTCTCGGCCGTCAGACCCCGCAATAGCTGCAGGTTCTTTGCTGTCGAGAGGCCGCACAGAAAGCGCAGGAACAGGTCCAAGTGCCCGCTCTGGCTCCAGGCCGCTTCCTTACACGCGCTCCTGCAAACGTCCGTATAGGTGGGGCGAGAGAAGTGCCTGAGCACCTTGTCCATCAGCCCGGTGGCCAGCGGATTTGGTCGCCGGTCAGTGTGGTGTACAAGGAAGATGTACAAGGCAGCGAAATATTCCTGCACCGTCAGGTGTAAGAAGGTGTAAGCCTTGCTCTGAAAGATGGGCTCCTCCTTTAAAAGGATCTCCTTGCAAAACCCGTCACACATCAGAGACAAGTCCACCTCAAAGCACTCCAGGTCGTTTTGGTAGAAGACCACCTTCTGATTCTTCAGGCAGTGGAAGGCTAGTCTCCCCAGACTGAGGATAGCCGGCCGCTTGGATCGCAGCAGATCGCTAATCTTCTCCCTGTTGCTAACCCCGTAGCCCTGCTTCTCATGGTGATAGGTGATCATCACAATCAAGAAGCTGCTGTAGACTTCCGTGATGGTTTGTGGGGCTTTCTGGCTGAAATCCGTCTCACTGGAGGATTTGAGGGCGTGTTCCAGGACAGTGGCGAGGATCCAGCAGAAGGCTGGGACATAGCACATGGTGAACAGGCTGGGTTGTTTCTTCACATGAGACAGAACCTCTTCTGCTATCCCTTTGCATTTCTTCTGAAAGTATTCCTCTTTTTCCCGATCTCTGAAGCCTTGGATTTCTGTCATCCTGTCGATGTAGGGGGCTGGGATTTGGGTGGCGGCTCCAGGGCGGGAAGTGACCCAGACCGAGGCAGAGGGAAGCAGGTTTCCTCTGAATAGGTTGACCAGGAGATACTGGAGTCGCATCGTTTGCTCCATGTCGCCGTATTCCGGGCTCTTTCTGAAATCCAAGTGGAGGCGACTCTCATCCAACCCATCGAAGATGAAGAGACACTTGATGCGGGGGTTCTTTAAGAGGAGCAGCGCCTCCTTGATGTGTGGGTAATACCGCTGGACAAGCTGGCTGATGCTGAGCTTGCTTTCAGGCAGCAGGTTGAGTTCCCGAAACGGAAACAGGAAGAGGAAGTCAAAGTCCGAGGATGCCGAGCCGGTAGCCCAGTCGTGAACAAACTTGTGCACACAGATGGTTTTCCCAATTCCGGCTAATCCCTTGGTTAAGACGGTCCTAGGCGGCTTGGATAGACCATTAGAACAGCTGAATATTTCACTGTAGTCGATGGAAGGGGCGTCAGGCGATTCCTGTCTGGACAAGGCTTCAATATCCATCACCTCGTGTCCGTGGGGAACCATATTGCTATCACCGTCTGTTACCCAGAGCTTGGTGAATTTCTCGGTTAAAAGGACCTTTTCTCCAGGTTTGCTTGTGTATTCGATTATATACTCAACTTTTTTCTTCAGCAGCTTCCTGTGATTATCAACCAGCTTTGCGATGTCCACGAAGGAACAGTCTTCCCTCAGTCTTTGTGGATTTTCTGTTTGGGAAAGACATGGGTGAAACATCTTATTATTGGATGTAATTAAAGAAGAACGATGATCTATCGAGATACCTGTATCGTGTATGCAGATTGTAGGATAATGTGTAACAGGAAAAATAGCCTAACATTACAGAAGTTAATCTGTACATTTGTAATATGTTAAGATATTCTAGGTGGTCGAGGCTATCACAGGATTTAAATTAGGGCATTAGCATTCTGCAGGGGAATGTTAAGTGAACAGCAGGTATCAGGTTAATGCAATTTAAGAAGCAGCAAAGCGTTTGTGTAAGAAATATATTTGGTATGGAGATAACATTTCTACATTTGAGCTGTTATCAATCTGTTCAGGTGCGATGTTTATAACTGTGCACACTTGCTTTATCTTCCACAGAAACAAAACATTCCAGTGAGACTGGAGCATATGTTGTACGACATTGCACCCTACTGGTATATCATATGACAGAACAACAACAACTTAAGTCCATACGAATGTAAGGATTAGGAACAGGAGTAGGCCATTTGGCTGATTGAGCTTGCTCCGCCACTCAATAAAATCATGGTTGAACCTTTAATTCAACCTCCCGCCCTATCGCCATACCTTGATTCCCCTACTGTTCAAACATTTTTTCACACACAGAGTTAAATATAGTCGACGACGGAACATGCACAGCTGTCAAACCTCCACCAGGCGCATTTCACAGATGTTGCATCTGTCAACGCTGACAAAATACTACTGGCCTTGCCATGGGCAGATTTACTTCACTTGCTGCTGTACAACCTGGCTGCCACATGAGGCGCCAGGTTGGCACCACCCCACAACAATACAACAAAGCATCCCTACAATGCCCAAACCATTCAGTTCACACTCATGACCATTGCGGGGGGAACTATTATGTCTCACAATTCACTGCAATCCACTAAGCCGCTTCCAAAGGGCCACACCAATCTGTTTGAGAGCACATTAGCAGAAAAGTCACATGAACATTGGCTAAAACATCTACGTGGCTACGCTTGTGTGATGTTTGTTGGTATGACTGAACTAGGCTGAGGGTGAGTGTGAGTGGTGAATAGTTAGATGGGGAAGTGATAATGTAGATAGAGAAGGATGGGTGGATGTGCAACGTAATTTGGTTTGAATAAGGATGTGTAGGAGTAGGTTAGGAAAGGCAGAGTGATGGTGATGTGATGGGTGACACAGCAGGATTCGGTTGAGTGTGGCTTTGCAGTAGCGTTTTGTGATCTACTGAGATCATTGAAAGATTTGCACCTCTTCATTCTGGTCCTCCTTCCAACATCCCTGCTTAAATCCCCTTTTGCAATGTGAAAAAAGGCTCCGTTCATCTCCTGGGGATGTCTCTTTCGCTCACTGGAAAGGAAGAGAGCCTCCCTGCGTGCTGTGACTCCCTCCATAAATATAGGGAGGGCGTCATGGGAAAGGCTGTTTGCATCCGGGCACTACTGTGCAGTGCTTGTCAGTGATTGCAGCACCTCAATGCTGTGGAGCACCAGCAGCACAAATGCCAAAATTAATTTGTGCATGATCTCATTGAGGAAAGCGGCTAATGACGAGTAATCGAATAACGTCATCAGAACCGCTTCTTTAATTGGCCAGGAATCCTTAACAAACCCAATCACGTTAAATTTATTCTGCACAGCGGGCTGGAGCTGGAAGTTGGGCCAGGAACATTCAACAACGTCGCCCACCACCGACACTCCGAGGTTGGTCAAATCCAGCACTTTGTATCTGGGCCCCGGTTGTATCTGGCAGACAATTCTAAAATTAGGGTTGGAGAGAGCAACCAGGATAAGAGGGATGAGAATTTGCAGAGCGTGTTCTCGCCACATAATTCTGAGGGTGATGAGATATCTCTGCAGCCAAGAGATGTGCACCAGCATCATTTACTCACACTCTTTGTGGCAGGCAGACACAGGCACCCGGATAGTGTAAGTCAGAATGAAATTTATATCAGTAAAATAGGTTGTAATATCGCTTGGAAAACAAGTGACGTGAGAAAATTGATGGGGAATAAGGAGAATGCTGGAAGGTAAACTTTGAGGAGATGTTGGATCCCATGCGATTTTAAAAGTGATTAATGACTTGGGGACGATATGGAAACCAAATTATAAAATTATAAATTGATACCAAAGTAGTAGGCGGCTCAAGTATTGGGGAGGGACGAAATCAGATACAGAAGGGTGTACGTGGTTAAGCTGATAATGGCAGTAAGTAGAATTCAGTGTTGCCATCTATCAAACACTTGAGCAAAATACTGTGGATGCAAGAAACCTGAAATAAAATATAAAATACTGGAAACACGCAGCAGATCAGTCAGCAGGAGAGAGAACCTGTGTTAACTTTTCAGATCGATGAACTTTCAGCAGAACTGGAAGCTCTGGTTCATGCTTGTGGGCTGACTGGACTCCATTCAGTGCGCAAGCGTGACCTTGAGCCATCATTTTAATTTTCCGCTTCACTCCCATTCTGACCTCTCTGTCCTCCTATACTCTTCTAATGAAGCTCAACGTATGCTCGAGGAACAGCACCTCATCTTTCGATTAGGCACTTTACAGCCTTCTGGACTTAATATGGAGTTCAACAATTGCATAAGAACATACGCAATAGGAGCAGGAGTAGCCACTTTGAACTTTCGAGCGTTCTCCGCCATTCACCAAGATCATGGCAGATCTCCTACCTCAACTCTACCTTCCTGCACTATCTCCAGATCCCATAATTCCCTTTGGTCCCAGAAAATGATCTACCTCTGCCTTGAATATAATCAACAACTGAGTATCCACAGCTATCTGGGGTAGCGAATTCCAAAGATTCACCACCCTTTGAATGAAGGAATTTCTCCTCATCTCAGTCCTAAATGGCTTACCTCTTATTCTGCGACTAAGGCAGCATGTTCTAGATTCCCCAGTCAGGGGAAACATTTTCACAGCATTGATCCTGTCAAGCCCCTTCAGAATTTTTTATATATCTATTAGATCAGTTCTCATTCTTCTAATCTCGGAGGAATATAGGCCTAGTCTACTCAATCTCTGAACATAGCGCAATCCCCTCATCCCAGGAGCCAGTCTCATTAACCTTCGCTGTATTCCCTTTAAGGCAAATATTTATTTCCCTAGGTGTAGAGACCAGAGCCGCACGCAGCACTCCAGGTGTGGTCTCACCAATTCCCTGTATAATTGTTGTAACACTTCTATACTCTTGTACTCTAACACGTTTGTAACAAACGCTAACATATCCTTTGCATTCCTAATTGCTTGCTATTCATACATGATAACTTTATGTGATCCATGTACAAGGGCACAAATGACCCTTTGAAGCAAACATTTCCCAGTCTCTCAGCATTCAAAGAATATTCTGCTTTTGTGCTTTCACTTAAGAACATAAGAAATCGGAGCAGGAGTAGGCGATGTGGCCCTTTGAGCCTGCTCCGCCATTGACTAAGTTCATGGCTGATCTTCAACCTCATCTCCACTTTCCTGAGCTATCCCCATATCCCTTGATTACATTAGTAGGACAGAACAGAATCAACTACTGAGCCTCCACAGCCCTCTGGGGTAGAGAAATCCAAAGATTCACCACCCTCTGAGTGAAAGAATTTCTGCTCATCTCAGTCCTAAATGGCCGACCACTTATTCTGAGCTAACCCCTGGCTCGAGATCGCCAGCCAGGGGAAACATTGTACGTGCATCTTCCCTGTCAAGCCCTGTAAGAATTTTGCATGTTTCAATGAGACCACCTCTCATTCTTCTAAACTCTGGAGAATATAGGCCTAGTCTACTGAACCTGTCCTCATAAGACTATCACCCCATTTCAAGAACCGGTGTGGTGAAACTTCGTTGCACTCTCTCTATAGCATGTTAACTTTCAGTGATTCGTGTACAAAGATACCCAGGATCCTTTGAACACGAACATTTCCCAATCTCACACCATTTAAATTTTACTCAGCTTTTCTATTTTTCCTACCAAAGTGGATAACTTCACATTTCTTCACATAATGTTCCATTTGCCATTTTCTTGCCAATTAAATTAGCCTGTCTATATCCCCTTGAAGCCTCCTTGCATCCACCTCACAACTTTCATTCCCACCCAGCTTTTTATCATCAGCAAACTTAGATATATTACATTTGGTCCCCTTGTCCAAATAATTGATGTAGAAGGCCAAACTACTGATCCTTGTGGTACCACACTATTTATGGCATGCCAACCCGAAAAAGACCGGTTTTTTCCTACTCTCTGCTTTCTCTCCGTTAACCAATCCTCAATCCATGAAAGAAAGGAATACTTACATTGATATAGCGCCTTTCACGATCTCCATACGTCTCAAAGCGCTTTACAGCCAAGGATGTACTTTTTTGGAGTGTTGTCCTATTATATTACCCACAATCCCATGATACCTAATTGTGTTTAATAACCTCTTGTGTGGCACCTTATCCAATGCCCTCTGTAAATGCATATACACGACATCCATTGGTTCCCCCTTATCTATTCTTTCACTTATAAAACACTGTAACAGATTTGTCAAACACAATTTCCCTTTCATAAATCCCTGTTGACGCTGCCCAATCCTATTATGATTTTCTAAGTGATCTGTTACCACGTCCTTAATAATAGGTCGTAGCATTTTCCCTACTCCTGATAGCACAGTAACTGTTATGTAGTTTCCCGTTTTCTCTCGCACCTTTCTTAAATATTGGGGTTCCATTTGACACAGTATCTGAGGGAGGAGATACAGTGGATCAGTCCATGAAGCAGTGTGTAGGTGTACCTGGGAAGGTAAATAAGGTAACTGAGAAGGGGAATTACGTGCAGAGCAGGGCGAGGGACAAGCCCATTAGGAGCACTTGGTGCAATAATGCGAGCCATTACACGGACGATCTTTGTTGTTTTTTTCTGAGATTACGGAGGAAGCCAACTTGGTTAGTTCAGGACATTTGGACTTCCTCACATGGGGAAAGGGTTTCTAAGTTGGAGATAGAGATGAAATATACTGGAAAAATACGGGAGGCACATCAAAGACTGAGCAGGGAAAAGAGGGGTTAATGGTTTGGGTTAGTCCTTAACCTAGACATCATTATGGGTCATGTCAAGCGCCTAATGCTCAAAATCGCTTCACTATTATAACCAGGTAAAATAACGGAAGACATTATCCTCCAAACGGTGAGTGAGCACTGTGAGAGGACTGCGAGCAGGCTATATCTGATCGACTTGGAGAAATAATTGCTGGGATCTCATACTTTTGCGTTGTCACTTTGTATTGCTAATATTTTCGGCGTTTACCTCAGATTCACAGCATTTACTGCCCCTTTTCTTCTTATGTCGAATAACGGAAGTTGAACAGACTTGTGTAGGAAAAGAGAAAATTCCAAAGGCGAAATTGTGTCACAGAATCATATAATCAAACATCGCAGATGGAGGTCATTCAGCCCATCATGCCTGTGTTGGTTCTTTGAGAGAGCTTTTCAATTTGTCCCCTTCCCTGCACTCTCCCCATATCCCTGTAAATTTCTCCCCTTCAAGTCTTTATCCAATTCCCTTTAGAATGTTACCATGGAATCTGCTTCCTCAGCCCTTTCAGACAGAGAAATACAGATCACATCAACTCGCTGCTTTAAAACAATTTCTCCTCATATCTTTTGCCAATTATCTTAAAACTGTATTATCTGGTTAATGATCATTTGTATAACTGGACTCACATATCTCTTTGCTACTCTGCAGTTCCTGCTTATTCACTTCTTCAAAACCTTTCATCAATTTGAACACCTCAATTAAATCCTCCCTTAACCTTCGCTGCTGTAAAGAAAGCAATTTCAGCTTTTCAAGTCTCTCCCCGTAACTGAAAGCCCTCATCCCTGGTACAATTCTGGTAAAACTCTTCTGCACACTCTCCAAGGCCATACTAGCCTGGCTAAAGTGTAGAGCCCAGAACTGGACACTGTACTCTAGCTGAGGCCTAACGTGTGTCAGCTGTGACTGAGTGGTAAGAACTCTCGCCTCTGTGTCAGAAGGTTGTGGGCTCAAAGTCCCAACTCCAGAGACTTGCACATAAAAAACTAGGCAGTACTGAAGAAATGCTGCACTGTCGGAGGTACCGACTTTCGAATGGGGCATTAAAGCAACAAATCTGCCCTCTTAGGTGAATGTAAAAGGTGTCATAGCACTATTGAGAAGAAGAGCAGGGAAGGTTTCCCCGGTGTCCTGGACAAATATTCATCCCGCAATCAACATCACTAAAACAGATTATCTGGTCATTATCACATTGCTGTTTGTGCAAGGTTGATGCGCGCAAGAAGGCTGCCGCGTTTCCTACATTACAACACATCAAACATTTTTAATTGGGTGTAAAGCACTTTGGGACATACGGGTGTCGTGGAAAACGCAATATAAATGAAAGTATTTATTTTTCTTTTTAGTGCTTTATAAAGGTATTACCTAACTACCTTGCTTTTGTACACTATGCCTCAAATAATAAAGCCAAAGATACCGTATGCCTTTTTACAAGTTTTATCAACTTGTACTTCCACCTTCATAGATTTGTTTTTTCAAATATGTTTTCGAGATTATAAAGATACATTGTAATATCTAAAGAGGGAAGTTGCAGTCTAGGAAAAACATAGAATAATAATCATGGAGTATTTCAACTAACCCAATATTAATTGGACAGAAGAAGTAGTTGTATAATCAAGGGTACGCAATTGCTAAAACGTGTGCAGGACTCCCGTCAAACCAAATATCTAAAATGCCAAACAAGGGATGATTCACTATTGGGTCTGGTAATGGGGAATGCACTAGAGCAGAGGAGAGAAGTAATTGGGTGTTTTTGTGACTGGAAGGCAGTTTCCAGTAGGGTTCCACAGGGCTCAGTACTAGATCCCTTGCTTTTTGTGGTATATATCAATAATCTAGACTTGAATATAGGGGGTATGATTAAGAGGTTCGCAGATGATACTAAAATTGGATGTGTGAAGAAGGAAGCTGTAGACTGCAGGAAGTTGGGCAGTTGGGCAGAACAGTGGCAAATGGATTTCAATCCAGAGCAGTGTGAGGTAATGCATTTGGGGAGGGTTATAAGGCAAGGGAATACACATTAAATGGTAGGGCACTGAGTAGCGTAGAGGAGGAAAGGGACCGTGGAGTGCAAGTCTACAGATCCCCGAAGGTAGCAGGCCAGCTGGATAAGTTCGTTAATAAGGCTAACGGAATACTTGCCTTTATTAGCCCTGGCATAGAATACAAGAACAGGGGAGTAACTGTATTAACCACTAGTTAGGCCTCAGCTAGAGTACTACGTGAAGTTCTGGTCACCACATTACAGGAAAGATGTGATTGCACTAGAGAGGGTGCAGAGGAGATTTACAAGGAGGTTGCCGAGAGTAGAGATTCTTAGCTATGAGGAAAGGTTGGATAGGCTGGGTCTTTTTTCCTTGGAACCAAAGAGGCTGAGGGGAGACTTTATTGAGGTGTATAAAATTATGAGAGTCCTAGGTAAAGTGGATAGAAAGGACATATTTCCCTTAGCAGAGAGGTGAAAAACCAGGGGGCACAGATTTAAAGTTATTGCTGGAAGATTTAGAGGGGATCTGAGGGGCAATGTCTTCACTCAGTAGGTTTTCGGAATCTGGAACTCACTGCCTGAAAGGGTGGTAGAGGCAGGAAAACTAACGATTTTTTAAAAGTACTTGGATGTGCACTTGGGATGCTTTAACCTGCAGGGCTACGGACCAAGAGCTTGGAAGTGGGATTAGGCTGGCCAACTTTTTGTTGGCTGGCATGGACATGATGGGCCGAAATGGCCTCCTTCCGTGCTGTAACTTTCTAAGATGCTACGAAATGTAGGGGAAGATATAAGCAACAGTGTTATAATATAACATGCGTTAAGATGATAATTGAGAAGGACATAATTATGATGATAACCAGGTTAATAAATTGGATAAAAGCTGGTTTTGAGCGCCTGAAAATAGACCTTGGGAAAATCAAATGGGCATTAGTTTGGCAAACAATGATATAAAACATCAATGGGAAACATTTAAAATGGTGTTCAATGGAGTGCAGGTACAATATATTCTGCTAACAGGAATGAACAATCTAAACAATGATGAGACTCCATGGAGGAATAAAGCCATAAAGGAATTGAGGGTAAGGAAAGAGGCAAACATTAAGTGCATGGACAGCAGGGAAGTGCATTATAAGGGAGAATATGAAGAAGTTGGAGGAAAAGTTAAACAAACAATTAAGAAGGCAAAGAGGAATATGAAGTTAAATTATCAAGCAACGTAAATAAAATAGTAAAATAGTTTACAGGCACATCAATAAATAAGAATGCTTGGGATGGGAATAGTGTAATTAAGGAAGAGACAGTATAATACAACAGGTAGAGATAAATAGATTATTTTGCTTTAATATTTATCAAGGAGATAGAAGAGGTGGACATGACATTGGATGATGAGATTAATAATGAGATAAGTGCATTTAAAATAAAAGAGGGGATATATTAAATAAACCAACCAAACTCAAAGAGGATAACTCCCTGGTCCGGATGGATTGCATCCATGCATTTTAAAAACATCTATGGAAGAGATAGCAGAGACATTACTAATCAAATTTAATAATTCGTTAGAAAAATGTGTCGTGCCAGAGGAATGTCGGATAGCTAAAGTAATACCTATATTCAAGAAGGGTGATGGAACATGCCAAGTGAATTATAGATCAGCCAGATTAACAGGGGTGGTACCAAAAATAATGGAATCCCTACGAAAGGAGAAAATATAAGAACAGCTAGCAAGCAAAAAGGCAATAAGGTATAGTCGGCATGGATTTCAAAAGGGAAAGTCTTGCTTGACCAACCTCATTAAATTTTTTGAAGTGGTAACAGAGAGAGTGGAAGATGTTAATGCAGCAGATGTAATTTCTCTAAATTTTCAAAAGGCCTTCGATAAGGCAATCCATAATAGACTGATGAACAAGGTCAGGGAATGTGGAGTCAGGGGACAAGTAGCAGAATGGATAGCTAGCAGGCTTTAAGAGAGAGGGCAGAGAATATGGACAAAGTGTAGCTATTCACAGTGGTAGAAGGTGAGTAGTGGTGTTCCACAGGGATCAGTGCTGGGACCACTGTTGTTCACAATTTATATCAACGATATAAACTTAGGAATCAAAAAGACAATTTCAAAATTTGCAACTGTCAACACATTGTGGGGGGGGGGTGTCAATACTGAGGAGGACTGCACCAAATTACAGGAGGACATTAATTAACTTGCAGAATGGGCATATACTTGTCAAATGAAGTTCAACACAGATAAATGTGCGGTATTACATTTTGATAGGAAGAATAGGGAGGTCACTTTTCACTTGGAGGGTGCACGTCTAGGTGGGGTAGCAGAGCAAATAGATCTCGGAGTACAAATACACAAATACACTAAAAGTTGCCACACAGATTTCCAAGTCCAGAAAGCAAACAAAACACTCGTGTTTGTTTCTAGAGGATTGAATTGGAAAGTAGCAAAGTTATGATAAACCTGTTTTGAGCCTTGGTTAGAAAACACTGCATACATTTCTGGTCGCGATATTATAAATAAGATATAGAGTCACTGGAGAGGGTGCAGAGAAGAGTTACAAGGATGATACCAGAAACGCGAGGGTACACATGTCAGGAATGGATGAACAGGCTGGATCTCTTTTCTCTAAGAAATGAAGACTGAGGAGTGACCTAATAGAGGTTTTTAAATTATGAAAGATTTTGATAGAACGGATACAGAGAGATTGTTTCCACCTCTGGGTAAGAGTCTAACTACAGGCCATCAATATAAGATAGTCACCTAGAAATCCAACAGAGAATTCAGAAGAAACTTCTTTACCCAAAGAGTGGTGGGAATGTAGAAATCGCGACCACAGGGAGTGCTTGAAGTGAATAGTATAGATGCACTTAAGGAGAGGCTGGGCAAGCGTATGACGGAGCAAGGAATAGAGGGTTATGCTGATAGATTTAGAAGAGGAAAGACGGGAGGAGGCTCGAGTGGAGCATAAATGACGGCATTGACTGGTTGGGCCGAATGGCCTGTTACTGTGCCGTATGCCCTGTGTAATCCTATGCAGTTGCAGTGTTTAAGCTCCAGGTGTCACAACAGTTAAAATTGCGGAATTTATGAGCCTGGAAATTGAACTCTGCGATATTAGTCTACTGTTTAAAAGGAGATTTTACCCGTTTGGTATACTGCTGTTTTAAAACATGCCTTAAGTTAGCGCAGAGAACAAGGAATGCATTAATGTTCATGCAGAATAAACTGGCTCTATGATGTGATGATCAGCTGTACTCACCGCTGCAGCTGCTGGCCATGTGCACGGCCACATTCACTGGGCCCGTGATGTTCTGAAATGATGGACACACGGCGGTGCTGCCAGTTTGCACCGTTTGTTGGGACCGGATAATCGGCTGCAGCCCGGGATGGACGGGGGAGCCGAGAACGTGGCCTTCTGTTAAAAACCAAAAGGAACATTCAGCTTCAGGTTGATGTAGAAATTATTAACGATATGTTAACAAATAATTCACTTGGGTATGGAAATCTGCCTTGGGGGACAGCACAGACTGGGCAGTATTACATTAGCTGCGTGTTAGCCACCCCGCCCACTGCCCCTTGTTCAGTTCCAGTGAATTTTGCACGTGTCCTTCAAAGGACCGCCGATATGATACCGCTTGTTTTGTGCTATGAACGTTATCTTGTGTACTAGCACACAACGGGCATTGTCGCTTTGGCCCCTGAAAAATGCCCCTTTCGAGATTCTATTCCATTGAACTCAATAGAAATTAAATTAGGGTGGAGCGTGTTATGGGCGGCCATTGTGATACCACTCGGTTTACGATGCCATGTAAGGTGCTTTTGTAACCCTACGCTGGGGTAGATTGTTAGATTTTGCAATTGAGTAAACGGAGAGATATTAAATAGGTCGATTCCACTCTCTTGATGTTTCTTCCACTTGTACATGGCCCCTCCAAAAGTTAAAATTACCGCCAGTTATTTGAATAGAGTGAAGATCGGATGTGTTCTCTGAGGCAGATGATTCGCTCTGACAGTTTACTGCCCAGGTGGGGACTCAGCAGGAGTCCGGTGTGTAGTTAGGAAGTTAGACTAACATGGAGAACCAGACCCGACATTTTAAACAGAGGGTGATAGAATTGTCTAATAAATTGTTAAGGAAGGCTGGGGAAGGGAGTAACGTGAATAATTCTAGGACATAATTGAAGGGATTTCATTGGAGTGTATGGGATGGGAGATATGATGGATCATGCACACATTTTCTATTTAAAATCACTTGTAAACAGTTTTGATAGAGTAATTAGGGGGATACTGTCTCTAATTGCTGAAGTTTCGTTAACCAAAGGAGAGAGAATTAAGATATTTTGAAAAAGAACTAAAGGGGAGTTGGGGAGAGATTGTTTTGAACATAATGAGTTGTTGTGATCTGGAATGCACTGCGTGAAATAGCAGGGGAGCAGGTTCAATAGTATGTTTCAAAATGGTGAAAGAGCAGGGGAGTGGGTTCAATAGTATGTTTCAAAATGGTGAAAGAGCAGGGGAGTGGGTCTAATTGGACAGCTCTACCAAAGAGCCGGCACAGGCACGCTGGTCTGAATGGCCACCTTCTGTGCTGTTCGATGCTTTGATTGTATGATTCCATATTTGGCCCGTTGCCGAAGTTGGTATCAGTTGTTTATAAGGCATCTTCCTCATGTAGTTGTTAAGGAAGATGATCTATCAACAGCAGTGGGTAATTCCAGGTTTGATCATAGGAGTCGGGGCCATTCCTTGGAAGTGCCACATTATTGGAAATTACTCGCAAGTCAGATATGGGGACACATCATAGGAGTAGAAATTCGTCTGGATCGATAGCGCAATGCGGGGGCCTTCGGATCTACCACCCATTATATTCAGTTTCATTGAGTTAAACAGGAATAACAGGCGGCGGAAGCATTAAAGTCAAAGGCCAATTTCTACCCTGGAGAGTGTGCAGCCGGGCGGTCTCTGACCAGGAGTTTGAAGGAACATGAACAGAATTTGGTAGGGCTGAGATAAAAGGAATTGTGCAGAAATCAGCCAGACGAAGGCAATCTAAACATTTCTCTCTTATGGAATGACCATACAGATCTCCCACTGAAGGAAAATGATAGGGAGACACTATTAAAACAGGTTCACTAAAGGAGCCGCCACTGACACCAGTGTGCAGATATCTCCCAGGACACCACTCAGTGTGCAACAATCTCCCCGTGGGTGGGTGTCAGACACGTCAGTGAACAGATAACTTCGTTGTGGAGTGGCTGTGACTCTCCACTCGGCACACATTGATAATCGGGCACAAATTATTAAGGGTTATACTATTTGACAAACAGATGAATACCTTTCCCATTAAAGAAAGCTTTCTGAATTCTGGAATTGGACCTTTAGTCTAGCGATTTGCTAATCTAACTCTATTATTTAATAAGGGTTTGGAAGGGATACTAGGGAACTACAGGCCTGTCAGTTTAATGTCAGTAGTGGACCATCTACAAAAATTTGTTATTAAGACTGAATACTTTGTTCATGTATGAGCCGATCAGAAAGAGCCAACACGGATTTGTTAAAAGTAAATCATGTCTGACCAATCTAGTTGAATTTTTGAGGAGGTCATTAAAATGCAGACAAACGCAAGTCGATGGATATTGTTTATATGGAACTCCAGAAGACATTCGCTCAGGTTTTACACGAAAGATTATTGGCGCAAAAATTAGAACATGAATTTGGAGGTAGCCTACTGACATGTGCTGGTAATAGTTTGGGATGGCAGAGACCGGGAGCAGTAAAGGGGATGTACTCCAATTGGCGAAATGTGACTGATGGTGCTCCACAAGCATCTGTTCTGCTGCCACAACTATTTACCACATGTGTTAATGACTCTGCTAAAAGAACAGAGCCTTGTATATCCAAGATTGCAGATTACACTAAATTAGGAGGGACAGTAAATAGTTCCGATGGGAGCCACAAGTTGCAAAGGGACATAAGGAGATTATGTGAGTGATAAAAGTCATGGTAGTTGAAGATTAATCTGAGTAATTGGGAGGTCATCCAAATGGTTCCAAGAAAGAAAAATCAGAGTATTTTCTAAATTGTGATAAACGAGGAACTGTGGAGGAGCAGAGAGATATGGGAGTCCAAGAATACAAATAATATAAAGTTACTAGACTGGTATAAAAATGATCACAAACATTAATAGAATGTTGGCCTTTATATCAAGGGGGTGGATTACAAAGGGGCAGATGTTATGTTACAGTTATCTAAAGCTCTGGTTAGACTCCATTTAGTGTACGCAGTTCAGTTTTCTGCACCGCACCTCAGAAGGATATATTGGCCTCACAGCAGGTGCAGGGCAGGTTTACTAGAATTGTATCAATGCTTACAGGGTTAAATTATGAGGAAAGGTTGAATAAACTTGGTTTAAGAACGTAAGAACATAAGATCATAAGAATCATGAGCAAAGGTAGGGCATACTGCCCCTCGAGCCTGCTCCGCCATTCAAGAAGGTCATAGCAGATCTTCGACCACAACTCCACCTTCCTGTCTGATCCCCATATCCCTTGATTCCTCTAGTTTCCAAAGATCTGTCTATTTCAGGCTTGAATATACTCACCGTCGGAGCATCCACAGCTCTCTGGGGCAGAGGATTGAATAGATTCACAACACTCTAAGTGAAAAAATTCCTCCTCATCTCAGTCTTAAAAGACCGATTCCTTATCCTGAGACTATGGCCACTCGTTCTAGGCTCTCCAATCAGGGGAGCCAATCCATCAGCATCTACCCCATCAGCTCCAGTCAGAATCTTATATGGTTAAAATAGATCACCTCTCATTCTTCTAAACTCCAGAGAGTATAGGCCCAATCTACTCAATCTCTCCTCATAGGATACTTCTCATCACAGGAATCAATCAAGTGACTCTTTGTTGCGCCATTTCTAAGGCAAATATATATTTCTTTAAATAAGGAGAACAAAACTGTGCACAGTACTCCAGGTGTGGTCTCACCAGAGCGCTGTACAATTGTAGCAAGTGGTCCTTACTCTTGTACTTCAACCCCCTTGCAATAAAGGCCAACATGCCATTTGAATTCCTAATTGCTTGCTGTACCTCCATGCTAGCTCTCTGTATTCCTTGGGCCAGGTCACCTAAATCTCTCTGAACACCAACAACTAATAGTTTCTCACTATATAAGAAATGCTCTGCTTTTCTATTCTTCCTACCAATGACAATAACCTCTCATTTCCCCACATTATACTCCATCTGCCAACTTGTTGTTCACTCACTTACGCTGCCTATTTCCCTTTGCAGACTATTTGCATCCTCCCCACAGCTTGCTTTCTCACCTAACTTTGGAAAATCACTAAACGTGGACACATTGCCCTCGGTCCCTTCAGGAATGCATTCCCTAGTGTGAAGAATATTGAGGGGCGATCTGATTCGGAGTGCTCAAAATGTTAAAAGTTTCGATGGGTACATAGAAAAAACGATTGCCTCTCATTGGCAATTAATGAACGAGGGGACATGATCTTAAAATTAGAGCCGTGACATTTAGGGGGAAAAATGGGAAGCACATTTTCACAAAAAGCCTCGGTTAAATTTGGACTTCTCTCTGTTAAAAGGCTGCGGGTCAATTGGAGCTTTCAATACTGAGATTGATAGATTTTTATTAGGAAAGGGTGTGAAACGCTATGGAACTAAGCTGGGTGCAGGTCAGTCATGATTTGACTGAATGGCACAGCAGGCTCTGGGGCTGAATGGTCTCCTCAAATTCCTATATAACAGGCTCGATGGGCAGAATGGCCTCCTCCAATTGCTATATAACAGGCTGGAGGGGCTGAATGGGGTACTCCTGGTCCTTTGTTCCTGTGTATCTCTGCACGGTATCTGTCAGTTTGTTTAATGACCGTGATGGCACCTTTAAAATATAGTTTTGCATTATTAAACAAAGTTAACAATATAAGTAATGGGAGAAGTAGATTTGTACTGAGACGCCAATAACTTGTTCTGACAAAAACTGATGCAGTGCTCTCACCTTGATCCATTTGCATCGATGCACGAGCGCAGGTTGGAGGAGGAAATCTGGAACTCAGCTAGAAAGCGACAAAAGAGAGCAAGTTGTGTGTGCAATGTGTGTGCTTATATGAGTCCATGTTAAGGCTCTCTCTCACACACTCTCTCTATGTAAATGTCTGTATGTGTCTATCACTCACTCCTTCGATCTCTCTGTATCTCTCTCTCTGTCAGTTTGTAAAGGTCTGTGTATCTATGTGTGTTACTCCTCTCTCTCTCACAAACACTCTATCTCTCTGTCTGTAAATGTCTGTACCTATGTGTCTCCCACTCTCTCGTCCCCTCTCTCTCTGTCTGTCTGTCTGTCTGTAAATGGTTGTGTATCTATGTGTCTTACTCCTCTCTCTCTCTCACAAACACTCTCTCTGTCTGTAATTTTCGGTACCTATGTGTCTCCCAGTCTCTGGTTCCCTCTCTCTCTCTGACACTCTGTCTGTCTGTCTGTATATGTCTGTGTATCTATGCAAGTGTCTCCTCTCTCTCTCCCTGTAGCAGTCTGACTGCCTATGTGTGTTTCAGTTTCTCTCCGTGTCTGTCTGTATATATCTGTGTGTCTATGTATGTTTTTTCTCTCTTTCCATGTGTCTGTCTGTAAATATCTGGGTATCTCTCTCTCTCTCTCTCTGTCTGTGTCTGTTTGTGTGCCTATGTGTGTTTCGCTCTTTCTTCCTGTTCCTGTCTGTAAATGTCTGTGCATCTATGTGTTTTCACCCCTCTCTCTCTGTCTGTCTATGTGTAAATGTGTGTGTATCTATCTCTCTCCCGGCGTCACTCTGTGTGTCTGTGTGCCTATGTGTATTTCTATCACTCTCCCTGTACCTGTCTGTACAAGTCTGTGTATCTATGTGTTTTCACCCCTCTCCCTCTGTCTACCTGTGTGTAAATGCGTGTGTATATATGTCTCTCTCTCTCTCACTATACTGGAGATTGAAACAAGAGAGGAGACAGAGACCGATAAAAACACACAAAGTGGACCACTGAGACTGATAATGAAACTGGACAGCAGCGAGCACAATCGATCCAGACGCCTACCCTTTCTGATTTCATGTTCTGTAAAACAAAAGGATGCTTTTTACAGCAGGTTTACTTAAGACATCCATGACTGAAATTATGCTTCACAATCGCGAAGTGGCATGGTGTGCAGTAGAGATACGTCCCTGGCGGATGCGGAATCCAAGCGGACCGTGTTGGACAACGAGCCAATGCAGGTGAATATTGGGTGAGGCGGAAAAAGGTGATCTGTCCCATAGATACCCCATTTCTACGTTATGGTAACTTTCCCGCTTGGTGTTTCAGCTCGAAAATCACAGATTAGCTGTGCAATTACCGGGGTATGCCCAGAGAGCAGACAAGGAAGACTACCTGTTGTTCTTTCACCCCTTCACCTGATTACACATGGGCGGAGGATTTGATGGGATGGATACCTCTCGTTGGGGTTTAAGTTCAGAGGCCGGCTGAGAACCTCCAGTCAGCAGCATTTGTGAAGTTTACAGGAGGGACCTCCTCCTCCTCCTCACCGGGGGAAATACATTGTTGCATCACATGGCGCATTACTCAGGTCTCAGTTCACACACAGCAATGGAGCAGCGAATTTGAAGTTTTATTCAGTATCCGGCGGTGGTTTCCCGGGCAGATTAAGTTAAACTGACACGAAATACAGGGAACTGAATATCCTTTTACTCCTCATAACTGACATGCCGGACGCCAGCAGCTAAAGTTCTGTATTAATGGTATGAGTTGAGTAATTTAAAGGGTTAGTTCTTAAACCCATTCTGTGTCTTGCTCAATAATCCATCTCATCTCTGGGCTATTGCTCAAAACGTGTCAATTTGAAATGCTTCCTCTTTGGTGCATTGCCTAACTATAATTGCATTTTTATTTGTAAAAAGGCCACGGATAGGACACTCTAACTCAAGTAGATCAGTTACTTTACGAGAATACGAATTACTGGAAGGAAAAAAGCCCAAGCCAATCTACTTCACCTTCTACACTCCTGTTACTCGCATGGTACAACCATAATGGAGGTGTCGACCAATCACAGCAATCAATCTTTCTCAATTAGTGTAGAACAGATCCAGATATAACAAAAGGAAACCCCCAGTGGTGGAGAACTTTGTGAACTAAAGGCCCACAGTCACTTGTTATTACCAAGCCTGCGACACTTTCCACAGGTCATGTCTCAAATTACCATTATACTGTATTGCAAAATATGACATTCTGAAAGAAATCTATCGAATTTCCATTGGAACTAATCAGACTAACTGTTTCTACCGTCTCCCTAGGGAATATGCTCCATAGATTTCAATCATCAGAAAAGTAATGGAGGTTGTTGTCGACAGTGCTCTCAAGTGACACGTATTCACCACTAACCTACTCACTGATGATCAGTTTAGGTTCTGCCAGACCCACTAGGATCTACAAATTACTGCAACATTGGGACAAACATTGATAAAAGAACTGAATTTCAGAGGTGTGCTTTGAGTGACTGCCCTTGACATCAACGCAGCATTTGACCGAGTGTGACATGAAGGAACTCCAGTAAAATTTAAGTCAATGGGAATCAGGGGGGAAACTCTACAGTGGCTGGAGTCATACATAGCACAAAGGAAGATGGTTGTGTTTTTGCAGCCGAAAAATTTCAGCCCAGGACATCGCTGCAGGACTTCCTCAGGGCAGTGGCATAGGCTCAACTAGCTTCAGCTACTTCATCACTGACCTCTCTCCATCATAAGCACTTCACTGGATTTGTTCGCTGATGATTGCTATTGTTCAGTTTCATTAGCAGCTCCTCAGATAATGAAGCAGTCCGTTCCCACATGCAGCAAGATGTGTCCACATTTAGTGTTGGGCTCAGAAGTGGCAAGTAAAATTCACGCCACACAAGTGCA
This sequence comes from Somniosus microcephalus, assembly GCF_052327205.1. Classification (NCBI taxonomy): domain Eukaryota; kingdom Metazoa; phylum Chordata; class Chondrichthyes; order Squaliformes; family Somniosidae; genus Somniosus; species Somniosus microcephalus. The sequence continues at coordinate 20,688,057 of NW_028225186.1, read as the reverse complement.
AGGCAATGACAATCTCCAACAAGAGAAGGCCTAACCACCGCCCCTTGACATTCAACAGATAACCATCGCCGAATCCCCAACCAGTCAGATCCTGGGGAATCACCATTGACGAGAAATTTTACTGAACCAACCACGTAAATAATGTGGCTTCAAGAACAAGTCAGAGGCTAGGTATTTTGCTGCGAGTGTCTAACCTCCTAACTTTCCAAAGCCTTTCCACCATCTACAAAGCAGAAGTCAGGTGTGTGATTGAATACTCTCCACTTGCCTTGATGAGTGCAGCTCAAGCAACACTCAAGAAGCTCGACACCATCCAGGACAAAGCAGCCAATTTGATTGGAACACCTTCCACCACCTTAAACATTCACTCCTTCCACCACCGGCACACCGTGTCTGCATTGTGTACTATCAACAAGATGCACTGCTCCAACTCACCAAGGCTTCTTCGGCAGCACCACCCAAAGCCGCAAACACTCCCGCCTAGAAGGAAAAGGGCAGCAGGCGCATGGGATCACCACCACCTCCAATATTCCCTTCCAAGCCACACACCACCCTGACTTTGAAATATATCGCTGATGCTTCATCGATGTGGGTCGAAATCCTTGATCTCCCTCCCTAACATCACTTTGGGAGTAGCTTCACCAGATGGACTGCAGCGGTTTAAGAAGGCAGCTCACCACCAGCTTCTCTAGGGCAACTAGTGATGGACAAAAATGTTGGTCTTACAATCGATGCCCACATCCCGTGAATGAATGAATATAATTATCTTTAAAATTCACCTCCGCTAGGGTAACAATTAGATAGACCCGTTACTCACTGTGCCAGATGAGATTTGGCATTTCTTACAGCACTGCAGTAACTTCAGTACTGCACTGGAGGTTTAGATATATTATTTTTCAATATCCCTGATTAACCCCTACATTGTTTCTATATTATCACGCTGCTTGTCGGACCTCCAAATAAATACTTTGAAGACCGAACCCAGCCACAAACTCTGCTCCCAAGCATCCAACACCATCCCCCTCCCTGGCTATTGTCTGAGGCTGAACCAGAATGCTCGCAACCTTGGTTCACTGAGATGAACTTCCACTACAGATCCACGCCATCACTAAGACCGCCTCTTTCCGCCTGCACAACATTGCACGACACGGCCACTTTCTCAGTTGATATGCTGCTGAAACCCCCATCCATGGTTTTGATACATCGAGATTTAGCTATTACAATGCACTCCTGTCCGGCCTCCCACGTTCTACCCACGCAAACTTGAGTTCAACCAAAACTCTGCTGCCATTTTCCTAACTCGCACCAAGTCCCGTTCACCCATCACCCTTGTGCCAGCTGAGCTGCATTGGCTCCCGGTTAAGCAATGGCACGATTTCAACATTCTCACACTTGTGTTCAACTCTTTCCACGCCCTCTCCACTCCCTATCTTTGTAATATCTTCCAGCCCTAGAGCCCCCCAAGATCCCTGCGATCCACCAAACAATTCTGGCCTCTTGAGCATCCCCGAAATTAAATGCTCCACTTTTGGCAGCCTTTTGTATCCTTTTGTACAGGGTATTGGTGCAACCACTCCTGGAGTACAGCGTACAGTTTTGGTCTCCTCATTTATGGAGGGTTAAACTTTCATTGCAGGCATTTCAGAGAAGGTTCACTAGGTTGATTCCTGAGATGTAGTGTTTGTCTTATGAAGACAGTTTGAGAAGGCTGGGCCTATACTCATTGGTGTTTAGATGAATGGGAGTTGATCATATTGAAACATATAAGATGCTGAGGGGGTTTGACAAGCTAGATGCCGAGAGGACATTTCCCCTGGTGGATGAATCTAGAACCAGGAGGCATAGTTTGGAAATAAGCAGTCGCCCATTTAAAAGGGGAATGTGGAGGTATTCCTTCTGTAAGCGGGTGTGAATGTGTGGAATTCTCTAACCCAGAGAGCTGAGGAGGCGGGTCATTGAATAGATTGAAGGTGGAGATAGAGAGATGGTAGAATGATAAGTGGGTCAAGCGTTATGGAGAGCGGGCCGGGAAGTTGAAGTTCAGGCCAAGGTCAGATCAGCCAATGAAATTATTGAATTGTGGAGCAGGCTCGAGGGGACCAATGCCCCAATGGCCAACTCCTGCTCCCATTTCTTATGTTCTTATGTTCTTATGTAAAGCAGGGGCTAGAGCCAATTAGAATCCTCTTTCAGATAGCCAGCAGTGACGATGGGCCGAATAACTTCCTTAAGATCTTAAGAAATAGGTGCAGGAGTTGGCCATTCGGTCCTTCCAGCCTGCTCCGCCATTCAATGAGATCATAGCTGATCTTCTGCCTCAATTCCATTCACCGACGCTATCGCCATATCCCTTGTTGCCCTTAGAAATCAATCGAGTGCTGTTTTCAATATACCCAATGACTGAACCACCACAGCCCTCTGGGGTAGGTCGAGAATTCCAAAGATTCACCGCCCTCTGAGTGAAGAAATTTCTTCTCATTTCAGTCCTGAATGACCTACACTTTATCGTGACGCTGTGGACCATGGTTTTAGACTCCCTAGGTAAGGGCAAAATTCTCCCAGCATCCACATTATCAAGCCCTGTAATAATTGTGTATGCTTCAAAGAGGTCGCCTCTCATTCTTCTCAATTCAAGAGAATACAGGCCTGGTTTACTCAGACTCTTCTCATACGACAGTCCCACCATCCCAGGAATCAATCTCGTGAACCTTCGTTGCAGTCCCTCTATGGCAAGTCTATCCTTCATCAGGTAAGGTGACCAACATTTTACACAGCACTCCAGGTGTGGTCTCACGAAGTCCCTAAATAATTGGAGTAATACCTCTTTGCTCCTGTACTCAAATACTCTTGTAATGGAGGCCAGCATACCACTTGACTGCCTAATGCCTTCCTGCACCAGCACATTCACTTTCAGTGACTCATGTACAAAGGCAACCAGATCCATTTGAGCATCTGCATTCCCCAAACTTTCACCATTTAGGAATTAACCTGCATTTTTAACCTGTTTTTTTCTAACAAAGTGGATAACTTCACAATTATCCACATTGTATTCCATCTGCCATGTTCTCGACCACTTACTGAGCCAGTCGAGACCCCCCTTAAAGCTTCTTCACATCCTCTTCGCAACTGACACTGACACCTAGCTTTGTGTCATCAGCTAATTTGGAAATGTTACATTTAGTCTCCTCATCAAAATCACTGATATAGATTGTGAATAGCTGGGACCCAGGCACCGATTCCTGTGGTACCCCACTAGTCACAGTCTGCATTCCTGAAAATGATCCGTTTATCCCTACTCTTTGTTTTCTGTCTGTTAACCAATTCTCAATCCATCCTTCTGTGCTGTATCATTCGACAATTAGGGTCGAAATTTGTCTTGGCAGTAGAATAAAGCATGCGCTCGGCCAGTACATGCCCTGCCCAATATTCAGTTCTATTGGCATTAATGGCGTTGAATATTGGACAGTATATAGGATATCGCCAGTTTTGCACTATCACTGAAGGCACAATTCTGCCCCCACCCCTGATTCTATATTCCACAAATAAATAATATGCTTTAACTGTGACAATTTACTGGCATGCATAGACTAAAACACGAGAGCAAGATTGCATCTGCTCGCTTCCTCTTCAATATTGTGAAAGCTTTTCTGAAACTTTGCTCGGATGGATGTTTATGAGTTTATCACTTTGCTGGAAACAGCAACAATGATTTCTTTTCAACAACGCTGATTTAACTAAATGAAGCAGACAACATGCCGAGAATTACCCTAACGATCATTGAAAAACAACAACCTGGTTCCAAACCGTGCCAGTAGGAAACTGGACGCCGTCAGTGTGTTAAATGTAGTGTTTGGTGGGTGCAAGCGGGGTTTCAATCAGTCGCAGCAAGACCGGATGTCACTGTGACTTAGACACTGACTGGATCAGAGCTTCATAGAATCATAGAGCACAGAAGGAGTCCATTCGCCCCATCGTGCCTGTGCCGGCTCTTTGAAAGAGCTGCCCATTTCATCCCACACTGCTGCACATTTCACATGGCCCTGCAATTCGTTTCAGTTCAAGTGCTTATCCAATTCCCTTTTGAAATTTACTATTGATTCTGCTTCCAGCGCCATTTCAAGCAGCAAAATCCAGATCATAACAAATCGCTCCATAAAATAAATCTCGTCATCTCCACTTTTGCTATTCTACTTCGATCAGTTTGTACTTAAGCCTGTGCACTCTTGCCACTGAGTCAGAAGTTTGCAGTTCCCTAATCCCAAACCAGAGACTTGAGCACAAACATCCAGACTGACACTCCTAGTGCAGTACTAAGAGAATGCGGTACTGTTGGAGGGGCAGTACGGAGGGAGTGCTGCACTTTTGGAGGGGCTGCCCTGAAGGAGCACCGCACTGTCAGTGGTTCTGTACTGAGGGAGTGCCGTACTTTTGGAGGGGCAGTACTGAGGCAGCAGTGCACTATTGAAGGGGTAGTGCTGAGGCAGCGCTGCACTGTTGGAGGGCAGTACTGAGGCAGCGCTGAACTGTTGAAGGGAGAGTACTGAGGCAGCGCTGCAATGTTGGAGGGCAGTACTGAGGCAGCGCTGCACTGTTGGAGGGGCAGTACTGAGGCAGCGCTGCACATTTGGAGGGGCAGTACTGAGGCAGCGCTGCACTTTTGGAGGTGCAGAACTGAGGCAGCACTGCACTGCTGGAGGGCAGTACGGCGGCAGCGCTGCACTGTTGGAGGGGCAGTACTGAGGCAGCGCTGCACTGTTGGAGGGGCAGTAATGAGGGGCCACTGCGCTGTTGGAGGGGCAGTACTGAGGGATTGCTGCACTGTTGGAGTGTCAGTACTGATGGCGAGCTGCTCTGCTGGATGGGCAGTACTGAGGCAGCACTGCACTGTTGGAGGGGCAGACCTGAGGGGCCTCTGCACTGTCGGAGGGTCAGTACTGAGTGATTGCTGCACTGTCGGAGGGTCTGCTGCACTGTCAGAGGAGCTATCATTCGGATGTTAAACCGAGACCCCGTCTGCCCTCTCAGATGGATGTGAAAGACCCGATGTCACTATTTTGAATTAGAGCATGGGAGTTCCAGCCCGTGTCCCGGCCAATATTTATCCCTCAATCATCACTAAAACAGATTATCTTGTCATTATGCATTGCTGCTTGTGTGATCTTGCTGTACACAAATTGGCGGCCAGGTTTCCCACATTGCAACAGTGACTAAACTTGTAAAGTACTACATTTGCTGTAAAGCACTTTGGGACGTCCTGAGGTAGGGAAAGGCGTGAATAATTCAATTTATTTCCTTTCCCTCCTTTTCCAGTTTGAAATCAAGCCTGCGCATTGACTTTCACAATGTGTCAGATGCCACTCCTGAAACTCAGGGAATTAGGTTCATATCCAGTAGAAGTGGATAACCTATAACAGGGTGTTAGACACAGCCTCAATCCCCGTGACAAGTGGCACAATATCTGGGAGTTAGATTCAAACACAGCTCGAAGGACAGAACCTGCGGGTGTGTTGCACATTATTGCTCCCTGCTGCTGCCCATCCTGAATGACTTGTCATCCTGCTTTAGTTCACCAGTGGAGGGTGGAGGCCGACAGAGAGACAGGCTGGAAATGGAAAGAGGAACAAGTTGCATACCCACCGACACGCCATATCGTTCAGGGCACTCATTTATAACAAAAGATAAATATACAAAATTACAAACAAATAACCAGAAATAGCAACACACTGCAAACCTCAGGTTCGGTTTCTTTACAGTAAGAAAATATTTGATCTGTCTGTGGTGACTTTCGCTGAGAATGACATGAATGAGAATATTCCAACAAGGAATAAGCAGAGTCCCGTGTAGAAGATTGTGGAAGTTTGGGCCCAGATTTAATAGACATAATTCCTTTTCCAATATATTTACATACTTACAAGTGTCTCTCAGTTGCTTTCATTGCCTCTATCCACACACTTGAAGGTGATCGTATTAGCAGTTGGTGACCATCCCCGCGGTCCATTACTTGTGTTTGTAAAACACCAGCTGCTGCCTGAATGACATTCAGGAAGCATTGTGTGGATTGCTCGCTCTCAACATTCTGCTCCTCCACCTGTGAAACTTGGATCATGCCCCGTTCAAACCTTCACTGCCAGGAGGAATGGGCTGAGCGGACTCAGCCTTTCTCCTGAGTTCATGGTCACAGTTGTTAAGGGTCTCCGAGTGTTTCTACTTCCTCTCTGTGCTTTTGCTCTGAATCGCGTGATTGCTTCAACATGGACACATCTGCTAACTGCCAAATTCCGAATAGCAGAAGTGAAGTTGATGCAGCGTTTCCTGGTCGTCATTGTGGCTAGAGTTGCCTGTAAACCTCCACTATGTTTAATCACGGCCGGGAACTCGTGGTCAATGTAAACAATTTATTTTTATCGGTATAGCTAACGGTCATAATGTCTGTGTTTGGCGAGTATTACAACTTTGTGTTCGTTAACAATGCATCAGAGAAAGAAGTGCATCCACGTATAACACTCGTTAGATGTTTCCTCCCCAAAATAAATTAACACATTCATTATTTAACGTGGAGGCCGTGGGCAGGACTGAGGTACTACATGAGCATTACAGCTTTCCTCACAAAAAATAGGATGAAGTTACTTTTGCAGCAGAGAAGAGGGGATCAGATATATTGGATCGGGCCCAACTAGCTAGAAAAGAGGTGCTATATGTTGCCATCACTCAACGTTAACAAGTCACGCAGTCCAGATGGGAAGCATCCTAAATTGCTGAGGGATGCATGTGTGGAGATAGCAGAAGCTCTGATCACAACCTTACAATCCACATTGGACATGGGAGTGGTGCCAGAGGATTGGAGGATTGTAAAAGTTACACCCCTGTTTAAAAAGAGGAGAGGGATAAACCAGGTAACTGAAGGTCAATCAGTCTATCATCAATGGTGGAATAAACTACTAGAGAGGATTGTCAAGATGAAATTTAATTCTCACTTGGAGAAACGTGGGTTAATAAGCGACCGCCAGCACAGATCTGTTAAAGCAAATCGTGTCTGACGAAACTGATTGAGTTATTTGGTGAAGCACAGACCCGGTTGCTAAAGGCAGTGCAAAAAATGTTGTATATATGGACTTTCAAAAAGCATTTGTTAAATGACCATATAACAAACTTATTCGGAAAATAGAAGCAAATAATATTAAACAAATGGTGTTAACCTGAATATGTGATTGGCTCAGAGATAGGAGTTAGAGAGCAGTTGTGAACGGATGTTTATTTCTGACTGGAGAGAAGTAAGCAGTGGCATCGTCCAGGGCTTATTATTAGGACCATTGATTTATTTCATTATGTATAAATGACGTGGACTTGGGTATAGGGAGTACAATTTCGAAGTTTGCAGATGATACACAAATTGGGAAAGTGAGCAGGACAGTAGCAGGCTTCAGGAGGACATGGACAGACTATGAAATGGTACACGTCAGATGCAAGTTAATAAAGGAAGTCATGCTAAAATTTTACAAATCATTGGTTAGGCCTTAACTGGAGGGTTGTGTTTAGTTTTGGGCATCGCACTTAGAAAGGATGTCAAACCCTTGGGCTGATTTACCAGTGTGATACAAAGATGTTGGACTTCATTAATTGGAAGGACTGGAGACTGCAGCTAGTGGGGAGCCGCAAGTTTCAGTGCTCGGGCGTCTGCTATTTACAATCTATATTAATAACCTACATGAAGGGACTGAGTGTAATGCACCCAAGTTTGCTGATGATACAAACTAGGTGGACAGTATGCTGTGAGGAGAAAACAAAGTGTCTGCAAAGGGGTATTGAGAGATTAATTGAAGGGGCAGTAATGTGGCAGATGGAGTATACTGTAGGGAAATGTGTGGTTATTCATTTTTTAAGAATGGAAAATCAGAACTTTTTTTTTAATGGTGAGAAACTTTTAAATGCTGGTGTTCAGAGATATTTGCGCCGTCCTCGGGCAAGTAATACAGAAAGCTAGCATACCAGTAGAGCATTCAATAAGGAAGGGAACTGGCATGTTGGCCTTTGTTGCAAGGCGTTCAGAGTATAAGAACATAAGAACATAAGAAATAGGAGCAGGAGTAGGCCAATCGGCCCCTCGAGCCTGCTCCGCCATTCAATAAGATCATGGCTGATCTGATCCTAACCGCCAATCTACTATCACTGAACCATCTCCTGAATCTAACAGAATTAGACACACGAAATAGGAGCAGGATCAGGCTACATGGCCCCTGGGCCCGCTCCGCTACCCAAGTGTAAAGAAGCCTTGCTTCCATTGTACAGGACCTTGGTGAGGCCAAACCTGGATTACTGTGAACAGTATACAGGGGATATTTTTAAAGTTTGAATACGACACGAAATTCGGCTATGCAGTAAACAACGAGGAGGATAGTAACAGACCAGGAGGACATAGATAGTCTGGTGAAATGTGCAGACACATGGCAGATGAAATTTAACTCAGAGAAGTGAGAAGTGACACATTTTGGTAGGAAGAATGGGGAGAGGCAATATAAACTAAATGTTACAATGTTCGAGGGGATTCAGAAAGAGAGGGATCTGGGGGACTAGGTACACAGATCTTTGAAGGTGGCAGGAATAGTTGGTGAGGCTGCTAAAAATAATGTGGAATCATTGGCATTATTAATAAAGCATGGATTACAAAAGTAACGAAGTTATGCTAAATATTTACTTAAAAAAAAGTGGTTCACCTCAGCTGGAGTATTCTGTTTAATTCTGGACACTTTTGAAAGGATTTCAAGGCCTTGCCGAGGGTGCAGATGAGATTTACGAGAATGGTACCAGGGATGAGGGACTTCAGTTTTGTTGCGAGACTGGGTTATTCTCCTTAGAACAGACAAGAGGTTGTGATAAAGGCGATCAAAATCGGGATTGATTTTGATAGAAAAAATGGGGAGAAACTGTTTCTAGTGGCATAATAGAAACATATATAGAACAATAGGAGCAGTGGTAGACCATAAGCCCTTCGAGCCTGCTCCGCCATTCAGTATGATCATGTCTCATCCTCTATCTCGATACCATATTCCCTCTCTCTCCCCATACCCCTTAATGCCTTTTTTATCTAGAAATCTATCTATCTCCTTAATAAATATATTCAGTGAATTGGCCTCCACAGCTTTCTGTGGTAGAAAATTCCACACGTTCACCACCCTCTGAGTGAAGAAATCTCTCCTCATCTCAGTCCTAAAAGTCCTTCCACGTATCCTGAGATTGGGACCCCTCGTTCTAGACCCCCCAGACAGGGGAAACATCTCCCTGCATCCAGTCTGTCTAGTCCTGTCAGAATTGTATACGTTTCAATGAGATCCCCTCTCATTCTTCTAAACTCTATGAATAAAGGCCTAATCGACAAAATCTCTCCTCATACTGCAGTCCTGCCATCTCAGGAATCAGTGTCGTGTACCTTCGCTGCACTTCCTCTATGGCAACTATATTCTTTCTTAGGTAAGTAGACAAAACTGCACACAGTACTCCAAGTGTGGTCTCACCGGGGCCCTGTATAACTGTAGTAAGACATCTTTGCTCCTGTACTCAAGTCCTCTTGCAATGAAGGCCACGATGCCATTTGCCCTTCTAACTGCTTGCTGCAGCTGCATGTTTGCTTTCAGCGACTGATGTACAAGGACACCCAGATACTTTTTACGTCAACATTTCCCAATCTATCATCATTTAAATAACACTCTGCCTTTCTGTTTTTCCTACGAAAGTGGATAGCTTCACATTTCTCACACGTTAGGCTGCACCTGCCATGTATTTGCCCACTCACTCAACTTCTCTAAACCACCTTGAAGCCCCTTTGCAGCCTCCTCTCAACTCACTGTCCCACCTAGTTTCGTGTCTTCAGCAAACTTCGAAATATTACATTTGGTTCCCTCATCCAAATCATTGATATATATATTGTGAATTGCTGGGGCCAAACATTGATCACTGCGCTACCCCACTAGTCACTGCCTGCCAACCGGAAAAAGACGCTTTTATTCCAATCTCTGTTTGCTGTGTGTTAACCAATTTTCAGTCCATGCCAGTACATTACCCCCAATCCCATGTGCTTTAAATTTGCACACTAACCTCTTGTGTGGTACTTTATCACAGGATTTCTGAAAATCCAAATACAGCACATCCACTGGTTCTCCCGTATCTATTCTATCAGTTACATCCTCAAAAATGCTCCAGTAGGTTTGTCAAACATGATTTCCCTTTCATAAATCCATGCTGACTTTGTCTAATCCCGTTGGTGTTTTCTAAGTGACCTGTTATCATATCCTTTATAATAGACTCCAGCATTTTCCCTCCTTTTTTAAATGGTGGGGTTACATTTGCCACCCTCCAATCTGCAAGAACTGTTCCATAATCTATAGAATTTTGGAAGATGACAACCAATGCATCCACTATTTCCATGTCTACCTCTTTTAGTGCTCTGGGTTGCGGATTATCAGGCCCTGTGGATTTATTAGCTTTCTGTCCCATTAATTTCTCCAGCAGAATTTTTTTACTAATACTATTTTGATTTAATTCCACCTTCGCACCAGGCCTTTGGTTCCCTTACATTACTGGGGAGTTATTTGTGTCCTCTTCCATGAAGACAGAACCAAAATAATTTGTTTAATTGCTGGGCCATTTCCTTGTTCCCCATCCGGTTTCCTCCCACAGTCCAAAGATGTGCGGGTTAGGTTGATTGGCTATGATAAATTGACCCTTAGTGTTAGGGGGATTAAATAGATGGGGTTACAGGGATAGGGTGGGATATGTGTTGGGGTTACAGGGATAGGGTGGGATATGTGTCGGTGCAGGCTCGATGGGCCGAAATGGCCCCTATCTGCACTGTGGGGTTTCTGTGATTCTGTGATTCTGTGATATACATTCTTCCGTTTCTGACTTTAAGTGTCCTACATTTGTATTCACTAAACTTTTTCTATTTACATATTTGTCGAAGCTTTTGCAGTCGGTATGGTCGGTAACGAGAGAACACAGATTTAAGTTGATTGGCAAAAGTACCAGAGGCGACATGACGAAAAATATTATTAAACAATGCGTATTTGTGATCTGGAATGCGCTACCTGAAAGGGTGGTGGAAGCAGATTCAATACTAACTTTCAAAAGGCAGTTGTGGGAGCTTGTTGTGCACAAATTAGCAGCCCCGTTTCCTACAATCCAACAGTGACTACACTTCAAATAAGTACTGAACTGGTTGTAAGGCGCTTTGAGATGCCCAGAGATGGTGAAAGGCGCAATATAAAGTCAAGTCTTTCAGTTCTTTCTTTTTAGCACTGCAATTCCCTCCCCAAACCTCTCTGCCTCTCTGCCTTTATTTCCTACTTTAAGACTCTCCCTTGAATCTACTTCTTTGAAAAAGATTTTGGTCACTGTCCCAATATTTCCTTATGTGGTTCAGTGTTAATTTGTGAAATGTGTTACTACATTAAAGGCGCTGTATACATGAACCGGCGATATCGGAGAAGCCGTCAGTTCCACAATATGCTGACCCCAACAGAAAGAACCTTCGGGAGAGATGCAAGGTGGGCGGCAAGTCCGATGCTGCACATTTTATACCATTGCCTAAGTCAAAAGGACCCAATTCGCAGATTCGCTTCAGTCCCCCCAATACCGTCTCGTTTCACATCATTATTAGTACTTTCAAATGTTCTCAGTATATAGCTGGCTGGAGCGTCACATCTGCATCTTATTTGCAATAATGTTTGAGGACAGCTCACACTCCTCCAATACTCAGGAGGTCAGCAGCATTGCCTACACACTTAAAACAACCTTGCTGCATCTGTGGACCAAATCAGTTAGCCTAACATCAGTAATGGGGAAACTCTTTCAGAGAATAATCCGGGACACATTAATTGTCACTTGGTTAACCGTGGGTTAATAAATGACAGCCAACACACACTTGTCAGAGACAATTCTTATTTGATTGAGTTATTTGGTGAAGTGATGCAGAGGGTTGATGAGGGTAGTGCGGTATGTGATTTATTTTATGGACTTTCAAAAGGCGTTTGATAAAGTGCCACATATAAGCCTTGTTAGAAAAATTGCAGCCAATGCGTTTAAGAGGCAGTGGCAGCGTTGAATCAAAAGAAAAAGCAGTGAGGTGATGTGAACAATTGTTTTTTTCAGTGTAGTGGGAGGTGTGCAGTAGTGTCCTCCAGGGGTCGCTATTGGGAACATTGCTCTTTTGAAATGTATATTAATGACCTGGGCTTGGTTACACAGGGCATCTTTGCAAACTTTAAACAAACTAGGAAATATAATAAAATGTGAGGAGAATAGTAACATAATTCAGAAGAACACAGGCAGACTGGTGAAAAGGGCAGACACAAGGTGGCTGTAATTTTAATGCTGAAAGGTGTGAAGTGATATATTTTAGAAGGAAGAACGAGGAGAGGCAATATCAATTAAATGGTAAAATTTGAAAAGGAATGCTAAGAGAGTGTGTAGACAGGGGTTTAGGTAAACAAATCTTTGAAGGTGCGGGAAAAGTTGCTGACACTGTTAATAAAGCATGCAGGATACCTGGCTTTATCAATACAGAAACAGAGTACCGAAGCAAGGAATTCATGCTAAACATTTATAAATCACTGGATAAGGCGGAGCTGCAGTATTATGATCAATTCTGGTCACCGCACTTGGAGAAGGTGATTTATTATTATTGCACCAGGAATGAGCGACTTCAGTTACGTGAAGAGATTAGAGAAGCTGGGACTGTTCTCCTCAGTGCAGAGAAGGTAAAAGAGAAATTTAATAGAGCTATTGATAATTATGAGAGTTTATTTTTAATAGAGTAAATAAGGAAACATTGTTCCACTGGTAGGAGGGTCAGAAACTAGAGGAAACAGATTTAAGGTAATTGGCAAAAGAAGCAGAGGGGAGATTAGGATAATGGTTTTTTACACAGCGATATGTCGTGATCTGGAATGTGCTGCCTGACAGGGCGGTGGGAGCAGATTCAATAGTAATGTTCAAAAGGGAATTGGATAAGTACTTGAAGTGGAAAAGATTGCGGGACTTTTGGGGAAAAAGCAGGTATTTTTTAGATTTGTTCCTTGGATGCGTGTGTCGCTGGCAATATCAGCAGTTATTACCCATCCCTCATTGAGAAGGTGACGGGAATAATTGGATAGCTCTTTCAACGAGCTGGCAAAATAGCCCAAATGGCCTCCTTCTGTGCTGTAAGATTCTGTGATTCTATCGAGTTCTTTAATTGTGTAGTTTAATAACAGGGATAGCTCTATAATCAAAGTAAAAGATCTAAAACTGCAGAAGATGTTTAAAGAACCCGGAGAATTCTCTGCCACAAAGTTAAGATTTTAACAGGAAATAGCATGGTGTGCTTGTGTACAATCCAAGTTTATGGAAATTGTCCTGGTAGTTTTACCCTCTAAGCCCCAGTATTCAATTCAAGTGGAAGGCTCATCACCAACTGGTGGGGGGTAACCAGGAATGTGCAATAAATATCGGCCTTACCAGCGATGCCCCAATAGAGTGAAAGAATAAAAAGACATTTTTGAACAAGGTATTCTAAAGGATTGAAATGTTATGTTAATAGGCTGGACTTTGGACATATCGCATACATTCAAATATATGCAGCTGTATGAGTCAATAAGGGACGAGCCCACGTTTAATGCAGAAATCCCACTGTAAGAATTAAACAGGTTGGTTCAGCCACCTGAACTCAGCGCGCCCTCTGAGCAGAGTACGTATCTTGGGGTGTCATAATGAGATGCCGAAGATGTTTTCTTAATTGGCGTGTCACCGAGTATGGAATGCATTCAGGAATATTCGGATACATAAACAAATAGCAGGGATTATGTAACCTGCCAGTCTCAGCATGCCTCCCTCTCTGTATAAAGAAGCTCCTTGGAGAACAGTAGGTTGGAGTGCCATGCAGAGCATCCACCAGATTCATCGCTTCTCACAAATAATCTCTCAACAATTCATTATTCTTCGCATCGAATTCGTTTACTATGCCTTTATTGCAGTAGCTGGTGTTCTCGGTAAGCCATACCACACAGTTATTCAGCGTAAAAGTAATTTAGACAGTCCTGTCCCCTATTAACTGAAATCCCTTCAGCCAAATGCACATTTGATGCCTTGCTATTTCACCTGAGGCTTTACTCCAACGCTGAATAATTGTTGAATTTCCACCAGGGGCCGATATCTCCAGGTGATGATTTCATTTTTCCTTGATCCGCTAACAAACTTTGCTCCAGATTGAGCAGGTCTGTGCGAGTTCAGGTTTCTAATGAAGGGACATGTCTAACTTTAATTGCACTGTGTGGGGAACTATGCCGAGTGAGACAGGCTGGTTGCGACAGGATCTGATCAATATTTGATATGTTCTGATAATTCAATGGCAAGCAGTTGTCTCCGGATTGTAGGCAGTGAGCGCACTCCATGCTGTGTGTATTTCATTGTGTCAGGATGCTTGTAAATACTTCAGTGTTTAATGCTATGATACTTTTTCTCCTCGTGCTGTCATGTACTGATGTCATGAGGTTATACAGGAACAGCTCTCCACCACAGCACTTGTCGGGGTGACTGTTTCTCATCTCAGAAGCGCCTCCACTGAAATAAGGCTAGCTTCTGGGTGTTGAAAGGAGATCTGGCCCAGGTGGATTGTGAACAAATATTGGCAGTTAAAACAGTAAATGAGTACTGGGTGGCCTTCCGGGAACAGATAGTGTGGGTACAGTGTGGACACATTCCTATGAGGTGGAAGGAAGGGCACCCATCGTTAAAGCTCGCTGGATGACTATGAGATTAAAATTAAACAGTTAAAGGTGGCTTATGTTAAATGTCAGGTTCATAATACAGTAAAGAAGCAAGCAGAATACAAACATGTTTAAGAGCAATGGAAAAGGGAAATAAGAGGGGCAAAGTGAATATATATGACAAAAGATTAGCAAGCAACATAAAGGGGAAAAGTAAAGTATATTACGATCGTATAAAGAGCAAAAGGGGAGTCAAAGGAAGGGTGAGCCGATTAGGGACCAGAATATATGTTTACTTGTGGAGGTCGAGGGAATGGCTGATGTATCACATGAACACTTTGCAACTGTAAGAATGTTCAGCTCAACGTTTATGAAACATTGGTTCGGCCCCAGCTGGCGTCTTCCGTCCAATTCCAGGCAACAATCTTCAGGAATGATGTCAAGACATTAGAGTGGGTGCAGAAGAGATTTGTTAGAATGGTACCAGGGAGGCGGGACTTCAGTTAGGTTGTGAGAGCAGCGAAGCTCGGATTGTTTTCTTTACAGCAGAGAAGGTTATTGGGAGATTTAATGGAGGTGTTCAAAATTATGAAGGGTAATGATAAAGGTAAGATGGAGAAGTTGTTTCCAGTGAGAGGAGGGTCGGTAACCAAAGGACACATATTTAAATTAATTGGCATAACAGGCAGAAGCAGATAAGGAGAACCGTTTTATGCAGCGAGTTGTGATGATCTGCAAAGCACTGCCTGAAAGGAAGGTGGAAGCAGGTTCAATAGTAACTTTCAAAATGTAATTGGATAAATATTTGAAGGGTAAAAATTTGCAGGGCTGTGGAGAAAGAGCAGGAGAGTGGGAGTAATTGTATAGCCCAAAGAAATGGCACAGGCACGATGGGCCGAATGGCCTCCTTCTGTGCTGTTGCATTCTACGATTTCCGTTTTACCATTCATTCATGGCATGTGGGAGTCGCTGGCAACGCCAGAATTTATTGCCTTTCCCTAATTGCCCTTGAGAACTTGGTGGTGAGCCGCCTTCTTGAACCGCTGCTGTCCGTGAGGTGAAGCTACCCCCACAGTGCTGTTAGGGAGGCAGTTCCAGGATTTTGACCCAGTGACGATGAAAGAACTTCGATTTATTTCCAACTCAAAAAGGAGGGGAACTTGCAGGTGATGGTGTTCCCATACGCCTGCTGTCCTTGTCCTTCAAGATGTTAGAGGTCGTGGGTTTGGGAGGTGCTGCCAAAGATGCCTTGGCGTGTTGCTGCAATGCAGCTTGTAGATGGAACACACTGCAGCCACGATGCGCCATTGGTGGAGTGAGTGAATGTTAAATGTGTTGAATGGAGTACCGATTAAACTTTGCTAGTTTGGTGTAGAGCTTTTTCAGTGCTGTTGGAGCGGCACTTATCGAGGCAAGAGGAGAGTATTCAATCACACTCCTGACTTGGGACTTGTAGATGGTGGAAAGGCTTTGGGGACTCAGGAGTGGAGTCAGTCACTGCAGATTATCCAACCTCTGACCTGCTCTTGTAGCCACCGTATTTATGTGGCTGGTCCAGTTAAGTTTATGGTCAGTAGTGAACGCCAGGATGTAAATGGAGGAGCATTCGGCGATGGTAATGCCGTTGAATGCAATATCGAGGTGGTTAGATTCTCTATTTTTGGAGGTGGTCATTTCCTGGCACTTATGAGGCACGATTGTAACTTGGCACTTATCAGCCCAGGCATGAATGTTGTCCAGTGCTTGCTGCATGCGGGCATGGACTACTTCATTATCTGAGGTGTTGCCAATGGAAGTCAACCTTTTGCAATCATCAGTGAACATCCCCACTTCTGATAGTCAGATGGAGGGATGGTCATTGATGAAGCAGCTGAAGATGGTTGAATCTAGGACACTGCCCTGAGGAACTCCTGCAGGGATGTTCTGGAGCTGAGCAGATGGGAGTCTAACATGCACAACCATCTTCCTTTGCGCTAGGAATGACTCCAGCCAGTGGAGAGTTTCCCCGATACCCATTGATGGTGGAAATGATTTGAGGAGGCAGGAGGTGAGTCACTCGCAGCCTTGCACCCAGCCTCTGTCCTGTGCTTGTAGCCACCGTATTTATTTGGCTGGTCCAGTAAAGTTTCTGGTCAATGGTGACTCCCAGGATATTGATGGTGGAGGATTCGGCGATGGGAATGCCATTGAATGTCAAGGGCGTTGGTTAGAATATGCCTTGTTGGAGCTAGTCATTGCATTGCCAGTTGGGGGCGCGAAAGTTACTTGCAACTTATTAACCCAAGCCTGAATGTTGTCCAGGTCTTGCTGTATGTGGGCATGGAATGCTTCATTATCAGAGATGTTGCGAATGTAACTGAGCAATAGCAATCATCATCGATCATCCCCATGTCTGTACTTATGATGGAGGGAAGGTCATTGATGAAGCAGCTGAAGATGGCTGTGCCTAGGGCAGTGCCCTGCGGAACTCCTGCAGCGATGTCATGGACCTGGGATGCTTGACATCCAACAACCACAATCATCTTCCTTTTTGGTAGGTATGACTCCATCCAGTGATAAATTTTCCTGCTGATTCCCATTAACATCAATTTTATTAGGGCTCCTTGATGCCACACTCGGTCAAATGCTGCCTTGATGTTGAATGCAGTCACTCTCACCTCACCTCTAGAATTGTACTATTTTCTGCTTGTTTGGGCAATGTCTGTAATGAGGTCTGTATCCGAGTGGTCCTTGTGGAACCTATGACAACTTCCATCACTTTGCGGATGATTGAGAGTAGACTGATGCGGCAGTAATTGGATTTCTCCTGCTTTTTGTTGAAATGACATACGTGGACAACTTTTCACATTGTCGGTAGATGCCAATGTTGTAGCTGCACCGGAAAAGCTTGATTAGAAGCGCGGGTAGTTCTGGAGCAGAAGTCCTCAGCACTGCAGCCCATCGCCTTTGCTGTATCGAGTGCACTCAGCCATTTCTTGATCTTAGTGGATTGAATCGAAATGGTTGATTATTGGTTTCTGCGATGGTGGGGACCGCAGGTGGAGGGCGATATGAATCATCCACTCGACACTTCTGGCTGAAGATGTTTGCAAACGCTTCAGCCTTCACTTTTGTACACACGTTATGTTCTTTGCCATCATTGAGGATTGGGGTGTTCAGGGAGCCTCCTCCTCCTGTTATGTGTTTAATTGTCCACCACCATTTACAACCCGATGTGACAGCACTGCAGAGCTTTGATCTGATCCGTTGGTTGTGGGATCGCTTAGCTCTTTCTTTAGCATGCTGCTTCCACTATTTAGATTGCATGTAGTCCGATGTTGTAGCTTCATCAGGTGCTCATCCTGGCATGCCATTCTATACTCCTCATTGAACTAGATTTGGTCCCCTGGCTTGAGGCTAATGATGGATTGAGGCAGATGCCAGGCCATGAGATTACAGATTGCGGAGGTGTACAAATCTGTTGCTATTGACGGCCAACAGTATCTCATTGATGCCCAGTTTTGAACTGCTACATTTTTCTTAATCTATACCATTTAGAAAGCTGATATTGCCACTGAACACGATGGATGTTGTCCTCAATGTGAAGACGGGACTTCCTCTCTGCAAGAACTATGCATTGTCACTCCTTCCAAATCTGTCATGGACAGATGCATTTGCGACAGGTAGCTTGGTGAGAGAGAGGACAAGTAGCTGTTTTCCTTCATGTTGGTTCTCTCACCATCTGCTGCACACCCAGTCTAGCAGCTACACCCTTCAGGTCTCGGCCAGCTCGGTTAGCAGTTGTGCTACCGTGGCACTCTTGTTGATTATCATTAAGGCCACCCACCCAGAGTACATTCCGTGCTCTTGGTGCCCTCAGTGTTCTTCCAAGTGGTGTTCAACATGGAGGAGTACTGATACACCAGCTGAGGGAAGGTAGCACGTGGTAATCAGCAAGACGTTTCCTTGCCCATGTTCGGCCTGAAATCGAGAGACTTCATGGGGTCCTGGGTCAATGTTAACAATAGCGCCTTTAACGTAGTAAGACGTCCCAAGGCTCTGCACAGGAGTATTTTAAGACAACATAATTGGCACCTCCCCAAAGCTTCTTCAAAGAGGTAGGTTTAAGGAGCGTCTTAAAGGAGGAAAGAGCGGTAGCGAGGTGGAAAGATTTAGCTAAGTAATTCCAGAGCTTAGGACCCAAACAGCAGAAGGCACGGCCACCAATGGTTGAGCGATTAAAATCAGGGGTGTTCAAGAGGGTAGAATTAGAGGAGCACAGATACCTCAGAGGG
Source organism: Somniosus microcephalus (assembly GCF_052327205.1). NCBI lineage: Eukaryota > Metazoa > Chordata > Chondrichthyes > Squaliformes > Somniosidae > Somniosus > Somniosus microcephalus. Next base: position 20,669,048 of record NW_028225186.1, on the reverse strand, counting down.
TTGTGCGGCTGAATGAGATTTCAGAGATATGAAGGGACGAGGCCAGGGAGCGGATTTCAAAACAAGGATGACGATATTTGAATTGAGGTGCTGCTTAACCGGGAGCCAATGTAGGTCCGCGAGCACAGGGGTGATGAATGAACAGGACTTGGTGCGAGTTAGGACAAGGGCAGCAGTGTTTTGGATGACCTCAAGTTTACATAGGGTGTAATGTGGGAGGCCAGCCAGGAGTGTGTTGGAATATTCAATTCGAGAGGTAACAACGGCATGGATGAGGGAGTCAGCAGCTGATGAGCTGAGGCAAGGGCGGAGACAGGCGACATTGTGGAGGTGGAAGTAGGCGGTCCTTGTTATGCTGTGGATATGTGGCCAGAAGCTCATTTCAGGGTCAAATATGGCACCAAGGTTGTGAATAGTGTGGCTCAGCCTCAGACAGATGTTAGCGAGAGGGATGGAGCTGGTGCCTAGGGAATGCAGATTGTGACGGGGACCGAAACCAATGGCTTCGTAATTCCCAGTATTTAATTGGAGAACATTTTTAAGGAATCCAAGGGAACTCCCTTTCGACTGTATACCACTGTGCCGCCAACTCTGTTTGTTCTGAAATTCAAGTGCGACAAGATACACCCAGGGACAGTGATGGAGGATTCTTGGACGTAGGCTGACAGGTGTGATTCTGTCGGAATGACTGTGTCAGTCTGTAGCTTGAATAGTCTCTGGGGCAGCGCTACTAATTGTGGCATATTTCCCCAGGTGTTAGTGAGGAGGACTTTGCAGGGTTCACTTCCGAATCTGGTGCTGAGGTCGATGCCACGTGGTCCATCTGCTTTAATTCCTGTTGTTTTTCCTAGCAGTTTTGTTACGACTGAATGGCTTGCTAGGCCATTCCAGAGGACACTTAAGCATCAACCACGTTTCTGTATGTCTGGAGTCAAATACAGGCCAGGCCTGATAAGGACGACAGATTTCTTTCCCTGAAGGACATTAGTGAACCATAGAAACATGGAAGATCTGAGCAGGAGAAGGCCATTCGGCCCCTCGAGCCTGCTCCGTCATTCAATGCGATCATGGCTGATCATCCAAATTCAGTACTCGGTCCCTGCTTTCTCCTCATACCCCTTGATCCCCTTAGCCTTAAGAAATATATCCAACTCCTTCTTGAATATATTTAATATATTGGCCTCTACTGCCTTCTGTGGTAGAGAATTCCACAGGTTCACCACTCTCTGGGTGAAGAAATTCCTCCTGATTTCTGTTCTAAATGGCCTACCCCTTATCCTTAGAATATGACCCCTGGTTCTGGACTCCCCGACCATCGGGAACATCCTTCCATCATCTAGTCTGACCAGTCATGTCAGAATGTTATAAATATTAATGAGATCCCCTCTCATTATTCTAAACTCCAGCGAGTACAAGCCCAATCGACACAATCTCTCCTCATACGTCATTCCTGCCATCCCAGGTATCAGCCTGGTGAATATTCGCTGAACTCCTTCCATAGCAAGAACATACTTCCTCAGATAATGGGACAAAACCTGCACACAATGCTCAAGATGTTGTCTCAACATGGCCCTGTATAACTGCAGCAAGTTCCTGTACTCAAACCCTCTCGCTACGAAGGCCAACATGCCATTTGCCTTCTTAAACGCCTGCTGCACTTGCATGCTTACCTTCAGTGAATGGTGCACAAGTACACCCAGGTATCCTTGCACTTCCCCTTCTCCCAATCTATTGCCATTCAGCCATTGCCTTCGTGTTTTTGCCCCCAAAGTGGATAAGCTCGCATTTATCCACGTGATGTTGCATCTGCCATGCTTTTGCCCAATCACCCAACCTGTCCAAATCATCATGGAGTTTCTCAGCATCCTCCTCACAGCACACACGCCCACCCAGCTTTGCGTCGTCTTCAAATTTGGAGATATTACATCTAGTTCCCTTGACTAGATCATTCATATATATTGTGAATAGCTGGGGCCCAAGGCCCGATCCCTGCGGTACCCCACTAGTCACTGCCTGCCACTCGGAAAAAGACCCGTTTATTACAACTATTTGCTTTCTGTCTGCCAACCAGTTCTCTATCCATCAATACCTTGCCCCCAACCCAATGTGTCTTAACTTTATACGCTAATCTCTTATGCGGGACCTTATCGAAAGCCTTCTGAAAGTCCAAATACACCACATCCACTGGTTCTCCCATATCTATTTTACCAGTTACACCCTCAAAAAAGATGGATTTTAGTTGCAATCCTGTAGGTCCATGGTCACCATTAATGATACTAGCTTTTTATTCCAGATTTATTTAATTAACTGAATTTAAATTCCACAGCTGCAGTGGTGGGATTTTAACTCATGTCTCCGGATCATTATTCCAGACCTCTGGATACAGGGACCAGCTTCTATTGCTGGATGGAACATCAACACATCAACTCTCAGGGAAATCTGATCTCTTTGACGCTTTTGTGTTTGTTCGGGTATTTTCCTTGTTTTTTTCCCTTCCAGTTATACTGGTGGCGATTGTGATCCTGTGTCGAGGAAAGTGCGATCTCTCCAAATGCATCACTCGCCACCTGGTGGCCATGGCAGCGGCCGATTTCCTGGTCGTTCTCTCCGATGTGATATTGTTTAGGGTCTGTTATTATTATGCCGGTTCTTTACTGGATTCCACTCCCATATGTTGACTCAATGAATTCCTGCGTTATGGAGCCACGGCGGTATCGGTCTGGTTAACGGTCGCATTCACCTTTGATCGGTTTGTAACTATATGCTGGCAAAGCCTAAAAACAAGATATTGCACCGAGAGAACGGCGGCCGTGGTGATCGGCACGGTGACTGGGCTGGCCTGTCTAGAGTGTGTCCCCTGGTACTTTCGGTTTGAACCTCGCTTTGTCATTAATAACGTCCCCTGGTGATGCAGCACGGCACTTAACTTGTACATTACCCTCTCGTGGACCGTGTTCAAACTCTTTCACCGCATTCTGGTTCCTTGTGTCCCCTTCGTTCTGATATTGCTGCTCAATTCTCTGACCGTCAGATACATTTTAGCGGCCAGTCGAGTCCGCAGGGGCCTGCGGGGCCGCAGCAATGGAGAGGATCATAAAGATCCAGGGATGGAGAACTGAAGGAAGTCGATGATTTTACTCTTCACCATATCGGGCAGCTTTATAGTGCTCTGGATGACAGACATGGTGGTGTTTTATCTCTATCAGCGAATTAGCAAGCTGAATTATTACACTGCGTATGACCCAGCCTATATTACGGCCTCTGCAGGAGCAATGCTGCAGCTCCTCAGCTCCTGCACCAACACCTGTATCTATGTAGTGACCCAGAGTAAATTCAGAGAGGAGCTGAAGAACGCCGCAAAATACCCACTCAGTCTCATTGTGAAATTCATTAGATAAGCAACTGAAGCTCTTTCAGAATCAGAAACCCATTTCGGGTCCCTCCCCCCACACAAACTCCATGGCTTCTGAATGGGAATCGCTACCTTATCCCCATCGTCACTGAGCATTCACTATCAGTAAAGGTCACAATATCGGGTAAAGCAGGTGTGAACAAAACAAGCACAAGACTGAGATTAGGCGGACTGTTCATTTAATTGTCAAGATATTTCAATAAAGGAAAGAATAAAAAGCAAACAGCCAAAATCGTCGACTCTAAAATCAAACGTATAATAGTGACGGATGTTAGCACAAGTGAAACCTTCATCCCGGCTGTGCTCCTCCCAGTCAGGCAGTGGTCTGCAGTTAGGCCCTGCTCACTGCTTGAGTTAACGTTCAGGGGGAAGTTAGCCGATTCAGCGATGCAGTATTGCAGTTTAACATAAGAACATATGAACATAAGAAATAGGAGCAGGAGTCGGCCAATCGGCCCCTCGAGCCTGCTCCACCATTCAATAAGATCATGGCTGATCTGATCCTAACCTCAAATCTTCTATCACTCTCCATCCACCCGAACCCATGTGATCTCCCGGGAGAGGCGAAAAACCAGATAAAAGACCCAATGGCCAATTTGGGAGAAAAAAATCTGGGAAATTCCTCTCCGACCCATCTCGGCGACCGACATTCTTCCAGGAGAGCACTCTGTCTCTATATTTTCTACAGTACTTACCTTCTGTAAAGGCGATCTCCACCCCAGCCAGGAACAGGAATAAAACGATCTACTGAAATCTAACACTGAATTAGAACACAGTAGGAGCAGAACCAGGCTACACGGCCCCTGGGCCCACTCCACTACCCATAGGGCCATGATCATTCCGAACCTAGACTCATGTCCAATTTCCTGCACGCTCCCCGTAACCCTTAATCCCTTTACTTCTAGGAAACTATCTATTTCTGTTTTAAATTTATTTAATGATGTAGCTTCCACAGTTTTCTGGGGCAGCAAATTCCACAAACCGACCACCCTCTGAGTGAAGAAGTTTCTCCTCATCTCAGTTTTGAAAGAGCAGCCCCTTATTCTAAGATTATGCCCCTAGTTTTAGTTTCACCCATCATTGGGAACATCCTCACCGCATCCACCCGATCAAGCCCCTTCACAATCTTATATGTTTCAATAAGATCGCCTCTCATTCTTCTGAACTCCAAAGAGTAGAGTCCCAATCTACTCAAACCTCTCCTCATATGACCACCCCCTCATCCCCGGGATTAACCGAGTGAACCTTCTTTGTACTGACTCGAGACTGTATGCAGTATTCCAGGTGCGGTCTCACCAATACCTTGTACAACTGCAGCAATACCTCCCTGTTTTTATATTCCATCCCCCTAGCAATAAAGCCAACATTCCATTGGCCTTCTTGATCACTTGCTGCACCTGCATACTAACTTTTTGAGTTTCGCGCACCAGGACCCCCAGATCCCTTTGTACAACAGTACTTTCCAGTTTCCTGCCATTAAGATAATAACTTGTTCTATGATTTTTCCTGCCAAAATGCATAACCTCACACTTTCCAGTATTGTATTCCATCTGCCAAATCTCTGCCCACTTACTTAGCCTGTCTATGTCCCTTTGCAGGTTTTTTATGTCCTTCTCACTCATGACTTTCCGTCCCATCTTTGTATCATCTGTCCCAGTTTAGCCTCTCTTTGCCCAGTGTGCCTCAGAATGGATCGGCCTGGAGTTGATTCCTCTGCTCTAAACGCTCGCGTTCTACCCTCTCTCTCTCGTTATAGGCCTCTCGCTGAACCAGTACACGCCATTCAAAGCTGTAACTTAGTAGAATGCATCTACAACTCTCTGCTGCCTGGCTGGCTGGGGAGCCTGAAATTTGGGACCAAGTGCTTGCAGAGATATTTCTTTTTAAATCCAGCGAAACCGTTCAAAATCATGCAAGGTTTAGTTAGAGTAAATGAGGAGAAACTGTTACCACTGGCAGAAGGATCGGTAAACTGAGGACACCGATTTCAGGTAAGCGGGAATAGAACCTGAGGTAAGATGAGGAGATATTCCTTTATTCAGCGAGTTGTTGTGTTCTGCAATTCAGTGCCTGAAATTGGGGTGGAAACAGGATCAATAGTTACTGTCAAAAGGAAATTTTAGATATACATCAAAAGGAAACATTTGCAGGGGATTAGGACTAATTGGAGAGATCATTCAGAGTGCCAGCACAGGTGCGATGGGCCGATTGGCCTTCTTCGCTGCTGTGACATTTTATGATTCTACTAGTGACATCTTTCTGATACTGCCGGTCATCACAGGTCAAAGGGATAACCAACTGACGTTCTCTACACAGGAAAACATGCTTTGTGTGAAACTCATGGATTTGCGATTACTTCAAGTGTTTATCATTCTACTTAATTCCAGGAGCCCAGCATTATATCACAAGGAGAGAGTTTGTTGTCGAACTGCAAGTGGCAAAGCATCTCTGAGGCCTCGTTTGTGAATTCGAACAAGCTCCCACAACCAGCAAAGTCAAAATGGCCAGATGATCTGATTTTGATATAGAGTCATAGAATCATAACGGCACAGAGGGCGGCCATTCGGCCCATCGAGTCCGTGACGGTTCTCTGTAGAACAATCCAGACAGTCCCATTCCCACGCTCTATCCCTGTAGCCCTGCAAGTTTAATTCCCTCAAGTGCCTATCCAGTCTCCCCGTGAAAACATTGAGTGCGTCCTCTTCCACCACTTCCATCAGCAGCGAGGGCAAGGTCCTCACCACTTGCTGCATAAAAAGGTTTATCCTCACATCCCCCTGAATCTCCTGCACAAAGCCTTAAATCTCTGTCCCCTAGTCATTGTACATCAATTAGTGTGAACCGCCTCTCCCCATCCAGCCATCCAAACCCCTCATAATCTTTTACATCTCTCTCAAAACAACCCACAATCTCCTTTTATCTAATTAAAATCTATCTAGCTTCTCCAACCTGTCCTTGTAGCTAAGATCCCACACCACCCGAATTATTCTTGTAAACCTCATCTACACCCTCTAAAGTGACTTCACATCCTTCCTAAATTGTGGTGACCAGAACTCGATGCAGTACTCCAGTTGTGCTCTTACCAGCGTTTTATAAAGTTTCAGCATAACTTCTCCACTTCTGTACTCAATACCTCTGTTTTTGAAGCCCAAGATGCCATATGCTTTGCTAACCTCTCTCAATACTTCCGGCCTCATTCAGGAACTTATGCACATTAACTCCCAAGTCCCTCTGTCCCTGCACACTCTTAAAAACTGTGCCATTAAGGATATATTGCCTTTCCCTGTTCCTTCTGCAAAAATGCATCGCCTCGCACTTCTCTGTATTAAATTCCATATGTCACTTTTCTGTCCAATGTGCTAGCCGTTCTATGCCCTGTTGCAGTCGATTGGTATCGTCCTCACTGTTTGCCACACACCCAAGTTTGGTGTAATCGGCAAATTTAGAAATTCTACACGGAGTTCCAATATCCAGGTTATTTATATATATCAAAAAAGCAGTGGAACCAGCACTGATCTCTGGGGAACACCACTGTCTAACATCATCCAGTCTGAAAGCAGCCATTTACTCGCTGCTTTCTGTCCTTAAGCACATTTCTTAACCAAGCTGCCACTGACCCACCTATTCCATGAGCCACAATTTTGCTAATCATCCTTCCTTGTGGTGCTTTCTCAACTGCTTTCCGAAAACCTATGTAGACAACATGCTTTGCATTCCCTTCATCAATCCTCCCTGTTAATTTATGAAAACATTCAATTAGATTAGTCAAACCTTATCTGCCTTTTACAAATCCGTGATTACACTCCTTAATTAACTTAAATCTTTGCAAGTGCCCGTTAATTTTTTCCTTGATTATTGTTTATAAAACTATACCCAGCACTTCTTTATATTGACCACTTGTAGTTACTAGGATTGTCCTTACACCCTTTCTTGAACAATGGTGTCACATTTGCCACTTTCCAATCATCAGGCACAACCACCACCCCGGCATCTGGGGAAGATTGGAAAATTATGGCATGCCTTTCCACTATCTCCTCCCACAATTCCCTTAACAATCTGGGATGCAAGCCATCTGAACCAGGCGACTTATCCACTCTAAAATACCCAGTCTTTCTAGTAAATTCTGTCTATCAATTTTCACCCCTTCCCATGCTTACAACTTTTCCACTTCTACCGATATTTTGTCAGCATCCACCTCCTTAGTGAACACCGATGCAAAGTATCCATTGAGTATTCTAGCCTTGCCCTGTTCCTCTAAGCATATATTGCTTTATTTGTCCCTATTAGGCCGCACCTCGCCTCTTACTACCCGTTTTCATTTACTGTTTACATGCCGATAGAGTAATTTTGGGATCCCTTTTATGTTAACCGTCATTCTACTCTCATATTCTCCCTTTGCCAATCTTATTTTTTGTCTTCCTTCCCCGCTCAACTTATTGTATTTTGTCTGGTTCTCCCTTGAAGATTATAGATGCAGGGAGGTATAGTGGCTAGGACACCGGGGATAAATCCCCAACTTTTTTTCGAATTATTGCCATGGGATTTTTGACGTCCTGCTGAGAGAGCATACTTTGGTTTAAAGTCTCATCTGAAAGACGGTACCTCCAACAATGCAGCAATCCCTCAGCACTGCACTGGAGTGTCAGCCCAGATTTATATGCGCAAGTCCCTGGAATGGGACTGTAAACCAACAACCTTCTAACAAAGAGGCGAGTTTGCTACCAGCTGAGCCAAAGTTGTCACTGTTTGTTCTCTAATGTTCCTTCAGTAGAACGATCAAACTGTGAGATGTGGCAAGAGTCACCGAGGGTGCAGCTTCAGGCCTTACATCGAGGAGCAGTCAGCATCCGAGTGGATTGTGGGTCTCCAGAATAGGAGAGCTGGCAGCGACAGTCAAGGTGGAAAATCTTCTGGTGCTTTCCAAATTTCTAACTGTCAATCTGAACAGTGTGTGGATCCAGCTTGTTCGGTGAAAAACATTACTTCATATCAATTTCATACTGAGAGTACCAGATGTTTTGTAGAATCGTTTATATAGATGGTGAGTTGTACTTGTTTTAATGCCTTATAAATGATATAACTGTGGAATCTATATATTAAAAACGAAGCGTATCCTCAGTGGCACTAATGTGTATGGACTGTTTCATTGATGGTTTGGAACATAAGACAGAAATATATGCTGACTTTGTTCCCCATGATTCGGTGTTGGGACCAATGATCTTTCTGATATATAGTAATGACCTGGACCTGTGTACACGGGGCATAATTTCAAAATGTGCAGATGACACGAAAGTGGGAAGTGTAGTAAACAAGGAGGAGGTTGGTAACAAACTTCAGGAGGACACAGCCAGTCTGGTGAAACACGCAGACACATGGAAGATGAAAATTAACGCAGAGATATATGAAGTGGAATATTTCGGTATGAGGAATGAGGAGAGGCCATAATAACTAAAGGGTACAATTTTAATAGGGGTGCATGAACAGAGAGACAAGAGAGTGAAGGTACACAAACCTTTGAAGGTGGTCGGGCAAGCTGAGAAGGCGGTTAAAAATGTATTCATGATTCATGTCTTAATTAATAGAGGAATAGATTACCAAGCAAAGGAAGTAATACTAAACGTTTATAAAAGACTGGAGGAACCTCAGTTGGAGTATTCTGTCCAATTCTGCACACCACACTTCAGAAAGGATGTGAAGGTGTTAGAGACGGTGCAGTAAAAATTGACTAGAATGGTTCCAGGGATGAGGGATTTCAGTTAGACTCCGGAGATGCTGCGGTTGTTCTCCTTTGAGCAGACGAGGTTGTGAGGAAATTTGATAGAGGTTTTGACAGCCATGAACAGCTTTGAGAGAGTTAATAAGGAGAAACTCTATTCATTGGCAGAAGGCTTGGTAACGAGATTTAAGGTGATGAGGAAAAGAAGCAACGTTGACATGAGGAAACTTTCTTTTTTGCACAGCGAGCTATGATCGGGAATGCGCTGTCTGAAAGTTTGGCGGCAGCAGATGCAATAGTAACTTTCAAAACATAATTGCATGTCTGTGGCCATAGACGTGACTCCAGGATGGTATGGTGTCTCCCTGGTGACAGGGTCAAGGATGTCACTGAGTGGCTGCAGGAAACTCTGATGGGAGAGTGTGAACAGCCAGATGTCGTTGTCCATTTCGGTACCAACGAATTAGACAGAAAGAGGGATGAGGTCCTGAAAACAGAGTATAGGGTGCTAGAAGAGATATCAAAAAGCAGGACCTCAAAGTTAGTAATTTCCGGATTACTCCCGGTACCACGTTCTAGTGAGTATAGGAATATAAGGATAGGAAAGAAAATGCTTGGTGGAGAGATGGTGCAGGAGGGAGGGGTTTAGATTCCTGGGTCATTGGGATCGGTGGGGTAGTTGGGATCTGTACAAGCTGTACGGGTTACAGCTCATCAGAGCTGGGACTGATATTCTCACGGGAGGGATTGTTAGTGCTGTTGGACAGGGTTTAAACTAGCTAGGCAGGGGAATGGCACCAGCATAAAGGAGTTGAAAAGAGAAAAAGGGTGCATAAAAGAGTGAGTCTGTTGGATAGGACTAGATTAGAAAAGAGTCCGAGAACCGTAAGTTGTACCATATTAGATAGGAGCAGACTAACAATTACTATGAAAAAATCAAAAATGTGTTTAGAATGCATAGACATGAATCACAAAGTGGGGTGAATAAAGTTGGTGAGCTACAAGCACAATTAGCGATGAGGCAATATGATGTCGTGGCAATAACGGGAAAATGGCTTAAAAACGGTGAGGACTTAATATTCAAGGGTACAAGGTCTTCAGAAAAGATAGGGCAGGAAAAATGGGAGATGGGGGGAATTTCTGATTAAGGAAGACATTGTAATATTTGAAAGAGAGGAATTTCTTGATGTTCCCAGGACAGCATCCATTTGTTTAGAAGTGAGTAGAAAAAATGTATGATCACGACATTGGGTGTATTCTATGAGCCTCGAAATAGTGAGAGGGAGGTAGAGGAGCAAATCTGCAGGTAAATCGCCTAGATATTCAAGAGCTGTAGAGTGGTGAAATTGGGGGACTATAATAAACCAAATGTCTATTGGGATATTACTCGGGTAAAGGGAAAGTAGGGGGGAGGAAATTCTTAAATGTATTCAGCACAATTACCTTGAACTGGATGTTCTTGGCCCATCCAGGGAGAACACTTGTGCACGTATCATAAGATTTGGATTAGTAATGGAGAGGAGCAAGGAACAATCTAGAGTGCAACTTCTAAACTGGAATAGTGCTAACTTCAATGGGATGCGAAACGGTCTAGCCATGGGTACAATGGAACTAAAGGCTGACAGGAAAAAATGTAGCGGAACAATGGGTGGTCTTTAAGGAGGAGATGTTCCAACTTCAGGCTAGGCACATTACAACAAGAGAGAACGGTAAGGCAATCAAAGCAAGGGCTCCTTGGATGACGAGGGAGATAGAGAAAGATGATGAAACAAAAAAGAGGGTTTATGATGCATGGCAGGTGAATTCTTCAAGGGAGAACCAGACCAAATGCAATAAGTTGAGAGGGAAAGTGAAGATTAAAATAACATTGTCAAAGAGAGAATATGAGAGTAGAATGGCGGTAATTAAAGTGACCCCAAAATCTTCTGCTGGCATGTAAACTGTAAGCAGGTACTAATGGGCGGGGTGGGGCCTATTACAGACAAAGAAGGTGATGCATGCTTAGAGGTGCAGGGCAAGTCTAGAATACTCAAGGATTACTTTTATCGATGTTTACTAAGGAGATGGATGCTGACAAAATATCGCTAGAAATGGAAAAGAGGGAAGCAATGGAGTGGGGGTAAATTAATAGACAGGACATACTAGAAAGGCTGGGTGTGCTTAGATTGGATAGGTCGCCTGGTCCAGAGAGCTTGCATCCCAGGTTACTAAGGGAATTGGGGGAGGAGATAGCAGAAGGGCTTGCAATAAATTTACGATCTTCCCTAGATGCGGGGGAGGTGCCTGAGGATTGGAAAGTGGCAAAAGTGACACCATTGTTCAAGAAAGCGTGCAAGAACTATACTAATAACTACAAGCCATTCAGTTTAATATTAGTGTTGGGTAAATTTTTAGCAACAATAATCAAGGAAAAAGTTACCAGGCACTTGGAGAGGTTTAATCTAATAAAGCAGAGCCATGCGGATTTGTAAAAGGCAGATCGTGTTTGACTAAGCTAATTGAACTGTATGATGAAGTATCAGGGAGGATTGAAGAAGGGAATGTAATGGTTGTTGTTTACAAATTATCACATGGAAGGCTGGTTAGCAAAATTCAGGCTTATGGAATAGGTGTGTCAGTGGCAGCATAGATAAGGAACTGGTTTAAGGTCAGAAAACAGCGAGTTGTGGTAAATGACTACTTTTCAGACTGGAGGGTAGTAGACATTAGTGTTCCCTAAGGTTCAGTGTTGGTGCCACTGCTTTTTTGATATATATAAATAACTGTGTATTGGAACACAGTGTAGGGTTTCTACATGAACGTATGAATCCAAACCTGGGCGTTTGGCAAACAGTGAGGATGATACAAATCGACCGCTACAAGACATACAGTCTAGCAGTATGTGCAGACAAGTGCAGATGCAATGTTATACAGAGAAGTGTGTGGTGATTCATACTGGCAGAAGGACCAGGGAGAGGTAATATATATTTAATGGCATAGTTTTAAATAGTGTGCAGGGACAAAGGGATAAAACTAGATATTTATTTGCATAGTTCCCTGAAGGTAGCAGGACACTCACGAGAGTTTGGCGGTTCTAAAGGTGAGCGGGTGCCCAGCAGAGCGCGAGAGTTCAGCGCTACTAATGGTGAGCGGGAGCCCAGGAGAGCGCGAGATTTCAGCGCTACTAATGGTGAGCGGGAGCCCAGGAGAGCACGAGAGTTCAGCGCTACTAATGGGGAGCGGGAGCCCAGGAGAGCGCGAGAGTTCAGCGCTACTAATGGGGAGCGGGAGCTCAGGAGAGCGCGAGAGTTCAGCGCTAGTAATGGTGAGCGGGAGCCCAGGAGAGCGTGAGAGTTCAGCGCTACTAATGGTGAGCGGGAGCCCAGGAGAGCGTGAGAGTTCACAGCTACTAAAACTGAAAACCTTTAACTGGACAGTAAGTTCCAGGAGACAGTCACACCCACTAGAGTAATTACTTCCAATTTAGCCCATGGTCAGGGACAGCAGGGCGTGACTACAATCGAGGCAGGTATTGCGATCCATTAGGTAGTGATGAAGGAGCTTCAGCCCTTGGCCTGGTCTAACAGGTACGAGATACTTGCTCCAAGTGTGTGGACGAGGCTGAGACTGCAAGGATGATGAGCAATCTGACCACAGCACCGTGGTACATGGAGACATTCAAGTGGGGGAATAAAAAGAAATGTTGTACTGATATGGGATAGTATAGTTAGAGGAATAGACACTGTTCTCTGCAGCCGAGAGAGTGAGTTCCAAAGGCAGTGTTGCTCGCCAGTTTGCAGCATTAAGGCTATCTCCTCTGGGCTGGAGAGAAACTTGGAGTGGAAGGGGGAGCATCCAGTTGTCATGATTCACGTAAGCACCAATGAGATAGGTAGGACGAAGAAAGAAGTTCTGCTGAGAGAGTATCAGCAGCTAGGGGCTGAATTAAAAAGCAGAATCACAGCGAATATTTCTCTGGATTATTACCTGAGCCACGAGAGAATCTGCACAGGGTAAGTAAGATCAGAGAAATGAACAAGTGGTTCAATGAATGGTGTGGGAGAAATGGGTTTGGATTTGTGGGGCACTGGCACCAGTACTGGGATAAAAGGCAGCTATTCTGTTAGGACGGGCTTCACTTCAACCATCTAGAGTCCTGGAGAATCGAATAGGGCAGTAGAGAGAGCTTTAAAATAAATAGTGGGGTTGGGGTAGGATCCAGGGGAACGGAAATTTAAAAAGTCAATGAGAATTGAGAAAGCAATGGAGGAGGATAGAGATGGGAAATATAATAACCAGATTGTGACAGGAAGGGACAGATTGTTTAAACATAAGAGCGCAACAAAAAATGAGGCCAAGACAAGGAGAAATGGTAATAAAGACAAAGTTCAAAGATTTATATCTGAATGCATGCAGCATTCCTAACAATATATGGTAGCAAAATACAGCGGATGCTGGAAATCCGAAATAAGAACAGAAAATGCTGGAAAAAATCAGCCGGCCAGGCAACATTCGTGGAGAGAGAAATAGAGTCAACGTTCCTGGTCGAAACCGTTCTACAGAAAAATATAGATGAGTTGACTGCAGAAATAGATCTTATTGAAACATATCAAAAAAAACAAGGTGCCACACAAAATATTAAAAAAAACCTGATCGCCGTTACAGAGTCGTGGTTGCAAGGTGATAACATAAGAATATAAGATATAAGAAATAGGAGCAGGAGTAGGCCAATCGGCCCCTCGAGCCTGCTCCGCCATTCAATAAGATCATGGCTGATCTGATCCTAACCGCCAATCTACTATCACTGAACCATCTCCTGAAACTAACAGAATTAGACACACGAAATAGGAGCAGGCTACTTGGCCCCTGGGCCCACTCCGCTACACACAGGGCCATAACCGATCCGAACCTAGACTCATGTCCAAATTCCTGCCCGTTCCCCATAACCCTTTATTCCCTTTACTTCTAGGAAACTGTCTATTTCTGTTTTAAATTTATGTAATGATGTAGCTTCTACAGCTTTTTGGGGCAGCATATTCCATGGACCTACCACCCTCTGAGTGAAGTAGTTCCTCCTCATCTTAGTTTTGAAAGAGCAGCCCCTTATTCTAAGACTATGCCCCCTAGTTCTAGTTTCACCCATCATCGGGAACATCCTCCCCGCATCCACCCGATCCAACCCCTTCACAATCTTATATGTTTCAATAAGATCGCCTCTCATTCTTCTGAACTCCAATGAGTAGAGTCCCAATCTACTCAACCTCTCCTCACATGTCCATCCCCTCATCCCCGGGATTAACCGAGTGAACCTTCTTTGTACTGACTCGAGAGCAAGTATGTCTTTTCTTAAGTATGGACACCAAAACTGTATGCAGTATTCCAGGTGCAGTCTCACCAATACCTTGTACAACTGAAACAATACCTCCCTATTTTTATATTCTATCCCCCTAGCAATGAACGCCAACATTCCATTGGCCTTCTTAATCACTTGCTGCATCTGCATACTAACCTTTTGAGTTTCGTGCACCAGGACCCCCAGATGCCTTTGTACTTCAGTACTTTCCAGTTTCTTGCCATTAAGATAATAACTTACTCTACGATTTTTCCTGCCAAAGTGCATAACCTCACACTTTCCAGTAGTGTATTCCATGTGCCAAATCTCTGCCCACTTATTTAGCCTTTCTATGTCCCCTTGTAGGTTTTTATGTCCTCCTCACTCACTACTTTCCCTCCCATCTTAGTATCATCTGCAAACTTTGATATGTTACACTCGGTCCCCTCCTCCAAATCGTTAATATAGATTGTAAAGAGTTGGGGACACAGCACTGACCCCTGTGGAACACCACTAGTTACTGATTGCCAGTCCGAGAATGAACCATTTATCCCAACTCTATGCTTTCTGTTAGATAGCCAATCCTCTATCCATGCCAAAACATTACCCCCATCCCGTGATTTTTTATCTTAAGCAATAATATTTTGTGTGGCACCTTGTCAAATGCCTTTTGGAAGTCTAAATACACTACGTCCACTGGTTCCCCTTTATCCACCCTATATGTTACTTCCTCAAAGAACTCCAGCAAATTTGTCAAACATGACTTCCCCTTCATAAAACCATGCTGACTTTGTCCTATTAAATTATGATTATCCAAATGTCCTGTTACTGTCTCCTTAATAATGGACTCCAATATTTTACCTACCACAGATGTTAGGCTAACCGGTCTATAGTTTCCAGCCTTCTGTCTGCTGCCCTTTTTAAGTAAGGGTGTTACATTAGCATTACATTAGATTCCAGGGAGTTTTGGAAAATTATTACCAAAGCATCCACAATCCCTACCGCCACTTCCCTCAAGACCCTAGGATGTAAGCCATCAGGTCCAGGTGATTTATCTGCCTTGAGTCCCATTATTTTACCGAGTACCACTTCCTTAGTGATTTTGATCGTGTTTAGCTCCTCCCCCCCTATAGCCCCCTGTTTGTCCAGTGTCTTCTACTGTAAAGACTGATCCAAAATATTCATTCAGTGTTTTTGCCATCTCCATATTTCCCACCATTAAGAATTCAGTATAGCCACTTTTGGGGCGGTAAAGTCGGGCGGGCGCTAAAGTTTGCGCCCGCCGGAAAGTGGAGGCGACTTCACCGATATTCAGTAGCTTTGGCCAAGGAGTTTGCTCGAGCGCTAAAACTGGCGTTGCATGCCTATCTTTAGGCACTAAGCCGGCGGTGCAGACTGATACTGCTGAGGCCGGGCGCAGCGCAGGTGCGGTCATGTTTTGATTGAAAGCAGACACCCTGGCGCCGGCCAGCTCTTAAAGGGGGAAGGGTCGACTTGGACTGCTGCCATGCCCTGGATACTGCAGCCCTCCAGCTAGGCCTAAACACTGCTGCTGGAGAGAAATAGCGCCAGCAAGGATGCAGTGGGCCCGTGAGCGAGCGCAGCGCTTCTCTGCCCATGATTTAAAGGTGTTGGTTAGGGCTTTGGAGAAGAGAAGCCATATCTTGTTCCTGGACAGTGGCAAGAAGCCTCCCAAGAGGCTGTACAGGAGAGCCTGGAGGGAAATCGCGCAGAGGGTCACAGCCAACAGCGATGTCCCCAGGACTGCTGACCAATGCCGGTAAAAGTTTAACGACCTCACTCGGGTTGTCAGGGTGAGTACCCTTTCCAGTGTCCTCCTCATCCTTGCATGTGCACCTCACATTATGGGCAAAGGGACCTCAAAGGCCTAATGGCCAGCCCTCATCCAGCAGCTCTGGCACTGGCATGAACATCAATTGCACTTTCTGCACTTAACACACTGGCCAAGCTATTCGACCATGGGAGGCAGTGCACACAACCACAGGGCACCACACTGGCCAAGCTATTCGACCATGGGAGGCAGTGCACACAACAACAGGGCACCACACTGTACTTAGAAGCCGTCCTTTCTCTTGCAGGCCAAGATGGCCCAGAATCTGAAGAGCTGGACTGACACCGGGGGAGGCCGTGCCCAGTTCCAGCAGCTCAGTGACCTGGAGGAGCACGTGGGTCGACTCATGGGTGCCCGGGTGATTGGCCCCGTTGCAATTGGAGATGCCGACCCTGTGCTGGGCCCCAATGGTAAGGACATGACCGTTTGGACCTCTCTCGTTCCCCGAGCGCTTCAGATCTACATCCTTTGCCACTGTCCGACCAATGCGCAGAATGCCACCACTCATGCCTCCCTCGCTGACGCCCTGTCCTCACTCTAAAGCTACTCTTGTGCCTTCCTGCTTTCAGCTGGTGAGGAGGAGGTCCCTGAAGCTGCGAGTGTCAGTCCCTCGGAAGAGGAGGACGAGGAGGAGCAAGAGGAAGGCGGCACATCGGGGGAACCCTCATCCGTGCCAGGGGATGGCAATGGAGGGGACACATCTTCCCTGGAGGAGGGCCAGGGGGAAGTGTTGCAGGGGGGTGTAGCTTCTGTGCCCAGTGGCGTGCAGCCACCCGGGAAGGGTCGGGCAGCTCGGCGGCCTTCTCCCCAGAGGGGGGAAGTGTTGCAGGGGGGTGTAGCTCCTGGGCCCAGTGGCATGCAGCCACGCGGGAAGGGTCGGGCAGCTCGGCGGCCTTCTCCCCAGAGGGGGAGTCCGGCCTCCAGTCAAGAGACGGTCCTCGCCCAGGAGGTGCGCCTCTTTGATCAAATGTCCGCAGACTCGGGTCGTCGGCACACCGAGTTCATGGGGGTTGTGGCACGGTTGCCTGAGGCCATTGAGTCCCTGGCTCATAGTGTGGCCGATTTCGGGGCCTCACAGGCCAGGGGTTTCGAACAACTCGTGGCAGCACAGGCCAGGGGTCTCGAACAATTCGGGGCATCACAGGACGCTAGTCGGGCACAATTCGGGGCATCACAGGACGCGAGTCGATCCGAATTCAGGGCATCACAGGACGCGAGTCGGGCCGAATTCAGGGCAGCACAGGCAGCGAGTGGAGAGATGATCAGTGGTGCCGTGCAGTCACTGGCTGGTCTGATGCGGGCACAGACCAGGGCAGTACGGGCACTCACTGCTGCCACACTCGCTGTGTCATGCACGCATCACCAGGGCACCCGCCGTGCTGCTGCAGCACAGCGGTCTGGCCTTCACCAGATTGCTGTGCTTGCTGCAGTGCCAGCCCGGCCGAGTGCCAGTGCCTCTGGCGACCAGCGAGCGCCTGGCATCAGCCAGCTTGCCCCCATTGCTGCAGCCGCCACTGCCACTCCCCCAGCAAAGCTGTGACGAGCTGCTGGAGAGACTGATGCTGCCCAGCCACAGCTGCAGCAGTCAGCAGCCGGCCCCTCGAGGGCCGGAGCTCGTCTAGGCCGACCCCCAAGGGCATCTGCCATCACGCAATGTGCCCCTCAGGAGCCTTCCCCCAGCCTTGCAACACCCACAGGGCCCAGGTTGAGGCGGAGCAGCAGGTCGGCCAGGGGCCGGAAAAGCCTGCACAAGGACTCGCCCTCTCGGCAAACCAAGTAGAGTGTGTTGCCAAATGTTTTTTTATATGGGGGTGGTTGTGTTCTCTATGGGGGGGGTTTCTTTTGGTAAGGCCGAGGATGAAGGCCATTTGGATGGACAAGTTTTGTTATTCCTCCCCAGGTTGTGGGAGTGAGATATGTTTTTGACTGTTTTTTGGGGGTGTTGTCTTTTTTTGGGTTTCATGTGGGAAGGGCCCTGAGTTTGTTGAATAAAGCTTTTTATTTATTCAGCTTGTCCATGTGTGATGTTTCAAGTGGTTGTTGCGTTAACCGGCTGAGGGCTTGCGGAGCAGCTGCATTCATGTGCCTTCATTGCCGCAAGCCATTCCCTGACAGGGGGCCTAGAAGTGTCGTTCAATAAGCCACCGACGGATGGCCCTTGGACCTTGTGGCTCCCTCCTGGGCTGGTACTCCTCCTCCTCCTCCTCCTCCTCCTCATGGTCCTCCTGCTCGTCCTCCTGAGGTGGTGGTCCAACGTGAGGTGGC
The DNA here is from genome assembly GCF_052327205.1 of Somniosus microcephalus. NCBI lineage: Eukaryota > Metazoa > Chordata > Chondrichthyes > Squaliformes > Somniosidae > Somniosus > Somniosus microcephalus. The sequence goes on along the minus strand of NW_028225186.1, from coordinate 20,650,492 downwards.
AGTGCCTGAGTCCTGCAGATAGCCAGGTTGTGCAGCATGCAGCAAACGACGATGAACTGGGAGACTCTATCCGGCGAATACTGGAGAGATCCGCCGGAGCGATCCAGGCAGCGTAACCATTGCTTGAGGACACCAATCGTTTGCTCTATGATGTTCCTTGTGGCTTGATGGTTTTCATTGTAGGCCTCCTCAGCAGGGGTCCTGGGCGCGTGGAGCGGGGTCATGAGCCATGTACACATAGGATAGCCTTTGTCCCCGATAAGCCATCCTCTTAGGGGAGGCTGTGCCTGGAACATGTCAGCCACAGTATTCTGGCGCAGGATAAATGCATCGTGGCTGCTGCCTGGAAAGCGGGCATTGAGAGTAGGATGCGCTGCCTGTGGTCACACACCAGCTGTACATTGAGGGAATGGTAGCCCTTCCGGTTGTGGTAATCCTTGGCATTGTTGATAGGTGCCCGCATAGCCACATGCGTGCAGTCAATGGCGCCCTGCACCATGGGGAAGTCGGCGATCCTCGCAAATCCGACTGCACGCTGCTCCTGCCTCTCCAGGGTCATGGGGAAGGAGATGAATTGATGTCTCCTTGTGAAAAGGGCATCACAGGAGGATCACAATCTGCGAGCAGAGTGTGATCCCCCAGCCTGGAGAATGTATAGAGGGGCACAGGAGGATCACAAGCTGTGAGCAGAGTATGAACCCCCAGCCTGGAGAATGTACGGACGGACACAGGAGGATCACAAGATGCGAGCAGAGTATGATCGCCCAGCCTGGAGAATGTATAGAGGAGCACAGGAGGATCACAAGCTGCGAGCAGAGTGTGATCCCCCAGCCTGGAGAATGTATAGAGGGTCACAGGAGGATCACAAGCTGCGAGCAGAGTGCGATCCCCCAGCCTGGAGAATGTATAGAGGGTCACAGGAGGATCACAAGCTGCGAGCAGAGTGCGATCCCCCAGCCTGGAGAATGTATAGAGGGGCACAAGAGGATCACAAACTGCGAGCAGAGTGTGATCCCCCAGCCTGGAGAATGTATAGAGGTGCACAGGAGGATCACAAGCTGCGAGCAGAGTATGATGCCCCAGCCTGGAGAATGTATAGAGGGACACAGGAGGATCACAAGCTGCGAGCAGAGTGTGGTCCCACAGCCTGGAGAATGTATAAAGTGGCACAGGAGGATCACAAGCTGCGAGCAGAGTCTGATGCCCCAGCCTGGGGAATGTATAGAGGGACACAGGACGATCACAAGTTGCGAGCAGAGTGCGGTCCCCCAGCCTGGCGAATGTATAGAGGGACACAGGAGGATCACAAGCTGCGAGCAGAGTGCGATCCCCCAGCCTGGAGAATGTATAGAGGGGCACAAGAGGATCACAAACTGCGAGCAGAGTATGATCCCCCAGCCTGGAGAATGTATGGAGGGGCACAGGAGGAGCACAAGCTGCGAGCAGAGTGTGACCCCCCAGCCTGGAGAATGTATAAAGGGGCACAGGAGGATCACAAGCTGCGAGCAGAGTGTGATCCCCCAGCCTGGAGAATGTATAGAGGGACACAGGAGGATCACAAGCTGCGAGCAGAGTATGATGCCCCAGCCTGGAGAATGTATAGAGGGACACAGGAGGATCACAAGCTGCGAGCAGAGTGTGGTCCCACAGCCTGGAGAATGTATAAAGTGGCACAGGAGGATCACAAGCTGCGAGCAGAGTCTGATGCCCCAGCCTGGAGGATGTATAGAGGGACACAGGACGATCAAAAGCTGCGAGCAGAGTGTGGTCCCCCAGCCTGGAGAATGTATAGAGGGACACAGGAGGATCACAAACTGCGAGCAGAGTATGATCCCCCAGCCTGGAGAATGTACGGACAGACACAGGAGGATCACAAGATGCGAGCAGAGTGTGATCGCCCAGCCTCGAGAATGTATGGAGGGACACAGGACGCTCACAAGCTGCGAGCAGAGTGTGGTCCCCCAGCCTGGAGAATGTATAGAGGGACACAGGAGGATCACAAGCTGCGAACAGAGTATGATCCCCCAGCCTGGAGAATGTATAGAGGGATACAGGAGGATCACAAGCTGCGAGCAGAGTTTGATCCCCCAGCCTGGAGAATGTACGGACGGACACAGGAGGATCACAAGATGCGAGCAGAGTATGATCGCCCAGCCTGGAGAATGTATGGAGGGGCACAGAATGATCACAAGCTGCGAGCAGTGTGTGATCCCCCAGCCTGGAGAATGTATAGAGAGTCACAGGAGGATCACAAGCTGCGAGCAGAGTGCGATCCCCCAGCCTGGAGAATGTAGAGAGGGGCACAGGAGGATCACAAGCTGCGAGCAGAGTTTGATCCCCCAGCCTGGAGAATGTATAGAGGGACACAGGAGGATCACAAGCTGCGAGCAGAGTATGATCCCCCAGCCTGGAGAATGTATAGAGTGTCACAGGAGGATCACAAGCTGCGAGCAGAGTTTGATCCCGCAGCCTGGAGAATGTATAGAGGGGCACAGGAGGATCACAAGCTGCGAGCAGAGTGTGACACCCCAGCCTGGAGAATGTATAAAGGGGCACAGGAGGATCACAAGCTGCGAGCAGAGTGTGATCCCCCAGCCTGGAGAATGTATAGAGGGACACAGGTGAATCACAAGCTGCGAGCAGAGTATGATGCCCCAGCCTGGAGAATGTATAGAGGGACACAGGAGGATCACAAGCTGCGAGCAGAGTGTGGTCCCCCAGCCTGGAGAATGTATAGAGGGACACAGGAGGATCACAAGCTGCGAGCAGTGTATGATCCCCCAGCCTGGAGAATGTACAGAGGGACACAGGAGGATCACAAGCTGCGAGCAGTGTGTGATCCCCGAGCCAGGAGAATGTATAGAGGGACACAGGAGGATCACAAGCTGCGAGCAGAGTGTGATCCCCGAGCCAGGAGAATGTATAGAGGGACACAGGAGGAACACAAGCTGCGAGCCGAGAATGATCCACCAGCCTGGAGAATGTATAGTGTGACACAGGAGGATCACAAGCTGTGATCAGAGTGTGAACCCCAGCCTGGAGAATGTATAGAGGGGCACAGGAGGATCACAAGCTGCGAGCAGAGTGTGATCCCCCAGCCTGGAGAATGTATAGAGTGTCACCGGAGGATCACAAGCTGCAAGCAGAGTGTGATCCCCCAGCCAGGAGTATGTATAGAGGGGCACAGGAGGATCACAAGCTGCGAGCAGAGTATGATCCCCCAGCCTGGAGAATGTATAGAGGGACACAGGAGGATCACAAGCTGCGACCAGTGTGTGATCCCCCAGCCAGGAGAATGTATAGAGGGTCACCGGAGGGTCACAAGCTGCGAGCAGAGTGTGATCCCCCAGCCTGGAGAATGTATAGAGTGACACAGGAGGATCACAAGCTGCGAGCAGAGTGTGATCCTCCAGCCTGGAGAATGTATAGAGTGTCACAGGAGGTTCACAATCTGCGAGCACAGTGTGATCCCCCAGCCTGGAGAATGTATAGAGTGTCACAGGAGGATGACAAGCTGCGAGCAGAGTGTGATCCCCCAGCCTGGAGAATGTATAGAGGGACACAGGAGGATCACAAGCTGCGAGCAGAGTATGATCCTCCAGCCTGGAGAATGTATAGAGTGTCACAGGAGGTTCACAATCTGCGAGCAGAGTATGATCCCCCAGCCTGGAGAATGTATAGAGGGACACAGGAGGATCACAAGCTGCGAGCAGAGTTTGATCCCCCAGCCTGGAGAATGTATAGAGGGACACAGGAGGATCACCAGCTGCGGGCAGAGTGTGATCTGCAAGCCTGGAGAATGTAGAGAGGGTCACAGGAGGATCACAAGCTGCGAGCAGAGTGTGTTCCCCCAGCCTGGAGAATGTAGAGAGGGTCACAGGAGGATCACAAGCTGCGAGCAGAGTGTGAGCCCCCAGCCTGGAGAATGTAGAGAGGGTCACAGGAGGATCACAAGCTGCGAGCAGTGTGTGATCCCCCAGCCTGGAGAATGTATAGAGTGACACAGGAGGATCCCAAGCTGTGATCAGAGTGTGAACCCCAGCCTGGAGAATGTATAGAGGGACACAGTAGGATCACAATTTGTGGGAAACTATATAATCCCTGATTTGGGAAAGTATAAATGTGCACATGGGTATCCTAGCCTGGGTGACAGTATGATATCGAATTGGAGAATATATCGAAGGGCACAAGGGGATCCTAGGCTTTGCCCACCGTTTGATCTTAGACTGTAGAAAGTAGAGAGAGGTTAAAGGGGATCCCAGCCTGGGGGCACAGTGTAATCTCAGACTGTAGAAAGTACAGAGAGGCTAAAGGGGATCCAGCCTGGGGGCACAGTATAATCTCAGACTGGAGAAAGTACAGAGAGGCTAAAGGGGATCCAGCCTGGGGGCACAGTATAATCTCAGACTGGAGAAAGTACAGAGAGGCTAAAGGGGATCCAGCCTGGGGGCACAGTATAATCTCAGACTGGAGAAAGTACAGAGAGGCTAAAGGGGATCCAGCCTGGGGGCACAGTATAATCTCAGACTGGAGAAAGTACAGAGAGGTTAAAGGGGATCCAGCCTGCGGGCACAGTATAATCTCAGACTGGAGAATGTACAGAGGGGTTAAAGGGGATCCAGCCTGGGGGCACAGTATAATCTCAGACTGGAGAAAGTACAGAGAGGCTAAAGGGGATCCCAGCCTGCGGGCACAGTGTAATCTCAGACTGGAGAAAGTACAGAGGGGTTAAAGGGGATCCAGCCTGGGGGCACAGTGTAATCTCAGACTGGAGAAAGTACAGAGAGGTTAAAGGGGATCCCAGCCTGGGGGCACAGTGTAATCTCAGGCTGGAGAAAGTACAGAGAGGTTAAAGGGGATCCCAGCCTGGGGGCGCAGTGTAATCTCAGACTGGAGAAAGTACAGAGGGGTTAAAGGGGATCCCAGCCTGGGGGCACAGTATAATCTCAGACTGGAGAATGTACAGAGGGGTTAAAGGGGATCCAGCCTGGGGGCACAGTGTAATCTCAGACTGGAGAAAGTACAGAGGGGTTAAAGGGGATCCCAGCCTGGGGGCGCAGTGTAATCTCAGACTGGAGAAAGTACAGAGAGGTTAAAGGGGATCCCAGCCTGCGGGCACAGTGTAATCTCAGGCTGGAGAAAGTACAGAGGGGTTAAAGGGGATCCAGCCTGCGGGCACAGTGTAATCTCAGACTGGAGAAAGTACAGAGAGGCTAAAGGGGATCCCAGCCTGGGGGCGCAGTGTAATCTCAGACTGGAGAAAGTACAGAGGGGTTAAAGGGGATCCCAGCCTGGGGGCACAGTATAATCTCAGACTGGAGAATGTACAGAGGGGTTAAAGGGGATCCAGCCTGGGGGCACAGTGTAATCTCAGACTGGAGAAAGTACAGAGAGGCTAAAGGGGATCCCAGCCTGCGGGCACAGTGTAATCTCAGACTGGAGAAAGTACAGAGGGGTTAAAGGGGATCCAGCCTGGGGGCACAGTATAATCTCAGACTGGAGAATGTACAGAGGGGTTAAAGGGGATCCAGCCTGGGGGCACAGTGTAATCTCAGACTGGAGAATGTACAGAGGGGTTAAAGGGGATCCAGCCTGGGGGCACAGTATAATCTCAGACTGGAGAAAGTACAGAGAGGCTAAAGGGGATCCAGCCTGGGGGCACAGTGTAATCTCAGGCTGGAGAAAGTACAGAGAGGTTAAAGGGGATCCAGCCTGGGGGCACAGTGTAATCTCAGGCTGGAGAAAGTACAGAGAGGTTAAAGGGGATCCAGCCTGGGGGCACAGTGTAATCTCAGACTGGAGAAAGTACAGAGAGGCTAAAGAGGATCCCAGCCTGGGGGCACAGTGTAATCTCAGGCTGGAGAAAGTACAGAGAGGCTAAAGAGGATCCCAGCCTGCGGGCACAGTGTAATCTCAGACTGGAGAAAGTACAGAGAGGTTAAAGGGGATCCAGCCTGGGGGCACAGTGTAATCTCAGACTGGAGAAAGTACAGAGAGGCTAAAGGGGATCCAGCCTGGGGGCACAGTGTAATCTCAGACTGGAGAAAGTACAGAGAGGTTAAAGGGGATCCAGCCTGGGGGCACAGTGTAATCTCAGACTGGAGAAAGTACAGAGGGGTTAAAGGGGATCCAGCCTGGGGGCACAGTGTAATCTCAGACTGGAGAAAGTACAGAGAGGTTAAAGGGGATCCAGCCTGGGGGCACAGTGTAATCTCAGACTGGAGAAAGTACAGAGGGGTTAAAGGGGATCCAGCCTGGGGGCACAGTATAATCTCAGACTGGAGAAAGTACAGAGGGGCTAAAGGGGATCCAGCCTGGGGGCACAGTGTAATCTCAGACTGGAGAAAGTACAGAGAGGCTAAAGGGGATCCAGCCTGGGGGCACAGTGTAATCTCAGACTGGAGAAAGTACAGAGAGGCTAAAGGGGATCCAGCCTGGGGGCACAGTGTAATCTCAGACTGGAGAAAGTACAGAGAGGCTAAAGGGGATCCAGCCTGGGGGCACAGTGTAATCTCAGACTGGAGAAAGTACAGAGAGGCTAAAGGGGATCCAGCCTGGGGGCACAGTGTAATCTCAGGCTGGAGAAAGTACAGAGAGGCTAAAGGGGATCCAGCCTGGGGGCACAGTGTAATCTCAGGCTGGAGAAAGTACAGAGAGGCTAAAGGGGATCCAGCCTGGGGGCACAGTGTAATCTCAGGCTGGAGAAAGTACAGAGAGGCTAAAGGGGATCCAGCCTGGGGGCGCAGTGTAATCTCAGACTGGAGAAAGTACAGAGAGGCTAAAGGGGATCCAGCCTGGGGGCACAGTGTAATCTCAGGCTGGAGAAAGTACAGAGAGGCTAAAGGGGATCCAGCCTGGGGGCGCAGTGTAATCTCAGGCTGGAGAAAGTACAGAGAGGTTAAAGGGGATCCAGCCTGGGGGCACAGTGTAATCTCAGGCTGGAGAAAGTACAGAGAGGCTAAAGGGGATCCCAGCCTGGGGGCACAGTGTAATCTCAGGCTGGAGAAAGTACAGAGAGGTTAAAGGGGATCCAGCCTGGGGGCACAGTGTAATCTCAGGCTGGAGAAAGTACAGAGAGGCTAAAGGGGATCCCAGCCTGGGGGCACAGTGTAATCTCAGACTGGAGAAAGTACAGAGAGGCTAAAGGGGATCCCAGCCTGGGGGCACAGTGTAATCTCAGACTGGAGAAAGTACAGGGAGAATACTGAGGGTCTAAGCCTGCGGGTGCATCATAATGTCAGACTGGAGAAAGTATAGAGGGGCTATAGAGGATCCCAGCCTGCGGGCACAACATAATCTCTGTCTGGAGAAAGTACAGAGAGGCTAAAGGGGATCCCAGCCTGGGGGCACAGTATAATCTCAGACTGGAGAAAGTATAATGGGGCAGCATTTGCACGAACAGATAAGGTTCCACACCGGACAGTGCCACAGGGCGAGGGTTAGGGTTAGAGGGCCTTTCCCAGGTACCGTAATGTGAGAACGGAGCTAGAAGGATCACCCCACATAGCGGAGTGTGAGAGCAGGGCTAGAAGGACCTCCCCAGATACTGATGTGTGAGAACAGGATTACACAGACCTCCCAAGATAGTGTATTGTTAGAGCAGCGTTAGAGGCACTTCCACAAATTCCATAGTGTCTGAGCGGGTCTAGGACGAACTCCCCAGATAGTGGAGTGTGAGAACAGGACTAGAATTACCTCCCCAGATATTGGATTGTGTGAACGGGATTAGATTTACCTCCCCTGACAGTGCAGTGTACGAGCGGAGATAGAGCGAACTCCACAGATGCCATAGTGTGTGGGCGGTGCGAGAAGGATCTCCGCAGATACCGGAGTGTGTGAGCGGTGTTGGAAGAATATCCCCAGATACCGGAGTGTGAGAGTGGGGTGAAAGCAGCTGCCACAGATACTGGAGTGTGAAAAATGTCTTTGCGCAGCTTTTGCTAATTCAGCAATTGAAAACTCGGGTACAGGAGCCTTTCCAGATACAAAATGAGAAGAAGTACAACTTTGGCTGCGGACAGTGAGTTGGGCCGATAGAAAATGTTGAAAGGGTTGTCGGCACCTCCAAAGATACCAGATTGTTAAAGTCATGGAGTCATAGAGTTATATAGCACAGAAAGAGGCCCTTCGTCCCATCGCGTCAACGCCGGCCATCAAGTCTGTCTAATCTAATCTAATTTTCCAGCATTTGGTCCGTAGCCTTGTATGCTATGGCATTGCAAGTGCTCATCCAAATGCTTCTTGAATGTAGTGAGGGTTCCTGCCTCTACCACCCTTTCAGGCAGTGAGTTACAGATTCCAACCACCCTCTGGGTGAAAAAGATTTCCCTCAAATCCTCTCTAAACCTCCTGCCCCTTTCCTTCAATCTATGCTCCCTTGTTATTGTACCCTCTACTAAGGGGAAATGTTCCTTTCTATCTACCCTATCTATGCCCCTCATAATTTTGTACACCTCAATCAGGTCACCCCTCAGCCTTCTCTGCTCCAAGGAAAACAACCCCAGCCTGTCCAGTCTTTCCTCATAGCTGAAGCGCTCCAGCCCAGGTAACATCCTGGTAAATCTCGTCTGCACCCTCTCCAAAGCAATCACATTCTTCCTATAGTGTGGCGACCAGAACTGCACACAGTACTCCAGCTGTGGCCTTACCAGCGTTTTGTACAGCTCCATCATAACCTCCCTGCTATTATATTCTATGCCTCGGCTAATGAAGGCAAGTATCCCATATGCCTTTTTAACCACATTTTCCACCTGTTCTGCTGTCTTCAGGGATCTATGTACATGCACACTAATGTCCCTCTGATCCTCTGTCTTTCCTAGGTTCTTTCCATTCATTGTGTATTCCCTTGCCTTGTTAGACCATCCAAAATGCATCACCTCACACTTTTCAGGGTTAAATTCCATTTGCCACTGTTCCGCCCATCTGACCAACCCATCTATATCGTTCTGTAGCCTGAGGCTTCCCTCCTCCCTATTTACCACCCCAGCAACTTTGGTGTCATCTTATTGATCATACCTGTGCCGGAGCAGATGTGTCTGTTTAGGAGCTCGCTGTGTCTGCGAAAGGCGCTGTTTGCGTCTGTGAAGGAGCATACATGGTTTGTGTAAGAGTTGTCCCGTTCTGCGTAGGAGCTGTTTGGATTTGTCTAGGTGCTGCCTGAGCCCGTGTCGGACCTGTAAGGGTCTATTTAGGAGCTGTCTAATCTAACTTAGCAGCGGCTGTGTCTGTGTCATTGCATTTTGGGTTTGCGTCGAACATGTCCGTTTTGTGTATGAATTTCTGGATCTATGCAGGTGCTGCTGGGCCTCTGTGGGATCTGCCTGGCTCTGTTGAATGAGCTTTCTGAGTATGAGAATGGAGCTGTCTGGGACTTTCTAGGAGCAGTCTGAGCCTTTCTGGGAACTTTCTGGTCCCGTGTACAACAATCCTTCTCTATGAAAGAGGTCCTGGGCCGGTATAGTTGCTCCCTGGATCTGTGTAGGAGAGTCTGTGACTGTCTTGCAGACCCTGGTGTCAAGGTTGGAGCTGTCTGAGTCCATGTAGCAGCTGCCTAGGTCTGTGTAGGATCAGCTGGATCTATTTAGTAGCTTCCTGTGTTTGTGTAGGAGCTTAAGGGGTCTTTAAAATGAGCTCATTGAGTTTTTTTAGATGCAGTATGGTTCTGTGTAGTTGTCTGGGTCTTTGCAGGAACTTTCTGAGTTTCAGTAGAAGCTGTTTATGTTTGTGTCAAGGAGCTGTCTAGGTCTGTAAAAGTAGCTGTTTGGGCCTGTGAACATAGCTGTCTGGGTATGTTTAGGACCGGTCTAGCTCAGTGTAGCAGGGGCTGAGTCTGTTTTGATGCCCCCTGCACCTGTGAAGGAGCCATCTGGGTTCGTGTAGGACCTGTCTCGTTCTGTGGGAGATGTCTGGCTGGATGCAGGAAATGCTTACTTCTTTATGTGAGCTCCTGTGTCTGTATAGATGCATCTTGTGTCTGTGAAAGGAACGGGCTGTGTCTGTGTGTGTGGGAGCTGTGTAGGCCTATCTAATAACTGTCTGGCTCTTTCCAGCAGGTTTCTAGCTCTGTGTAGAAGCTGTCTGTGACTGATTAGGAGCTCTCTGACGCTGTGGCAGCAGCTGTCTGGGTCTGTGGAGAAGCTGTACTGGTCAGAAAAATGCATTGTCTGTGACTTTCTAGATGCTGTCTCGGTCTGCGTTCGTGTGGTCTCTGTCATTATAGCAGTTTATTGGGGTTGTGCAGGAAATGTCTGTTTCTGTTTAAGATCTCGCTGGGTCTGTGACAGTTGTTGAATGTTATCTGTTGAAACTGATCTGTTTAAGTAGCTGTTTGGGATTGTATTGAGGTGTGGGTTTGTGCATGACCTGTCTGGATCTGTTTTGGAGCAGTCTAGGACGGTGTAGAATCTGCTGCACCTGTCTTGGAGCTCCCAGTGTCTGTGCAGGAGATCCCTGTCTCTATATAGGTGCTCACTGTGTCAGTGTAGTACCAAATTGTGTCAGAATAGGAGCTCCCTGTGTGAGTGTAGGAGAACCCTGTGTCAGTGCAGGAGATAACTGTGTCAGTGTAGGAGCTCCCTGTGTAAGAGCTGGACCTCACTGTGTCTGTGTAGGAGATTCCTGTGTCTGTGTAGGAACTATGGCCTAGAAATTCAGTTGTTTGCACCAGCCGCGAGCGCCTTAGTAGGAGGAGATGTGGGGCGCTAGGTGGCTAGTGGCCGTGCGCTGCACGATCTGCGCCTCTCTCCAACTTCAGTAAAGATTTAGCGAAGGCGCAAAACCTTTGCATGCGCTCAGCTGCGCGCACAGATCCTGACATCATTTCATCATGCAACGCCCTTTGTGCGCCCCAAACCGGAAATTCAGTGGTGCCGGCCTATTGCGCGCCTGGCGCCCCTAGCGACTGGTGGAGGGGAATGGTTCCCAGTCGCTGCGGGGCGCGGGGGGCGCTAATTAAAGGGCACTCCTCCTGCAGTAGAAATGGCAGCCATTTTGCAACACTCCTTCTTTGTGAGAGACGGTTCTTTGCAGAGAGGCAAAGGTAGAGAGCTTTCTGGTTTGGCTCAACACTCGCACAGGTACTTGTGGCTTCAGGCCACAGCTTTGCACTTGTCTTTAACTTCAGAGCCATAGCATTGATTGGAAACATATAGGGCCAGAAATTCGCGGCCAAAGGCGTGAGTGCGCTCGGGGTACTCACGCATCTGGCCATTGGAAATGCCGGCGTTCAGCATGAACAGCGCATGCGGGGAACGCCGGCATTTCCAGACCTCGAGCGCGTGCAACTGCACAGGCAGCGCTTGCGCAGTGAACTTCGTAGATTTCATTCATGAAATCCGTGAGGGTAAGTCCTCAGAAGTTACACTTGAAAAAAGCAAGTGTAAAGTGGTTCATTGGCTGCGGAGGAAGAAACATTTTATCATGGAGCTTCTGAAATGCAATATTTTTGTTTGGGAAAGGGAGGGAAGTTATTTAAGAAATTTTAAGTAAGTTTTAAAGTTAAAAATTTTTTTATTAAAAGGGTTTTCAGAACGGTAGGTAGAAGGAGCAATTGTGGCTGTGTGAATGGAATTTGAGAGTGAGTTATGTATGTATGTCCACATATATTCCTTTACGTATATGTATGTATGTTTTATATTCCTTTACTAATGTGTATGAATGTATGTTTTTAATTATGATTTTCCAATAAGTTACTTTCTCTGAAAGTCATAATTAAATAATACATTCATACACATAAGTAAAGGAATATATACATAACACGCAAAGGAATATATACAGACATACATACTTTCAGAAACTCCACGATAAGAAATAACTTCCTCCGCAGCCTCTGGAGCAACTGTACCCATGCTTTTTTCATGTGTAAGTTGTAAGGACTTGAACTCACTGAAAGCAGTAATGAAAGCGGCGAATTATACTGCGCACGCGCTGCCTGTGCAGTCGCACGCGTTCTGCCTCTGAACCCCTTCGTTCAGAGGACAGGAAATGCCGGTTTTCCCCAAAAGCACTGTGCATGCTGAAAACCGGCATTTCATCCGGCCAGATGCGTAAGTACCCCGACCGTACTCGCGCAGTTGGAAGGGAATTACTGGGCCAACATTTATCATGTCAATAAAATGAAAAATTTAACAATTGCACGACTTGCCCCCTTGCATGTGCGACTGAGGGTCCAAGGAGGTGCATTGCGCAAGAGGTCATTATCGTACGTATCCTCACACTGTTCCCTTTGGGGAACTGTATGAAGTGGTGGAAGGATTATGGCCGTGATTAACGCTCATTCCGTGACCGTAACCATTTTTGAACCAGCCATTAGGGTGGTTAGTCCTATGGTGGGAGGGTTTTACGACCTCCCACAACCCATCTGAGGGGGCAGGGCCACCAACACCCACGGACGCAAGTATCCCGCTGGATGTCCACCCAGAATTTAAAGTTGGAACTTCGACTCCACTTGCCGGGACTGTCTGGAGTGGGGTTCAAAACCCTACTCCTTCTGGCCCAGCGGCGGGGATGCTTACTGCTATGCAAAAGGCCCACTCCGCACAAAAGGTGACACCCATATGTTTCCTGTGCCTTTTCCCTCCCCGTGACTGGAGCCCTATGCTGCCATTTCACGTTGCTAATCAGATTGGGCCTTTGTCATAGCGGTAGGATCCCCGCCGCTGGGCCAGATCAGGGTAGGGTTTCGAACCCCGCTCCAGACAATCCCAGCAAGTGGAGTCGGAGCTCCGGCTCTAAATTCTGGGTTGACATCCAGTGGGATATTTGCGTCCGTGGGTGTGGGTGGCCCCCCCTCCTTGTATAGCTTGTGGGAGCCTGTAAAAACCCCCCGCCTTAGGACTAACCGCCCTAATGCCTGGTTCAAAGATGGTTATGGTCACGGAATGAGCGTTAATCATGGCCATAAATCCTTCCACCACTTCATACAGTTCCCCAAAGGGAACAGTGTGAAGACACGTATGACGACGACATTGCTAAATAAATAAATGGAATTAAAAAAATTCTTTTAGGGCTTTTAAAAGTCTTTAAATTGCTTTAATTCTGTTTAAAACTACTTCAGATTACTCAAAATAATGTAAACATTTTAAAAAGTTTATAAAAGTTACCAAAATCTTCAAAAAACTTCCAAAAACCTATTTAAACTGCTGCTTTGCATGTAAAAGTGCTTAGCAGCTTGACAGAAACATTGGGGGCGTGTCCAGTGAAACTGAGACCTCAAGGGGCGTGTCTCACTTGCACTGCACGCTCTTGGCTTCGCGCTGGCTGCACTCCTGGGCGGCGTGACGTCATACGCTGCCCGGGATTCTTCTTCTGGAAACACCAATTCCAGGCGTCCCTGGAGCTGATCGGCAGTAGCGCGGGGTAAGTGCAGAAACGGGGCTGCAAGCCCCGTTCACCAATTTCTGGCCCAGAATGGGGGCTGCAATGGGTGCAAACGTTGGCCTTCTCCATTGCATTCAAAGGGCTCAGAGATGCCGTGAGAGAGTGGCAGTCATGGCCAGAGGGAGAAGGGGCAACAGGTGTCGGCTAAGGAGGCCTTACCCACCCAGGGTATACCGCCAGCAGTTCTCATATTTGAACATGTCTGACGAGCAGTATGTTCGGAGGCTGCGATTCCGAAGGGCGGTGGTCACTGCGATCTGCCTCCTGCTTCGCAGAGATCTGCAGCCACAGCTGAGGAGCAGGACGTCTCTGTCGGTGGCAGTGAAGGTGACGGTGTCTCTCAACTTCTATGCCACCGGCTCCTTCCAATCCGCTGCTGGGGACATTTCCAACATCTCCCAGTTTGCCGTACATTGATGCATCCGCCAGGTGACCAATGCCCTTTTCAGAAGGAGACGTCAGTTCATCTCCTTCTCCATGGCCCTTGTCAAGCAGCAACAGCGAGCAATGGGCTTTGCAGCATTAGCGGGCTTCCCCATGGTGCAGGGCGCCATTGACTGCACGCATGTGGCTTTGCAGGCACCTCTAGAGCATACCGAGGATTACCACAACCAGAAGGGCTACCATTCGCTCAACATGCAGTTGGTGTGTGACCACAGGCAGATCATCCTAGCTGTCAATGCCCGCTTTCCAGGCAGCAGCCACGATGCCTTCATCCTGCGCCAGACTTCTGTGGCAGATATGTTCCAGTCCCAGCCTCATCCACGAGGATGGCTTCTCGGGGACAAAGGCTATCCTTTGTGCACCTGGCTGATGACCCCGCTCCGTGCGCCCAGCACCCCTGCTGAAGAGGGATACAATGACAGCCATCAAGCAACCAGGAACATCATTGAGCAAACAATCGGCGTCCTGAAGCAACGGTCCTGCTGTCTGGATCGTTCCGGAGGAGCCCTACAGTACTCGCCTGAGCGAGTCTCCCATTTCGTGGTCGTGTGCTGCATGCTGCACAACCTGGCTATCCGCAGGACTCAGCCACTGCCATCAGACATTGGAGGACCACCAGAGGAGGAGGAGGAGGAGGAGGAGGACCAGCACAGGAGGGAGGCAGAAAATGCAAGGGCCGCCCATCGGCGGCTTATTGAACGTCGGTTCTAGGCCCCCTCTCAGGGAATGGAATGGCACAAGATGAATGTAGCCGCTCCACAAGCCCTCAGCCGAGCAGGGCAACCAGGAATTCCAAAAGAAAGCATGGACAGTGCGATTTAAGAACATTTATTACTTTGATACCTCTGTGCCCTTCCCACATAACAAACTAATGGAGAGAAGCCCCCCGCAAAAACACAAATCGAGCAGTCTCGGCCTTTCAAAAAACACAAATACAGCAGTCTCGGCCTTTCAAAAAAACAAATCCACCCTGCCCCTTTAAGAGCTCACCGGCGCCAGAGTGTCTGCCATCAATCAGCAACTCGCCGCACCTGCGCTGCGCCCGCCCTCGGGGATTTCGCCCCGGGCCGCCGGTTTAGCGCCTAATGATAGTCATGCATTGCCTGTTTTAGCGCAGCAGCAACCTCTTGGGGCGATGCCACTGAATATCGGCGAAGGTGGCATGAAGTTGCGCTGGGCGCAAACTTTAGCGGCCGCCCCGCTGTAGCGCCCCAAAAGTGGCTACACTGAATTTCTAGGCCCATATCTGTCAGTGGAATAGCTAACTCTGTCTGTGTAGGATCTCGCTGTGTCAGTGCAGCAGCACCCTATGTCTATCTAGGAGCTTTTGTCTTTCTAATAGCTCACTCTGTCAGTGTAGGAGCTCGCTTTTTCTGGGTAGGAGCTCCTCTTCTCTGTGTAGGAGCTCACTGTGACTGTGTAGAAGCTCCCATTAGCAGTGTTGGAGAAAACTGTGTCTGCGTAGCAGCTCACTGTGTCTCTGTAGGAGCTCCCTTTATCAGTGTAGGAGCTCCCAGTGTCTGTGTAGGAGCAAACTCTGTCTGTGTAGGCGATCCCTGTGTCAGTGTAGGAGCTCCCTCTGTCTGTGTAGGAGCTCCCTGTCTCTGTGTATGATCTCCCTTTATCAGTGTAGGACCTTCCTGTGTAAGGATATGAGCTTACTGTGTCAGTGTAGGGCCTCCTTGTTCAGTTTAGTAGCACACTGTGTATGTGTAGGAGCACACTTTATCAGAGTACGATTTACCTGTGTCAGTCTAGGAGTTCCCTGTGTCAGTGTAGGAGCTCACAGTGTCAGTGCAGGAGCTTCCTGTGTCAATGTAGGAGATCAATGTGTATGTGCAGAAGCTCGCTCTGTCAGTGTTTTAGCTTATTTGTCAGTGTAGGAGCTCCCTGTGTCAGGGTAGGAGCTCCCTGTGTCAGTGTGGGAGCACATTGCGTCACTGTAGGAACTCGATGTGTCTGTGTAGGAGCTCCCTATGTCTGCATAGGATCTTGATTTGTGAGTGTAGGACTTCCCTATATCAGTGTAGCATCTCTGTGTGTTTGTGTAGGAGATCCAACGCCATTGCAGGAGCTCCTGTGTCTGTGTAGGAGCTCCCTGTGTCAGTGTAGGAGCTCACTGTGTCAGTGTGGGGGCTCCATGTGTCAATGTAGCAGCTCCCTCTGTCTGTCTGGGACCCCCATTTGTCACAGTAGGATCGCCCTGTTTGATCACCTGTGTCTGTTTAGAAGCTCCATGTGTCAGTGTAGGAGTTCCCTGTGTCAGTGTAGGAGCTCACTGTGTCAGTGTGGGGGCTCCATGTGTCAGTATAGGAGCTCCCTGTGTCAGTGACGGAGCTCCCTGTGTCAGCGACGAAGCTCCCTGTGTCAGTGTTGCAGCTCGTCTGTCAGTGTAACAGCTCTCTGTGTCAGTGTAGGATCACTCTGTGTCAGTGATGGAGCTCCCTGTGTCAGTGACGGAGCTCCCAGTGTCTGCGTAAGAGCTACCTGTGTCTGCGTATGGTCTCCTTTGACAGTGTAGAAGTTCCCTGCTTCAGTGTAGGAGCTACCTGTGTCTGCGAAAGAGCTCCTGTGTCTGTGTAGGAGCACCCTGTTTCAGGGTAGGAGCATGCTGTGTCAGTGCATGAACTCCCTTTGTCAGTGTGGGAGCTCCCATGTCAGTGTTGAAGGCCCTTGTGATAGTGTAGAAGCTCACTGTGTCTAGGTAGGAGCTCCCTGTGTCTGTGTGTGGTCTCCTTTGACTGTGCAGTAGCTCCCTGCATCAGTGTAGGAGCTACGTGTGTCCGTGTAGGAGCTGATGTGACTGTGTAGGAGCTCTCTGTGTCAGTGTATGAGCTCCATGTGTCTGTGTAGGAGCTCCGTTTGTCTATGTGGGAGATCCATCTGTCCGTGTAGGAGGTCCCTGTGTCTGTGTATGAGCTCACGGTGACAGTGTAGGAGCTCCATGTGTCAGGGTAGGAGCAGACTGTGTCTGTGTAGGAGCTCCCTCTGTCCATGTAAGAGCTCCCCATGTCTGAAGATGTTCCGTCTGTCAGTGTAGGAACTCCCTGTGTCTGTGTAGGAGCTCCCTGTGTGAGTGAAGGAGCTCCTTTTTCAGTGTATGAGCTCACTGTTTCTGTGAAAGAGCTCACTGTGTCTGTGTAGGAGCTCTCTGTTACATTGTAGGAGCTCCCGGTGACAGTTCAGGAGCTCCCTGTGTCTGTGTAGGAGCTCAGTGTATCTTTGTAGGTGCAGGATCGGCAAAGTCAACATGGATTTACAAAAGGTAAATCGTGCTTGACTAGTCTACTGGAATTTTTTGAGGATGTAACTGATAAAATAGTTAAGGCAGCATCCCTGGATGTGATGTATTTAGACTTACAAAAGGCTGTCGATAAGGTCCCGCATAAGAGATTAGTGTGTAAAGCTATGCACATGGGATTGGGGGCAAGGTATTGACTTAGATAGAGAACTGGTTGGCAGACAGAAAGCAAAGTGTTGGAATAAACGGGTCTTTTTCCGAGTGACAGGCAGTGACAAGTGGGCCCCAGCTATTCACAATATATATTAATGATCTAGACGAGGGAACGAGAAGTAAAAGCTCCAAGTTTGCAGACGACACAAAGCTGGGTGGGCGTGTGTGCTGTGAGGAGGATGCCGAGAAACTCCAGTAAGATTTGGACAGGTTGCGTGATTGGGCAGAAGCATGGCCGATGCAATATCACGTGGATAAATGTGAGGTTATCCACTTTAGTTTCAAAAACAGGAAGGCAGATTATTATCTGAATGGCAAGAGATTGGGAGAAGGGGAAGTGCAACGAATACTGGGTGCCCTAGTGCACCAGTCGCTGAAGGTAAACATGCAGGTGCAGCAGGCGGTTAAGACGGCAAATGGTATGTTGGCCTTCGTAGTGAGAGTGCTTGAGTACAGGAACAAGGATGTCTTGCTGCAGTTGTACAGGGCCTTGGTGAGACCACACCTTGAGTAGTGTGTGCAGTTTTGGTCGCCTTATCTGAGGAAGGATGTCCTTGCCATTGAGGGAGTGCAGCGAAGATTCACCAGGCTGATACCTGGGATTGCAGGAATGACGTATGAGGATAGATTGGGTCAATTGGGCTTATACTCGCTGGAGTTTAGAAGAATGAGACGGGATCTCATTGAAAATAATAAAATTCTAACAGGACTAGACAGACCAGCTGCAGTAAGGATGTTCCCGATGGGCGGGGTGTCCAGAACCAGGAGTCACAGTCTAAAGATAAGGGGTAAGCCAATTAGGACAGAGATGAGGAGGAATTTCTTCACCCAGAGAGTGGTGAACCCATGGAATTCTCTACCACAGAAAGCAGTAGAAGCCAATTCATTAAATATACTCAAGAAGGAGTGGGATATATTTCTTAAGGCTTCAGGGATCAAGGGATATGGGGAGAAATCAGGGACAGGGTACTGAATTTGAATGATCAGCCATGATCTCATTGAATGGCGGAGCAGGCTCGAGGGGCCGAATGGCCAATTCCCGCTCCTATCTTCTATGTTTCTATGTTTCTATGTTTCACCCTGTGTCAGGGTAGGAGCTCAGTGTGGCTGTGTAAGAGCACACTTTTTTAGTGTAGGACCTCATGTGTCAGTGAAGGAGCTCCCTGTGTCTGTGTAGGAGCTCCCTGTTTCAGTGTAGGAGCTCACTCTGTCAGATGTGGATCTCCCTGTGTCAGTGATGGAGTTTACTGTGTCTGCCTAGGAGATCTCTGTGTCAGTGTCGGAGCTCACACAGTAAGTGTGGCATCTTTCTGTGTCATCGTAGGCGTCCCCTTTGTCACTGTAGGAGCTCACTGTTTCTGCGTAGGACCTCCCTGTGTCAGTGATGGCGCTCACTTTGTTAGTGAAATAGCTCTCTGTGTCAGTGAATGAGCTCGCTGGTTCTGTGTAGGGGCTCCCTTTGTCAGAGTAGGAGCTCCCTCTGTCAGTGTAGGAGCTCCCTGTGTCAGTGTAGGAACTCCCTGTGTCAGATGTGGAGCGCCCTGTCTCAGGGTATGAGCAGGCTGTGTCAGTGTTGGAGCTCAGTGTGTCAATGTAGGAGCTCCCTGCGTCAGTGACGGAGAAGCCTGTGTCAGTGATGGCGATCCCTCTGTCTGTGTATGCACTAACTGTGTTATTGTCGGAGCTCCGAATGTCATTATAGGAGTTCCCTTTGACTGCGTAGGAGCTCTCTGTTTCAGCCTAAGAGCTCTCTGTGTCAGGACATGATCTCACACTGTCTGCGACACAGCTCCCTGAGTTAGTGTAGGAGATCAATCTGTCAGTGTAGAAGCGCAGTCTGTCAGTGTAGGAGCTCACGGTGTCTGGTTAAGTGCTCACTTTGTCAGAGTAGGAACTCCCTGTGTCAGTATAGGAGCTCACTGTGTCTGTGCAGGAGCTCACTATGTCTGTGTCGGAGCTCCCTATGTCAGTGTAGGTGCTCAATCATTCAGTGTAGGAGCTCAGCGCATCAGTGTAGGAGCTCACTGTGTCAGTGTATGAGCGCCCTGTGCCAGTGTCGGATTTTACTATGTCAGTGTCGGAGCTGCGTGTGTCAGTGTTGGAGCTCAGTGTGTCAGTGTAGGAGCTGCGTGTGTCCATGTAGGAGCTCCGTGTGTCAGTGCTGGAGCTCCCTCTGACAGTGTACAAGCTCAGTGTCTCAGAGTATGAGCTCCCTGTGTACTGGCCCAGAAATTCAGGTCTCCACGGGTGAGTGCGCATGGGGTACTCACCCGTAAGCCCAATGGAAGTGCCGGTTTCCTGCATGCACTGCGCATGCGTGGGAAACCGGCACTTCCGTTCCTCTAAAAACAGGGGTTCAGAGATCGAACGCGTGCGCGGGGGAAGCAGCGCGTGCGCATCAAACTTATTATTTTTTTTACAGGGTTTTCTGTGTGGTTAAGACAATACAAGGTAAGTGCTCAATTAATTAATATTAAAACACTTTTTCCACAGATTTATTATTTTTAAATACTTTAAAGCTAGCTAAGTTTATTTTTAGCCCAGTAAGAATATAATTTTATTTGTCAAAAATTTTAATTTTTGTTTAAAATAGTTATTTAATGTAATTTGTAGATTATTTAAATAATGTAATAAAAAAAAATTGTTTGAAGATTTTGTGCTATTTTGGGGCCGTAGTATTTATAAGTCTTACAGCACTTCCTGTCAAGACTTATGAATGGAGCATTCGCTGCTCTGATTGGCTCCCTATGGCCCACGTGCTCCCAGGGGCCGCATCGAACTAACTGCGCCCCTGGGATAAGCAAGCATTGCGCGCCGGCAGCTGGGCCAGGCCCCGGATCAGAATCCCACGGGGCCCTACATCTCAACTGCCGATGCACAAGGTAAGTGCAGGTCGGGGGATAGCACCCGCTGGAAGCACCTGACCCGAATTTCTGGGCCAATGTGTCTGTGTAGGAGCTCACTGTGTCGGTGTCGGAGCTCTCTAAATAAGTGAATGAGCTCGCTGTTTCTGTGTAGGTGCTCCATTTGTCAGCTAGGAGCTTACATGTAAGTGTCGGAGCTCCCTGTGTCAGTGTCGGAACTGCATGTGTCCATGTAGGAGCTACCTTTATTAGAGCAGGAGCTCTATATGTCTGTGTAGGTGCTCCCTGTGTCTGTGTAGGAGCTCCTTTTGTCTGTGATTGAGCTCCCTGTGTTTGTGTAGGAGCTCCCTGTGTCAGTGTTGGAGCTCACTGTGTCTCTGTAGGAGATCCCTCTGTCAGTGTCGGAGCTAACTTTGTCTGTGTATGTGCTCATTTTGTCAGTGCAGGAGATCCCTGTGTCTGTGTACGAGGCCACTGTGTCAGTGTAGGAGCTCCCTGTGTCAGAGCTGGAGCTCACTGAGTCAGTATAGGAGCTCTCTCTCTCAGTGTTGGAGCTCACTGTGTCTGTGTAGGAGCTCACTGTGTCTGTGCGGGAGCACACTGTGTCTGTAGGAGCTGCCTGTGTCAGTGTAGGAGCTCTCTGTCTCAGTGTGGGACCTCGCTGTGTCAGTGTAGGGGTTCATTGTGTCAGTGCAAGAGTTCAGTGTGTCTGTGTAGGTGCTCCCTGTGTCTGAGTATGAGCTCACAGAGTCAGTGTAGGATCTCCCTGTGTCAGGGTATCGGCTCCCTTTTTCAGTGTATGAGCCCCCTGTGTAAGGGTAGGAGCGCCCTCTCTCTGTGTAAGAGCTCCCTGTGTCATTGTAAGAGTTCACTGTGTCAGTGTCGGAGGTTCCTGTGTCAGTGTAGAAGCTCCCTGTCTCAGTGTGGGAGCTCTCAATAGCAGTGTAGTAGCTCCCTGTGTCAGTGTAGGAACTGTCTGCGTCAGTGTGGTTGCTCCCTACGTCTGTGTAGGAGCTCGCCAAGTCAGTAAAGGTGCTCAATTTTATAGCTCAGGTGCTCTCTGTGTCAGTGTAGGAGCTCCCTATGTCAGTGTAGGAGCTTCCTGTGTCAGTGTAGGAGCATTCTGTGTCACTTTAGGAGCTTGCTCTATCAGTGTAAGAGATCACTGTGTCTGTGAAGGAGCTTCCTGTGTCTTTGTAGGATCTCGCTGTGTCAATGCAGGAGCTGCCTGTGTCTGTGTTGGAGCTCCATGTCAGTGAAGGAGCTCTGTGTATCAGTGTCCGTTCTACCATTGTCAGTGTTGGAGCTCAATGTGCCGGTGTACGGGCTCACTCTGTCAGTGTAGGAGCTCACTGTGTCGGTGTAGGAGCTCACTTTGTCAGCGTAGAAGCTCACTGTGTCAGTGAAGGAGCTCCCTGTGTCAGTGTAGGAGCTCACTGTGTCGGTGTAGGGTCGACCTGTGTCAGTGTAGGAGTCCACCCTCGGTGTAGAGGCTCCCTGTGTCAGGTTAGGAGCACCTGTGTCGATGAAGGGTTTCCCTGTGTGATTGTAGGAGCTCACTGTGTCTGTGCAAGAGCTCCCTGTGTCTGTGCAGGAGCTCTCTGTGTTAGTGTAGGAGCTCACTCTGTCAGTGTAGGAGCTCACTCTGTCAGTGTAGGAGCTCAAAGTGTCATTGTTGGAGCTTCCTGTGTCTGTGTATGAGCTCCCTGTGCAAGGTTACGAGCTCCCTTTGTTTGGTTAGTTGCTTCCTGTGACATTGTAGTAGATATTTTGTCTGTGCCGTAGCTCCCTGTGTCTCTGTAGGATCTCCCTGACTGTGCATTAGATACATGTGCAAGTATTGGAGATCCCTGTGCTTGTGTTGGAGATTCCTGTGACAATATAGGAGCTCTCTGTGTCTGTATAGGAGCTCCCTGTGTCAATGGTGGAACCTCAAGTGTCTGTGCATCTGCTTCCTATTTCAGTTAATGAGCTCCCTGTATCTGTGCCGGAATTCCTTTCTCTGTGCATGATCTCCCGGTGTCCTGGAGATTCCTGTGTCTGTGTTGGAGATTCCTGTGACAGTGTAGGAGCTCACTGTGCCAGTGCATGTGCTCTCTATTTCAGTGTAGGAGCTCTCTGTTTCTTTGTAGGAGATGCCTGTATCCGTGTAGAATCTCCACGTGTCTGTGTGGGAGCTGCCTGTGTCTGTGTAGGACCTCAGGATGTCAGTGCAGGATCTCCCAGTGTCATTTTAGGAGCTTCCAGTGTCTGTTTAGTAGCTCCCTGTGTCAGTGTAAGATCTCGCTGTGTCAGTGTAGAAGCTCACATTTTCCTTGTAGGGGCTCCCGGTGAAGTGTAGGAGCTCATTCTGTCAGTGTAGCAGCTCTCGTTGTCAGTGTACGAGATCCCTGTGTCAGTGTACGAGCTCCCTGTTTCATTGTAGGAGCTCATTGTGAATGTTGTAGGAGCAACCTATGTCAGTGGATGAGCTCCCTGTGTCTGTGTAGGAGCTCACTCTGTCTGTGTAGCAGCTCTCTGTGTCAGTGTAGGAGCTTCCTGCATCTGTGTAGGTGCTTCCTGTGTCACAGTAGCAGCTCCCAGTGTAGGAGTTCCCTGTGTTAGTGTACGAGCTCACTTCGTCAGTGCAGGGGCTACCTATGTCTGTGTTGGATCTCACTGTGTCAGTGTAGGAGCTCCTTGTGTCAATGTAGCAGCTCTCTTAGTCAGTTTACGAGATCCGTGTGTCAGTGCAGGAGCTCCCTGTGTCATTGTAGGAGCTCGCTGTGACTGTTGCAGGAGCTCCCTGTGTCTGTGTAGGAGCTCTCTGTGTCAGTGTAGGAGCTTCCTGGCTCTGTGCAGGGGCATCCTGTGTCACTCTAGGTGCTCCCTGTCTCAGTGTAAGAGCTCACTGTGTCAGTGTAGGAGTTCCCTATGTCTGTGTATGAGCTCCCCTTGTCAGTGTAGGATTATCTGTCTCTCTGTTGGAGGTCACTTCATCAATGGTGGAGCTCACTGTGTCTGTGTAAATACACCATGTGTCTGTGTAGGAGATCACTTTGTCACTGTAGGAGCTTCCTGTGTCACTGTAGATAGTCCCTGTGTCTGAGTAGGAGCAGACTTTGTCCACGTAGGAGCTCCCTGTGTCAGAGGAGGGTCTCCCTGAGTCTGTTTAGGACCTCAATGTGTCAGTGTAGAAGATCCCTGTGTCAGTGTAGGAGCTCATTGTGTCAATGTAGGAGCTCCCAGTTTCATTTTAGGAGCTCCCTGGGACAGTGTTTGAGCTCATCACTGTGTCAGTTTACGAGCTCACTGTCTCAGTGTTCAAGCTCACTGGTTCACTGTCGGTGCTCACTGTATTTGTGCCGGAGCTCCCTGTGGATGTGTAGGAGCTCCCTGTGTCTGTGTATTAGCTCCTGTATCACTGCATGAGTTCAATGGATTTTTGTAGGAGATCCGTGTCTCTGTGCAGGAGCACCATGCGTCTGTGTAGGAGATTCCTGTGTCAGTGTAGGAGCTTCCTGTGTCAGTGTTTGAGACCATTTTGTCTGTGCACGAGCTCCCAGTGTCTGCGTATGGGATCCCAGTGTCAGTTTAGGAGCACCCTCTCTCAGTGAACGAGCTTCCTGTGTCAGTGCAGCTTCTCCCAATTTCAGTGTATGAGCTCAATTTGTCTTTGTAGGAGCTCCATGTGTCAGTGTTGGACCTTCCTGTGTCTGTGTACGATTCCACTTTCTCTGTGTAGGAGCTCACTGTGTCATATAGCATCTCCCAGTGTCAGTGCAGGATCTATCTGTGTCAGTGTATGAGCTCGCTGTGTCAGTGTAGGTGCTCACTGTGTCTGTGCAGGTGCTCTCTATGTCTGTGTAGGAGCACCCATGTTCTGTGTCGGAGCTCTCTGTATTCGTGTAGCCGCTCAATGTGTCTTTGTAGGATATCCCTTTGTCTGCGCAGAGGTCCCTGTGCCAGTGTACGAGCTCCCTGTGTCAGTGCAGGAGCTCACTGAGTCTGTGTAAGGTCCCAATTGTCAGTGTAGTAGTTCCCTCTGTCAGGGTATGAGCTCCCTGTGTCAGTGTAGTAGCTCCCTGCGTCAGTGAATGAGCCCACTGTGTCAGTGTAGGAGCTCCATGTGCCTCTGTAGGAGCTCCCACTAACTACGTAGGATCGCCCTGTGTCAGCGAAGGAGCTCCATTTGTCAGTGTAGGAGATCACTCTGTAAGTGTTGGTGCTCCCTTTATCAGGGTAGAAGCTCCCGGTCTCTGGTTGGAAGCTCACTGTGTCAGAGCAGGGGATCTGTGTGTAAGTGTTGGAGCTCCTGTGTTTTTGTAGGATTTCACTGTGTTAGTCTAGGAGCTCCATGTGTCAGTGTAGGAGCTCCCTGCCTCTGTGCAGGAGCACCCTGTATCTGTGTAGGAGCTCACTGAGTCAGAGTACGTGATCTCTGTGTATGTGGTGGAGTTCCTGTATCAGTGTAGGTGCTCCCTGTGTCAGGGTAGAAGCACCCTGTGTCTGCGTACGACCGCCCTGTGTCCGTGTAGGAGCTCGCTGTGTCGGTGTAAGAGCTCCCTGTGTCTGTGTAGGAGCTCCCGGTGTCAGTGTACGAGCTCCCCGTGTAAGTGTAGGAGCTCCCTGTGTCTGTATAGGAGCTTTCTGCGTCTGTGCAGGGTATTCCTGTGTCACTGTACGAGCTCCCCGTGTAAGTATAGGAGCTCCCTATGTCACTGTACAGGCTCTCTGTGTCTGTGTCGCATCTCACTGTGTCAGTGTAGGAACTCCTTCTGTCAGTGTAGCAGCTCTCGTTGTCAGTGTACGAGATCCCTGTGTCAGGGTAGGAGCTCAATATGTCTGTGTAGGAGCTCTCTGTGTCAATGTAGGAGCTTCCTGCGTCTGTGCAGGGGCTTCCTGTGTCACTGTAGGAGCTCCCTGTGTCAGTGTATGAGCTCCCTGTGTTAGCGTACGAGCTCACTGTGTCAGTGCAGGGTCTACCTTTGTCTGTTTCGGATCTCACTGTGTCAGTGTAGGAGCTCCTTGTGTCAGTGTAGCAGCTCTCTTTGTCAGTGTATGAGATCCCTGCGTCAGTGCACGAGCTCCCTGTGTCATTATAGGAGCTTACTGTGACTGTTGCAGGACCTCCCTGTGTCTGTGTAGGAGCTCTCTGTGTCAATGTAGGTGCTTCCTGCGCCTGTGCAGGGCCATCCTGTGTCACTGTAGGTGCTCCCTGTCTCAGTGTAAGAGCTCCCTGTGTCAGTGTATGAGTTCCCCTTGTCTCTGTTGGAGGTCACTTCATCAATGGTGGAGCTCACTGTGTCTGTGTAAATACAACATGTGTCTGTGTAGGACATCACAGTGTCAGTGCAGGAACTTCCTGTTTCAATGTATGATCTCCCTGTTTCTGTGTAGGGACTCACTATGTCTGTGTAGAAACTGGGTGTGTCACAGCAGTGCTGGGACTAGAGTCCTGGCGGATCATATAACTAGGGCTGTAGAGACGGCTTTAAACTAACTAGTGGGGGGGAGGTTCCTAGAGAGAAAATAATAAAAATGACAACAGAGAAGGTAGCAGTGGGGAAATTAAAAACCAGAGCGTGTCAGGAAGGGGCAGAAGGTATGGAGTAAAAGGTAAAGTAATAAAAAGGGCAAAAGCAGGAACTAAGTGTCACAAAACATATTTGAAAGTTCTCTATCTGAATCCACGTAGCATTCGTAACAAAATAGACGAGTTAATGGCACAAATAAGTACATATGGGTATGATCTTGTGGCCATTGCAGAAACATGGCTGCAGGGTGACAATGCCTGGGAATTAAACATACCAGGTTATTTAACGATCAGGAAGGACAGGCAGGGACGAAGGGAGGGTGGGGTGGCTATGTTAATAAAGGAAGGAATCACTGTAATACAGAGAAATGATATTGGGTCAAAAGATCAGGATAATGAAACAGTTTGGGTGGAGGTAAGGAATAATAAGGCGAAAAAAACACTAGTGGGCGTAGTCCCTAGGCCTTCAAACAGTTGCAACTCTGTTGTACGGAGTATCAATCAGGAAATAGTTGAGGCTTGTAATAAGGGAGCATCTATAATTATGGGGGATTTTAACTATCATATTAATTGGACAAATCAAATTGGGCAGGGCTGCCTTGAGGATGAGTTCATTGAGTGTATTAGGGATGGGTTTCTTGAGCAGTATGTAACTGAACCGACCAGGGGGCAAGCAACCTTAGATCTGGTCCTGTGTAACGAGACAGGATTAATTAAAAATGTCCTAGTAAAGGATCCCCTTGGAATGAGTGACCATAACATGGTTGAATTCCATATTCAATTAGAGGGTGAGAAGGTTGGATCTCAATCAAGCGTGCTAAGCTTGAATGAAGGAGACTATGAAGGTATGAGAGTGGAATTGAGTAGAGTGGATTGGGAAAATAGATTAAAGGGTAAGACGATATATGATCAGTGGTGTACATTTAAGGAGTTATTTTACAACTTCCAAAAAATATATATTCCACTGAGAAGAAAAGGGCGTAAAGGAAAAGACAGCCATCCGTGGCGAAGTAAAGAAATTAAGGATAGTATTCGACTAAAAACAAGGGCATATAAGGTAGCCAAATCCAGCGGGAGGATAGAGGATTGGGAAAACTTTAAAAGACAGCAAAAAATAGCAAAAAGATTGATTAAGAAAGGGAAGATAGATTATCAAAGTAAATTAGCAACAAATATAAAAACAGATAATAAGAGTTTTCCCAATCCTCTGTCCTCCCGCTGGATTTGGCTACCTTATATGCCCTTGTTTTTAGTCTAATACTATCCTTAATTTCTTTACTAGTTATATAAAAAGAAAAAGGGTGGCTAAAGTAAATGTTGGTCCCTTAGAGGATGAGACCGGGAAATTAATGGTGGGAAATATGGAGATGGCAAAAACACTGAATGAATATTTTGTATCAGTCTTTACACTAGAGGACACTAAGAATATCGTAACACTGGACAAACAGGGGGCTATAGGGGGGAGGAGCTAAACACGATCAAAATCACTAAGGAAGTGGTACTCGGTAAAATAATGGGACTCAAGGCGGATAAATCACCTGTACCTGATGGCTTACATCTTAGGGTCTTGAGGGAAGTGGCGGTAGGAATTGTGGATGCATTGGTAATAATTTTCCAAAACTCCCTGGACTCAGCAAAGCTCACGGCAGACTGGAAAACTACTAATGTAACATCCTTATTTAAAAAGGGCAGTAGACAGAAGGCTGGAAACTATAGACCGGTTAGCCTAACATCTGTGGTAGGTAAAATTTTGGAGTCCATTATTAAGGAGACAGTAACAGGACATTTGGATAATCATAATTTAATAGGACAAAGTCTGCATGGTTTATGAAGGGGTAGTCACGTTTGACAAATTTGCTGGAGTTCTTTGAGGAAGTAACATATAGGGTGGATAAAGGGGAACCAGTGGACGTAGTGTATTTAGACTTCCAAAAGGCATTTGACAAGGTGCCACACAAAAGATTATTGCTTAAGATAAAAATCACGGGATTGGGGGTCAATTTCTGGCATAGATAGAGGATTGGCTATCTAACAGAAGGCAGAGAGTTGGGGAAAATGGTACATTTTCAGACTGGCAATCAGTAACTAGTGGTGTTCCGCAGGGGTCAGTGCTGGGTCCCCAACTCTTTGCAATCTATATGAATGATTTGGACGAGGGGACCGAGTATATATCAAAGTTTGCAGATGATACTAAGATGGGAGGGAAAATAGTGAGTGAGGAGGACATAAAAAACCTGCAAGTGGACATAGACAGGCTAAGTAAGTGGGCAAAGATTTGGCAGGTGGAATACAATACTGGAAAGTGTGCGGTTATGCACTTTGGCAGGAAAAATCGTAGAGCAAGTTATTATCTTAATGGCAAGAAACTGGAACGTTATGAAGTACAAAGGGATCTGGGGGTCCTGGTGCACGAAATTCAAAAGGTTAGTATGCAGGTGCAGCAAGTGATTAAGAAGGCCAATGGAATGTTGGCTTTCATTGCTAGGGGGATAGAATATAAAAATAGGGAGGTATTGCTTCAGTTGTACAAGGTATTGGTGAGGCCGCACCTGGAATACTTCATACAGTTTTGGTGTCCATACTTAAGAAAAGACATACTTGCTCTCGAGTCAGTACAAAGAAGGTTCACTCGGTTAATCCCGGGGATGAGGGGATGGACATATGAGGAGAGGTTGAGTAGATTGGGACTCTACTCATTGGAGTTCAGAAGAATGAGAGGCGATCTTATTGAAATATATAAGATTGTGAAGGGGTTGGATCGGGTGGATGCGGGGAGGATGTTCCCGATGATGGGTGAAACTAGAACTAGGGGGCATAGTCTTAGAATAAGGGGCTGCTCTTTCACAACTGAGATTAGGAGGAACTACTTCACTCAGAGGATGGTAGGTCCATGGAATATGCTGCCCCAATAAGCTGTAGGAGCTACTTCATTACATAAATTTAAAACAGAAATAGGCAGTTTCCTAGAAGTAAAGGGAATTAAGGGTTACGGGGAGCAGGCAGCAATTTGGACATGAGTCTAGGTTCGGATCGGTCATGGCCCTGTGGGTAGTGGAGCGGGCCCAGGGGCCGTGTAGCCTGATCCTGCTCCTAGCTCGTGTGTCTAATTCTGTTAGATTCAGGAGATGGTTCTGTGATAGTAGATTGGTGGTTAGGATCAGATCAGCCATGATCTTATTGAATGGCGGTGCAGGCTCGTGGGGCCAATTGGCCTACTCCTGCTCCTATTTCTTATGTTCTTATGATCTGATGTATGTAGTCCTGGTGTCTGAGTAGGAGCTGTCTTTGTCCGTGTAGGAGCTCCCTGTGTCTGAGGATGATCTCCCTGAGTCTGTTTAGGACCTCAATGTGTCACCGTAAGATGTCGCTCTGTCAGTTCAGGAGCTCCTTGTATCAATGTTCGAGCTCACTATGTCAGTGTAGGAGCTCCCTGAGCCAGTGTTTGTGCTCCCTGTGTCAGTTTACGAGCTAACTGCGTCAGTGTGCAAGCTCACTTTTTCACTGTCGGTGCTCAATATATCTGTGCAGGAGCTCCCTGTGTCAGTGTACGAGCAGCTCCCTTTCTCAGTGTAGGAGCGGGCTCTGTCTTTGTAAGAAGTGCCCCGTAGCATTGCTAAGCTCCCTATGTCAGTGTAGGAGCATCCCTCTGTCAATATAGGAGCTAACTTTGTCTGTGTGGTAGCTCCCCGTGTCACTGCATGAGCTCAATGTGTCTTTGTAGGAGCTCCGTGTGTCTGTACAGAGGACAATGTGTCTGTGTAGGAGCTCCCAGTGTCGGGGCACGTGCACCCTGTGTCACTGCATGAGCTCAATGTGTCTTTGTAGGAGCTCCGTGTGTCTTTGCAGGAGCACCAAGTGTCAGTTCAGGAACTCACTGTGTCAGTGTACGAGCTCCCTGTGTAAGTGTAGGAGCTCCCTGTGTAAGTGTAGGAGCTCACGGTGTCAGTGTAGGTGCTTCCTGTATCAGTATATGAGCTCACTGTGTTAGCGTAGGAGCTTCCTGTGTCAGTGTAGGAGACCATTTTGTCTGTGCAGGAGCTCTCTCTGTCTTCGTATGGGATCACAGTGTCATAGTTGGAGCTCCCTGTGTCAGTGAACGAGCTTCTTTTGTCAGTGTAGCATCTCCCAGTGTCAGTGTATGAGCTCAATTTGTCTTTGTAGGAGCTCGCTGTGTCAATGTTGGACCTTCCTGGGTCTGTGTACTGGTATTCTGTCTCTGTGTAGGAGCTCATTTCGTCAGTATACCATATCCCAGTGTTTGTGCAGGATAAGAGCTTAAGAACATAAGAAATACGAGCAGGAGTAGGCCAATCGGCCCCTCGAGCCTGCTCCACCATTCAATAAGATCATGGCTGATCTGATCCTAACCGCCAATCTACTATCACAGAACCATCTCCTGAATCTAACAGAATTAGACACACGAAATAGGAGCAGGGTCAGGCTACAAAACCCCTGGGCCCGCTCTGCTACCCACAGGGCCATGTCCGATCCGAACCTAGACTCATGTCCAATTTCCTGCCCGCTCCCCGTAACCTTTAATTCCCTTTGCTTCTAGGAAACTGTCTATTTCTGCTTCAAATTTATGTAATGATGTAGCTTCTACAGCTTCTTGGGGCAGCATATTCCATGGACCTACCACCCTCTGAGTGAAGACGTTCCTCCTCATCTCAGTTTTTAAAGGGCAGCCCCTTATTCTAAGACTATGCCCCCTAGTTCTAGTATCACCCATCATCGGGAACATCCTCCCCGCATCCACCTGATCCAACCCCTTCACAATCTTATATGATTCAATAAGATCGCCTCTCATTCTTCTGAACTCCAATGAGTAGAGTCCCAATCTACTCAACCTCTCCTCATATGTCCATCCCCTCATCCCTGGGATTAACCGTGTGAACCTTCTTTGTACTGACTCGAGAGCAAGTATGTCTTTTCTTAAGTATGGACATCAAAACTGTATGCAGTATTCCAGGTGCGATCTCACCAATAGCTTGTACAACTGAAGCAATACCTCACTATTTTTATATTCTATCCCCCTAGCAATGAAAGCCAACATTCCAATGGCCTTCTTAATCACTTGCTGCACCCGCATACTAACCTTTTGAGTTTCGTGCACCAGGACCCCCAGATCCCTTTGTAATTCAGTACTTTCCAGTTTCTTGCCATTAAGATAATAACTTGCTCTACGATTTTTCCTGCCAAAGTGCATAACCTCACACTTTCCAGCATTGTATTCCATCTGCCAAATCTCTGCCCACTTACTTAGCTTGGCTATGTCCCCTTGCAGGTTTTTTATGTCCTCCTCACTCACTACTTTCCTTACCATCTTAGTATCATCTGCAAACTTTGATATGTTACACTCGCTCCTCTCCTCCAAATCGTTAATATAGATTGCAAAGCGTTGGGGACCCAGCACTGACCCCTGCGGAACACCACTAGTTACTGATTGCCAGTCTGAGAATGAACCATTTATCCCAACTCTCTGCCTTCTGTTAGATAGCCAATCCTCTATCCATGCCAGAATATTACCCCCAATCCCGTGATTTTTTATCTTAAGCAATAATCTTTTGTGTGGCACCTTGTAAAATGCCTTTTGGAAGTCTAAATACACTACGTCCACTGGTTCCCCTTTATCCACCCTATATGTTACTTCCTCAAAGAACTCCAGCAAATTTGTCAAACATGAATTCTCCTTCATAAAACCATGCTGACTTTGTCCTATTAAATTATGATTATCCAAATGTCCTGTTACTGTCTCCTTAATAATGGACTCCAAAATGCTACCTACCACAGATGTTAGGCTAACCGGTCTATAGTTTCCAGCCTTCTGTCTACTGCCCTTTTTAAATAAGGGTGTTACATTAGCAGTTTTCCAGTCTGCCGGGACCTTTGCTGAGTCCAGGGAGTTTTGGAAAATTATTACTAATGCATCCACAATCCCTACCGCCACTGCCTATCTCACTGTGTCAGTGTAGGAGCTCACTGTGTCAGTGCAGGAGCTCACTGTGTCTGTGTAGATGCTCCCTGCGCCTGTGCAAGAGTCGCTGTGCCAGTGTAGGAGCTCTCTGTGTCAGTGCAGGAGCTCACTCTGTCTGTGTAATGTCCAATTTTGTCAGTGTAGGAGCTGCTTGTGT
The DNA here is from genome assembly GCF_052327205.1 of Somniosus microcephalus. NCBI lineage: Eukaryota > Metazoa > Chordata > Chondrichthyes > Squaliformes > Somniosidae > Somniosus > Somniosus microcephalus. The sequence continues at coordinate 20,618,707 of NW_028225186.1, read as the reverse complement.
CAGTATATGAGCTCCCTGTGTCAGTGTATGAGCCCACTGTGTCAGTGCAGGAGCTCCATGTGTCTCTGTAGGAGCTCCCACTAACTACGTAGGAGCACCCTGTGTCAGCGAAGGAATTCCAATTGTCAGTTTAGGAGATCACTGTATACGTGTTGGACCTCCCTTTATCATGGTAGGAGCTCGCGGTGCCTGTGTAGGAGCGTACTGTCTCAGAGTAGGGTATATGTGTGTAAGTGTTGGAGCTCCCTGTGTTTTTGTAGGAGCTCACTCTGTTCGTCTAGGAGCTCCATTTGTCAGTGTAGGAGCTCCCTACCTCTGTGCATTAGCACCCTGTATCTGTGTAGGAGCTCACTGTGTCAGAGTAGGAGACCTCTGTGCATGTGCTGGAGTTCCTGTATCAGTGGAGGATCTACCTGTGTCAGTGTAGGAACTCTCTGTGTCACTGTAGGAGCTCCCTGTGTCATTTTAGGAGCTCACAGTGTCTGTGTAGGAGCACACAGTGTCAGTGATTGTGCTCCCTGTGTCTGTATAGGAGCTCACTGTGTTAGTGTAGAAGCACCCTGTGTATCTGTGTAGGAGCTCTATGTGTCCGTGTAGGAGCTCCCTGTGGCTGGGTAGGAGCTCCCTGTGTCAGTGTAGGAGCTCCCTGTTTCGGTGTAGGATCTCCCTGTGTCTGTGTAGGAGCTCCCCGTGTCTGTGCAGGAGCTCCCTGTGTTGGTGTAGGAGATCATTGTGTACTGTGCAGGAGCTCACTGTGTCGGTGTAGGAGCTCACTGTGTTTCTCTGGGAGCTAACTGAGTCTGTGCAGGAGCGCCCTGCTTCTGTGTAGGAGCTCTCCGTATTCGTGTTTGAGCTCAATGTGTCTTTCTAGGGTATCCCTGTATCTGTGCAGGAGTTCAACGTGTCTTTGTATGAGGTACCTGTGTCAGTGTAGGAGCTCACTGTGTGGGGTGCAGGAACTTCCTGTTTCAGTGTAGGATCTCCCAGTTTCTGTGTAGGGGCTCCCTGTGTCTGCGTAGAAACTCACTGTGTCACAGCAGGAGCACACTGTTTCACTGTAGGAGCACACTGTGACCTTTTAGGTGCTCCTTTTGTCAGGGGAGGACCTAATTCTGTCAGTGTACGAGCGCCCTGTGTAAGTGTAGGAGCCCCCTGTGTCTGTGTACGGTTCCTCTGCCTCTTTGTAGGAGCTCACTGTGTCAGTATAGCATCTCCCAGTGTCAGTGCAGGATCTCCCAGTGTCAGCGAAGGAGCTCCATTTGGCAGTGTAGGAGCTTCGTGTGTAAGTGTAGGAGCTCCCTCTTTCAGTTTATGAACTCCCTGTGTCAGTATAGGAGCCCCCTATGTCTGTGTAGGAGCTCACTGTGTCAGTGTAGGAACTTCCTGTGTCAGTGTAAGAGACCATTTTTTCTGTGCAGGAGCTCCCTCTGTCTGCGTAGGGATCCCAGTGTCGGAGTAGGAGCTCCATGTGTCAGTGAACGAGCTTCCTGTGTCAGTGTAGCATCTCCTAGCGTCAGTGCATGAGCTCAATTTGTCTTTGTAGGATCTCCCTGTGTCAGTGTTGGACCTTCCTGTGTCTGTGTACGAGTCCTCTGCCTCTGTGTAGGAGCTCACTGTGTCAGTATAGCATCTCCCAGTGTCTGTGCAGAATCTCCCAGTGTCAGCGAAGGAGTTCATTTCTCAGTGTAGGATCAACTTTGTAAGTGTTAGAACTCCCTTAAACAGGGTAGGATCACCTGGTGTCTGTGGAGGAGCTCACCATGTCAGAGTAGCGGATCTGTGTGTAAGTGTTGGAGCTCCCTGTGTTAGTCAAAAAGCTCAATTTTTCAGTGTACGAGCTCCCTGCCGCCTCTGTGCAGGAGCAACCTGTACCTGTGTAGGAGCTCACTGTGTCAGAGTATGTGATCTCTGTGTATGTGCTGGAGTTCCTGTATCAGTGTAGGAGCTCCCTGTATCAGTGTAGGAGTACCTCTATCAGTGGAGCACCTCCCTGTGTCAGTGTAGGAGATATCTGAATCAGTGTAGGAGCTCCCTGTGTCATTGTCGGAGCTCAATGCGTCTGTGTAGGAGCACACAGTGTCAGGGATTGTGCTCCCAGTGCCTATATAGGAGCTCCCTGTCTCAGGGTAGAAGCACTCTGTTTCTGTCTAGGAGCTGCCTGTGTTCGTGTAGGAGCACCCTGTGTCCGTGTAGGAGCTCCCTGTGTCTATGTAGGAGCTCTCTGTGTCTGTGTAGGAGCTCCATGTCTCAGGATAGAGGTCTCTGTGTCAGTGTAGGAGCTCACCGTGTCAGTGTAGGTGCTTCCTGTGTCAGTATAGGAGCTCACTGTGTCATTTCAGGAGCTTCCTGTGTCAGTGTAGATGACGAATTTGTCTGCGCAGGAGCTGCATCTGTCTTCGGATGGGATCCCAGTGTCAGAGTAGGAGCTCCCTGTGTCAGTGAACGAGCTTCTTTTGTCAGTGTAACATCTCCCAGTATCAGTGTATGAGCTCAATTTGTCTTTGTAGGAGCTCCCTGCGTCAATGTTGAACCTTCCAGGGTCTGTGTACGAATCCTCTCTCTCTGTGCATGAGCTCATTGTGTCAGTAAAACATATCCCAGTGTTTGTGCAGGATCTCCATTTGTCAGTGTAGGAGCTCACTGTGTCAGTGCAGGAGCTCACTGTGTCTTTATAGGAGCACACACTGTCAATGTAGGTTACTCCTGTGTCAGTGTAGGATCTCGCTATCTCTGTGTTGGACCTCACTGTGTCTGCGTAGGCTCTCGTTGTGTCTGTGTAGAAGCTCCTTGAGTCAGTGTAGGAGCTCCGTTTGTCTCTGTAGAAGCTCCCTGTGTCAGTGTAGCAGCTCCCTCTGTCAGTGCAGGAGCTCCCTGTGTCAGTGTAGCAGCTCTCTGTGTCAGTGTAGGAGCAAATTGTGTCAGTGTAGGAGCTCCCTGTGTCAGTGCAGGAGCTCCTTCTGTCACTGTAGGAGCACATTGTGTCAGTGTAGGAGCTACCTGTGTCAGTTTAGCAGCTCCCTGTGTCTGTGTAGGAACTCACTGTGTCTGTCTAGGTGCTCTCTGTGTCAGGTTAGGAGCTCTCTTTTTCTCTGTAGTAGCTCCTTGTGTCTGTGAAGGAGCACCCTGTGTCTGTGTAGGAGCTCCTTGTGTCAGTGTAGAAGCTCCGTGTGTCTGTGGAGAAGCTCACTGTATCAGTATAGGAGCTCTCTGTGTAGGAGATTCTCGTTTCAGTGTAGGAGCTCCCTTTGTCAGTGTAGGAGCTCCCTGTGTCTATGTAGGAGCTCACTGTGTCTGTGTAGGAGCTTCCTGTGTCAGTGTAGGAGCTCCCTGTGTCTATGTAGGAGCTCCCTGTGTCTATGTTGGAGCTCTCTGTGCCAGTGCAGGAGCTTCCTGTGTCAGTGTAGGAGCTCTCTGTTTCTATGCAGGAGCTCTTTGTGCCAGTGTAGGAGCTCACATTCAGTGTAGGAGCTCCCTGTGTCTATGAGGGAGCACTCTGTGCCAGTGTAGGAGCTTCCTGTGTCAGTGTAGGAGCTCCCTGTGTCTATGTAGGAGCTCTCTGTGCCAGTGTAGGAGCTCACATTGTCAGTGTAGGAGCTCCCTGTGTCTATGTAGGAGCTCTCTGTGCCAGTGTAGGAGCTCACTGTGTCAGTGTAGGAGCTCCCTTTGTCTATGTAGGAGCTTCCTGTGTCAGTGTAGGAGCTTCCTGTGTCAGTGTAGGAGCTCCCTGTGTCTATGTAGGAGCTCTCTGTGTCTATGTAGGAGCTCCTTCTGTCAGTGTAGGAGCTCCCTGTGTCAGTGCAGGAGCTCACTGTTTCAGTGTAGGAGCTCACCTTGTCAGTGTAGGAGCTCCCTCTTTGTGAGTAGGAAGTCCCTGTTTATATGTAAGAGTTCCCTGTGTCAGTGTAGGAGCTCACTGTGTCAGTGTAGGAGCTCCCTGTGTCACTGTAGGAGTTCTCCGTGTCTGTGTAGGAGCTCCCTGTGTCTGTGTACAGTTCCCTGTGTCAGTGTAGCTGCTAAGTCTGTCAGTGTAGGAGCTCACTGTGTCTGTGTAGGAGCCCACTTTCTCTGTGTAGGAGCTCCCAGTGTCTGTGTAGGGGCTCACTGCTTTAGTGTATGAGCACCGTGCGTCAGGTCAGGAGCTCCCTGTGTCAGTGAGAAAGATCCCTGGAGCAGTGTAGGAGCTCGCTGTGTCACTGCAGGGGCTCATTGTGTCTTTGTAGGAGCTCCCTTTGACTGTGTAGGAGCTCCCTGTATCAGTGTAGGAGCTCCCTGTCATTGTAGGAACATCCCTGCGTCAGTGTAGGAGCTAACTTTTTCTGTGTAGCCGGTCCATTTTTCTGTGTACGAACTCACTGTTTCTGTGTAGTAGCTCTCTGTGTCTGCAGGAGCTCGCTTCATCAGTGTAGGAGCTCGCTGTGTCAGTGTAGGAGCTCCCAATGTCCGTGTAGGGGCTCACTGTGTATGTGTATGAGCTCCCAGTGTCTGTGTAGGGGCTCACTGCTGGAGTGTTGGAGCTCCGTGTGTCTGTGTAGGAGCTTCCTGTTTCAGTGTAGGAGCTCGCAGTGTCAGTGTAGTTTATTTCTATGTCAGTGTAGGAGCTCACTGTTTTTGTGTAGGAGCTCAATGTGTCTGTATGGCTTCTCCTAGTGACAGTGCAGGGTCGCTCTGCATCAGTGTAGGAGTACACTGTGTGAATGCAGGAGTTCCTAGTGTCAGTGTAGGAGCTGCCTGTGTCAGTATGGAGCTCACTGTTTCATTGTTGGAACCTCCCTTATACTGTTGGAGCTCCATGTGTCTGCGTCAGTTAAGGAGCTCGCTGTGCCAGTGTAAGAGATTGCTGGAGCAGTGTAATAGCTCACTGTGTCAGTGTAGGAGCTTGCAGTGTCAGTGTAGGAGCTCTCTGTGTCTGTGTAGGAGTTCTCTGTCCCGCTGTAGCAGCTCTCTCTCTCCATGTAGGAGTTCACCATGTCAGTGTAGGAGCTCCCAGTGTCAATGTAGGAGCTCCCTGTGTCTGTGTAGGAGCTCCGAGTGTCAATGTAGGAGCAACCAGTGTCAATGTAGGAGCTCACTGTGTCTGTGCAGGCGCTCCCAGTGTCAATGCAGGAGCTCCCTGTGTCAATGTAGGAGCTCCCTGTGTCAGTGTAGGAGCTATATTTTTCAGTGTAGACGCTCCATTTTTCTGTTTACGAACTCCCTCTGTCTGTGTAGGAGCGCACTTTGTCAGTGTCGGAGCTCACTGTGCCAATGCAGGAGCTCTCTGTATCTGTAGGAGCTCACTGTGTCAGTGTCGGAGCTCACTGTGTCTGTGTAGGAGCTCACTGTGTCAGTGTCGGAGCTCACTGTGCCAATGCAGGAGCTCTCTGTATCTGTAGGAGCTCACTGTGTCAGTGTCGGAGCTCACTGTGTCAGTGTATGAGCTCAGTGTGTCAGTGTAGGAGCTGCCTGTGTCAGTGTAGGTGCTCCCTTTTTCTATGTAGCAGCTCACCGTGTCAGTTAGGAGCTTCCAGTGTCGGGGTAGTAGCTCCATGTTTCAGTGTAGGAGATCCTTTTTTCTGTGCAGGAGCTCGCTATGTATGTGCAGGAGCTCACTGTGTCAAAGTAGCATCACCCTGTGTTAGTGTAGGATCACACGGTGTCAGGCTAAGTTCTCCCTATGTCAGTGTAGGAGCTCCCTGTGTCAGTGTAGGTGTTCCCTTTGTCACTGTAGGAGCTTCCAGTGTCAGTGCAGCAGCTCCCTGTGTCAGTGTACGAGCTCACTGTGCCTGTATAGGAGCTCACTGAGAAAATCTCTGTGTCAGTGCAAGAGCTACATTTATCAGTGCAGCCGTTAACTTTTTCTGTGTAGGAACTCACTGTTTCAGTGTAGGAGCTCACTGTGTCAGTGCAGTAGCTCCCTGTGCCCATGTAGGAGCTCCCTTGGTCTATGCAGTAGCTCCCTGGACACGGGTAGCAGCTAACTGTGTCTTTGAAGGAGCTGACTGTGCAAGAGTCGCAGCTCCCTGTGTCTGTGGAACAAATCCCTGTATCAGTGCAGGAGCTCCCTGTGTCAGTGTAGTAGCTCCCTTTTGGAACAGAGATGAGGAGGTATTTCTTCACCCAGCGAAGGCAGTAGAGGCCAATTCATCTATCTATCTATATATAAAAGCAGTCGATCTGTCTGTCTGTCTGTCTGCCTGTCCGGCTATACACTCTAAAGTTATAGAGCGTACCTACACTTGCGTTACATCAAAAGAAAGATTACGATTCCAGAACGGTCATAAGCGTATTTACGTTTTGGCGAGACATAAATTGCGCCCGCGGTATCCAAAATACGTTCAAAATTCTGCTCATTATATGCTCATTAGCATCGAGTGATGAGAAGGTCGACCAATCGTCCGGTCGAGCGACCCGACGGTCGAACAATCGCTGCATCGCGGGGGCGGGTTCATCGCGCGTGCGAGCGGGCCCTCGTAGAGTCAAGTGAGAGGATCATTAACCAATCCTACGCTGCGGTGACATGACGGTTGACCAATCGGTCCGTGTGTGGGCGGGCCTTATCGTTCTGAACCGAGGTGAGTGGCCGCCATCTTGATTCCAAACTGTTCATTTCTTTTTCCCACTTTCTGCGTGTTTCTTTTCAAATCTACATTTCCAGCAAATGAAAAGTTGCTTTTAAAACACAAATTGTTTTTTAAAAAAGTTAATTAATTTGTAAATCTTTTCTCTAAACTCTATAATTTCCCTACCTTTCACCGTTTTTCCAGGCACGGGGCCTAGGCTTCTCCAACTGCCAGCAGGGCAACTCCAGTCCCAGGCTCCCGGCCTAGACAGGGACCAACACTGGCAGAGGGGAGAGGGTGTGCTGCCTCAACTCCATTCCCGGGGTCGGTCGGTGGGGAGGCTTAATAAGCAACTGGGGTAGGCCGCAAGCCCCGAATAATAATCTGAAGATCCTGTGTTTGCAGCTGAGGGAATTTCTTCTGCTGACAGCCCCAGGTTAACGGCAGCCATCTTTGTCAAGGAGGGCAAAAAGTTTCAGTATGACGCCATTTTGATTCAGTGTGTAACAGAGTGCATGCGCGGCCATCTTAGTACAGGAAAATAGAGTGGGTGGGGCTTCAGTGCTCCCAATCGGGTCCTGGTGACCGGGACAGACAATCCACTGTGTGGGCGGGGCCTAATCTTGCCAACTGAAAAGCAAGCGGTGGCCATTGTTCGTGATAGAACACACTGGCAGGTGAGGACCCCTTTTTTAATAGAAAGATTGGTGAGGTTGTAAAGTGTATGTTATAGAAAGATTTACCAAAACTGTTTTATAACTTTCATGTTTCAAGCTATTGAAAGGTAGGCTGGGCCATGTCAGTGCAGGGGCCCCAGGCCGAGGCCTAGGCTTCTCCAACGGCCAGCAGCGCAACTCCAGTCCCATGCTTCCGGCCCAGACAGTGACCAACACTGGCAGAGGGGAGAGGGTCTGCTGGCTCCCCTCACTCCCTTTCCCCCCTTCCCCCACTCCCCTCCCTCTCCTCCCTCCCTTTCCCCCCCTTACCCCCCACACCCCCATCTCCCCACCCCCCTTCACCCCCACACGCCCCCACACCCCGTTCCCCCCACACACCCCCTTCCCCCGTCAACCCCTCCCTCCCACCTCCCCTTCCCCCTTCCCTCCCCCTCACCCCCTTTTACCCACACCCCTTCCCTACATTCCCCCACCTCCACTTTCCCTTCCCCCAACCCCCCTTCCCCCCACCCCTTCCCTTCACCTTCCCCCACTCCCACTTCGCCTTTTCGCACCCCCTTCCCCTTCCCCTCCCCCCACCCCTTCCCCTTCCCCCACCCGCCTTCCCCCACCCCTTCTCTCCTACCCCCCTTCCCTTCCCCCCCACCCCAACTTCCCCCCACCCCTCCCTTCCTTCCCTCCCCACCCTCTTCCTTCCCTTCCCTCACCCCCCTTCCTTCCCTTCCCCCTTCCTTCCTTTCCCCCACCCCCTCTTCCCCCCACCCACCCCTTTCTCCCACCCCACCCACTCACCCCTTTCTCCCACGCACCCCTTTCTCCCACCCCACCCCACCCACCCCATTCTCCCCACCCAACCCACCCTTCTCCCCCACCCACACCACCCACCCCTTTCTCCCCCACCCCTTGCTCCCCCACCACTTGCTCCCCCACCCCTTGCTCCCCCACCCCTTTCTCCCCCACCCCTTTCTCCCCCACCCCTTCCTCCCCCACCCCTTCCTCCCCCACCCCTTTCTCCCCCTCCCCTTTCCCCTTTCTCTCCTTCCCTCTCTGTCTCTCTCTCTCAATTCAATTCAATTCAAATCGCTTTATTGGCATGACAAGTTACACCTTATGTTACCAAAGCATCGATAAACATTCATGTTTATACACAAAAATACAGATCTATCCATGCAGTGTATAAACAGATATATCCCTGAGTGTATAAATATACTTTCATATAATTTATATATACTCTTTTCTTATATTTAGTCGTTGTCCCTCTGTCTATGGCAAGCTGTAACATAGTGTGCCGCTAGTCACAGAATCACCACAGTGCAGATAGAGGCCATTTCGGCCCATCGAGCCTGCACCGACACATATCCCACCCTATCCCCGTAACCCCACGTATTTAATCCCCTAACACTGAGGGTCAATTTATCATAGCCAAATCAACCTAACCCGCACATCTTTGGACTGTGGGAGGAAACCGGAGTACCCGGAGGAAACCCATGCAGACACAGGGAGAATGTGCAAACTCCACACAGACAGTCGCCCGAGGCTAGATTCGAACCCGGGTTCCTGGCGCTGTGAGGCAATAGTGCTAACCACTATGCCACCGTGGGTAGGTATGGGAGTTTTTGGTCGTCCTTCAAATTTCTGAATTCTGGGCATAGTTTTGTGAATTTTGGGTAGAAATTCTCCCTTATGCCCTGATATTTTCTACAAGCTGTGAGGAAGTGCATCTCTGTCTCCACCACCCCCTGACTGCAGTGAGAGCATATCCTGTCCTTTCTTGGTAGCCGGGTCTGCCTGTGTCTACCTTTTTCGATCGCCAGGCTATGTTCACTAACTCTGTACATTGTCAAGGTTTTTCTCAGTTTGCTATCCTTTACCATGGTCAGGTAATCAGCCACGTTGTATTGTCTGTTTAGGGCCAAGTAACAATTGAGTTTGCTTTGGGTTTCTGTTGTTTCTGCCCAATATGACAGATATTTTTCCTTTTGCTTAGCGACGATTGAGTTGGGTCGAATTCTTTGTGTTACACTGTCACTGTCCTGGGGCTGGTTATTGTTAGTAGTGTTAGTAGTTACTTCACTGAGTCCCAGGACTAGTTGACTGAGGGTATTCTTCTTTATGGTCCTCTCTTGGCATTTCAGGGCTTCGTAATGATAGCATTGGGGGTTGCTCATTTCTAGGTGTTTCCAAAATTTGATGGCTCTTTTTTGGATAGTGATTATTAATGAATATTGGCCTAGTTCTGCCCTGCATGCATTGTTTACTGTTTTCCTTTGAGTCCGGAGGATACTTTTACAGAATTCTGCATGTAGGATCTCAATTGGGTGTTTGTCCCATTTTGCAAATTCTTGTTGTGTTAGCGGTCCCCACACTTCACTGCCAAGAGTGCAATTGGTTCAATTACTGATTTGAAAATTTTGAGCCAAATGCTAATTGGGATTTATATTTGGATTGATTTTTTAATGGCATAGAAAGCCCTTCTTGCTTTCTCTTTCAGTTCATTCACAGCCAGTTTGAAATTTCTCGTAGAACTGATTTTTAAGCCCAAGTATGTGTAGTTAGTGGTATGTTCAATTTTGGTTGTTCCTAGTGTGAAATTTATTTTGGGTCCCTGATGTCTGGATCTTTGCTGGAACACAAGGAGTTTGTTTTTTGGGGGATTTATTGTCAGGGCCCAAGTCTGGCAGTACGACTCCAGCAGATCCAGGTTCTGCTGTAGACCCTCCTTAGTTGGTGACAGCAGAATCAGGTCGTCTGCATAGAGGAGGAATTTAACCTTGGATTCATATAGGGTGAGGCCGGGTGCTGTAGATTGTTCAAGTACTTTTGCCAATTCATTTATGTAAATATTAAAGAGTGTCGGTGAGATTGGCGAACCCTGCGTCACCCCCCGGCCCTGTGGGAAGTATTTTTTTTGTTTGTCTCCAATTTTAACTGCACATTTGTTGTTTGTATACATTGATTTAATTACATCATATGTTTTCCCCCCTACCCCGCTTTCGATAAGTTTCAGGAATAAACCGTCGTGCCAGATGGAAACGAAAGCCTTCTGGAAATCTATAAAGCATGCGTAGATTTTGCTTTTGTTTTGATGAACGTGTTTGTCAATTAGGGTCTGTAGGGTGAAGATATGTTCTGATGTTCTATAGTTTGGCTCTGTAGTTTCCCTCTGTTTCCCTCTATAGTTTCCCTCTGTCTCTGTCTCCCTCTCTGTCTCCCTCTCTCTCTCCCTCTCTCTCTCTCTCTCATTTCCTCTCTGCCTCCTTTGCTCTCTGCCTCTCTCTCCTTCCCTCTCTCTCTCCTTCTCCCTCTCCTTCCCCCTCTCTCTCCTTCCCTCTCTCTTTCCTTCCCTCTCGCTCTCCTTCCCTCTCTCTCTCTCTCTCTCCCCTCTCTCTCTCTCTCCTTCCCTCTCTCTCTCCTTCCCTCTCTCTCTTTCCTTCCCTCTCTCCTTCCCTCTCTCTCTCTCTCTTCCCCCGTGTCTCTCTTCCCCCGTCTCTCTCTACCCCCTGTCTCTCTCTTCCCCCCGCCTCTCTCTTCCCCGTCTCTCTCTTCCCCGTCTCTCTCTTCCCCCAAGTCACTCTCTCTCTTCCCCCCAGTCGCTCTCTCTCTTCCCCCCAGTCACACTCTCTCTTCCCCCCCAGTCGCTCTCTCTCTTCCCCCCAGTCGCTCTCTCTCTTCCCCCCAGTCGCTCTCTCTCATCCCCCAGTCGCTCTCTCTCTTCCCCCAGTCGTTCTCTCTCTTCCCCGCAGTTGCTCTCTCTCTTCACCCCAGTCGCTCTCTCTCTTCCCCCCAGTCGCTCATCCTCTTCCCCCAGTCGCTCTCTATCTTCCCCCCAGTCGCTCTCTCTCTTCCCCCCAGTTGCGCTCTCTCTTCCCCCCAGTCGCTCTCGCTCTTCCCCCCAGTCATGCTCTCTCTTCCCCCAGTCGCTCTCTCTTCCCCTCAGTCGCTCTCTCTCTTCCCCCCAGTCGCTCTCTCTCTTCCCCCCATTCGCTCTCTCTCTTCCCCCCAGTCACGCTCTCTCTCTCTTCCAACAACAACATACCCTTAAAAAAGCCTCGGCACCGCCGGGCACTTCAGCTAGTCTATATATATAAAAGAAATTGTCTGTTTGTCTGTCTGTCTGTCTATCCAGCTATACATACAAATGTTATAGAGCGTACCTTCACATATGTTATATCAAAAGAAAGCTTATCATTAGGGGTGTCTATAAGGCGTATTTACTTTTTGGTCAGGCAAAAATTGTTCGGACAGTATACAAAAACCTTTCAATAATACTCAAAAATCTGCTCATTAACGGTTGACCAATCCTACCTCTCATTAGCGTTGAATGACGGGCTGCTTGACCAATCCTACAGTTCAGTGACCTGATGATTGACCAATCGGTGCATCACGGGCAGGACCCAATCCTCCAAGCCTCCGGAAACTTCGCCGCATTTTTTTTCATCCCCACAGCGACAGCACCACCCAAACAAAGCCCCACATTGCGGCTCTGGGAGCGGCAGGTGAGTTGGGGTCATTCGCGCCGCAACTCACAACCGCTCGGCCAGAGACACACAGCGGGTGGTGTAGCGGCATCGGACGCCAGTCAACCGCATGACCCATGGGGGAGCTCAGCAACGGTCCGTCTCGGCCCAAGAGCCCGGCCGGGCCTGAAGCGCTAGGCCCCGCACGTCTGGTATCACAACGCCACCGGGCCTCACGCGCTAGTCAGGGAGAGGGGCGGCAGGGAAAGAGAGAGGGGGAGGGAGGGAGAGCAGAGCGGCAGAGGGAGGAAGAAATACAGGCGACAGACAGGGTCACAGAGACCGCGTGGCCCAAAATTGCCCTGGCAACGCCGGGCACCCCCAGCTAGTTAAATATATTCAAGAAGGAGTTAGATATATTTCTTAAGGCTAGGTGGATCACGGGATATGGTGTGAAGGGTGCTGAATTTGGACGATCAGCCATGATCTCATTGAATGAGGCTCGAGGGGCCAAATGGCCTATTCCTGCTGACTATCTTCTATGTTTCTATGTTTCTATGTTTCTATGGTTGTCTATGTAGGAGCTCCCTGTGTCAGTTAGGAGCTTCCTGTGTCGGGTTAGGAGCATCATGTTTCAGTGGAGGAAATCTTTTTTTCTGTGCAGGAGCTCGCTATGTTTATGTAGGAGCTCACTATATCTGTGCATGAGCTCTATGTGTCAGTATAGGAGCTCTCTGTGTCACTGTAGGTAGTCCCTATGTCTGTGTAGGATCTCCCATTGTCAATGTACGTTCTCCCTGTTTCATTGTAGGAGCTCACTGTGTCGCTATAAGAGCTGCCTGTGTCTGTGCAGGAGATCACTATGTCAGAGTAGCGTCGCACTATCTCATTGTAAGATCTCCCTGTGTTAGTGTAGGATCACACGGTGTCAGTGAAGGAGCTCACTGTGTCAGTGTAGGAGCTCCCTTTGTCAGTGTAGGAGCTTCCAGTGTCAGTGTAGCATCTCCCAGTGTCAGTGCAGGAAGTCCTTGTGTCATTGTATTAGCTCGCAGTGTCAGTTTTGGAGCTTCATGTGTCTAATTAGGAGCTTCCTGTTTCAGTGATTGAGCTCCCTGTGTCTGTGCAGGAGCGCCAAATCTCTGAGAAGGAGCTCACTGTCTTAGTATAGCATCTGCCTAAGTCAGTTGACGAGATCCCTATCAGTGTAGAAGCTCACTGTTTCATTGTAGGAGCTGCCTGTGACTTTCGGAGCTCTCTGTGTCAGTGTAGGAGCTCAACGTGTCTGCGTCGGAGCTCACGGTGTCAGTGGAGGATCGCCCTTTGTTAGTATAGGACATCACCATGTCAGTTTAGGAGCTCCCTCTGTCAGCGTACGTGCTCCCTGTGTCAGTGGAGGACCAATCTTTGGCAGTGCAGGAGCTCCCTGTGTCAGTGTTGGACCATCTGTGTCTGTGTAGGAGCTTCCTGTTTAGTGAATGAGCACACTGTTTCTGTGCAGGAGCACCCTGTCTATGTGTTGGCTCTCACTGTGTCAGGATAGCATCTCCCTTTTGTTCTTTCCTATCCTCCCCACGTTCCCAGACTCTTCAGTTGCTTAAAAATCTGTTCCATTTCCTGCCTATTTCCAGCCCTGAGGAAAGGTCATCGACCTGACAGGTTAACTCTGTTTCTCTCTTCACAGATGCTGCCTGACCTGCTGATTTCCTCCAGCATTTTCAGTTTTTATTTAAGATTTCGAGCATCTGCAGTATTTTATTTTTGTATTAGTATCTCACAGTGTCAGTGCAAGATCTCACTTTGTCAGAGTAGGATCTCGCTGTGTCAGTGTAGGACCTCCCTGTGTCTGTGCAGGAAACAGGAACATAGAGGATAGGAGCAGTAGTAGGCCATTCGGCCCCTCGAGCCTGCTCCACCATTCAATGAGATCATGGCTGATCATTCAAATTCAGTACCTTGTTCCTGACTTCTCTCCATATCCCTTGATCCCTTTAGCCTGAAGAAATATATCCAACTCCTTCTTGAATATATTTAATGAATTGGCCTCTACTGCCTTCTTTGGCAGAGAATTCCACAGGACCACCACTCTCTGGGTGAAGACATTCCTCCTCAGCTCTGTCCTAAATGGCTTACCCCTCATCCTTAGACTGTGACCCCTGGTTCTGGACTCCCCGACCATCGGGAACATCCTTCCAGCATCTAGTCTGTCTAGTATTGTTAGAATTTTATAAGGTTACATGAGATCCCCTCTCATTCTTCTAAACTCCAGCGAGTACAAGCCCAATCGACCCAATCTCTCCTCATACGTCATTCCTGCCATCCCAGGTATCAGCCTGGTGAATCTTCGCTGCACTCTCTCCATGGCAAGAACATCCTTCCTCAGATAAGGCGACCAAAACTGCACACAATGCACTATAATCATGTAAAAGAGCACTCAGCATGAATTTTGCGTGCTACTTAGACCACTTTTTTCCAGACGCAGCTAGGTAGCGCTGGGCCATGTCTCCGTCCGTTTTCGGGCCATATTCGATTTCTTGGCCCGTGTTCCTCAAAGCCCCTTTGGTTCTAGTGGCAGGGCTCCCACTCATCTCTGAACACGCTGCCAGGCGCTTCCATCCGCCTCTGACATAATCACCCCTTATTGTTAAGGCTGTCATTGCTGCTATTGACCCAGGATAAGGCAAAGGTACAGACACACAATGTAAGCACAGAATAAAGCCTTAACCATCTGGCCCCCGCATGTCGGCTCACTGTCGTCTATCCATCCAACATCTGCTGGAATCTGGGCCAGACTGATGGAGTGAACGACTCCTCGGTCTGTGGCAATCTGACACTGGTGGACATCAATCCACAGCAAAAGACTGTCCACACTGGAGCCCAACATGAGATCTCACTCACACTCCCAGTGGCTTGAGGACCGGGCAGTGTGAGAAATCCAGTTAACAAACCTTTCATATTATCCGCTAATTTTGATACAATTCTGGCTACCATGACAGGATAGCCCTGGTGGAAAACATTGCAGGTAATTCCAGGATATACCTGGAGGGACAGTGATTACAGGAAGTGCCCAGATACCCCACGTGGGACAGTGATTACTGGTAATGCCCGGATACCCCTGGTGGGATGGTGTTTACAGTAAAATGCAAGATACCCCTGGTGTGACAGGGATTACAGGAAATGCCAGGATAACCCTGGTGGGACGGTAATTACAAGTTAATGCCCAGACAGCTCTGGTGTGACAGGAAATGCGCCGATACCCTTGGTGGGACAGTGATTACAGGTAAATTCCCAAATACCCCAGGTGTGACAGTGATTACTGGTAATGCCCAGATACCCCTGGCAAAACGGTGATTACAGGTAATGCCAAGATACCCCTGTTGTAAAGGTGATTACAGCTAACGCCCAGATACACCTGGTGGAACAGCGATTAAAGGTAATGCGCCGATACCCCTGGTGGGACGGTGATTACAGGTAATGCGCCGATACCCCTGGAGGGAGAGTGATTACAGGTAATGCGCCGCCACCCCTGGTGGGAGAGTGATTATAGGTAATGCCCAGACACCCCTGGTTGTACGCTGATTAGAGGTAATGCCTGGAAACCCTTCGTGTGAAGGTGATTACAGGTAATGACCAGATAACCCTGGTGAGAGAGTGATTACTGGTAATGCCCAGATACACCTGGTGGGACAGTGAATGCTGGTAATGCCCGGATACCCCTGGTGTACAGGTGATTACGGGTAATGCCCAGATACCCCTGGTGGGACGCTGATTAAAGGTAATGCCCAAATACACCTGGTGGGATAGTGATTACACGTAATGCCCAGATACAACTGGTGGGACGGTGATTACAGGAAATGCCCAGATACCCCTGGAGAGACAATGATTACACAAAATGCTGGATACCCCTGGTGGGACGGTGATTAGAGGTAATGCCCAGAAACCGCTGGTGGGACAGCGAATACAGGTAATGCTCGGATACACCTGGTGGGATGGTGATTATAGGTAATTCCTGGATACCCCTGATGGGCTGGTGATTAAGGTAATGCCTGGATATCCCTCGTGTGAAGGTGATTTCCGGTAACGACCAGCTACCCCTGGTCGGCCAGTGATTACAGGTAATGCCCAGATACCCCTGGTAGGATAGTGATTACAGGTAAGGCACAGATAACCATGGTGCGATGGTGATTCGATGTAATGCCTTGCTACCCCTGGTGTGAAGGTGATTAAAGGTAATGCCCAGATACCCCTTGTGGGAAAGTGATTACAGGTAATGCCCAGATACAAGTAGTGGGACAGCGATTACAGGTAATGCCCAGATACACCTGGTGGGACAGTGATTAAAGGTAATACCCGGATACCCCAAGTGAGACGTTGATTACAGGTAATGCCCGATACCCCTGGTGGGAGAGTGATTATAGGTAATGCCCGGATACCCCTGGTGGGACGGTGATTACAGGTAATGCCCGGATACCCCTGATGGGACGGTGATTACAGGTAATGCCCTATTAGCCCTGGTGGGAAAGTGATTACAGTTAATGCCCGGATATCCTTGGTGGGAGAGCGATTACAGGAAATGCACAGATATCCCAGCAGCGATGGTGATTACAGGTAATGCCCGGATACCCCTGGTGGGACGGTGATTACAGGTAATGCCCCAATAGCCCTTTTGGGACAGTGATTACAGGTAATGCCCAGATACCCTTGGTGGGAGAGCGATTACAGGATAAGCCCAGATATCGCTGCAGCGAGGGTGATTACAGGTAATGCCCGGACACCCCTGGTGGGACAGCGATTACAGGTATTAGCCGGATACCACTGAAGGGACGTTGAATACAGATAATGCCTAGATACCCCTGGTGGGACGGTGATTAACGGTAATGCTCAGATACCACTGGTGGGACATTGATTACTGGTAATGCCCCAACCTCCCTGGTGGGACGGTGATTTCAGGTATTGCCAAGATACCCCATTGGGTCAGTGATTACAGGTAATGCCCAGATACCGCTTGTCAGAAGGTGTTTACAGGTAATGCTCGGATAGACCTGGTGGGACAGTGATTACAAGCAATGCACGGATACCCCTGGTTTGAAAGTGATTACAGTTAATGCCAAGATACACCTGGTGGGACAGTGATTGCAGTTAATGCCTGGATACCTCTTGTGTGACGGTGATTACAGTTAATGCCCATTTTCCCCTGGTGGGACAGTGATTACAGGTAATGCCCAGATACCCCTGGTGGGACAGTGATTACTGGTAATGCCCGGACACCCCTGGTGTGAAGGCGATTGCAGGCAATACCGTATAACCCTGGAGGGGCTGTGATTACAGGTAATGCCCAAATATCCCTGGTAGCACCGTGATTACAGGTAATGCCCACATACCCCTGGTGGAACGGTGATTACAGGTAATGCCCCAATAAACCTGGCGGGACACTGACTACAGGTAATGCCCGGATACCTCTGGAGGGACGGTGATTACAGGTAATGCCCAGATAACCGTGGGGGGAAAGCGATTACCGCTAAAGCCGGGATGCCACTGGTGGGACAGTGATTACTGGTAATGCCCGGATAAACCTGGTAGGACGGAGATTACAGGTAATGCCGGGATGCCCGTGGTGGGACGGTGATTACAGATAATGCCCGAAAACCCTGGTGGGACAGCGATTACAGGCAATGCCCGGAAATTCCTGGTGGGACAGTGATTACAGGGAATGCCCGGATACCCCTGGAGGGACGGTGATTACAGGTAATGCTGGATAACCCTGGTGGGATGGCGATTTCAGGTAATGCCCGGATACTACTGGTGAGACAAATATACTGGTAATGCCCCGATACCGCTTGTGGGACTGCAATTACAGGTAATGCCCGGATATCACTGGAGGGACGGTGCTTACAGGTAATGCCGAGATACCCCTGGTTGGAAAGTGATTTCAGGTATTTCCCAGAAACCCCTGGTGGGAGAGTGATTACAGGTAATGGCCGCTTACTCCTGGTGGGACAATGATTAAAGTTAATTCTGGGATACCCCTGGTGGGACAGTGATTACAGGAAATGCCCAGATACCCCTGGAGGGACAGTGATTACAGCTAATGCCTGGATACTCCTGGTTGGACTGTGATTACAGGTAATGCCCAGATACACCTGGTTGGATAGTGATTGCAGGTAATGCTCAGAATCACCTGGTGGGGCAGTAATTAAAGGTAATTCCCAGATACCTTGAGGGGAAGGTGATTACTGTTAATGCCAGGATACCCCTTTTGGGACAGTGATTACAGGTAATGCCGGCATAACACTGGTGGGACAGTGATTACAGGTGATACCGGGATACTCCTGTTGGGACGCTGATTACAGGTAATACCGGGATACTCATGGATGGGTGGTGATTGCAAGTAATGCCCGGATACTCCTGGTTGCATAGTGATTACAGGTAATGCCTAGATATCCCTGGTGGGACGGTGATTACAGATAATGCTGGGATGCCCCTGGTGGGACAGCAATTACAGGTAATGCCCAGATAACACTGGTGGGACTGTGATTCAGGTAATGCCCAGATACCCCTGGTGGGACAGAGATAACAGGTAATGCAAAGATACCCCTGGTGGGAGAGTGATTACCGGTAATGCCCAGATACCCCTGGTGGGAGAGTGTTTACAGTTAATGCCAGATACCCCTGGTGGGACTGTGATTACAGATAATGCCCAGATACCCCTGGTGGGACAGTGATTAGAGGTAATGCCCGGAATCCCCTCGTGGGACAGTAATTACATGTAATGCCCGGAGACTCCTGGTGGGACGATGATTACAGGTAATGCCCAGATACACCTGGTGGGACAGTGATTACTGGTAAGTCCCAGAAAACCCTGGTGGGACAGTGATTGCTTGTAATGCCCGGTTACTCCTGGTGGGACAGTGATTACCGGTAATGCCGGAATCCCTTGGTGGCACAGTAATTACAGGTAATTCCCAGATACCCCTGATGGGACGGTGATTACAGGTAATGGCTAGTTACACCTGGTGGGGCCGTGATTACAGGTAATGCTCGGAATCCCCTGGTTGCACAGTAATTACAGGTAATTCCCAGATACCCCTGATGGGACGGTGATTACAGGTAATGCCCGGATGCCTCTGGTGGAACAGTGATTACAAGTAATGCCAGGGCCACCTGGTGGGACAGTGATTACTGGTAATGCCCAGCTACCCCTGGTGGGACAGTAATTCCGGTAATGCCTGGAAACCCCTGCTGGGACAGTGATTACAGGTAATGCCCAGATACCCATGGTGGGACAGCGATTGCAGGTAATGCCCAGGTACACCTGGTGGGACAGTGATTACAGGTAATGCCCGGATACACCTGGAGGGTCGGTGATTACAGGAAATGCCCAGATACCCCTGGTGGGACTGTGTTTACTGGTAATACCGGGATACTTATGGTGGGACGGTGATTACAGGTAATGCTGGTATACTCATGGTGGAACGGTGATTGCAGCTATTGCCCGGATGCCTCTGGTGGGACGGTTATTACAGGTAATGCCCAGATACCCCTGGTGGAACGTTAATTACAGGTAATGCCGTCTCTGTGGAATGAAGTACTCTGTCAGCCCCATGTCTTTCCTCAGATGGTTGTGAGCTGTCCCCCGCCCACCCCTGCAATATGGCCCTCCTGCCTGGTGCACAGCGAGTCAGTCGCAGATTAAGAGGCGACAACCCATCGAGGACCGAGCATTTGGTCGGCAGCTCACCAGGCCGTCTTCCACTTCTGTGGGATCCAAAGAATGGAGGAAAGGCTGCCGAGACAGCAGAGGAGAAATGAGCCCAAGGCAATGATTAAGCGGGCACTGTCAATGCTGACAGCGGCAGGACAGAACCAGTGCCCTCAGCCATTACATTTATAGCACTGCACTGTCTACCGGATGCCAATGGCTGGCAGCATTGACTGACAATGGGGAATATGACACTGAACTCCACACACCCATCACTGTGTTACAAAAACTTTTTAATAGACTTGCATTTCCATACCAACTTTCACCACCTCAGGACGTCCCAAAACAGTTCACAGCCAATGAATTACTTTTTGAAGTGTAGTCACTGCTGTAATGTAGGAAAAGTGGCAATCAATTTGCGCACAGCAAGATCCCAGAAACAGCAACGTGATATGGCCAGAAAAGCTTTTTTTAGTCACGTTGATTGAGTGATAAATTTTGGCCCAGGACACCAGGGAGAATGACCCTGCTCTCGCTCCAATAATGGCAGTGACATCGTTTACATCCAGCTGAGAGAGCAGACTAATGTCTCAGTTTAACATCTCATCCGAAAGACGGCACCTCTACAGTGCAGCGCTTTCTCAGTACTGCCCCTCCGACAGTGCGGCGCTCCCTCATTATTGCCCCACCAACAGTGCAGCAACCCTCAGTACAGCCCCTCCGAAAATGTGGCGCTCCCTCAGTACTGCCCCTCCAACCATGCGGTGCTACCTCATTACTGCCCCTCTGACAGTGCAGCGTTCCCTCAGTACTGACACTCCAATAGTGCAGCGCTCGCTCTGTGTTGCCCCTTCGACAGTTCAGCACTCCATCAGTACTGGCCCTCCGACATTGCAGTGCTTCATCAGTACTGATGCGCCAATAGTGAAGTGATCCCTCAGTACTGCCCCTCTGACAGTGCAGCACTCCCTCAGTACTGCCCCTCCAACAGTGCAGCTTTTCCTCAGTACTGCCCCTCTGACAGTGCAGCGCTCACTCAGTACTCCCCCTCCAACAGTGCAGCACTACCTCAGTACCGCCCCTCCGACAGTGCAGCTTTTGCTCAGTACCACACCTCCAACAGTGCAGCACTCCCTCAGTACCACCCAGCTGACAGTGCAGTGCTCCCTCAGTAGCGCCCCTCCGACAGTGCAGCACAACCTCATTACCGCCCCTCCAACAGTGCAGTGCTACCTCAGTACCGCCCCTCCAACAGAGCAGCGTTCACTCGGTATTGCACTGGGAGTGTCAGCCTGGATTTTTAGGTTCAATTCTCTGGAGTGGGACTACGAACCCACAACCTTCTGGCAGAGAAGCGAGATTCCGACCCACTGAGCCACAACTGACTCAATCCAGATCATCCTATGCAAGAAGGGTAATATACCCTGGGCCGTTCTTAGGCACGTTCCCATCATTACTGGTAGGTGAATCACGCTGTCCAGTTTGGAAGTCCCACCCGCTGGTCTCTCCATCCAATCCCCCTCAGTTTCTCGGGCTTTCTGCCGGAGTGTCTGCAGGAGACCAGCGATGATCCCTCAGGATCTTGGGACCTGAGTGTGTCAGCGCAGCACACGCACTGCTTGAAATCGCAAGAGACCCTGCCTCGATATTCATTAAATAGTTCAGTGTTTGGATTGCGACGTATTCCCTTTTGAAGTGCTGGACAGGAGGGTGGGCAGTACAAGGCTTCAGACTGCTGAAATATATCAATGGACTGGTTAGGTGGGCATTACAGAGGCAAATGGAATTCAATCCGGAGAAGAGTGAGGCAATGCATTTGTGGAGGGCTTACAAGGCAAGGGAATACACATTAAATGGTAGAACACTGAGAAGTACAGAAGATCAGAGGGTCCTTGGAGTGCATGTCCACAGTGCCCTTAAGGTAGAAGGACAGGTATATAAAGTGGTTAAGAAGGCATACGGCATACTTCCCTGTTTTAGGTAAGGCATAGAATATAAGAGCACGGAGGTTATGCTTGAACTGTATAAAACACTAGTTAGGCCGCAGCTAGAATACTGTGTGCAGTTCTGGTCAGCGCTTTACAGGACAGATGTGATTGCACTATAAAGCGTGTGGAGGAGATTTACGAGGATGTTGCCTGGTCTTGGGAATTTTAGATATGCAGAATGATTGGATAGGTTTGGGTTGTTTTCTTTGGAACAGAGGAGGGTGAAGGGAGACTTAATTGAGCTGTATAAAATTATGTGGGGCCCCGATAGAGTGGATAGGAAGGACATATTTCCCTTAGCTGAAGCGTCAATAATCAGGGGGCATAGATATGAAGTAATTGGTCGGAGGTTGAGAGGGGATTTGAGGAGAACCTCTTTCACCCAGAGGGTGGTAGGATCCGGAACTCACTGCCTGAAAGGGGGTAGAGGCAGAAAACCTCATCACATTTAAGAAGTACTTGGATTTGCACTTGAAGTGCCGTAATCTGCAGGGCTACGGACCAAGAGCTGGAATGTGGGATTAGGGTGGATTGCTCTTTGTCGACCGGCACGGACTAAATGGGCCGAATAGCCTCCATCTGTGCTGTAAATTTCGATGATTCTATGATATGGACACATGGGTGCGTTATATCCAGACTAGTCATTCGCCGCTTTGTCCGTTGTTGAATAAATTCACTCAAGTGTCAACCGTGGTTCAGTGAGCAGCACTTTTGCCTCTGCGTCAGAAGGGCGGGGTTTCAAGTCCCCACTCCAGGGATTTGAGCCCATAATCCAGGCCGACACTCCCAGTACTGGCATCTACCCCACAACATGGCTGATTGCCCCGGCATGTCCAATCGACAAAAAACGGATGAATCCCTGACCAATCATTCCCCTCCGAAGCTACAGTGAAGTGATGGAAGGAGTCATCAATAGTGGCAGCAAACAGCACCCGCTCACCGATAAACCGCTCACCGATAACCCGCTCACTGTTAACCTGGCTACTAATATCCTGCTTACCGATGTCCTGCTCACCAGCCCTCACTTCGAGATCCGCCCACAATCACCACGATAAGAACTTCAATTTCTGGAACGGCTTTGAACACAGCGAAACGACCCCAGGCATTTAAAAGGCAACATTTAACAGTTCCCATTCGAACAAGATGGGGTGACAAAAGGCTGGGTGCAAAGCGGTAGGTTTTATAGGAGGAGTGGTTGGTGGAGAGCCGTAGGGAATTAGGGAGGGGATCCCAGAGTGTGGGCCCTAGGCGGCTGAAGGCACGACCGCCAATAGTGGGATGAAGGGAGTCCTGGAGCGGGGAGGTTTGCAAGAGTCAGAGGGCTGGAGGTGGCTACAGAGATAGGGGGATAAGAGGGAGTTGAGCACAAGGATAATAATTTTAAAAATCGAGGAGTTCCCAGACTGTGAGCCAACGTAGGTCATCGAGTGCAGTGGGTGATGGGTGAAATGGACATGGTGCCAGTCAGGATATGGACAACATTGGTAGAGCTGAAGGTTACGAAGGGTGGAAGATGGGAGGCCGGGCAGGAGAGCATTGGGATAGGGGAGTCTAGAAAAAACAAAGTAATGGATGAAAGTTTCAGCAGCAGATAAGCTGAGGCAGGAGCAGAGTCGAGCGATGTTAGAGGTGGGGTCAGAAGTTCACCTTCGGATTGACTAGGACGCCGAGGCTGCGAAGTGTGTGGTTCAGCCTCAGCCCATGGCCAGGTGGAGGGCTGCTGTCCATAGCTAGTGAACACAGTTTGTGGCGGGGACTGAAGACAATGGCTTCGGTTTTTCCAGTATTTAACAGGAGGAAATTTCTCCACATCCAGAAATTGATGTCAACGTGACAAATCATAGGCATTGGAGAGCTCGAGAGCGGTGGTGGTGATATCAGCGTACATGTGGAAACTGATGAAATGTTTTCGGATGATTTCTCCGAGGGGCAGCATGTAGATGAGAAATAGCAGGGGGCCAAGGATAGATCCTCGGGGGACACCTGAGGTGACGGTGCGGGAGTGGGACGAGAAGCCATTACAGGCAATTCACCGGCTCCAATTAGATAGGTAAGGGTAGTACCAGGAGAGGGCAGTCCCACCCGCTGGACGACAGTGGGGAGTCGTTGGAGGAGGATGGAGTGGTCAACCGTGTCAAAGGCTGCAGTCTGGTTGAGATTGACGAGGTGAAACAGTTCACCAAGCTCAAAGTCACAGAGGATGTCATTTGTGACATTATGGGGCCGTTTTAGTGCTGTGAGATGGGCAGAAACCTGATAGGAGAGATTCAAACAGGGAGCTGCGGGAAAGATGGGCACGGATTTGGGAGGCGACAAAACGTTCAAGATCTCAGCCCATCAATTTCAATTCCTTCATCAATGACCTTCCTTCTGTCAGAATGCGGCAATTCTAGTGATCAGCTTCATTCATAAACTGCTCCAATAATGCAGCAGCCCAGTGCCAGTCGTGGCTAAGTGGGTCTCACTGCCTCGCCTCTGCATCAGGAGGGTCCATGCCAGAGGATTGGGACACTGACAACAGTACAGGAGAGAACTGGATTGAGCGGGGGAGTACGGGACTGAGCGGGAGAGCTGGAGTGAGCTAGAGTGAGCTTGAGTGAGTGGGAGAGTGCTGGGGGAGCTGGAGGGAGCTGGAGAGCGTTGGAGTGAGATGGAGTGAGCGGGAGTGAGCTGCAGTGAGCTAGATTTAGCGGGAGAGTGCAGGAGTGAACTGGTGTGCTCGGGAGAGTGCTGCGGGAGATGGAGTGAGCTAGAGTGAGCGGGAGAGTGCTGGGGGAGCTGGCGTGAGCGAGAGAGTGCTGGGGAGATGGAGGGAGCTGACGAGTGCTGGGGGCAGGTGGAGTGAGGTAGAGTGCGCTGGGGTGTTTGGGAGAGTGCTGGGGGAGCTGGAGGGAGCTGGAGAGTGCTGGTGGGAGCTGGAGTGAGATGGAGTGAGCTGGAGAGTGCTGGAGGGAGCTGGAATGAAGTAGAGTGAGCGAGAGAGTGCTGGTAGGAAATGGAGTGAGCTGGAATGAGGTTGAGTGAGCAGGAAAGTGCTGTGGGTGCTGGAGTGAGCAGGAGAATGTTACGGGAGCTACAGGGAGCTGAAGTGAGCTGGAGCGTGCTCAGCTGAGGGAGTTGGAGTGAGCAGGGGCGTGCTGCGGTAGCTGGAGGTGGCTGGGGACTTTGGAGTGAGCTGGAGATTGCTGGCGAGTGCTAGGTGAGCTGGAGTTAGCACGAGAGTCCTGAGGGAGCAGGAGATTGCTGGAGGGAGCAAGAGTGAGCGAGAGAGTGCTGGTGTGAGCTAGAGTGAGCGGGAGGGTGCTGGGGGAGCGAGAGTGAGCTAGAGAGTGCTGGAGTGAGCGGGAGAGTGCTGGAGTGAGCTAGAGTGAGCGGAGGAGTGATTGAGTGAGCTGGAGAGTGCTGGAGAGTGCTGTAGTAAGCTGGAGAGTGTTGGTGTTCGCAAGAGTGAGCGGGAGATTGCTGGGGGAGCTGGAGGGAGCTGGAAAGTGCTGGAGGGAGCTAGAGTGAGCAGCAGGGAGCTGGAGTGAACGGGAGAGTGCTGAGGAGCTGGAGGGAACTCGAGTGAGCTTGAGGGATTTGGAGGGAACTCGAGTGTGCTGGAGAGTGCTAGGGGAGCTGGTGTGATCGGGAGTCAGGCGGTCCCACTCACAGCACTATTCTCATTAGGCATTTGCATTCAGGAACTGACCTTGTATCCTTCATACACTGCTCTAACTGACTCGAAGCTAACGCTTTGTACGTCACGTAAAATCAGGAGACATATTCTGACCTTGAGCTATTGTGAACCAGGTGCTGAGGGTATGTCTTCAGTTCCCTGCATGGCAAATCTCCGAAACAGAATCACACACAATCCACAGCCCAACTCGGCTAACACTCGTTCTCCACACACTGACATTCCCTGCCCACCAGCTTTAAAATCCATTCTAGCTGCAACCCAGCCCAGCCATCACCTATATACTCCAGCCCAAGCCTCACTTGTAAACCACAGCCCAAGATGCACCTGTAAACCACCAGCCCAACCCTCACCTATACACCCCAGCCCACCACTCACCTGTACAGTGCAGCCCATCCCTCATCTGCACAGCCCTGCCAAAAGCTCACCTATAAACATCGGGACACCCCTCACCACTACACCACAGCCCATCCCTCACCTGAACACCCCAGCCCACCCCCGCACGTGTACTGCCCAGTCGAACCCTCACCTATACACCCCTGCCCACCCTCACTTGTAAACCTCCAGCCCAACACTCAGCCGTAAACCCCATCCAACCCTCACTTGTACACACCAGCTCATCCCGCAGCTATACAGCACAGCCCACCCCTTCACCTATAAACCCCAGCCCACCCCTCACCTGTACACCACCGCCCAACCCTCACCTTCACACCCCACACCATCCCTCACCTTTATACCACAGCCCATCTCCCACATTTACACCCCCGACCATCCCTCACCTTTACACCACAGCCCATCCCTCACCTGTACACCCCAGCCCACCACTCACATGTAAACCCCAGCCCAGCCTCTGCCGTGTACACCCCACCCGAACACTCACCTCTACATAAGAACATAAGAAGTACGAGCAGAAGTAAGCTATACGGCCCCTCGGGCCTGCTCCACCATTCAACAGGATCATGGCTGATCCGATCTAGACTCATGTCCACTTCCCTGCCCTCTCCCCATAACCCTAATCCCCTTATCTGCAAGGAAACTGTCTATCTCCGGTATAAACTTATTTAATTTTGCAGCTTCCACAGCTCTCTGCGGAAGCAAATTCAATAGATTTTCTACCCTCTGAGTGAAGAAGTGTCTCTTCATCTCAGTTTTGAAAGGGCAGCCCCTTATTCTAAGATTATGCCCCCTAGTTCTAGTCTCACCCATCAGTGGAAACATCCTCCCCGCATCCACCCGATCAAGCCCCCTCACAATCTTATATGTTTCGATAAGTTCACCTCTCATTCTTCTGAACTCCAATGAGTAGAGGCCCAACCTACTCAACCTTTCCTCATACGTCAACTCCCTCATCTCCGGAATCAACCGAGTGAACCTTCTCTGAACCGCCTCGAGAGCAAGTATATCTTTTCTTAAATATGGAAACCAGAACTGCACGCAGTATTCCAGGTGTGGCCTCAGCAATAACCTATATAACTGCAGCAAGACTTCCCTGTTTTTATACTCCATCCCCCTTGCAATATAAGCCAAGATTCCATTGGCCTTCCTGATCACCTGCTGCACCTGCATACTAACTTTTTGTGTTTCATGCACCAGGACCCCCAGATCCCTTTGTACTGTAGCTCTTTGCAGTTTCTGTCCATTTAGATAATAACTTGCTCTTTGATTTTTTCTGCCAAAATGCATAACCTCACACTTTCCAATATTATATTTCATCTGCCAAATCTCTGCCCACTTACTTAGCCTGTCTATGTACTTTTGCTGGGTTTTTTTGTCCTCCTCACTCACTGCTTTCACTCCCATCTTTGTATTGTCGGCAAACTTGGATATGTTGCACTCGGTCCCCTCCTCCAAATCGTTAATATAGATTGTAAAGAGTTGGGGTCCCAGCACTGACCCCTGTGGAACACCACTAGTTACTGATTGCCAGCCCGAGAATGAACCATTTATCCCAACTCTTTGTTTTCTGTTAGATAGCCAATCTTCCACCCATGCCAGTATATTACCCCAATCCCGTGATTTTTTATCTTGATCAGTAAACTTTTGTGTGGAACCTTGTCAAATGCCTTTTGGAAGTCCAAATACACTAAAACCACTGGTTCCCCTTTATCCACCCTGTATGTTACGTCCTCAAAGAATTCGAGCAAATTTGTCAAACATGACTTCTCCTTCATAAAACCATGCTGACTCTGTCCTATTAAATTATGGTTATCCAAATGCTCTGTTACTGTTTCCTTAATAATGGACTCCAACATTTTGCCAACCACAGATTTTAGGCTAACTGGCCTATAATTTCCAGCTTTTTGTCTACTTCCCTTCTTAAATAAGGGTGTTACATTAGCCGTTTTCCAATCTGCCAGGACTTTTCCTGAGTCCAGGGAGTTTTGGAAAAAAATCACCAATGCATCCACAATCCCTACCGCCACTTCTCTCAAGACCCTAGGATGTAGGCCATCAGGTCCGGGGGATTTATCCGCCTTAAGTCCCATTATTTTACCGAGAACCATTTCCTTAGTGATTTTAATCGTGTTTAGCTCCTCCCCCTCCCATTGTCCCCTGTTTCTCCAGTGTTGGGGTATTTTTAGTGTCCTCTATTGTAAAGACTGATACAAAGTATTTGTTCAGCGTCTTTGCCATCTCCATGTTCCCCGCCATTAGTTTCCCGGTCTCATCCTCTAAGGGACCAACGTTCAATTTAGCCACCCTTTTTCTTTTTATATATCTGTAGAAACTCTTGCTATCTGTTTTTATATTTTTTGCTAGCTTACTTTCATAATCTATCTTCCATTTCTTAATTCATCTTTTAGTTATTGTTTGCTGGCTTTTAAATGCTTCCCAATCTTCTATCCTCCCACTAGATTTGGCTAATTTATATGCCCTTGTTTTCAGTTGGTTACTATCCTTTATTACTTTACCAAGCCACGGACGGCTGTTTTTTCTTTTACTCCCCTTTTTCCTCAGTGGAATATATTTATCTTGAAAGATGTGAAATATCTCCTTGAATGTAGACCACTGCTCTTGTACCGTTTTACACTTTAATCTTTTTTCCCAGTCCACTTTAGTCAATTCTACTCTCATACCTTCATAGTTTCCTTTATGTAAGCTTAGTACGCTGGTTTGAGATGCAGCTATCTCACCCTCAAACTGAATTTGGGATTCCACCATATTATGGTCACTCATTCCAAGGGGATCCTTTACTAGGACATTTTTCATTAATCCTGTCTCATTACACAGGACCAGATCTAAGATTGCCTGCCCCCTGGTTGGTTCAGTTACAAACTGATCAAGGAACCCGTCCCTAATACACTCTATGAACTCTTCCGCAAGGCTGCCATGCCCAATTTGATTAGTCCAGTCAATATGAAAGTTAAAATCCCCCATGATTATAGCTGTTCCCTTATTACAAGCCCCAACAATTTCCTGATTTATACTCCGACCAACAGAATTGCAACTGTTAGGACGCCTATAGATTACGCCCACTAGTGACCTTTTCCCCTTATTATTCCTTATCTCCACACAAACTGTTTCACTATCCTGATCCTTTGACCCAATATCATTTCTGACTATTGCAGTGATTCCATCCTTGATTAACATAGCAACCCCACCTCCCTTTCCTTCCTGTCTGTCCTTCCTAATTGTCAAATACCCTTGTATGTTTAGTTCCCAGTCATGATCATCTTGCAGCCATGTTTCCGTAATGGCCACCAGATCATACCCATGTGTAGTTATTTGTACCGTCAACTCCTATATTTTGTTACGAATGCTGCGTGCATTCAGATAAAGAACTTTCGAAATGTTTTCTGACAATTTATTCCTGCTTTTACCCCTTTTACTACTTTACCTTTTGTCATTATACAATCTGTCCCTTCCTGACACACTCTGGTTTTTCATTTCCCCACTGCTACCTTGATCTATTGCTTTCTCCGCTGCCATTTTTATTTTTCGCTCTCTTAAAACCTCCCCCACACTAATTAGTTCAAAGCCCTCTCTACAGCCCTAGTTATTCCATTCGCCAGGTTTCTAGTCCCAGCACTGGCCAAGTGAAGTCTGTCGCAACAGAACAGCTCTCTCCTGTCCCAGTACTGATGCCAGTGTCCCAAGAAGCAAAACCCATTTCTCCCACACCAGTCTTTGAGCCACGCATTTAACTCTCTAATTTTATTTACCCCAGCTAAATTTGCACGTGGCTCAGGTAATAATCCAGAGATTATTACCCTTCTGGTTCTGCTTTTTAATTTGGCACCCAGCTGCTCAAACTCCCTCAGCAGAACCTCTTTCCTTGTCTTATCCATGGCGTTCGTACCAAAATGGACCACAACTGGATCCTCCCCCTCCCACTCCAAGTTTCTCTCCAGCCCAGAGGAGATGTCCTTCATCCTGGCTCTGGGCAGGCAACACAGCCTTCGGGACTCTCGCTCTCGGCTGCAAAGAATCCTATCTATCCCCCTAACGATACTACCCCTAACACTACAAAATTTCTTTTAACTCCCCCCACTTGAATGGCCCTCATTCCACGGTGCTGTGGCCAGGTTGCTCATCCTCCCCGCAGTCCCCGCTCCCATCCCCACAGGGAGTAAGAGCCTCAAACCTGTTGGACAAAAGCAAGGGCTGTGGCTCCTCCAACACTACCTCCTGGATCCCTGTACCTGCCTCACTTCTAGTCACACCATCCTGTCCCTGGCCACGGACTACATCTGAATTAATTAATCTAATTGGTGTGACTACCTCCTGAAACAGAGAGTCCAGGTAACTCTCCCCCTCCCTGATGTGTCGCAGTGTTTGAAGCTCGGACTCCAGCTCTTCAACACGGAGCCAGTGTTCCTCGAGCATGCAATACTTACTGCAAATGTGATCACCGTGAGCGTCAATGTTCTCCACCACCTCCCACATATTGCAGCAGTAACAAATCACCTGCTCTCCCATTCTATGTAATTTATTAAATTTATTAATGTTATTTTAAATGATATATTTAAGGGCCCTGGTTTACAAACTGTCCCGCTACACCACAGAGACCTTATAAAAACTGTAAACTACAAAGTTAACGTTTTTTAAAAAGAGAGAAATACTCCCAACCAATCACTTACCTGCTTTGTGGTGACATCACAACTCAATTACTTTTAACTTCTCTCCCTCTGAGATTGTAGTTTGGTGAGGCCTACCCGCGCCTTGGGCTTACCTTAAATACTGCCGCTGCTCGGATTCCTGCCGCTGCCACACTGAGGCCTACCCGCACCTCGGACTCACCTTAAATATTGCCGCCGCTCGGATTCCCACCGCTGCCGCACTGAGGCTTACCCGTGCCTCGGCCTCACCTTAAATACTGCCGCCGCTCAGATTCCCGCCGCTGCCGCATTGAGGCCTACCCGCACCTCGGGCTCACCTTAAATACTGCCGCCGCTCGGATTCCTGCCGCTGCCACACCAGCCCACTACTTCACCTGTACACCACAGCCCATCTCTCATCTGTACACGCCAGCCCAACACTCACCTGCACACCGCAGCCCACTCCCTCTCCTGTACAGCCCAGCCCAACACTAACTGTACACCACCAGCCCATCCCTCACCTGTAAACAACAGCCCACCCCTCACCTGTTCACCCCAGACCAAACCTCACCTGCAAACCCCAGCATACCACCTAACGTATACACCCCAGCCCAACCCTCACATGTACACCCCAGCCCAACACTCCCCTGTACACACCAGTCCACCCCCTCTAGCCAGATTAACATGGAACCAAAGACTGACATGAAAGGATATAACGGATGAATGGGTCATCCTTAAGGAGGAGATGTTCCAAGTACAGGCTAGGTACATTCTAACCAGAGAGAATGGGAAGGGAACCAAAGCAAGTCTTCTTAGATGATGAGGGGGAAAGAGAAGATGATGAATCAAAAAAGCGGGTGTATGATGAATGTCAGCTGAATTATTCAAGGGAGAAGCAGACAAAATACAATAAGATGAGAGGGGAAGCAATGATGAAAACAAGATTGGAAAAGAGAGAATATGACAGTAGAATTGTGGTTAACATAAAAAGGAACCCAAACATCTTCTACCGGACTAAACTGTAAGCGGCTAGTAAGAGGCAGAGTATTAGGGAAAAAGACAGTGAAATATGCTTAGAGGAGCAGGGCAGGGCTAGAATACTCAATGAGTATTTTGTATCGGTGGTTTCTAAGGAGGTGGATTCTGACAAAATATCAGTAGAAGTGGAAAATGTAGAAGCAATGGAATAAGGTGAAAATTGCTAGACAGGAACTACTGGAAAGGCTGGATCTGCTTAGAGTGGATAAGTCGCCTTGTCCAGATGGCTTACATCCCAGGTTGCTAAGGGAACTGGGGGAGGAGATAGCGGAGTGCAGGCGTAAGGAAGCTTTATTACAATTGTACAGGGCCTTGCTGAGACTACACCTAGAGTACTGTGCACAGTTTTGGTCTCCTTATCTAAGGAAGGATATATTTGCCTTGGATGCAGTGCAACAAAGGTTCACTAGATTGGTTCCTGGGAAGTGATGGCAGTCCTATGATGAGAGATTGTGTAGAATGGGCCTATATTCTCTGGAGTTTAGAAGAATGAGAAGTGAACTCATTGAAACATACAAGATTCTGAGGTGGATTGGCAGGTTAGATGCTGAGAGGTTATTTCCCCTGGCTGGAGTGTCTAGAACTAGGGGGATAGTCTCAGGGTAAGGGGTAGGCCATTTAAGACTGGGATGACGGTGAATTTCTCACTCAGAGGGTTGTGAATCTTTGGAATTCTCTGCCCCAGAGGACTGTGAGTGCTGAGACTTTGATTATATTCAAGGCTGAGATAGATAGATTTTCGGACTCTAGGGGATATCAAGGGATATGTGGATGAGGCAGGAAAGTGGAGTTGAGGTTGATGATCAGCCATAATGTTATTGAATGGTGGAACAGGCTCGAGGGGCCGTATGGCCTACTCCTGCTCTTATTTCTTATGTTCTTGTGTTCTTATAACCACAGTGTTACCATGATTGGACCTCCACTTGTGTAACTGTCTCGACAGGCTGAATAGCCTCCTTCTGTTCCTGTATAGTAGGCTCGAGGGGCTGAATAGTATCCTCCTGTTCCTGTATAGTAGGCTCGAGGGGCTGAATGGCCTCATCCTGTTCCTGTTGTACAGATTCGTGAGGCTGAATATCCTCCTCCTGTTCCTGTATATTAGGCTCGAGTGACTGAATGGAATCCTATGTTCCTGTGTAGCAGGCTCAAGGGGCTAAATGGCCTGCTCCTGTTCATGAATAACAGGCTGGATGGGCTGAATGGCCTCCTCCTGTTACTGTGTAACAGGCTTAAGGGGCTGAATGACCTCATGCTGTTCATGTATAACAGGCTTAACAGTGTGAATAGCCTGCTCCTGATCCTGTCTAACAGGCCCCAGGGGCTGAATGGCCTCCTCCTGTTCCTGTGTAACAGGCTTGAGGGGATGAATGGCTTCCTCCTGTTCATTTATATCAGGCTTGAGGGGCTGAATTGCCTCCTCCTGTTCCTGTATAATAGGCTCAAGGGGCTGAATGGAATCCTCCTGTTCCTTTATAAGATGCTAGAGGAGCTGAATGGCCTCATCCTGCTCATGAATAACAGTCTTCAGTGGCTGAATGACCTCCTCCTGTTCCTGTCTAACAGACTCGAGGGGCTGAATCGAATCCTGCTGTTCCTGTATAACAGACTCGAGAGGCTGAATGGCATCTTTCTTTTCACGTATAACAGGATTGAAGGGCTGAATGGCCTCCTCCTATTCCTGTGTATCAGGCATGTGGGGCTGAATGGCCTCATCCTGTTCCTGTGTTGCAGGCTCGAGTGGCTGAAAGGCTTCCTCCGTTTCCTGTATAACAGGCTCGACAGGTGGAAGAGCCTCCTCCTGTTCCTGTATAACAGGCTCAAGGTGCTAAATGGCCTCCTCCTTTTCATGTATAACAGGCTTGAAGGGCTGAATGGCCTCCTCCTATTCCTGTGTAACAGAATCGAGGGGGTGAACGGCCTCCTCCTGTTCATTTATAACAGGCTTGAAGGGCTGAATGGTCTCCTCCTGTTCCTGTGTAACAGGCTCGAGGGGCTGAATGGTCTCCTCCTATTCCTAAATAACCGACTCGTGTGTCTGAATTGCCTCCTCCTGTTCCTGTGTAGCAGACCTGAGGGACTGAATGGCCTCCTCCTTTTCATGTGTGGCTGGTTTGAGGGGCTGAACGGCCTCCTGCTGTTCCTTGAAACAGACTCGTGGGTCTGAATTGCCTTCTCCTGTTCCTTTACAACAGACTCGTGGATCTGAATTGCCTTCTCCTTTTCCTGTATAACTGGATCGTGGGTCTGAATTGCCTCGTCTTCATCCTATGTAACTGGTTCGAGGGGCTGAATGGAGTTCTACTGTTCTTGTACAGATCTTGTATCGCTGAACGGCTTTCTCCTGTCCAGTGCAACAGGCTCGAGGCGTTAAAGGCCTCATCTTGTCCCTGTGTAACAGGCTCGAGGGGCTGACTGGCCTCCTCCTATTCCTGTATAACAGGCTAAAGGTGCTGAATGGCCTCCTCCTGTTCCTGTGTAAAAGGGTCATGGGACTGAATGGCATTCTCCTGTTCCGATGTAAAAGAGTCATGTGACTAAATGACCTCCTCCTATTCATGTGTAAAAGGGCCTTGGGACTGAATGGCCTCCTCCTGTTCCTTTGTTAAAGGGCCATGGGATTGAATTGCCTCCTCCTGTTCCGATGTAAAAGGGCCATGGGACTGAATGCCCTCCTCCTATTCCTTTGTAAAAGGGCCATGGGGCTGAATGGCCTCCTCCTGCTCCTGTGTAACAGACTCAGGGGTTGAGAGGACTCAGAGGGAAAGTGAGGTGGGACAGAACCACTTGTGTAAAAGGAAGTGCCGGGGTGGCAGTTTCCCTTCTCTGAATTACCGATTTACTGCAAAATGTACCGTCAGTGGAGGAAACACTGACCCAAAATCTGGCGGGATTCGAATCCACAACATTCAAATACCTTAATCTGTTACAACAACTAGAAGTCCAAAGCACTATCCATTGCGTCACAGAGCCAATTACATACCACTATATTACAAAAGCAAAGTAGTGTCGATGCTGGAAATCTGAAAGATAAAATGCTGGAAACACTCTGCAGGTCAGGCAGCATTCTATGCCTGTTTAAAACGGATCTACTTTCAGTCCCAGATCATTCTGTGTCTGTTTAAAAGGGACATGCTGTCAGTCCCGGATTATTCTGTGTCTACTTAAAAGGGCTGTTCTGTCAGTCCCTGGTCATTCTGTGTCAGTTTAAAAGGGATTCACTGTCAGGCCCGAATCATTCTCTGTCTGTTTAAAAGGGACATGCTGTCAGTCCCGGATTATTCTGTGTCTATTTAAAAGGGATGTACTCTCAGTCCCGGATCATTCTGTGTCTGTTTAAAAGGAATGTTCTGCCAGTCCCTGGTCATTCTGTGTCAGTTTAAAAGGGATTTACTGTCAGGCCCGGATCATTCTCTGTCTGTTTAAAAGGGATGAACTCTCAGTCCCGGATCATTCTGTGTCTGATTAAAACGGGTGTTACATAATATTATAGAGTCTTCACCACAGAAGCAGTCCATTTGCACGAACTGGTCTCCATACGAGGCTCCTCCTTCACTATTTCTCCTCACTCCCCCCAAAAAACTAGTAACAGTAATGGCAACCATGAAACTATCGGATTGTCATATAAACCCATCTGGTTCACTAATGTCTTTCAGGGAAGGAAATCTGCCGTTCTTGCCGGGTCTGGCCTATGTGTGACTCCAGTCCCATAGCAATGTGGTTGAGTCTCAACTGCCCTCTGAAATGGCGTAGCAAGCCACTCAGTTGTAACAAACCACCACGAAACTAAATAATAAAAATGAAACTGGACGGATCACCTGGCCTGATCCATATCAGCCTCCTCCTGAGGTCCCCACCATCACAGAAGCCAGCCTTCAGCCAATTCGATTCACTCCACGTGATATCAAGAAAAGGCTGAGCACATTGGATACAGCAATGGCTCTGGGCCCTGACAACATCCCGTCTATCATGCTGAAGGCTTGTGCTCCAGCCAAGCTATACATTACAGCTACAACACTGGCATCTATCCAACAATTTGGAAGACTGCGCAGGTATGTCCTGTCCACAAAAAGCAGGACAAATCCAATCCAGCCAATTACCGCCCCATCAGTCGACTCTCTACTCTCTATCATCAGCAAAGTGATGGAAGGTGTCATCCACAGTGCTGTAAAGTGGCACTTAATCACCAATAACCTGCTCAATGATGCCCAGTTTGGGTTCTGCCAAGAGCACTCGGCTTCCTACTTTATCAAAACCTTGGTCCAAATGTGGACAAAGGAGCTGACCATCAACATCCTGGGGGTTATCATTGACCAAAAAGTAAAATGGACCAGCCAGATAAATAGAGTGACAACAAGAGAACGTCAGAGGCTAGGTATACTACGGCGGGTGTCTCACCTCCTGACTCCCCAAATCCTTTCTACCATCTACAAGGCACTTTACGGAGTGTGATGGAATGCTCCCCACTTGCCTGGATGAGTGCAGCTCCAACAACACTCAAGAAACTCGACACCATCCAGGACAATGCAGCCCGCTTGATTGGCACCCCATCTACCACTTTAAACATTCACTCCCTCCACCACCGGCGCACCGTGACTGCAGTGTGTACAATCTACAAGATGCACTGCAGCAACTCACCAAGGCTTCTTCAGCAGCACATGCCAAACACGCGACCTCTTCATCCTAGAAGGACAAGTGCAGCAGGGGCATGGGAACACCACCACCTCCAAATTCCCCTCCAAGTCACACACCATCCTGACTCAGAAGTATACCGCCGATCCTTCATCGTCGCTGGGTCAAAATCCTGGAACTCCCTCCCTAACAGCACTGTGGGAGTACACGGACCACACGGACTGCAGCGGTTCAAGAAGGCAGCTCACCACCACCTTTTCAAGTGGCAATTAGAGATTTAATGCTGGCCTTGCCAGCGTCGCCCACATCCCATAATTTATTTTATTTCATCGGCTCCCTGTGGAGATCACTGACCCTGAAACTGATCAGAATTCCCTCCACTGAACATTATTAAACTGATTAACACAAAGCCGTTGTTCCAATTGAAACACTCATAATTTATCGGCATCAATTAATTATTGTGGATTTGTTGGGAACTAGTGAGCAATACACACACAAAACAGCATCAAAAATTCTAATTCATAAAGAGCTCTGCAGTGTTTGGAAGGAAATTACCTTCAGCTAATGAGTGGGAACGCGGTTTGGTTTTATAAATATTAACACGATTTAAAAAGTGTGTAAAACGACCACGGCAGGGCACGAACCTGCAATTGTCTGATAGCATTAGGATTGGCATCAATATCAGACGCCTTTTCCATTAGGCCAGGCGGTTAATGGAAGCAAGTTGCATGTCAGCCGACATCTGTGGACAGAGAAATACACGGTCACCCTTCCAGTTCCTTGAGCGCTCCGCAGAACTAAGGTTTTGCAGCTTTGCTTCAAAGTATTGCGCCAATCCCTTCAGCAAATAACAAAATTAAGAAACTACCCACACCACCAAAAAGTGAACAGTCCTTACGGGACTCGAACTTGCGACATTGGGGTTATTAACACCTCGCTCTAACCAACTGAACTAACCGATCTAACAACTCGTGACTTACTGTTAAATTCAATTTGTGTTAATTTCTGGTCTTTGTCAGTTGACTTCGAAGGCTGTAAATGACAGACTCGGATTTCAACAGCGCCTTTCACCTCAGGACGTCTCAGAGCGCTTTACAGCCAATGAAGTTGTAGTCACTGTTGTAATGTAGGAAATAAAGCAGCAGCCAATTTTTGCACATCAAGCTCCCACAATGTGATAATGGAGGATAACCTGTTTTAGTGATGTTGATTTACGGATAATTATTGGCTACAGGACACAGGGGTGAACCTCACCCTCCCTGCTCTTCTTCCAGTAGTGCCATGGGATCTTTTATGTCCACCCGAGAGGGCAGAGGGGGCCTCAGTTTTGGAATTGTATTCCACCGTAACCTGAAACCTTATGAACAAGCACATCCCTCACCCTACCATTAGCATCAAGACAGGCGACCAATGAGGAGTGTAGGAGAGCATTTCAGGAGAATCACCAGGCGAACCTAAAATGAGGTGCCAACCTCATGAAGCTACAACACAGGACTACGACTTGAGTGGTCTAACTTGGTTCCTTCTTTTCCTATGCAAGATTCTCGAGGGTCTGATTGGCCTTGACCTGTCCTGTGTAAAAGGCTAGGCGGGCTTGCTGGCCTCCTTCTGCTCTTGTGTAACAGGCTTGATGGCAATGTCCTCCTCTAGTTCGTTTATAACAGACTCCAGGGGCTCAATGGTCTCCTCCAGCAAAGGTTGAACAAAAATTGTTCAAAAGGGACAAAAGATACCTAACAAGAAATATAAAAGCCAATTGTAAGAGATTCTACAAGTATGTAAAAAGCAAAAGAGTAGCAAAAGTAAACGTTGGTCCCTTAGAGGCTGAGACAGGGGAAATTATTCTGGGGAATTAGGAAATGGCAGGCAAATTAATGAAATATTTTGTATCAGTCTTCACTGTAGAATACACAAAATGTATACCAAAAATGGTGGGGAACCAAGAGTCTAATCAGGTTGAGGAACTTAACATAATTAATATAAGTAGAGAAAAAGTACTAGAGAAACTAATGGGATGAAAAGCCGGCAAATTCCCTGGACCTGACGGGCTACATGCTAGGGTTCTAAAAGAGGTGGCTGAAGAGATAGTGGATGCATTCGTTTTGATCTTCCAAAACATCAGTCATCAGGAAAATGCCGGAATCCATTGGTAAGGAAGTGTAATCAAGTTACTTAGAAAATCATAACATGATTAGGCAGAGTCAACATAGTTTTATGAAAGTCTAATCATGTTTGACAAATTTATTGGCGTTTTTTGAGGATGTAACTAGCAGAGTAGATAAAGGGGAACCAGTGGATGTAGTATATTTGGATTTCCAAAAGGCATTCGATAAGTTGCCACATAAAAGCTTATTACACAAGGTTAGGGCTCATGGGGTTGGGGGTAATATACTAGCATGGATCGTGTATTGGTTAATGGAAATAAAATAGAGAGTAGAAATAAACTGATCTTTTTCAGGTTGGCAGGCTGTAACTAGTGGGGTGCCACAAGTGTCATTGGTGGGGCCTCAGCTATTTATAGTTAATATTAATGACCTTGATGAAGGAGCCTAGTGTAAATTATCCAAGTTTGCTGATGATACAAAGCCAGGTGGACAGTAAGCTGAGAGGAGAACACAAAGTGTTTGCAAAGGGATATAGATAGACTAAGTGAGTGGTCAGTAAGGTGGCAGAATAAGTGTAATGTAGGGAAATGTGTGGTTATTCACTTTGTGGGAAGAATAGAAAAAGATATTGGCCCAGAAATTCGGGTCTCCATGGGTGAGTACGCACGGGGTACTCACCCGTAGGCCCAACAGAAGTGCTGGTTTCGTGCATGCACTGCGCATGCGTGGGAAACCAGCACTTCCGTTCCCCTGAAAGGAGGGGTTACGAGGTCGAACACGTGTGCAGTAGAGGCTGCGCGTGCGCATCGAACTCTGGTTTCTTTTACAGATTTTCCCGGGAGGGTGAGTCTCCAGAAGTTAGACATTTAAAAAGCAGGCATAAAGCCTGCTTTTTACAAGGTAAGTGGTGAATTAATTAATATTAAAATATTTTTTTCCACAGGTTTATTATTTTTAAATACTTTAAAGCAAGGTTAGTTTATTTTTAGCCCCGTCAGAAAATAAAATTATTTTTTTCAAAAATTTAAATTATTGTTTAGAATAGTTATTTCATGTAACTTATAGTTTATTTTAAAAATCTGATGTTTTTTTTTGATTTATTTGAAGCTTTAGTGCTGTTTTGGGGCTGTAGCATTTATAAGTCTTGACAGCACTTCCTGTCAGACTTATGAATGGAGCCTTCCCTGATCCAAGGGGACGCATGGAACTACCTGCGCCCCTGGGATACACAAGCACTGCGTGCCAGCAGCTGGAGCAGGCCCCGGATTGGAATTCCACGGGGGTCCACAGCTCAATGGCCGGCGCACAAGTTAAGTGCAGATCGGGGGCTTGCACCCGCGGGAAGCCCTCGACCCGAATTTCTGGGCCAATAATTTTTAATTGGTGAGAAGCTTTCAAATGTTGGTGTTCAGAGAGATTTGCATGTCCTCGGGAAAGAAACACAGAAAGCTAGCATGCCGGTACAGCAAGCAGTACGGAAGGCAACTAGAATGCTGGCCTTCATTGCAAAGGAGTTGAAGTAAAAGAATACGGAAGTCTTATTACAATTGAACAGGGCCTTGGTGAGACCACACCTATCGCACTGAGCACAGTTATGGTCTCCTTATCTAAGGAAGGATATACCTGCCTTGGAGGCGGTGCAACGAAGGTTCCCTAGATTGATTCCAGGGATGAGCAGGCTTTCCTATGATGAGAGATTGTGAAGAAACGGCCTATACCCTCTGGAGTTTAGAAGAATTAAGGTGATCTCATTGAAACAAAGAAGATTCTGAAGGGTGTTGACAAGGTAGATGATGAGAGGTTGCTTCCCCTGGCTGGATTGTGTAGAATTAGGGGGAATAGTCTCAGGATAATGGGTAGGCCATTTAAGTCTGAGATGAGGAAGAATTTCTTCACTCAGAGGGTTGTGAATCTTTGGAACTCTCTGTCCCATAGGGCTGTGAGTGCTGTGTTTTGAGTATACTCAAGGAAGTGATACATACATTTTTGGACTCAAGGGGAATCAAGGGATAGGGAGATGGGGTGGGTAAGTGGAGTTGTGGTTGATGATCAGCCGTGATCTTAATGTATGGTGAAGCTGGCTCGAGGATCCGTGTGGCCTACTCCTGCTCTTATTTCTTATATTCTTATGTTCTTATAACCACTATACAACTATGATTGGCCTCCAGCTGTGTAATGTGCTTACAGGGCTGAATGGCCTCCTCCTGCTCCTTTTCAGTAAGCTTGAGGGACAGAATTGGATCCTTTTGATCCTTTGTAACAGGCTCGAATGGCTGAAAAGCCTTCTCCTGTTCCTGGATAACGGGCTAGATGGGCTGAATGGCCTCCCCCTTTTCATGAGTAATGGACTCAAGGGGCTGATTGGCCTGCTGCATTTCCTGTGTAACAGGATCGAGGGGCTGTATGGCCTCTTCCTGTTCATGTATAACAGATTCAAAGGGCTTAGTGGCCTCCTCCTGTTCCTGTATAACAGATTCGAGGGGTTGAATGTCCTCCCCCTGTTCCTGTGTAACAGGCTCTAGGATCTGAATGGCCTCCACCTGTTCCTGTATAATAGGGGCTGAATGTTCTCCTACTCTTCCTGTATTACACTCGAGGTGCTGAATAGTCGCCTCCTGTATCTTTGTAACAGGTTCGTGGGGCTGAATGGCCTCCTCCTGCTCATGTATAACAGTCTTGAGGAGCAGAATGGGCTCCTCCTATGCCTGCATAACAGGCTCGAGTGGCTGAATGGCCCCTTCCTGTTCCTGTGTAACAGACTCGAGGTGTGACTGGTCTCCTCCTGTTCCTGTATAACAGACTGGAGGGGCTGAATGGCATCCTCCTGATTATGTATAACAAGCTTGAGGGGCGGAATGGCCTACTCCTGTTAACATGGAAACATAGAAGATAGGAGCAGGAGTAGGCCATTCGTCCCCTCGAGCCTGTTCCACCATTTAATGAGATCGTGGCTGATCATCCAAATACATTACCCAGTCCCTGCTTTCTCCCCATATCCCTTGATCCCTTTAGCCTTAAGTAAAATATCCCTCTCCTTCTTGAATATATTTAATAAGTTGGCCTCAACTGACGACTGTGGTAGAGAATTCAACAGGTTCGCCACTCTCTGGGTGAAGAAATTCCTCCTCATCTCAGTCTTAAATGGCTTACCCCTTATCCTTAGACTGTGACCCATACTTCTGGACTCCCCTGCCATCGGGAACATCCTTCCTGCATCTAGTCTGTCTAGTCCTGTTAGAATATTATAAGTTTCAATGAGATCCCCTCTCATTCTTCTAAATTCTAGCGAATATAAGCCTAATCGATTCAATCTCTCTTCATATGTCATTCCTGCCATCCCAGGTATCAGTCTGGTGAACAGGCTGTATAACAGTCTCGAGAATGGGCCTCATTCTGATCCTGTGCAATAGGCTCGAAGGACTGAATGGGCTCCTCCTGTTCCTGTGTAGCAGGCTTGAAGGGCTGAATAGCCTCCTCTTTTCCCTGTGTAACTGGTTCGAGGGGCTGAATGGAGTTCTACTGTTATTGTACAGATTTTCTATAGCTGAACGGCTTCCTCCTGTCCAATACTACAGGCTTGTGGGACTGAATGGGCCTCATTCTGATCCTGTGCAATAGGCTCGAAGGGCTGAATGGCCTCCTCCTGTTCCTTTGTAAAAGTGCCATGGGACTGAAAGGCCCCCTCCTGTTCCTTATGTAACAGGCTCGAGGGGTTGTATTAAATCCTCCTGTTCCTGTGTAACAGACTCAGTGGTTGAGAGGACTCAGAGGTAAAAGTGGGGTGGGACTGGACACACTTGGGTAACAGGAAGTGCAGGGGCAGCAGTTACCCTTCACTGAATTACCGATTTACTGCAAAATGCACCGTCAGTGGAGGAAAAACCGAACACTGACCCAAAATCCAACACTGGTGGGATTCGAACCAACGACCTTTGAATGCGTTAATCTACTATACAATTGGAAGGCCAATGCGCTATCCATTGCCCCACGGAGCGAAATGCATGCAGCCCTATTACAAAGACAAAATAGTGTTGATGCTGGAAACCTGAAATATAAACAAATAAAATGTTGCAAACACTCTGCATGACAGCCAGCAATCCATGTCTGTTTAAAAGCGATCTACTTTCAGTCCCGGATCATTCTATGTCTGTTTAAAAGGGATCTGCTGTCAGTCCCGGATCATTGCGTGTATGTGTAAAAGAGATGTGCTGTCAGTCCCGGATCATTGTGTGTATGTGTAAAAGAGATGTGCTCTCAGTCCCGGATCATTATGTGTCTGTTTAAAAAGGGTGTTCTGTCAGTTCCAGATCATTCTGTGTCTGTTTAAAAGGGATGAACTGTCAGCCCTGGTTCATTCTGTGTCTGTTTAAAAGGGAGGTGCTGTCAGTCCCGGATCATTCTGTGTCGGTTTAAAACGGATGTGCTGTCAGCCCTGGATCATTCTGTGTCTTTTTAAAAAGAATGTGCTGTCAGTCCCGGATCATGTTGTGTCTGTTTACAATAGAGTCAAAGCATTACACAGCACAGAAAGAGGCCCTTCGGCCCATCGTTTCTGCGCCAGACATCAAACTCTGTCTATTCTAATCCCATTTTCCAGCACTTGGTCCGTAGCCTTGTATGCTATGGCGTTTCATTTGTTCATCTAAATGCTTCTTGAATGTTGTGAGGATTCCTGCCTCTGCAACCCTTTCAGGCAGTGAGCTCCAGATTCCAAACACCCTGTGGGTGAAAAAGCTTTCCTTGAACCCCCTCTACACCTCTTGCCCCTTACCTTGAAATTACGCCCCCTGTTTACTGAACCCTCTACTAAGGTGGACAGTTCCTTTCTATCTATCCTATCTATGCCCCTCATAATTTTGTACACCTCAATCAGGTCCACCCTCAGCCTTCTCTGCTCTACAAAGACAACCCTAACCTGTCCAATCTCTCTTCATAGATGACGTGCTCCATCCCACGTAACATCCCAGTGAATCTCCTCTGCACCCTCTCCAACGCAATCACGTCCTTCCTATAGTGTGGCGACCAGAACTGCATACACTATTGCAGCTGTGGCCCAACTAACGTTTTGTACAGCTCCATCATAACCTCCCTGCTCTTATATTCTATGCCACGGCTAATGAATACAAGTATCCCATATGCCTTCTTACCCATCTTATCTACCTGTCCTGCTGCATTCAGGGATCTATGTACAAGCACACCAAAGTTCTTATGATCCTCTGTCCTTTCTAGGGTCCTACCATTCATTGTGTATTCCCTTGCGTTGTTAGTCCACCCAAAATGCAAG
This sequence comes from Somniosus microcephalus, assembly GCF_052327205.1. NCBI lineage: Eukaryota > Metazoa > Chordata > Chondrichthyes > Squaliformes > Somniosidae > Somniosus > Somniosus microcephalus. Next base: position 20,575,579 of record NW_028225186.1, on the reverse strand, counting down.
ACCTCACACTTTTCATGGTTAATTTCCATTTGCCACCGTTCTGCCCACCTGACCAACCCATCTATATCGTCCTGTAGCCTGAGGCTTCCCTCCTCGCTATTTAGCGCTCCACCAAATTTTGTGACATCTGCGAACTTACTGAACATACCTCCTACATACATATCTAAATCATTAATGTACACTACAAGCAGCAAGGTAACCAGCACCGATCCCTGCAGTACACCACTGGACACAGGCTTCCAGTCACAAAAACAACAGGATGTGTTGTCAGTCCCAGATCATTCTGTGTCTGTTTAAAAGGAATGTGCTGTCAGTCCTGGATCATTCTGTCTCTGTGTCTATTAAAAGGGATGTGCTGTTAGTCCAGGATCATTCTGCGTCTGTTTGAAAGGGGTGTGCTGTCAGTCCCGGATCATTCTGTGGCTGTTTAAAGGGGATGTGCTGTCAGTCCCGGATCATTCTGTGTCTGTGTCTATTAAAAAGGGATGTGCTGTTAGTCCTGGATCAAGCTGTGTCTGTTTGAAAATGATGTGCTGTCAGTCCCGGATCATTCTGTGTCTGTTTAAAAGGGATGTGCTGTCAGTCCCGGCTCATTCTGTGTCTGGTTGAAACGGAAGTGCTGTGAGTACCAGATCATTCTGTGTCTGCTTAAAACGGGTGTTACATAATATTCTAGAGTCTGCACCACAGAAACAGTACATTTGCCCTAACTGGTCTCCACATGTGGCTCCTCCGACTCTACTTCACCTCACCAAGAAGAAAGCTAGCATCAGTAATTGTAACCATTAAACTGTCCGTTTGTTGTACAAACCAATCTGGTTCAATAATGTCCTTTAGGGAAGGAAATCTGTTGTCCCTACCTGGTCTGGCCTATATGTGACTTCAGAACCACAGCAAAGTAGTTGACTCTTAGCTGCCCTCCGAAATGGCCTAGCAAGACACTCAGCTGTAACAAAACGCTACGAAATAAAATAATAAAATTGAAACTGGACAGACCACCTGGACTGATGCATATCAGCCTTCTCCTGAGGTCCCCACCATCACAGAAGCCAGTCTTCAGCCAATTTGATTCACTCCATGTGATATCAAGGAACAGCTGAGCACACTGGATACAGCAAAAGCTATGGCCCCTGACAACATCCCGGCTACAAGACTTGCACTCCAGAACTAGCCATGCATCTAGCCAACCTGTTCAATACAGCTAAATTACTGGCATCTATCTAAAAATGTGGAAAACAGCAAGGTATGTCCTGTCCACAAAAAGCAGGACAAATCCAATCTGGCCAATTACCGCCGCATCAGTCTAATCTCCATCATCAGCAATGTGATGGAAGGTGTCATCGACAGTGCTGTAAGGCTGTACCTACTCACCAGTAACTGCTCACTGATGCCCAGTTAGGGTTCTGCCAAACCACTCGGCTCCCAACTTCATTACAGCCTTGGTCCAAGCATGGACAAAAGAGCTGAATTCCAGGGGAGAAGTGAGAGTGATTGCCCTTGACATCCAGGCAGTATTTGACCGAGTGTGGCATCAAGGAGCCCCAGTAAAACTGAATTCATTGGGAATCGTGGGGAAAACTCCCCAATGATTGGAGCCATACCAAGCACAAAGGAAGATGGTTGTGGTGATTGAAGGGCAATCATCAGAGCCCCAGGACATCGCTGCAGGAGTTCCTCATGGCAGTGACCTAGGCCCAGCCATCTTCAGCTGCTTCATCAATGGCCTTCGCTCCAACATAAGGACAGAACTGGGGATGTTCGCTGATGACTGTACAGTGTTCAGTGCCATTCACAACTCCTCAGATGATGAAGCAGTCCATGCCCACATACAACAAGACCCGGACGATGTTCAGGCTTGGGCTGATAAGTTGCAGGTAACATTCACACCACAGTGTCGGGAGAAGCCGGTGAGTATTTAAACTCACTTTTGCAGGCTTTTTTCAGAGGCCCAGTGTCGGGAGAATCCGTTGAGTATTTAAACTCACGTTCACGGGCCTTTTTCAGAGGCTGACCAATCTCACAGACCAGCAATGGCGTTCAAGAGCCACGTCACGTTTGAAAAAGTGACGCAGGCAAGAGGAAGCAGCTGATTGGGTGCGTACAGGCAGGTGAGTATTTATACAACTCTATAGTTAAGGTTAATAGTTTATAAAGTTTAGAAGATTTTAATTTTTGTCGTTATAGTTTGTAAGGTCTCTGTTGTTTAGCGGGGAGTGCTAGTAAACAAGGGCCCTTAAGTATATCATTTAATTGTAGTATAATTGGTGGCATTGATTTGATTTAATTTTAATTACTTAATTACTCATGACAGCACAGTTCGGCCCCGTTGCCTGCTCCTCCTGCACTATGTGGGAAATCAAGTACAATTCCTGTGTCCCTGACGACCATGTGTGCGTGAAGTGTATCCAGCTGCAGTTACTGGCAGTCAACATTGCAGCGCTGGAGCTGTGAATGATACATACTGGAGTATTAGCGATGCTGAGGACATTGTGCATAGCACGTTTAATGAGTTGGTCACACCGCATGTAAAGGCTGCACAGGCAGGAAGGGAATGGGTGACCACCAGGCAGAGTAGAAGGCGCAGGCAGGTAGTGCAGGGGCCCCTGTGGCCATCCCCTCTCTAACAGATACACAACTTTGGATATTGTTGAGGGAGATGGATAATCGGGGGAAGGCAGTAGCAGCCAACTTCCTGGCACCATGGGTGGTCCTGCTGCACAGGACGGGAGGAAAAAGAGCGGGAGAGCTCTAGTGATAGTGGATTCTATTGTAAGGAGAATAGGTAGGTGCTTCTCCCACTCCCCCCAGAGAGGACAGTGGACATGGTGAACCTGCGCAGTAAGTCGATTGATGATCATAGTATCATAGCTTCCTCCAGCACAGAAGGAGGCCATTCGGCCCAACTTGCCTGTGCTGGCTCTTTGAAAAGCACGGCACTAACTATGAGCCGGTGTGTAAGATGTAAGCATGTAAGAGACCTCAGGGGGATATAGACATTTTGACCATCGGTTAATTTTTAGGCCTAGAATATTGTCTCGGACGCTGGCCCTAAACGGGCGGTATGGGATCACTCTATATGTGTAGCCAATCTTATCCAATCCTTCCTCATAGCTACAATTCTCCAGTCCTGGCAACATCCGCCCTATAAATGTTTCCCTTCCAGTATTTATCCAAGTCTCTTTCGAAAGTTGCTCTTGAATCTGCTTCCAACGTCCTTTCAGTCTATGTCTTCCAGGTCACAACAACTCGCTGTGTAAAAAAAAGTACCTTATCTCCCTTTCTGGTGCTTTTGCAAATGATCTTAAATCTCTGTCCTCTGGTTACCAACCATTCTGGAAACAGTTTCTACATACTTCCTTCATGATTTTGAACCCTTTTAATGAATCTCTCCTTAACCCTCTCTGCTTTAAGGAGAACAACACAAGCTTCTCCAGTCTATCCACATAACTGCAGCCCCCCATCCCTGGTGCCATTCGAATAAATCTCCTTTGCATCCTCTCCAAGGTTTTGCTCTCCTTCCTAAAGTGTGATGCCCAGACAATTCAGACAGAATACGCCGGCTGGTGCACACCAGCGATTTATAAAGGTAAGGCATAACTTCCTCACTTTTGTACTCTCTGCCTCTATTGAAAACGCCGAGGATCACTCATGCATTTAAACAGCTTTATCAACTCGTCCTATTACTTTCAAAGATTCGGTTGGAGAACCCCACGTCTCTCTGTTTCTTCAGGCCCTCGTAAATTGCACCGTTTCGTCTACTTTTATGCGGGAAATTACGGAGCTTAGGTCCCAGGCTTCTGAAGGCACAGCGGCCAATGGTGGGGCGATGGGAATCAGGGATGTGCGAAAAGTCAGAACCAATGTAGTGCAGAGATCTCGGAAGGTAGAAGAACTAGAGAAGGTTATAGCAATAAGGAAGGGCGATGCCATGGCGGGCTTTGAACATGAGGAGTTCAAAGGGGTTAACGGAACGCGAGCAAGTGCAGGTCAGTGAGCAAAGGGGGAGATGGATGAACATAACAACATAAGAAATAAGAGCAGGAGTAGGACATTTACCCATCGAGTCTGCTCTGCCATAAAATAACATCACGGCTGACCTTCTACATCAACTCCACTTTCCTGCCCCATCCCCATTTCCATTGATTATCTTAATATCCACAAATATATCGATACATGTGACGTAATAAAGACTCACTACGCACTTGGTTGTACATAAAGCAAGGCTTTAATCGACTTGTAACAAAACATGGATGTCTAGTTAGTAGTCACTAGCTTCCTGTTTCCAGATTGTCTCTGGCCAAGTTGGGCCCACGCCCGAGTATTTATACTCCTCGGACGGCGCCCTCAGCTGGCCGTTCAGTAGTACTTCCTGAGTTACTTCTTGTAGAAGTTGCGAATTATGACATTCTTCCTCCCTAAAAGGTTTGGAAGTCCAGTCTTCCTTTAACGGACTAGGCAGACCAAATATAGCAGTAGTCATATAGCTTTCTGCTTGTAACCAGAAGGCACGTCTCCTGGTCCTGGTCCCTGGGTCACTTGGCCCGTATCGGTAAGTCGGTAGAGTCCGTGTCGTCTTGATTGTCCTATGGAGGCCTGGGAATATCAAGACTCCAGGTGCGGGTCACCACAGGCACAGAGCTGGCCTCATCCTGGGTCATAGCCGGAGATTGTCTGGCATCCTAATTTCGGGTGGCCATCCTACGGGGAGCGTTCAGCTCCCTGAGTTGATCCAGTAGCACGGCCGGCAGATCCCTCGATGTCCCAGGTAGGGCATCATCTTCATAGGGGTGCGGAGTGCTGACATCATCCTCATGTGAGCCTTCATCATTCGGGCCCGTGTGACCGGTTGGGGAGGGAGCCAGATCTCTGAGTGAGACAGTGGACTCACAGCCAGCGGGGTACCGCACGTGCGCATACATGGGGTTTACCTCTGTTAACTCCACTTCATTAATGAGAGGGTCGTTCTTGGCAGTCCGGACGAACCTCCAGAGTAGCACAGGGCCTGGAGCCACCAACCATGATTGTAGAAATGTCCCATATATAGAGCGACACTGGAACTTGAAGAATCGCTCATGAGGTGTGACATTAGTGGATGTGGAGAGAAGAGGCCTGATAGAGTGTAACACGTCGGGGAGCAGAGTTTCCCACTGCTGCTCTGGTAGGTTGCGTGACCTCAGTGCCAGATGGACAGCGTTCCAGACGATGACATTGTATCGGTCAACCTGTCCATTGCTGATTGGGTGATATGGTGTCATCTTACTCGAGGCGATTCCCCGTTGGGAGAGATAACTTTTAAGTTCACTCGACATAAAGGAGGGACCCCGATCCGCGTGGCATTTAATTACCCTAGAGGTAAGCATGTCAGGACAGGGGAAAGCAAAGGGAAAGCATGAATACTCATCTACCATCGTAAGGAGGTAGGCATTCCGCGTTGACGAAGGCAATGGCCCTTTATAGTCTATGCTGAGCCTCTGCATAGGCTGCATTGCATGTATGAGTAAGTCATCTGATGGGTGGAACAATTGTGGTTTCAGTTCTGCACAAATCCTACAGGAGGAGCATGTTTTCTTTATGTCCTCCATTGAGAATGGTAGATTTTTGGAGCGCACAAAGTGCAACATACGGGTAACGGCAGAATGGCATAAGTCCATATGCAGATCCGCCAGAGTCGTCGTTGGCATTGAAGAGCAAAATGCCCATGTGACGGTATCCGGGGCCACATTCTGTTTGCCGGGTTGGCAACGGATAGTATATCCAAAGGAGGCCAGCTACATCCTCCAGAATTGAACTTTATTATTTTGATTCTCGTGCGCTTCCGGTTATCCAACATGAAGGCCACAGAGTGCTGGTCAGTTAAGAGTGTGAAATGACGCCGAGCAAGAAAATGATTCCATTGGCGTACAGCCTCGATGATGGCTGTAGCCTCCTTCTCGATGGGGGTGTTAATGGATCACGCTACCCTGTAATGTTCTGGATAGGAATGCCACGGGTCGACCACCTTGATTCAAGGCAGCCGAGTTCACCACTTCTGATGCGTCGCATTCGACCACAAAAGGAAGGTTTTCATCAATGGAGTGAAGTGTGGCTTTCGCCAGCTGTCGTTTGAGGAGGTTGAATGGAGAAATAGCCATTGCTTCCAATGGAAAAGACTTCGCATGAAGCAGGGGCTGTATTTTATTGGGGAAGTGAGGTATCCACTTTGCATAATAAGCCAACATCCCAAGTGCCCGACGAAGAGAGCCGAGATTTGTAGGGGGAGGGTGCTCCTGAAGTGGAGAAAGTCGCTCTGGGTCTGGTTTAATAACACCGTTGCCCACCCACTAGCCGGAAATGTTCACTGATGGCACCGATTTCACCGATTTGGATTCGTTTAGCGTTAAGTGAGGATGACGGAGAATGTCAAAAATTCTCTGAAGATTGGCGTCATGCTCCTTTTGATCATGGCCGGCAATAGTGATATTGTCTAAATACGGAAAGGTATCCATCAAGTTCTCTTGCTGGACTAGGCCACCCATTGCCCGTTGGAAGTCGGCCACCCCATTGGTGACCCCAAATGGAAGGCGACGAAACTGATAAAGCCGACCATTGGCCTCAAAGGCCATATACGTTTTGTCAGAGTCTTTCAGTGTTACCTGATGGTATGTGCTCTTTAAATCGAAGGTTGAAAATACCTTGTATTTGGCAAGGTTGTTGACCATGTCATCTATGCGTGGGAGCGGTTAGCCATCAAGATCGGTATATTGATTAATAGTCTGTGAATAATCACTACACAGACGTTTCTTATGTTGTTTTAAAGGGTTTTTCACAACGACGATTTGAGCCCGCCAGGGAGATGAAGACGGCTCGATAATACCATCAGCTAAAAGGTGAGAGATTTGTGCCTCAATAAATGCTCAGTCGTCTTGGCAAAAGCGCTGCGATTTGGTGGCTATGGGTTTACAGTGGGGGGAGCAATTGGCAAGCAGGGAGGGCTCATCGAGTAAGGCCGCCGAGAGCGCACAAAACGGCACCTTAGAAATCGTATGCTCTGGCTTCGACCCTCCAAACTCAAAAGTGAGTCTTTTGTGCTGCTTCTGGAAGTCCTGTCCCAGAAGCACATCGCTACATAAGTTTTCGAGTACTCCGAGCCGGGTGGAGGGATACATGCGCTCATTGAGGATGAGGTTGCCAAGACAGAAGACAGAAGAAATGGTGGTCAGAGTCGTCAGAGCCATTGCAATCTCCCTGTCCGAGGGATAAATGCACAGTTTTAACCTGCTGACAGCCCGCTTACTAATGAAGCTGTCAGTGCTGCAGAAGTCAATTAGCACGCTTAGTGTGTGCCCATTTAATTTAAACTTCGTGGCTGCATGGGACAAACTTTGGGGAAAAACAGCTGTGATGGGAGGAGGGGTAATTTTCCCTTCGGCAGCTGTAGCCTCAGCAGTGGTTCTTGGGGGAGGAGCAGCTCCATAGATAGCAGCTGTGAAGCTAACACAGCTCTCGACCGGTATACTTCAGAGGAGCGGCCTTTCTAGTTAGCAGAGGCCCATGACTGGCATAGCTTGTCGTTGTCCTTTCTTGCTGCAATGATTGCAGGTCGCATTATGAGCCGGGCAAAATCTTCTGTAATAGAACGTACCTCCACAAAAGAAAGACTTTCTTCCTGATTGTCAGGATGCTGCTAGGGCGGGGTCGTCATCAGCAAAGGCCTCTAGGGTAGGGTCGTCGTCCATTAGAGTAGAGTCATCATCAGCGGGGGCATCCGCCCGAGACCTATTGAAAGATTAATTACAGGTGATAGCCGCCGCCCATGCACGTGGTGGGAGATAAGTGTCTGCATTCTTCTTGGCCACATCCAGGGAACACGCCTGGTCATAAGCAGCCCGTAAATAGAGGGTTTTACTTTCCAGCAGACGCTGACCTATAAAAGGGGACGCAATCCCATTGATAAACGAATCGCGCATTAGTTCCTCTTGATACTGTTCAGCTGTAACCACTTTAAGGTTACAATCTTTGCTGAGCCTGTGGAGATTCTGGAGCTATTCATCGAGTAATTCCCCAGGCTGTTGCCGAGTTGTGGCCAGTAGGTGTCGAGCAAAGATTTCATTCGGGGACTTGACATATAGCTGCCATAAAATTTGGATAGCACCGTCGTAGTCTATACAGTCCTCAATATAATCATGCTCATGAGGGGATAAATAGTTAATAAGCATTCGTAACTTATTAGGGGCATCTGCCCCACATTCTTCAAGAAAGTTGCTAAAGGTACGAAACCAATGCTTCCATACCTTCGCTGCCGCAGGTGCATTCGGGTAAAGGTCGAAACGAGCGGGTCTAAGGAGTTTTTCCATGATGGATCAGTTTCTTGCCCAAGTTCCTTTCTGCGGTTCGAGGTGCAGCTGGTTGTTCCGAATCACCCAAAGCGTGGAGACGATAGCAAGTTGATTAAATTGACGTAATAAAGACTCACTACGCACTTGGTTGAACATAAAGCAAGGCTTTTATCAACTTGTAACAAAACATGGAGGCCTAGTTAGTAGCCACTAGCTTCCTGTTTCCGGATTGTCTCTGGCCAAGTTGGGCCCACGCCCGAGCATTTATACTTCGCGGATGGCGCCCTCAGCTGGCCGTCCTGTAGTACTTCCTGAGTTACTTCTTGTAGAAGTTGCGATTTATGACAGCCCATATGGGGCAGAAAGCAGCAATCTATTGACCAGTTAGCCTAACAGCTGTCGTTGGGAAAAGGCTGGAGTCCTTCATTTAGGAAGCAGTAGCAGGCTATTTTGGAAAATCATAATGCAGTCAAGCAGAGTCAGTATGGTTTTATGAAAGGGAAATCATGTTTAACAACTTTGCTGGAGTTCTTTGAGGATGTGACAAGAAGGGTGGACAAATGTAAGCCAATGGATGAGGTGTATTTGGATTTCCAGAAGGCATTCGATAAGGTGCCACATAAAAGGTTACTGCATAAGATAAGACTTCACTGATTTGGGCGTAATATATTAGCATGGATATAGAATTGGCTTACAGCAGAAAGCAGAGAGTCGGGATAAATAGGTCATTTTCCATTTGATGAATGGTAACTAGTGGGGTGCCACAGGGATCGGTGCTGGGGCCTCAACTATTTACACTCTACATTAACGACTTGGATGAAGGGACCGAGTGTAATGTAGCCATGTTTGCAGATGGGTGGGAAAGCAAGTTGTGCAAAGGACTCAAAGAATCTGCAAAGGGATATAGACAGGCCAAGTGAGTGGACAAACATTTGGCAGATGGAGAATAATGTGGGAAAGTACGAGGTTATCCACTTTGGCAGGAAAAATAAAAAACTAATTATTATTTAAATGGAGAGATTAAAAAATGCTACAGTTCAGATGGACCTGAATATCCTTGTGAATGAAGCACAAAAACGTTGGCATGCAGGTACAGCAAGGAGTCAAAAAGGCAAATGGAATGTTGGCCTTTATTGCAAATGTGTTGGAGATAAATAGCAGGGCAGTCCTCCTACAACTGTACAGAGAATTGGTGAGGCCACAACTTGAGTACTGTGTGCAGTTTTGGTCGCATTATCTGAGGAAGGGTGATCTTGCCATGGAGGGAGCGCAGCGACGATTCACCAGACTGATTCCTGGGATGGAAGGAATGACGTATGTGGAGAGATTGGGTCGATTGGGCTTATACTCGCTGGAGTTTAGAAGAATGAGAGGGGATCCCATTGAAACGTATTCACTTCTAACAGGACTAGAGACACTAGATGTAGGAAGGATGATAACGATAGCGGGGGAGTCCAGTACTAGGGGTCACAGTCTAAAGTTAAGTGGTAAGCCATTTAGGACAGAGTTGTGAAGGAATTTCTTCACCCAGAGAATGATGTACCTGTGGAACTCACTACAACAGAAGGCAGTTGAGGCCAATTCAGGAAATATATTCAAGAAGGAGTTAGATATATTTCTTAAGGCTAAAGGGATCAAGGGACATGGGGAGAATGGCAGAGCAGGCTCGAGGGGTCGAATGACCTACTCCTGCTCCTATTTTCTATGTTTCTATACCTGCATTGGAGGTAGTCCACAGACGATTCACTCGGTTCATTCCTGAGATGATGGGATTGACTTATATAGAAAGGTTGAGCAGGTTGGGCCTATACTCATTGGGATTTAGAAGAATGAGAGGTGATCTTATTGAAGTATATAAGATACTGAGGGGACTCGACAAGGTTGATGCAGAGAGGATGTTTGCCCTCGTGGGGTAAACTAGAACTCAGGGTCACAGTCTCAGAATAAAGGGTCGCCCCTTTAGAACTGAGATGAGGAGGAACTTCTTCTCTAAGAGGCTCGTAAATCTGTGGAAGCCTCTGCCCCAGAGAGCCGTGGCGGCTGGATCATTAAATATATTTAGCCATGTTTGACAGAGAGAGAGAGAGTGAGAGTGAGAGTGAGAGAGAGTGAGAGTGAGAGAGAGAGAGAGAGAGAGAGAAAGAGAGAGAGAGAGAGTGAGAGTGAGAGAGAGTGAGAGTGAGAGAGAGAGAGAGAGAGAGAGAGAGAAAGAGAGAGAGAGAGAGAGAGAAAGAGAGAGAGTGAGAGTGAGAGAGAGAGCGAGCGAGAGAAAGAGAACCTGTGACGGCTCTTTGGTGGAGCTATCCAGTTAGTACTACTCCCCTGCTCTTTCCCCATAGCCATGTACATTTTCCCTTCAGGTCTTTGTCCAATTCTGTTATGAAAGTTACTATTGAATCTGCTTCCTCTGCGTATTCCACATCCTAACAACTCGCTGCTTAGAAACGTAGTTCTGCATGTCGCCTCTAGTTCTTTTACCAATCATCTTAAATCTGTGTCCTCTGTTTACCAAACCTTCTATCACTGGAAACAAGTCCTCCTCATTTACTCTATCAAAACCTTCATGATTTTGAACACCTCTTAACCTTTGCTGCTCCAAGGAAAACAATGCCTAAAATGGTTCCGGTAAGGGAAAATGTATTATCCCAAGAGATAAGTCAGGTTGTAGAGCAGTTAATATTAAAGGCGCTCTATCTGAATGCACGAAACTTTCATAACAAGAGAGATACATTAATGATACGAATAGCGATAAATATGTTTGTCCCAGTAGCCAATACTTAGATGTGGTTTCAGGGTGACCAAAGTTGGGAACAAAATATTCCCGGGGGTTGATGTTTAGAAACGATAAGCATAATGGAAAAGGAGGTGGGTAGCCCTAATTAAAAAGGAAGAGATAAAGGCAGTTGTGAGAAAGGAACATTGGCCAGTAAATCAGAATGTAGATCCAGCATGGGTGGAGGTAAGACATAACAAAGGGCAGATAACAATAGTTTATAGGAACGCTAATTGTAATCATTGTGTTGGACAGTGTATAAATCAGCAAATTAGTGTAGCATATATCAAGGGCAATGCAATAAACAAGGGGTCTTTAATCTGCATAAAGACTGCAAACAAAATTGGCAGAAGGTTTTGGAGGACGAGTTCATGGAATGCTTCGAGACAGTTGTCTAGAACAATATTTCAAGCCAACTAGGGAACAAGTTATTTTAGATTTAGTATTGTGTAATGAAACAGAGTGAATTAGTAATTTTACATTAAAGGCTCATGTGGGTAGGTGTGACCATAACATGATAAAATGTCATAATAATTTGTGAATGATGCGGTTATGTCAGAAGCTAGGGTCATAATTAAAACAAATACAATTACAGGGATTTGAGGGGCGACTTGTCCAAGGTAGATTGATAAATGGGATTAAAAGATATGATGGTAAAAAAGCAAAATTGTAAGGACCGGAACTCGGTGGACCCAACTGCAGTAAGGCAAACTGAGGCAGAGGTTAGGTTGCAAAACAAAGGTTGACTTTACTTGACATAAACAAAATAACAACAGTAAAGAATACAAGCAAGCAGACCAGCAAGAGGTATCACCAGGCAGAGCAACTCAAGACTGAGCAATGAACATAAAGTGAACACCAGTAGGTATCTAACAATACACAGGTGAATACAATGAATGAATAAAGAAGGACACAATTAAGAGAGTTCTTGGAGCCCTCTGGTGGCGAGGCGAGGCAGAATCTGGGTCATTCCTTACAGGACCCCCCCCGCTAGGAACGGCCCCTGACGTTCCCCCAGAAAGTCCATGGTGACGACGAAAAAAATTCCGTACTAAATCGCGATCCAGGATGTCCCGGTCCGGAACCCAAGAGCGTTCCTCCGGACCATATCCCTCCCAGTCCACCAGGAACTGGAGGCCCCCGCGAACCCAGCGAGAGTCCATCAGGCGACGGACCGTGTAAGCAGGCTGGCCGTCAATGATGCGGGGAGCAGGAGGAGGCCTCGTGGCGGGCGCCAGGGAACTGCTGGCCACTGGCCGAAGCCGGGAGACATGGAAGGTAGGATGAATCCGCATGGAGCGGGGTAGATGGAGACGGTAGGACACCGGGTTGACCTTCCTCAACACCATGAAGGGGCCGATGAAATGGGGCGCCAGCTTGCGGGACGCCACTCGCAGCGGGAGATCCTGCGTAGAAAGCCAGACCCTCTGACCAGGACGGAATGAAGGGGCCGGTCTGCGCCGCTTGTTGGCCTGGATCTGCCGTTGTCGAGAAACTCGTTGCAAGGCCAGCCGCGCTCTCCTCCAGGTCCGCCGACAACGCTGGGCAAACTTCTCCACGGACGGAACCCCCACCTTGAGCTCCTGCTCCTGGAACAGTGGAGGCTGAAAACCGAACTGGCACTCGAACGGCAACAGTTCTGTGGGGGAGCAGCGCAACATGTTGTGCGCGTACTCAGCCCAGACGATGTGACGACTCCAGGTCACAGGGTTAGCGGACACGAGACACCTCAGGGTCGTCTCCAGGTCTTGGTTGATCCATTCTGTTTGACCGCTCGACTGAGGATGGAAACCCGAGGAAAGACTGACAGTAGCTCCAATGAGTTTGTAGAAGGCTCTCCAAAGCCGGGAGGCGAATTGTCGCCCACGGTCAGAAACGATGTCAAGAGGCAAACCGAATAACCTGAAAACATGCTGGACCATGAGCTCGGCTGTCTCTTGGGCTGAGGGAAGCTTGGGCAAGGGCAGAAAACGACAGGCTTTGGAGAAGCGATCTACGATGACCAGAATGACAGTGTTGCCTTGAGATGGTGGAAGGCCTGTGATGAAATCCACCGAGAGGTGTGACCAGGGACGAGTGGGAATGGGGAGAGGATGCAGCAAACCCTGGGGGCGAGATCGAGGGTTCTTGTTTCGTGCACAAATGGCACAAGCTGCCACGAACGCCTTTACATCCTTCTCCATGGTGGGCCACCAGAACCTTCTGCGAAGAAACTCCAGCATCCTGGATGCGCCTGGATGACCGGTGAGTCGTGACGAATGCCCCCACTGCAGGATTTGTGAGCGAGTCGTGTTGGGGACAAAAAGGCGACCGGGTGGGCCGTTGCCAGGGTCTGCCTCCCTCTGTTGCGCCTTTCTGACCAGCGTCTCGATTCCCCAGCAAACCGGTGCAACAATTCGGGAAGTAGAAATAATAGGTTCTGGTTGTCTCTCCCGCTCGGGTGGATCAATTTGCCTGGAGAGAGCATCAGGATTGAGATTCTTGGAACCTGGACGATATGACAGGACAAAGTCAAAACGATTAAAAAACAGTGCCCAGCGAGCTTGATGAGAGTTAAGTCATTTGGCCTCCTGGTTATAGGCCAGATTCTTATGGTCAGTCCAGACAATGAGCGGGTGTTCAGACCCCTCCAACCAATGTCTCCACTCCTCCAGTGCCAACTTAACTGCCAGTAATTCCCTGTTCCCAATATCGTAGTTTCGTTCAGCAGGAGTGAGTCGGCGAGAGAAAAAGGCGCATGGGTGCAGTTTGTTGTCGTTAGACCGTTGGGATAAAACGGCGCCCACTCCTATATCCGAGGCATCCACCTCGACAATGAAGGGGAGTGAGGGATCCGGATTAACGAGGACAGGAGCAGATGTGAAGCACCGCTTGAGATCCTCGAAAGCCTGCGCAGCCTCAGCGTACCAACTCAACCGGGTAGAGGCGGTCTTGGTGAGGGCGTTAAGAGGAGCAGCAATGGTGCCGAAGCTTCTGATGAATCTCCGATAGAAGTTAGCAAATCCCAAGAAACGTTGCACCTGTTTGAGAGAGGTGGGTGGTGGCCAATCTTGGACAGCTTGGGTCTTGCCAGGGTCCATTTGGATGTTGCCGCTGGAGATGATGAAGCCCAGAAATGAAACCGTGGAAACGTGAAATTCACACTTCTCCGCCTTGATAAACAAGAGGTTGTTAAACAAAAGTTGCAGGACTTGTCTTACATGCTGGACATGATCGTGAAGAGTTTTGGAGAAAATGAGAATGTCATCCAGGTAGACAAAAACAAAGCGATTCAGCATGTCTCGGAGAACGTCGTTGATGAGCGCCTGGAACACAGCAGGGGCGTTGGTCAATCCAAAGGGCATAACCAGGTACTCATAGTGCCCAGTAGGTGTGTTGAATGCCGTCTTCCACTCGTCCCCTTCGCGGACGCGGATGAGGTTGTAGGCCTTGCAGAGGTCCAATTTTGTGAAGACCGTGGCTTCCTGAAGTAGCTCGAAGGCCGTTGACATGAGTGGAAGAGTATAACGGTTCTTTATAGTAATCCGGTTAAGGCCACGGTAGTCGATGCAGGGACGGAGACCTCCATCTTTCTTACTCACGAAGAAAAAACCGGCACCAGCAGGAGAGGTGGATGGACGGATGAAGCCAGCGGCGAGGGCGTCACAGATGTACTCCTCCATGGCGGCGGTCTCAGGAGCAGAAAGGGAAAAGATCCTACCCCTAGGTGGGCATGTCCCAGGCAGGAGGTCAACGGCACAGTCATATGGCCTATGAGGGGGAAGTGATGTGGCTCGAACCTTACTTTTAGATCCTCATACTCGGGTGGCACTCGGGACAATTCAGAGCGTGATGGGAACTCCTGGGGCTGGGAAGGAGACTTGGCGCGAAGACAGTTAGTATGGCAGGCGGAGCCCCATTCCGTAAGCCGACCGGTGGCCCAATCCAAGCGAGGATTATGGCAGGCCAACCAAGGGTAACCCAGAATTAATGGAAACTGGGAAGAGTGGATAAGGGAGAATTGGATGGTCTCGAAATGTTGTCCTTCCACGCCCAAACACAGGGGGGCAGTATGATGGTGAATGGTTCCAGAGCCCAGGGGTCTTCCATCCAGGGCAACAACAGTGAGGGGGTAATCAGGATGGGTCAGGGGAATCTTGAGCTGTTTAGCTAACCCCAAATCAATGAAGTTACCATCAGACCCCGAATCCACCAGGGCCTTAAGATCATGTTGTTGATTGCCCCAGAAAAGGGAGGACGCCAGCAAAACCCTAGACACAGTGGGGTCGGAAGGGATAGTTACGTTCATCTCAGGTCCCTCCGTCCTGGATGAGCCCTGGCTTTTCCCACCAACTCTGGACAGGAAGAGCGAAAGTGGCCAGCTTTCCCACAATAGAGGCAAGATCCCTCTCTCATTCGGTGATCATGTTCGGGTTGCGAGAGGCGGGTTACTCCCACCTGCATGGGCTCCTCCGGATCGGTCAAAGATGGACTCGGGATGGCTCGGAGGTTCTCAGATGGCTTCGAAGCAGGAAAAGCTCTGGTCTCTGGAAACGGAGTGAAAAAGGAGTGGCGTTCTCTTCGCCTCTCACGGAGACGATTATCCACACGAACGGAGATATCAAAAAGAGACTCCAAATCACTCACCGGATCCCTGGAAGCCAGTTCGTCCTTGATCTCATCCGTGAGACCATGGCGAAAGGTGGCGATGAGCGCCTCCGAATTCCATTGGCTTTCTGCAGCGAGAGTGCGAAACTCAATAGCGTAGTCCGCAACGCTACGAACCCCCTGGTGAAGCCGAAGCAGTTTGTTAGATGCCTCTCTCCCACTGACAGGGTGATCAAAAACCCTTCTCATTTCTTCCGAGAAAAGTTGGTAGTTTAAACATGCCGGCTTTTGCTGTTCCCAGACGGCTGTAGCCCAGGTAAGCGCCTTGCCAGTAAGTAGCGAAATGATGTAGGCCACTCGGGAACAGTCACTGGGAAATAATGAACCCTGCAGTTGGAAAACCAGGGAACACTGGATTAGGAAACATTGACATCCTCCTGGGTTACCGTCGTACCGCTCGGGTGCAGGTAATCGGGGTTCTCTCAGAGGAGAAGGCGAAATCGTAGGAGCAGGTAACGGTGCAGGAGCGGCTTGGATCACCTGACTCTGTTTCTGGCTCTGATGGAAAGTGATGACGAGGTTCTCCAGCAGATTCTGCCTTCGGGAGGCTGCCGTGGCGAGACACTGCAGTTCGTTCAAGATCAGTTGTAGCTGTTCAGAAACTTGTCTTGGCCGTTGGTCCTTCTCTGCTGGGTCCATGTTTTTGGCTCAGTCTTGCTGTAAGGACCGGAACTCGGTGGACCCAACTGCAGTAAGGCAAACTGAGGCAGAGGTTAGGTTGCAAAACAAAGGTTGACTTTACTTGACATAAACGAAATAACAACAGTAAAGAATACAAGCAAGCAGACCAGCAAGAGGTATCACCAGGCAGAGCAACTCAAGACTGAGCAATGAACATAAAGTGACCACTTAAATAGTAGGTAACAGGTGAATACAATTAATGAATAAAGAAGGACACAATTAAGAGAGTTCATGAAGCCCTCTGGTGGCGAGGCGAGGCAGAACCTGGGTCATTCCTTACAAAAATAATTCATTATTCTCAACGAATATAAAATCCCTAGATGAATAAAAACACTCCACTGGAAAAGTTGTCCAACCATGGCCAACTAGAGATGTTAAGGACAGTATTACACTAAAAGAAGAGTCTTAAAATGTTGCCAGAAAGAGTAGTAATCCTATGGAATAGGAGATTTTTTTAAATTCCGCTAAGGATGGTCAAGAGATTGATAAAGAGGGAGAAAGTAGAATATGAGAGTCAACTAGAAAGAAATATAAAAACAAATTGTAAGCTTTTAAAGTATGTAAAAAATGAAACGATTAGCACAAGTAAACGTGGGTCCCTCAGAGGCAGAGAGAGCAGAATTTATAATGGGGGACAAAGAAATTGCGTGGAAGTTAAACAAATATTTTGCATCTCTCTAAACAGTAGAAGGCTCAAATGAAACACCAGAAATTGTGGATAACAAAAGGTCTAATGATCATGAGGAACTTAAAGGAATTAATATTATTAAAGAAAAAGTAATGGAGAAATTAATGGGACTAAATGCAGACAAATCCCCTGACCTGATGGCCTATATCCTTTGGTTTTAAATGGAGTGGCTGCAAATATAGTGCAGTAGAACTTTACAGCCTATGAAGTACTTTTTGAAGTGTAGTCACTTGTAGTGTAGGAAAGGCAGCAGCTAATTTGCGCACAGCAAGCTTCCACAAACTGCCATGTGATAATAACTAGATCATGTGTTGTAGTGATGATTGGTGAGGACACTGGGGATAATTCCGCTTCTTCGAAATAGTAGGATGGGATCTTTTACATCCGACTGAGAGAAAGAGGCGGGGCCAACTGTTTGACATCTCATTTGAAAGACGGAACTTCCGATAGTGCAGCACTCCCTCAGAATTACACCAGAGGTTCAGCCTAGACTTTTGTCCTCAAGTCTCTGGAGTGCGGCTATGAAATCACAGCTTTCTGACTTAGATGCGAGGGTGCTACACACTGAGCCACAGCTGACATAAAGCAGCTGTTAACAGAGGATGGTTTGGATCTTCCAGAATTCCCCAGATTCTAGAACGGTCCCCCTGCCTTGGAAGGCAGGAAATGTTACGCCGCTGTTCAAGAAAGGATGGACAGTGAAAACAGTGAACTAGAGTCCAGTTATCCTGACATCAGGCGTTGGAACAATGCTAGGATCTATTACTAAGGACGCAGTAGCAAGGCATTTGCAAAATCAGAATATGACTAGGCAGAGTCAACACGCCTTTATGAAAGGGTAATCGTGTTTGACAAATCTGTTACAGTTTTTTGAGGGTGCAACTAGCAGGGTAGATAAGGGGGGCCAGTGGACGTAGTATATTTGGATTTTCAGAAATCATTCGATAAGGTGCTAAACAAGGGGTTGTTACACAAGATTAGTGCTCATTGTATTGGCTGTAATATATTAGTATTGCACTGGGGATTGGCTAACGGACAGAAAGCAGAGAGCTGGAGTAAACGGATGATTTTTGCAATGTCAGATAGTGGAGTAACTGGTGGAGTGCTGAATGGGCAGTTCTTGTCCCTCAGCTTTTTACAACCTATGTCAATGAATTAGATGAGGAGCCGAGTGTAATATATCCAGGTTTGTTGATGATACAACGCTCGGTGGGAATATACGTTGTGAGGAGAACATAAAGAGACTACAAATTTATATAGACATGTTATGTGATTGGGCAAGAAGTTGGCAGAGTGAGTTATTTTTAATCGTTTATGGGATGCGGGCGCCACTGCCAGGGCTAGCATTTATTGCCCATCTCTAATTGCCCTGGATAAAGTGGTGGTGAACCGCCTTCTTGAACCGCTGCAGTCCGTGTGGTGAAGGTGCTCCCAAAGTGCTGTTAGGTAGGGACTTCCAGGATTTTGACCCAGCGATGATGAAGGATCGGCGATATACTTCTAAGTCAGAATGGTGTGTGACTTTGAGGGGATCTTGGAGGTGGTCGTGTTCCCATGCACCAGCTACCCTTGTCCTTCTAGGTGGAAGAGGTCGCGGGTTTTGGTGGTGCTTCCAAAGAAGCCTCGGCAAGTTGCTGCAGGGCATCTTGTAGATGGTACACACTGCAGCCATTGTATGCCAATGGTGAAAAGTGTGAATGTTTAAGGGTTTGGATGGAGTGCCAATCAAGAGAGCTGCTTTGTCCTGGATGGTGTCGAGCTTCTTGAGAGTTCTCGGAGCTGCACTCATCCAGGAAAGTTGGGAAAATTCCAGCACACTCCTTAATTGTGCCTTGTAGATGGTGGAAAGTCTTTGGGGAGTCGGGAGGGGAGATACTCGCCATAGAATACCTAGCCTCTCTCCTGCTCTTATTGCCACATTATTTATGTTGCTAGTCAAGTTAAGTTTCTGGTCAAAGATGACTTCCAGGATGTTGATGGTGGGGGATTCGGCGATTGTAATACCGTTGAATGTCAAGGGGAGGTGGTTAGACTCTCGTTTGTTGGAGATAGTCATTGCTTGGTACTTCTATGGCACGAATATTACCTGCTACTTATCAGCCCAAGCCTGAATGTTGTGCAGGTCTTGTTACTTGCGGGAATGGACTGCTTCATTATCTGAGTTGTTTTGAATGGCACAGAACACTGTGCAG
The DNA here is from genome assembly GCF_052327205.1 of Somniosus microcephalus. Taxonomy (NCBI): domain Eukaryota; kingdom Metazoa; phylum Chordata; class Chondrichthyes; order Squaliformes; family Somniosidae; genus Somniosus; species Somniosus microcephalus. Next base: position 20,556,283 of record NW_028225186.1, on the reverse strand, counting down.
TCATCAGTGAACTTCTCTATTTCTGACATTATGTTGGAGGGAACTTCATTGATGAAGCAGCTGAAGATGGTTGGTCCTAGGACCTGGGGTTCCGCAGGGCTCAGTATTAGTTCTCTTGCTTTTTGTGGTATATATGAATGATCTGGACTTGAATTTAGCGGGTATGATTATGAAGTTTGCAGATGATCCTAAAATCGGCTGTGTGGTTGATACTGAAGAAGGAAGCTGTAGACTTCGGGAAGATATCAATAAATTGGACAGGTGGGCAGAACAGTGGCAAATAGAATTCAATCCGGAGAAGTGTGAGGTAATGCATTTGGGGAGGGCTTACAAGGAAAGGGAATACACATTAAATGGTAGGACACAGAGTAGTGTAGAGAAACAAATGGACGCTGGAGAGCATGTCCGCAGATCCCTGAAGTTAGCAGGCCAGGTGGATAAGGTGGTTAAGAAGACATACGGAATGCTTGACTTTATTAATCGTGGCATAGAATACAAGATCAAGGGGGTTATGCTTTAACGGAATGAAACACTGGTTAGGTATCAGCTGGAGTACTGCGTGCAGTTCTCGTCACCACATTACAGGAAATATGTGATTGCACGAGAGAGGGTACAGAGGAGAGTTACAAGGGTGTTGCCGGGATTAGAGAACCTTAACTATGAGGAAAGGTTGGGTTTGTTGTCCTTTGGACAGAGGAGGCGGAGGGGAGACCATATTGAGGTGTATAAAATAATGAGCGGCTTAGATAAATTGGAAAGAACGGACCTATTTCCCTTAGCAGAGGGGTCAGCAACCAGGGGGCACAGATTTAAAGTAATCGGTGGAAGCTTTAGCGCGGATTAGAGGTGGAATTTCGTCACCCAGTCGGTTGCATGGGTGTGAAACTCACTGCCTGAAAGGGTGGTAGTGGCAGAAACGTTAATCACGTTTAAAAAGTACTTGGATGTGCACTTGGGCTGCTGTGACCTGCAAGTTTACGGACCAAGAGCTGGGACGTGGGAGTAGGCTGGATGGTTCTTTCTTGGCCGGCACGGACACGATGGGCTGAAATGGCCACCTTCCGTGCTGTAACTTTCTATGATTCGATGACACTGCCCTGAGGTACGCCTGCAGCGATGTACTGGGCCTGTGATGATTAATCTTAAACCACCACAACCATCTTCCTTTATGCTAGGTATGACTCCAGCCAGTGGTGCGTTTTCCCCCGATTCCCATTGATTTCAGTTTTACTCGGGCTTCTTGATGCCACACTCGGTGAAATGCTGCCTTGATGTCAAGGGCAGTCACTCTCACCTCCTCTCTGGAATTCAGCTCCTTTGTCCATGTTTGGACCAAGGCTGTTGTGACATCGGGAGCTGAGTGGTCCTTGCGAAACCCAAACTGTGCATCCATGAGCAGGTTATTGGTGAGTAAGTGCCGCACCTGGTCATTTTTCCACATTGTCGGATAAATGCCAGTTTTGTAGCTGCACTTGAACAGCTTGGCTAGAGGCACGGCTAGTTCTGGAGCACACGTCTTCAGCACAAAAGCTGGAATGTTGCTGGGGCCCACAGCCTTTGCTGTATCCAGTGCGCTCAGCCGTTTCTGGATATCACGTGGAGTAAATCGAATTGGCTGAGGACTGGCTTTGTTTTGTTGGTGACCTCAGGAGTAGGCCGATATGGATCATCCACTGGGCACTTCTGGCGGAATATGGCTGCAAACGCTTCAGCCTTGTCTTTTGCACTCACGTGCTGGGCTCATCATCATTGAGGATGGGGATATTCATGGAGCCTCCTCATCTCGTTAGTTGTTTAATGGTTCACCACCATTCACGACTGGATTTGCCAGGACTGCAGAGCTTTGAATGACCCATTGCTTGTGCGATTGATTCGCCCTGTCTATAGAATGCTGCTTCCGCTTTTTAGCATGCATGTAGTCCTGTGTTGCAGCTTCCCCAGATTGGCACATCATTTTTAGGTTCGCCTGGTGCTGCTATTGGCATGCTCTTCCACACTCTCCACTTGCCTGGATGTGTGCTGCACAAGATGATCGGCTCCATGCAGGACAAAGCAGCCCAATTGATTGGCACCCCATCCACCACCTTAAACATTCAGTCCCTCCACCACTGGCGTACCGTGGCTGCAGTGTGTACCATCCACAAGATGCAATGCAGCAACTCGCCAAGGCTTCTTCGGCAGCACCTACCAAACCAGTGACCTCTTCCGCCTAGAAGTACAAGGGCAGCAGGCGCCTGGGAACCCCATCACCTCCAAGTTCCCCTCCAATTCACACACCATCTGACTTTGAAGTGTATCGCCGATTCTTCATCGTCGCTGGGTCAAAATCCTGGAACTCCCTTCTTAACAGCACTGTGGGAGTACCTTCACCACAAGGACTGGAGTGGTTCATAAGGCGACTCATTGCCACCTTCTCAAGGGCAGTTAGTGATGGGCAAAAATAAATGCGATGCCTACATCCCATATACGAATAAAAAAACACTCCTAATTTAACCAACTTTGGTCCGCTGGCCTGATGGTAATGGTAGAGTGAGGAATATGCCGGGCCATGAGGTTATAGATTGTGGTGGAATACAGTTCTTCTGCTGCTGATGGCCCACAGCACCTCCTGAGTACCCAGTTTTGTGCTGCTAGATCTGTTCACAATTTATCCCATTTAGCACAGTGTTAGTGTCACACAACACGATGGATAGTGTCCTCAGTGTGAAGACGGGCCTTCGTCTCCACAATAAATGTGCGGTGGTCACTGCTACCAAAACTGTCATGGAGAGATGCATCCACAACAGGAAGATTGGTGAGGACAAGGACAAGCATGTTTTCCCTCTTGTTGATCCTCACACCACCTGTTTCAAGCACGGACTGGCAGCTATATCCTTGAGGACTCGGATAGCTCGGTCAGTAGTGGTGCTACCGAACTACTCTTGGTGATGGACATTGAAGTCCCCCACCCAGTGTTTATTCTGTGCAGTAGCCACTCACAGTGCTTCTTCCAATTGGTGTTCAAGGTGGAGGAGTATTGATTCATCAGCTGAGGCAGTGTGGTAGGTGGTAATCAGCAGGAGGTTTCCTTGCCCATGCGTGATCTGAAGCCCTGAGAGCTCATGGGGTCCGAAGTCAATGTTGCAGACACCTAGAGCCTTTCCTACCCAAGAGTACACCACTGTGCCGCCGACCCCGGTGGGTCTGCCCTGCTGGTGGGATAGGTCATACCCAGCGATGGTGATGGAGGATTTTGGGACATTGGCTGAAAGCTGAAAATAATGATTCTGTGAGAATCACTATGTCAGGCTGATGTTTGACTATTCTGTGGGACAGCTCTACCAATTTTGGCACAAGTCCCCAGTTGCTGGTGAAGAGGAATTTGCAGAGTCCACTGGGCTGTGTGTGACGAGGTCGATGTTGGGTGGTCCGTCCGGTTTTATCCTTATACGTAGCAGTCTCTTACAACTGAGTGGCTTGTTAGTCCATTTCAGAGGGCTATTAAGAGTGAACCACATTGCTGTGGAGACCAACATTTGGTCCCCCAATGTAAAGGAGACGCATTCAGAGCGGCGAATACAGGATACTAAATTTAAAAAGGTACATGTTAATCACTAAGGAACTGCTGACATGTACCATGCACATTATACTACCAGGGGCCGAATACAAGCCGTCAATCATACTGCGGAACCGCTGATAGGCACCATGTACACTAAACCACCTGGGGCAGTCATTCGCACTTACTTGTACTGCAGAACTGCTAACCTCCTAGTTGGAACCGTAAGCAGTGAGGAGAACACAAAGAGTCTGCAACGGGATATCGATAGATTATGTGAGTGGGCAGGTAAGGTGGCAGTTGGAGTAATGTAGGGAAATGAGAGTTTATTCACTTTGGTATGAAGAATAGAGAAGCAGAATATTTTTTAAATTGTGAGGAACTTTCAAATGTTGTTGCTCAGAGAGATTTGGGACTCCTCGTGAAAGGAGCACTGAAAGCTAGCATGCAGGTATAGCAAGCAATATGGAAGGCAAATGGCATGCTGGCCTTTATTGCAAGGGGGTTGGAATGTAAGAGTAAGGATGTCTTGCTACAATTGTGCAGGGCCTTGGTGAGACCACACCTGGAGAATTGTGCACAGTTTGGTTCTCCATATCTAAGGAAGGATATACTTGCCTTTGAGGCAGTGCAACGAAGGTTCACTAGATTGATTCCTGGGATGAGAGGGCTGTCCTATTATGAAAGACTGTGTAGAACGGGCCTATACTCTCTGGAGTTTAGAAGAATGAAAGGAGATCTCATTGAAACATACAAGATTCTGAAGGGGATTGACAGCTTAGATGCTGAGTGGACGTTTCCCCTGGCTGGAGTGTCTATAACTAGGTGACTTAGTCTCAGGATAAGGGCTAGACCACAAAGACTGTGATTAGGAGGAATTTCATCAATCTGAGGGTTTTGAATCTTCGGAATTCTCTGCCCCAGATGCCTGTGGATGCTGAGTCATTGAGTATATTCAAGGCTGAGATAGATAGGTTTTTGGACTCTAGGGGAATCTAGGAGTATGGAATTCGGGCGGAAAAGTGGCATTGATGTCGATGATCAACCATGATATTAGGGAGTCGCGTGAAGGGCCCAATATCCACTCCTGCTGTTATTTCTTATGTTCTTATAATCTCTAACATTTTTATCCCATTTTGATGAAAGGTCATCGACTAGAAACGTTAACTTTTTATCATTAGCCACGGATATTGCCTGACCTGCTGAGTATTTGCAGCATTTTCAGCTTTTTATTTCAGATTTCCAGAATCCACAATATTTAGCTTTCCGGCAAGTGTGAGCGAACCTGCAGGTGTAGGTTGCACGGTGCATGTTAACAGGACTGCATTATAAGTAACGGCAATAGTGCACCCCCTGCTGGCCTTATGCGCATGGTGCACGTTAGCCGGTCTGCAGTATATGCAACGGCAGCGTGCGCCTCCTGCTGGTCGAACGTGCACGGTGCATGTTAGCAGTTCTGCAGTATAAGGAACGGCAAGAGTGCGCCTCCTGCTGGTCTAAAGCGCACGGTGCATCTCTGCATGATAAGTAACAGTGAGTGTGCGCCATCTGCTGGTCTAATGCACACCTTGCAATTAAGCCGTTCTGCAGTATAAGTAACGGCGAGTGTGCGCCCACTGCTGGACTAAGGATCACGCTTCATGTTAGCAGGTCTGCAGTATAAGTAATGGCAAGAGTGCGCCTCCTGTTGGCCGAAGGTGCACTGTGCATGTTATCAGGTCTGCAGTATAAGTAACGGCATCAGTGCGCCTCCTGCTGATCTAAGGTACACGGGGCATGTTAGCAGGTCTGCAGTATTGGTAATGGAGAGTGTGCGCTTCCTACTGGTCTAATGCTCAAGGTGCATGTTAACAGGTCTGCAGTATAGGTAATGGAGAGTGTGCGCTTCCTGCTGGTCTACTGCGCAAGGTTCATGTTAACAGGTCTGCCATATAAGTAACGGCGAATGTGCGCCCCCTGCATGAATAAGGTGCACAGTGCATGTTAGCCAGTCCGCTGTATAAGTAATAGCAAGTTTGTGACCCCTGCTGGTTTAATATGCATGGTGCATGTTAGCCGGTCTGCAGTATATGTGCGAATGCGAGAGCGCCCTCTGGGTGTTCAATGCAGAAAGTGCGATGCCATCAACCGTTAACGTGCTTGTGTTTGATATTTATTTATTTATTTTTTAATAAAATGTTTATGAAGACATTAAGTTCCTGACACTCAAATAATTGAAGTCAGATGGAAAAAATGAGCAATTCTTAAAGCAGATAATTTATTCTATGGGTGGAATGAATGTCTAACGGGGTTACCGAGTGATGGTGAAAACATTATTAACTTTTCTGCCATTCAGCAGAATTGTTATGAACTTTGAGGTTTTTATCAATTTAAAGACTGTATTTTAAAGGGTTTGGTAAAAATGCTCAGTGTTTATGACACCGGGGTTCTGTGTGAGGAGCTGGTGAGTTTAACAGGGTCAGCACCGAATGCTGGAAGTTCTCTGACAGTCTCTGTCTCTCTGAATGCTGCGGGTGGTGTGGGCGGGTCAGGGTTGATTGACAGCTGAAGGCTGTTTCTGCTTCATTAAATGTAGAATGTTCCTTCCAAATGTGTTTTGATTGACAGCTGCAATCGACTTATTTGTCTCAGGTCACATTAAGTGAATCATTCTTTGATCATTCCGTGTCTGCTTTAAAGCGGTTTGCTGTCAGTCACGGAACATTCTGAATCTGCTTGACACGGGTTTACTGTCATTCTCGATCATTCTCTGTCTTCTTAAAATGTGTTAGCTCTCAGTCCCAGATCATTCCGTGCCTGTTGAGTCACAGAACACAACCATATAATAAAAAGGAGCAGGAGTAGACGATATGCTCCGTGCAGCCTGCACAGCCATTCAATAAGATCATGACTGAACTTATACATCAATGCCACTTTCCGCCCTATCCCCCTATCCCACGCTTCCCTTAGTGCCCTAAGATCTATCGATGTCCGTCTTGAATATACTCATTGACTGAACATCCTCAGCCCTCTGGGTTAGAGAATTCTAACGATTCAAATCCCTCTGGGTGAAGAAATGTCTCCCCATCTCAGTCCCAAATGGCCGACCCCTTATCCTGAGACTCTGCCCCCTAGTTCTTGACTCTCCAATCAGGGCAAGCAGCAGCTCAGCATCTACGCTGTCAAGCCCTTTAAGAATTATACACGTTTCAATGAGATCATCTCTCATTCTTCTAAACTCCAGTAAAAATAGGCCCATTCTACTCAATTTCTCCTCATTTGGCAGCCCTCTCTTCCCAGAAATCAATCTAGCGAACATTCATTCCACCGCCTCCAAGGCAACTATATCCTTCCTTCGGTAAGGTTAACAAAAAGCGTACATAGTACTCCAGATGTGTTCTCAGCAAAGCCCTATATAATTGCAGCAAGGCATCCTTACTCTCATACTGCAACCCCCTTGTTCTAAAGGCTAAAATCCCATTTACTTTCCTAGTTGCTTGCTGTAGCTGAATGTTAACGTCCTATGATTCGTGTAGAAGGACATCCAAATGCCTCCGAATCTGAAAACTCACTACTTTCTCAACATTAAAAAAAATATTCTGTATTTCCATTCTCCCTAGCAAAGTGGATAATTTCACACTTCCCCACATTATACTTCATCTGATAACTTCTTGCCCATTCACTTTACCAGTCTATATTCCTTTGCTCCTTATTTGCGTTCTCCTCACAGCATCCTTGCCCACTTAACTTCGTACCATCAGCAAACTTGAATATATTACACCCAGCCCCTCATCGATGTCATTGGTATAGATTGTAAGTGGCTGAGGGTCAAGCACTGATCTTTCAGCATTCCATCAGTTACAACCTGCCATTGCGAAAGTCACCCGTTTATTCCTGCTCTCTGCTTTCTGTCCGTTAACCAATCCTCAATCCACGCTACTATATTACCACCCAATCCAATGAGCACTAATCTTGTGGAGCAACCTGTTGTGTGGCACCTTATTGAACGCCTTCTGAGAATCCAAATACTTTACATGCATTGGTTCCCCCTTGTCTACCCTGATAGTTACCCCCTCAAAAAATTCTGATTGCTGTGTGAAACAGGATTTCTCTTTCATAAAACAGTGTTGGCTCCGCATATTTTTTTCTGATTTTCCAAGTGCCCTCCTACCACGTTCTTAATAATGGATTCCAGCATTTTCCCTACTAATGATGTCAGGCTAACTGACCTAATGTTCTCTTTTTTCTCTCTCCCTCCTTTCTTGAACAGCGGGGTCACATTTGCTACCTTCCAGTCCCCGGGGACCGTTCTAGAATCTAGGGGATTCTGGAAGATCAAAACCAATGCACGCACTCTCTCTGCAGCCACCTGTTATAAAACCGAAGGATGTAGGCCATCAAGTCCCGGGCATTTGTCGGCTTCTTGTCCCTTTAATTTCTCCAGGTCTTTTACTTTACTAATATTAAATACTTTAAGTTCCTCGATCTAATTAGGCTCTTGGTTCCACATAACTTGAGGTATGTTCTTTGTGTCATCTACTGCAATGACAGATACATTATGTTTGATCCACGTCATGCCATTTCCTTATTCCACATTATAATTTCTCTTGTCTCTGCCTCTAAGGGACCCGCCTTTAATTTCACTAATCTCTTCCTTTTTACACAATTAAAGCTCTTACAATCTGTTTTTAAATGTCTTGCTAATATACTGTAATTCTATTTTCTCCCTCTTTATCAATCACTTGGTCATCTTTTGCTGATTTTCAAAACATTCCGAATCCTCAGGCTTACGACTATTTTTGTAACATTGTAAACCTCTTTTTTTAATCTAATACAATCACGAACTTCTCCAGTTAGCCATGCTTGTAACACTTTTCCAGTGTCGTATTTACTCCTCAAGGGAATGTATATTCGTTGAGAATTCTGAATTATTTCCTTAAATGATTGCCATTGCTTATATACCGTTATATATTTTAATCTAATTCCACAATCTACCTTAGCCAACTCGCCCCATATAACTCCGTAACTCACTTTGTTTAAATTTTAGCCCCTAATTTCTGACTTAATGGCATCATTCTCAAACGTAATATGAAATTCTATCATATTATGACCAATCTTCCCCAGAGGATCCTTTATGATAAGGTTACTAATTAACTCTGTCTTATTGCACAATGCAAGATCTAAATTAACCTGTTCCCTAGTTCTTTCCTCGAAATATTGTTGTAGAAAACTGTCTCGAATGAAATGAACTCGTCTGCTATACTACTTCTGTCAATTTTCTTTGTCCAGTCTACATGAACAGTAATGTCTCCAATGATTATTGCCTTACCCTTGTTACATGCCCCTCTAATTTCCTGATGTAAAATCTGTCCAACATCATGATTACTGTTACAGTGGCTTTAAACTGATCCCACAACTGCTTTCTACCATTTGTTATTCCTGAGCACCACCCATACTGATTCTATATAATGATTTTCTGGGATTTTCTCACTATTGGCTTTATCTCACCCTTTATTAGCTGGTTACCCACCTCCTTTTCCATTTTGCCTATCGTTTTAAGTTCCTTGGAGTCCACATCATGGAAGACCTCTCCTGGTCCCTCAACACCTCCTCTCTGGTGAAGAAGGCCCAGCAGCGCCTATATCTCCTAAGGAGGCTGAAGGGATGTAACCTGTCACCCCTGATCATCTCTAACTTTTACCGCTGCACAATAGAGAGCATCCTGACAAACTGTATCACAGTATGGTATGGCAGCTGTAGCTACTATGACCGGAAAGCCCTGCAGCGGGTAGTCAAAACTGCCCAATGCATTACCGGCACCGGCTACCGACCATAGAGCACATATACCAGAAACGCTGTCTACGGAGGTCACGGACCATCATCAAAACCCTACCCACCCCAGCCACAGTCTGTTTGCCCTCCTGCCATCTGGGAGATGCTACAGATGCATTCGCACCTGTACGACCAGATTTAGGAACAGCTTCTTCCCAATGGTTGTCATCCTACTGAACTCCACAAATAAACTCTAAAGCCTGCACATCTACCAATGCACTTTATTATGGTTATGTTTATGTTAATATACTACCAGCCAAATGTATGTTGAATGTTTAAATGTCTTAATCTAAATGTACACTCTCGGGAGCCGCAAGCCTACATTTCGCTGTACTGCACATGTGCACTAACAATGACAATAAAGGTTGATTTGATTTGATTTGATTTGATTTGATTTTGTTTCTAAAAGTCAAGTACCCTGGAAGATTTTGCTCCCAACCTTGGTTAACCTAAAACCATGTCTCAGTAATGGCTACTGGATCAAAGCCAATTATTTCTATTTGTGCCATTAATTCATCTGTTGTGGAATGACAATTTTGTGCGACATTAGTTATAACTTTTTATTATTTTACCCTAATGTGGTCTTCGGCAGTACTGCCCTATTACAGCTTTTAAACTCTCGGTCCGTTCCTTACAGAATCTGCATGATTTTACCCCAATCGCTAATCTGTTCTACAGCCTTTACTTTTCCCTTTGAATTTTAAACTTGCCCTTACCTGAGCCCACCCTCCCCCTTATAAGGGGTTGTTGTTCTTGGAGCAGAGAGATCAGGAGTTGTTCAAAATCATGAAGGATTTGATAGAGTAAATGAGGAGAAACTGTTTGCAGTGGTAGAAGTGTTGGTAACCAGAGGACACAGATTTAAGGTGATTGGCCAAAGAACCAGAGGTGACATGCGGGAATAAATTTTTAAGCAGCGAGTCGTTATGATCTGGAATGGGTGGTGGAAGCAGATTCAATAGTTACTTTCAAAAGGGATTGGATAAATACTTGATGGGAAAATATACATGGCTATGGGAAAAGAGCAGGGGAGTATTACTAATTGGATAACTCCACCATAGAGCCTTCACATGCAAGATGGGCCCAATGGCCTCCCTCTGCACTGTCCCACACTGTGATAGTAGGATTGAACTTGACATGTAAATTAATCCGATCAATCCCAAATCTCGTGTTTTTGTGGCACCATTTCTGCAGCGAACCATGACCAAAATGACGACTCTCACTCTCTCTCACTCTCTCTCTCTCTGTCTCACTCTCTCTGTCTGTCTCTCTCTGTCTGTCTCTCTCTCTGTCTCTCTTTCTCTGTCTGTCTCTGTCTCTGTCTCTGTCAGTTCAGTTCAGTTCAGTTCAAATGCTTTATTGGCATGAAAGTTTACAGAGAACCATATTGCCAAAGCTTACATTGCAAAAAGGTACAGTTTTCCAACATTCTGTAGGTGTCAATCGATTTGACATTTGTTGGGTATATACAATATTACTTTTAAACAATATTAATTTTAAACAGTCTTTCTACTTCATTTGGTACGTTCAATATTAATTTTAAACAGTCTTACTTTTAAACAGTCCTCAGGTTGTGACATGTTGTTACATATTTAGCCCCAAGGTATGGTCTGTCTCCTTCTCCTAGGACTAATCTCAATTTTGACTGTCTCTGTCTCTCTCTCTCTGTCTGTCTCTGTCTCTGTCACTCTCTCTCTGTCTCTCTCTCTCTCTGTGTCTCTCTCACTCTCTCTGTCTCACTGTCTCTGTCTGTCTCTCTCTGTCTGTCTCTCTCTGTCTCTCTCTCTGTCTCTCTCTCTCTCTCTGTCTGTCTCTGTCTCTCTCTCTCTCTCTGTCACTCTCTCTCTCTCTGTCTCTCTCTCTGTGTCTCACTCTCACTCTCCCTGTCTCTCTCTCTCTCTCTATTTCTGTCTCTGTCTATCTCTCTCTCACTCTCTCTCTGCCTCTCTCTGTCTCTCTCTCTCTGTCTCTGTCTCTGTCTCTGTCTCTCTCTCTCACTCTCTCTCTGTCTCTCTCTGTCTCTCTCTCTCTCTCTCTCTGTCTCTCTCTCTCTCACTCTCTCTCTGTCTCTCTCTCTCTCTCTGTCTCTCTCTCTCTCTGTCTCTGTCTCTCTCTGTCTATGTCTCTCTCGCTCTTTCTCTCTCTCTCTCTTTCTCTCTCTCTCTCTCTCTCTCTCTGTCAGTCTCTCTCTCTCTCTTGCTCTCTCCCTCTTTCACTCTCTCTCTCTGTCTCTCGCTCTCTCCCTCTTTCACTCTCTCTCTCTGTCTCTCGCTCTCTCCCTCTTCCTCTCTCTCTCTCTCTCGCTCTATCCCTCTTTTTATCTCTCCGCCTGTCTCTCTCCCTCCCTGTCTCTCTGTCTGTCTGTCTGTCTGTCTCTCTCTCTCTCTCTTTCTCTCTCTGTCCTAAAGTCCGGCAGCAAACAGCACGCAGCACGGGTAAACTTGTCCATTCATAAGCAGAGAGGTTATGTTAAATTTATATAGAACCATGGTTAGATGACACTTAGGATACTGTGCACGGTTCTGGTCTCCATTTTACAAAAAAATATAGAGAACTGGCGAAGGTGCAAAGAAGATTGAGAAGGATGATACCAGAACTGAGAGGGGATAAATATCCGGAAAGTCTGAACAGGCTGGCGTTCTCTTCTATGGAAACAGGAGGCTGAGGGTGACCTTTAAAATTCTTTTAAATTATGAAGGGGTTTGATATTTCAAATTAATGAACAGATCCGCTTCGAACAGTGTTCAAACCATTGCGCCTAAATCACATTGAACTTAGAGACCAACGCCGCAACCAATCAGATACCGCACCTGAAAATAAATCTCTTTGAAACAGGCCCAGATACAGAATGATCATAGAATCATAGAATCATAGAATGGTTACAGCGCAGAAGGAGGCCATTCGGTCCATCAAGCCCGTGCTGGCTCTCTGTACGAGCAATTAAGCTAGTCCCACCCGCACACCTGCCCGTGCCCCGTAGCTCTGCAATTTTTGCTCATTCAGGTACTTATTCAAGTCCCTTTTGAAGGCCACGATTGAATCTGCCTCCGTCACCCTTTCCAGTTACTAACCACTCACTGCGTAAAAAAGTTTTTCCACATGTCGCCTTTGGTTCTTCTGCAAATCACATTAAATCTGTGCCCTCCGGCTCTCGACCCTTCTGACATAAGAACATAAGAAATAGGAGCAGAACTAGGCCATTTGGACCTTCGAGCCATTATCAGCTCTGACTAGACCGCTCATGATTTTGAAATGGCCCGGGACTGACATGATCTGTACAAACAGCACATCCCATTTAAACAGACATGGAATGATCCGGGACTGACAGAACATCCCTTTTAAACAGACACAGAATGACCCAGGACTGACAGCACATCCCTTTTAAACAGACACAGAATGATCCTGGACTGACAGCACATCCCTTTTAAACAGACACAGAATGACCCGGGACTGACAGCACATCCCTTTTAAACAGACACAGAATGATTCGGGACTGAAAGTAGGTCCCTTTTAAACAGACACCGAATGAACCAGGACTGACAGCACATCCCTTTTAAACACACAGAATGATCTGGGACTGACAGCACATCCCTTTTAAACAGACACAGAATGATCCGGGACTGACAGCACATCCCTTTTAAACAGACACAGAATGATCCGGGACTGACAGCACATCTCTTTTAAACAGACACAGAATGATCCGGGACTGACAGCACATCCCTTTTAAACAGACACAGAATGATCGGGTCTGACAGCACATCCCTTTTAATCAGACACAGAATGACCAGGGACTGACAGAACATCCCTTTTAAACAGACAGAGAATGATCCGGGACTGACAGCACATCCCTTTTAAACAGACACTGAATGATCCGGGACTGACAGCACATCCCTTTTAAACAGACACAGAATGATCCGGGACTGACAGCACATCCCTTTTAAACAGACACAGAATAATCCGGGACTGACAGCACATCCCTTTTAAACAGACGCAGAATGATCCGGGATTGACAGCACATCCCTTTTAAACAGACACAGAATGATCCGGGATTGACAGTTGATCCCTTTTAAACACATTCAGTCCAAAAAAGCTGAAGGTTAGGAAATTCCTGAATTGATGAACCACAGGCAGCCTTCAGTTTTCTGTAAAGAAACAGACTATCTAACATGCACCGTGCACATTCAACCACCAGGGTGCACACTCACCTTTACTTACACTTCACACTTGCTTACATGCACCACCAGGTGTTAACCCACCAGGTGGGGGACATTCGCCATCATTTTTAAAGTATAATTATATTAATAGCAATTTTTGTTAAACAAGTCTATTATTTTCCCCTAATACCCTGGTCTAGCAAAAGTCTATCGATCTCGGATATACAATCATTAAATGATCTAGCAACAACTGCCTTTTGTGGGAGGGAGTTCCATAGTTCGACCTTTCTTTGTATGAAGAAATGTTTCCTAATTTCTCTCTTGAACGGCCTGGTTCCTATTTTAAGGTAAGGTCACCTTGACCTAGACTCTACCTCCCCCCTCCACCCCCCACACCTGCCCCCCATACCCCACATCCCTCGCCCCAGCGGAAAACGTTTCCCTCTGTCTACTCTATCAATTACCTTCAATATCCTAAAAATCAGAATCTGCCCACATGGCAGACTGGTAAGACAGGTAAACGCCCAAAGGATCCAAGGAAAGTGACAAGTTGGAAGCAAAGGGTAGTGGTCGATGGGAGTTTTGTGACTGGAAGGCTGTTCAGTGGGATTCGGGATGGCTCAGTACTAGGTCCCGTGCTTTTATGTTATATATCACTGATTTAGACTTCAATATAGGATTAAGAGGTTTGCAGATGTTATATAAACATTGTCCATGTGGTTGTTCATGAGGAAGAAAGCTCCAGACTGCAGGACGTTATCAATGAATTGGTCAGGTGGGCAGAAAAGTGGCAAATGCAATTTAATTCGTGGAAGTGAGAGGAAATGCATTAGGAGAGGGCTAACAGGACAAAGGAATACACAATAAATGGTAGGATATAGAGAAGCATAAAAGAACAGAGGGACATTGGGGTGCATGTCCACAGGTCCATGAAGGTAGCAGTGCAGGTAGATAAGGTGGTCATTATTTCCGATATTTTTTTTAAATTCATTGATGGGATGTGGGCATCGCTGGCTAGGCCTGCATTTAGTGCCCATCCCTAATTGCCCTTGAGAAGATGGTGGTGAGCCGCCTTCTTGAACCGCTGCAGTCCATATGGTGTAGGTACACCCACAATGCTGTTAGGAAGGGAGTTCCAGGATTTTGGCCCAGCGACAGTGAAGGAACGGCGATACAGGTCCAAGTCAGGATGGTGTGTGGCTTGGAGGTGAACTTGTAGGTAGTGATGTTCCCATGCGTCTGCTACCCTTGTCCTTCTAAGTGGTAGAGGTCGCAGGTTTGGAAGGTGCTGTTGAAGTAGCTTTGGTGAGTTGCTGCAGTGCATCTTGTAGATGGTACACACTGCAGCCACAGTGCACCGGTGGTGGAGGGAGTGAATGTTGAAGGTGGTGGATGGCGTGCCAATCAAGCGGGCTGCTTTATCCTGAATGGTGTCGAGCTTCTTGAGTGTTGTTGGAGCTGCACTCATCCAGGCAAATGGAGAGTATTCCATCACACTCCTTCTTGTGCTACAGACTTGTGCCTTGTAGATGGTGGAAAGATGGGGAGTCAGGAGGTGAAACACTCGCCGCAGAATTCCCAGCCTCTGGCCTGCTCTTGTAGCCACAGTATTTATATGGCTGGTCCAGTTCAGTTTCTGATCTATGGTAACCCTAAGGATGTTGATAGTGGGGGATTCAGCGATGGTAATGCCATTGAATGTCAAGGGGAGATGGTTAGAGTCTCGCTCGTAGGAGATGGTCATTGCCTGGCACTTGTGTGGTGCGAATGTTACTTGCCACTTGTCAGCCCAAGTCTGAATGTTGTCCAGGTCTTGCTGCATATGGACACGGGCTGCGTCAGTATCTGACGAGTCTCGAATGGTGCTGAACAGTATGCGACCATCAGCAAAAATTCCCAATTCTGAACTTATGATTGCCTGCTGAATATTTCCAGCATTTTCTGTTTTTATTATTGGTTAAAAAGTCCTAGGAAATATTTTCCTTTATTAGGTGGCAGGCGGTTAAGAAGGCAAATGGTATGTTGGCCTTCATAGCGAAAGGGTTTGAGTACAGGAACAAGGATGTCTTGCTGCAGTTGTACAGGGCCTTGGTGAGACCACATCTTGTGTGCCGTTTTGGTCGCCTTATCTGAGGAAGGATTTTCTTGCCATGGAAGGAGTTCTGCAAAGATTCACCAGGCAGATAGCTGGGATGGCAGGAATGATGTATGAGGAGAGATTGGGTCGATTGAGCTTATGCTCACTGGAGTTTAGAAGAATGAGAGGGGATCTCATTGAAACTTATAACATTCTGACAGGACTGGACAGACTAGATGCAGTAAGGATGTTTCCGATGGTCGGGGTGTCCAGAACCAGGGGTCACAGTCTAAGGATACGGGGTAAGCCATTTGGGACTGAAATGAGGAGGAATTTCTTGATCCAGCGAGTGGTGAACCTGTGGAATTCTCTACCACAGAAGGCAGTAGAGGCCAATTCATTAAATATATTCAAGAAGGTGTTGGATATATTTCTTAAGGCTAAAGGGATCAACGGTTATGGGGAGAAATCAGGGACAGGGTACTGAATTTGGATGATCAGCCATGATCGCATTGAATGGTGGAGCAGACTCGAGGGGCCGAATGGCCTACTCCTGCTCCTATCTTCTATGTTTCTATGTTTCTATGTTTCTATTAGCCAAGGCATAGAATTCAAGAACAGTGTGGTTATGCTTGAACAGTATAAAACACTAGTTAGGCCACAGCTAGAGTACTGCAGACAGTTTTGGCCACCACAGTACAGGAAAGATGTGATTGCACTAGAGAGGGTACAGAGGAGATTTACTAGGATGTTGCCAGGACTGGCAAATTTTAGCTAGAAGTAAAGATTGGATAGGGTTGGGTTGTTTTCTTTGGAGCAGAGGAGTTGGGGGGGAGACATAATTGAGGTGCATAAAATTATGAGGCGCCAAGATACAGTGGATAGGAAGGAACTATTTCCTTTAGCAGAAATGTCAATGATCAGGGGCATAGATTTAAAGTAACTGGTAAAATGATTAAAGAGGAGTTGACAAGAACCATTTTCACACAGAGAGTGGAGCGGATCTGGAAGTCACTGCCGATCACATTAATAGAAAGCACTATGGATATGTACTTGAAGTGCTGCAACCTATAGGGCTACAGACCCAGAGCTGGAAAGTGGGATCAGGCAAAATATCTCTTTTTCGTCCGGCAAAGACACGATGGGCCGAATGGCCTCCTTCTCTGGCGTAAATTTCTGTATTTCTATGATCTCTGCCCTTAATCTTCAATATTCCAGGGAATACAAGCCTAGATTATGTGATCTCTGCTCATAGCCTAACCCTTGGAGCCCTGGTAACACACTGGTGAATCTGCACCGCACATCCTCGAAGGTCAATATATTCTTTCTAAGGTGCAGTGCGCCGAACTGTACACAGTGGCCTAACCAGGCCTCTGTGCAGCTGTCACACAACTTCCTTCTATTTATATTGTGCAGGGCAGTTGTCTAATAGTATGCACAGGTCATTTTACTGTTGAAAGGGTGCATTTGCACAGCTGTGATGGCTGAGTGGTTAAGGCGTTGGACTTGACCTCCAATGGGGTTTCCCTGCGCAGGTTTGAACCCTGCTCGCAGCGGTTCTACTTCAAATTCTTTATTTTATTTCCTCGGCTCCCTGTGGAGATCACTGGCCCCGAAACTGATCAGAATTCCCTCCACTGCACGTTATGACACTGATTAACCCAAAGCTGTTGTTCCAATTGGAAACACTAATTTGTCATCAATTAGAAATTGTGGATTTGTTTGAAACTATTTGCAAAGATCAGTGAGAAATTTACACATAAGACAACACGTAAAATTTCCATTTAATAAAGAACCCTGCAATGTTTGGAAGGAAAAGAGTGGAAACGCGGTTTGGTTTTCTAAAGTTGAACACGAATTAAAACGTGTGTATAACAACTGCGGCAAGACTCAAACGTGCAATCTTCTGATAGCATCAGAATTTACACCGAAGTCAGACGCCTTATCCATTAGGCCACGCTGCCACACAAAAGTAAACTGAACAAATCCTAGTCATGAGTGATTAAACTCCGTTACTGTGTTCATTTCAATAACAACAGAGAATGCTGGAAACACTCAGCAGGTCAGGCAGCATCGAGTGAGGGAGAAACAGAGTTAACCTTTCAGGTCGAACCCTTCATCAGAACAGGAAAAGGTTAGGGAAGAGGGATTTTTAAGCAGGGGTGGGTGGAGGCGAGGTAAGAACAAAGGGAATGTCTGTGATAGAATGGAAGGCAGGAGAGATTGACTTACAAAAGTGATGATGGTGCAAGGCAAAAGGAGAGGTCATAGGACAAGTTAACGAACAAAAGATGGCTCAAGATGAGGTGGGAATGATTATGGCAGAAACATTAACAACTGTCATGTGAGGAAAAATGAGAACAAATTAAAAAAATAAAAGAAATACAGGGGCCAATTTATAGTCTGAAATTGTTGAACTGGATGTTAAGTCCAGAAGGCTGTAAAGTGCCTAATAGAAAGATGGGGTGCTGTTCCTCGAGCTTACGTAGAGCTTCATTGGAACAGTGCAACAGGCCAAGGAAGGAGAGATCAGAGAGGGAGTGGAGCAGATAATTATAGTGACAGGCGACCGGAAGCTCGGGGTCACACTTGCCGACTGTTCTGCAAAGCGGTCACCCAATCTGCATTTGGTTTCACAATGTAGATTCAGTGAATACAGTCACTAAATTGTAAGAAGTACATGTAATTGCTGATTCACCTAGTAGGAGTGTTTGGTGCCCTGGGCGATGGGAAGGAAGGAGGTAAAAGGGCAGGTGTTGCATCTCCAGCACTTGCATGGGATGGTGCCGGGCGAAGGAGAAGGGGTGTTGGCGTGATAGAGGAGTGGGCCAGGCTGGCATGGAGAGAGTGGTCCCTTCGAAAAGCTGAAAGGGGGGAGGGGAAGATGTGTTTGGTGGTGGGATCATGCTGGAGGTGGTGGCAATGGCGCAGGATGATCCGTTGAATGTGGAGGCGGGTGGGGTGAAAGCTGAGGACAAGCGGGGAACCCTATTATGTTTCTGGGAGTGAGCGGAAGGGTTGAGAGCAGCAGTGCGGGAAATGGAACAGACTCGGTCGAGTGTCATGTCAACCATGGTAGAGGGGGATCCTCAGTTGAGGAAAATGGAAGACATACCGGAAGCACTGGTATGGAAGGTGGCATCATCAGAACAGATGCAACGGAGACAGAGAAACTGGGAGAATGGAATAGAATGGAATGGATAAATCCCCAGGGACTGATAATCTACATCCTAGTGTACTTAAGGAAGTGGCCCTAGAAATAGTAGGTGCATTGCTGGTCATCTTCCAAAATTCGATAGACTCTGGAATAGTTCCCATGGATTGGAGGGAAGCTAATGTTACCCCACTATTCAAAAAAGGTGGTAGAGAGAAAACGGGGAAATGTAGACCGGTAAGCCTGACATCAGTAGTGGGGAAAATGCTATGTGGATGTGGTGTATTTGGACTTTCAGAAGGCTTTCGATAAGGTCCCGTATAAGAGATTAGCGTGTAAAGTTAAGGCACATGGGATTGGGGGCAAGGTACTGACTTGGATAGATAACTGGTTGGCAGACAGGAAGCAAAGATTTGGAATAAACGGGTCTTTTTCCTAGTGGCAGGCAGTGACTAGTGGGGTACCACAGGGATTGGTGCTGGGACCCCAGTTATTCACAATATATATTAATGATCTAGACGAGGGAACTAGATGTAATAACTCCAAGTTTGCAGATGACACAAAGCTGGGTGGGCATGTGTGCTGTGAGGAGGATGCCAAGAAACTCCAGTATGATTTGGACAGGTTGGGTGATTGGGAAGAAGCATGTCCGATACAGTATAATGTGGATAAATGCGAGGTTGTCCACTTTGGTGGCAAAAACAGGAAGGCAGATTATTATCTGAACGTCAATAGATTGGGAGAAGGGGAAGTGCAACTAGACCTGGGTATCCTTGTGCACCAGTCGCTGAAGGTAAGCATGCAGGTGCAGCAGGCGGTTAAGAAGGCAAATGGTATGTTGGCCTTCGTAGCGAGAGGGTTCGAGTACAGGAACAAGGATGTCTTGCTGCATTTATACAGGGCCTTGGTGAGACCACATCTTGAGCATTGTGTGCAGTTTTGGTCACCTTATCTGAGGAATGATGTTCTTGCCATGGAGTGAGAGCAGTGAAAATTCACCAGACTGATACCTGGGATGGCAGGAATGACGTATGAGGAGAGTTTGGGTCGATTGTGCTTATACTCGCTGGAGTTTAGAAGAATGTGAGGTGATCTCATTGATACTTATAAAATACTAACAGGACTAGACAGTCTAGATGCAGTAAGGATGTTCCCGATGGCCGGGGATTCCAGAACCAGGGGCCACAGTCTAAGGATAAAGGCTAAGCCATTTAGGACAGAGATGAGGAGGAATTACTTTACCCAGAGAGTGGTGAACCTGTGGAATTCTATACCACAGAATTCAGTGGAGGCCAATTCATTAAATATATTCAAGAAGGAGTTAGATATATTTCTTAAGTCTAAAGGGATCAAGTGATATGGGGTGAAGGCAGGGACAGGGTACAGAATTTGGATGAGCAGCCATGATCTCATTGAATGGTGGAGCAGGCTTGAGTCCTTACAGCAAGCGTGGTGGGAGGTAATGTGGTCCAGGTAGCTGTGGGAGTCAATGGATGTTGGTCGATAGCCTATCCCCAGAAATGGAGACAGAGAAGTCGAGGAAGGGAAGGGAAGAGTCAGAGATGGACCATGTGAAGGTGAGGGAAGGGGGAAATTGGAAGCAAAGTGAAAGAAACTATCTAGTTCAGGGCGAGTGCAGGAAACAGCACCAATACAGTCATCGATGTACCGGAAAAGAGGTGAGGAAGGGGACCTGAGTAGGACTGGAACAAAGAATGTTCCACATATCCCACGAAAAGGCAGGCATAGCTAGGGCCCATGCAGGTATCCATAGCAACACCTTTAATTTGGAGGAAGTGAGTGGAATCAAAGGAGAAGTTGTACAATGTGAGAGCAAGTTCAGGCAGGTGGACGAGGGCGGTGGTGGATGGGGACTGGTGGGGCCTCTGTTCAAGGCAGAAGTGGAGCCGCTTAAGGCCGTCCTGGTGGTGGATGGAGGTGTAGAGGGAATGGACATCCAGAGTGAAAAGGAGACATTTGGGGCCAGGAAACTGGAAACTGTTAAAATACGGAGGGTATTGGAAGAGTCGTGCATGTAGGTGGGAAGGGACTGGACATGTCGAGAAAAAATAGAGTGAAGATAGGAAGAAATCAGTTCTGTGGAGCAAGAACAGGCTGCAACAATTGGTCAACCAGGGCAGTCCTGTTTGTGGATCTTGGGAAAGATGTAGAAGTGGGCAGTGCAGTGTTGAGGAACTGAGAGATTGGCGGCCATGGGGGGAAGATCTCCAGAGGAGATGAGGTCAGTGACAGTCTTGGAAACAATTGCTTGATGTTCAGTAGTGGGGTCATGGTCCAGGGGGAGGTAGGAGGTAGAGCAACAAAGGGATCTCGGAGTACAAATACACAAATCACTGAAAGTTGTTACACAGGTTAACAAGGCCATATATAAAGCAAACCAAGCACTGCGGTTTACTTCTAGAGGGATAGAATTGAAAAGTAGGGAAATTATGCTAAACCAGTACCAAACCTTGGTTAGACCAAGGGTACAGAGAAGATTTACAAGGAAGATACCAGAAATGTGAGGGTTTACATTTCAGGAAAGGATTAACAGGCTGAGTCTCTTTTCTCTTGAAAAAAGAAGGCTGAGAAGTGAGCTAATAGAGATCTTTAAAATTATGAAAGGTTTTTACAGAGTAAATACAGATAGAATGTTTCCACTTGTGGGGAAGAGCATAACTAGAGGCCATCAATATAAGATAGTCAGCAAGAAATCCAATCGGGAATTGAGCAGAAACATCCTTACCCAAAGAGTGCTGAGAATGTGGAGCTCGCTACCACAGGGAGTGGTTGAAGCAAATAGTTTAGATGCATTTAAGGGGAGGCTAGGTAAGGAAATGAGGGAGAAGGGAATAGAGGGTTATGCTGATAGATTTAGATGAGGAAAGACTGGAGGAGTCTCGAGTGGAGCATAAACGGCGGCATGGACTGGTTGGACCGAACGGTCTGTTTCTGGCGGTATGTTAATAATGAGTGATTAAACCCCGGGATTGTATTTATTTCAGTTCTATTCTTTGCACTCCAAACCAATCAGCGGCTGTGAACCGTTCACTGATTGAAATACGAGAAGTCCCAATGGATCTGGAATTGTTCATTTAATGTTGGAAATGCTCCGCAGGTCATAACTCAGGATTTCCAGCTATTCTTCAAAGTATTGCAGGTCCCGTGTGAGTTTCCATCCAAATTTTTCAACAAATAACAAAATCAAGAAACTACCCTCTCTACCAAAAATCAAATGGCCCGCACGGGGATCGAACCCACAACCTTGGCGTTATTAACACCACGCGCTCACCAACTGAGTTAACCGGCCGTTGGGGTCAGCTCATGTGTATAAGCTTATATTTTCGAGACTCTAGCTCACAATTTCCTGCATTAATCTTTCAGCATACATCCTGCAGTTGTCAATCATACACTATCCTATCGGCAAATACTGTACATATGTCACTGTGTGCCACACATGACAACAGCCAACACAAGTGCCAGGCAATGGCCAGCTCCAACAAGCGAAAGTCTAACCACCGCCCCTTCACATTCAACAGCATGACCATCACCGAATCAGCTACCACCATTACCAACAACAATTTACATTTATATAGCACCTTTAACGTAGTAAAACGTCCCAAGGCGCTGCAGAGGAGTATTTTCAGACAAAACATTTGACACCAATCCACATAAGGAGAAATTAGGGCAGGTGACCAAAAGCTTGATCAAAGAGATAGGTTATAAGGAGCCTCTTAAAGGAGGAAAGAGAGGTGGACAGGTTTAGGCAGGGAATTCCAAAGCTTAGGGCAACAGAAAGGTTGAGCGTTTACAATCAGGGATGCTCAAGAGGGCAGGATTAGAGGAGCGCAGATATCTCAGGGGGTTGTGGGGCTGAAGGAGATTACAGAGATAGGGAGGGGCGAGTCCATGGAGGGCATAGAAAAGCAAAATATTATTGAAATGGAGAGAGACTACAGAATGCTGCAGTTAAGAGGGATCTCGGTGTCCTCGTACATGAAACACAAAAAGTTAGCATGCAGTAATTAAGTAGGCAAATGGAATGTTGGCCTTTATTGCAAGGGGCATGAAGTATAAAAGTAGGGAAGTCTTGCTACAACTGTACAGGTGAGGCCATACATTATGGTTCTCCTTATACTTGGGATATACTTGCATTGGAGACAGTTCAGAGAAGGTTCTCTAGGTTGATTCCTGGGATGAAGGGATTGTCTTATGAGGAAAGGTTGAGCAGGTTGGGCCTATACTCATTGGAGGTTAGAAGAATGAGAGGTGATCTTATTGAAACATATAAGATTCTGAGGGGGCTTGACAGGGTAGATGCTGAGAGGGTGTTTCCCCTCATGGGTGTATCTAGAATCAGGAGGCATAGTTTCAGAATAAGGGTTTGTCCATTTAAGACGCAGATGAGGAGGAATTTCTTCTCTCAGAGGGTTGTGAATCTTTGGAATTATCTACCCCAGAGAGCTGTGGAGCCTGAATCATTGATTATATTCAAGGCTGAGATAGACAGACTGTTGAACTATCGGAGAGTCAAGGGTTATGGGGGAACAGGCAGAAAAGTGGAGTTGAGGCCAAGATCAGATCAGCCATGACCTTATTGAATGGTGGAGCAGGCTCGAGGGGCTGAATGGACTACCCCTGCTTCTATTTCTTATGTTCTTATGTTCTTATAAGGTGCATGTGAACACCATCACCTCCAATTTCCCCTCCAAGTTACACACCATCCCGACGTGAAAATATATCACCATAACTTCATCGTCGCTCAGTCAAAATCCTGGAAATCCCTCCCTAACTACTATTGGAGTACCTTCACCTCATTGACTGCAGCGGGTCAAGAGTGCTTCTCACTACCACCTTCTCAAGGGCAATTAGGGATGGGCAATTAATGCTGGCCTTGCCAGCGATGCCCAAGCCCGAGAAACAAATTAAATTAAATTAAGATAGTCACGACTGGATGTGGCAGGATTGCAGAGCTTTGATCTGATCCGTTGGTTGATGGATCGCTTAGCTCTGTCTTCACATGTGGTTTCCATAGCTTAGCATGTGTGTAGTCCTGTGTTGTAGCTTCATGAGGTTGGCACCTCATTTTAGGTACGCCTGGTGCTGCTCCTGAAATGCTCTCCTACACTCCTCATTGTACCAGGGTTGGTCCCCTCTCTTGATGCTAATGGTAGGGTGAGGGATATGCCGGTCCATAAGGTTACAGATTGTGGTGGAATACAATTCCAAAACTGAGGCCCCCCCTGCCCTCTCGGGTGGACATAAAAGATCCCATGGCACTATTGGAAGAAGAGCAGGGGGTGGTGAGGTTTACACCTGTGTCCTGTAACCAATATTTATCCGCAAATCACCATCACTAAAACAGGTTATCCTCGTTTATCACATTGTGGGAGCTTGCTGTGCACAAATTGGCTGCTGCTGTTTTTCCTACATTACAACAGTGACTACAACTTCATTGGCTGTAAAGCACTTTGAGATGTCCTGATGTGAAAGGCGCTGCAGAAATCAGAGTCTTTCTTTTACAGCCTTCGAAGTCAACTGACAAAACCAAAAATCAACATAAATTGAATTTAACAGGAAAAGGAGCAAAGTCAGGCTGGTTAGCTCAGTAGGTTAGAGCGTGGTGTTCATAACGTCTTAAGGTTGCGGGTTCGATCCCCGTACGGGCCACTTACTTTTTGATGGTGTGGGTAGTTTCTTAATTTTGCTATTTGTTGAAAAGATTGGAGCTGAAATACTTTGAAGCAAAGGTCTGCTGAGAGCTCAAGGAACTGGAAGGTTGACCCTGTGTTTCTCTGTCCACAGATGTCGCTGATCTACCAAACCTTAATCTTCAGGTAACCAGAAGATTGCAGGTTCGAGTCCTACCGCGGTCTTTTTACACACTTTTTAATTCGTGTTCAGTTTAATTAAACCAAACCGTTTTCCCACTTAGTAGCTGAAGGTGATTCCCTACCAAACACTGCAGAGCTCTTTATTAATGGGTATTTTTGATGCTGCTTTGTGTGTGTATTGCTCACTAGTTCCCAACAAATCCACAATATCTAATTGATGCCGATAAATTATTCGTGTTTCAATTGGAACAACAGCTTTGGGTTAATCAGTGCAATAAAGTGCAGTGGAGGGAATTCTGATTAATTTCAGGGCCAGCGATCGCCACAGGGAGCCGATTAAATAAAATAAAAAATTAGCATCAAAGTTGCTGCGAGCAGGGTTTGAACCTGCGTGGGGAAACCCCATTGGATTTCGAGTCTAATGCCTTAACCACTCGGCCATCGCAGCTGCATAGTAGCAATACGAAAATGCTTCCTACTGTGAGTGAAGTCAGGAACTAGCTAAGAGAAGACAGGGCACAAATACTCACCGATAAATCCAGCAGGGAATTCAGGATTAACTTCTTTGTCCAAAGAGCGCTGAGAATGCAGTAGTTGAGGCGAATACTACAGATGCATTTAAGAGGAAGGGAGAAAGGAATAGAGGATATGCTGATAGGATTATTTTTAATTCGTTTATGGGATGTGGGTGCGCTGGCAAGGCCAGCATTAAATGCCCATCCCTAATTGCCCCTTGAGAAGGTGGTGGTGAGCCGCCTTCTTGAACTGCTGCAGTCTGTGTGGTGAAGGTACTCCCACAATGCTGTTAGGGAGGGAGTTCCAGGATTTTGACCCAGCGACGATGAAGGATCGGCAATATACTTCTAAGTCAGGATGGTGGACGGTGTGTGAGTTGCAGGGGAACTTGGAGGTGGGGGTGTTCCCATGCGCCTGCTGTGCTTGTCCTTCTAGGTGGAAGAGGTCACGGGTTTGGGAGGTGCTGCCCAAGAAGCCTTGGTGAGTTGCTGCAGTACATCTTGTAGATGGTACACACTGCAGCCAAGGTACACCGGTGGTGGAGGGACTGAATGTTTAAGGTGGTGGATTGGGTGTCAATCAAGCGGGCTGCTTTGTCCTGGATGGTGTCGAACTTCTTGAGTGTTGTTGGAGCTGCACTCATCCAGGCAAGTGGAGAGTATTCCATCACACTCCTTACTTGTGCCTTGTAGATGGTAGAAAGTCTTTGGGGAGTCAGGAGGTGAGACACCCGACGCAGAATGCCTAGCCTCTGACCTTCTCTTGTTGTCACAGTATTTATGCTCAATGGTAACCCCCAGGATGTTGATGGTCAGCTCCTTTGTTCATGTTGGACCAAGGTTTTAATGAAGTCGGGAGCCGAGTGCTCTTGGCAGAACCCAAGCCGGGCATCAATGAGCAGGTTATTGGTCAGTAAGTGCCACTTTACAGCACTGTGGATGACACCTTCTATCACTTTGCTGATGATTGAGAGTAGAGAGTAGACTGATGGGGCGGTAATTGGCTGGATTGGATTTGTCCTGCTTTTTGTGGACAGGACATACCTGGGCTGTCTTCCACATTGTTTGGTAGATGCCAGTGTTGTAGCTGTACTAGAACAGCTTGGCTGGAGCACAAGTCTTCAGAATGATAGCCGCGATGTTGTCAGGCCCAGAGCCATTGCTGTATCCAGTGTGCTCAGCCTTTTCTTGATATCATGTGGAGTAAATCGAATTGGCTGAAGACAGGCTTCTGTGATGGTGGGGACCTCAGGAGGAGGCTGATATGGATCAGGCCAAGTGGTCCGTACAGTTTCATTTTTATTATTTTGTTTCGTAGCGGTTTGTTACAACTGAGTGGCTTGCTAGGCCATTTCAGAGGGCAGTTAAGAGTCAACCACATTGCTGTGGGACTGGAGTCACACAAAGGCCAGACCAGGTAAGGACGGCAGATTTCTTTCCCTGAAAGACATTAGTGAACTAGATGGGTTTTTATGACAATCCGATAGTTTCATGGTTACCATTACAGATTCTAGTTTTTTTGGGGGGGTTAGGAGAAATAGAGAAGGAGGAGCCTCATGTGGAGACCAGTTCGTGCAAATGGACTGTTTCTGTGGGGCAGACTCTATAATATTATGTAACACCTGTTTTAATCAGACACAGAATGATCCGGGACTGACAGCACATCCCTTTTAAATAGAAACAGAATGATCTGGGACTGACAGCACATCCCTTTTAAACAGACACAGAATGATCCGGGACTGACAGCACATCCCTTTTAAACAGACACAAAATGATCCGGGACTGACAGCACATCCCTTTTAAACAGGCAGAGAATGATCCGGGACTGACAGCATGTCCCTTTTAAACAGACACAGAATGATCCGGGACTGACAGCACATCCCTTTTAAACAGACACAGACTGATCCGGGACTGACAGCACATCCCTTTTAAACAGACACAGAATGATCCGGGACTGACAGCACATCCCTTTTAAACAGACACAGAATGATCCGGGACTGACAGTAGATCCCTTTTAAACAGACACAGAATAATCCGGGACTGAAAGTAGGTCCCTTTTAAACAGACATGGAATGCTGCCTGACCTGCAGATTGTTTCCAGCATTTCATCTGTTTATATTTCAGATTTCCAGCATCTACACTATTTTACTTTTGTAATGCAGCTTTATGTAATTGGCTCTGTGGCGCAATGGATAGCGCATTGGACTTTTAGTTAGTGTGACAGATTAAGGCATTCAAAGGTTGTGGGTTTAAGTCCCACCAGAGTTGGATTTTGGGTCAGAGTTCGGTGTTTCCTCCACTGACGGTACATTTTGCAGTAAATCGGTCATTCAGAGAAGGGAAACTGCCGCCCCGACACTTTCCCTCTGAGTGCTCTGAAACCCTGAGTCTGTTACACAGGAGCAGGAGGAGGCCATTCAGTCCCATGGCCGTTTTACACAGGAGCAGGAGGACGCCATTCAGTCCCATGACCGTTTTACACAGAAGCAGGAGGAGGCCGTTCAGTCCCATGACCCTTTTACACAGGAACAGGAGGAGGCCATTCAGCCCCTTTAGCCTGTTATACAGGAACAGGAGGAGGCCATTCAGCCCTTCGAGTCTGTTATAAAGGAACAGGAGGAGGCCAATCAGCTCCTCGAGTCTGTTACACATAAACAGGAAGAGGCCATTCAACCCATCGAGCCTAGCATACAGGAACAGGAGGAGGCCATTCAGCCCCTCGAGACTGTTATGCAGGAACAGGTGGAGGCTATTCAGTCTGTTAAGTCTGTTATGCAGGAAAAGGATGAGGCCATTCAGCCCCTCAAGCCTGTTACACAGGAACAGAAGGAGGCCATTCAGCCCCTGGAGACTGTTACACAGGAACAGGAGGAGTCCATTCAGCCCCTCGAGCCTAATAGAGTTATAGAGCGATAGAATTATACAGGACGGATAGAGGACCTTCGGCCCATCGTGTCCGCGCCGGCCATCAAGCCCTGTCTGATCTAATCCCATATTCCAGCATTTGGTCCGTAGCCTTGTATGCTATGGCATTTCAAGTGCTCATCCAAATGCTTCTTAAATGTTGTGAGGGTTCCTGCCTCCACAACCCTTTCAGGCAGTGAGTTCCAGACTGCAACCAACCTCTGGGTGAAAAAGTTCTTCCTCAAATCCCCTCTAAACCTCCCGCCCTTTACCTTGAATCTATGCCCCCTAGTTATAGACCCCTCTACTAAGGGAAAAAGCTCCTCAGCATCCATCCTATCTATGCCCCTCATAATTTTGTACACCTCAATCATGTCCCCCCTCAGCCTCCTCTGCTCCAAGGAAAACAAACCCAATCTGGCCAGTCTCTCTTCATAGCTGAAGCGCTCCAGCCCTGGTAACATCCTGGTGAACCTCCTCTGCACCCTCTCCAACGCGATCACATCCTTCCTGTAGTGTGGCGACCAGAACTGCACACAGTATTCCAGCTGTGGCCTAACCAGTGTTTTATACAGTTCCATCATAACCTCCTTGCTCTTATATTCAATGCCTCGGCTAATGAAGGCAAGTATCCCATATGCCTTTTTTACCACCTTATCCACCTGTTCCGCTGCCTTCAGGGATCTGTGTACTTGCAGACCCAAATCCCTCTGACCCTCCGTCTTGCCTTGGGTCTTATTGTGTATTCCCTTGCCTTGTTAGTCCCCCCAAAGTGCATCACCTCGCACTTTTCCGGGTTAAATTCCATTTGCCACTGTTCTGCGCATCTGACCAACCCATCTATATCGTCCTGCAGACTGAGGCTACCCTCCTCGCTATTTACCACCCTACCAATTTTTGTATCATCCGCGAACTTACTGATCATACCTTTTACATTCATATCCAAGTCATTAATGTAGACCACAAACAGCAAGGGACCCAGCACCGATCCCTGTGGTACCCCACTGGCCACAGGCTTCCAGTCACAAAAACAACCTTCGACCATCACCCTCTGCCTTCTGTCACTAAGCCAGTTTTGTATCCAATGTGCCAAGGCACCCTGGATTCCATGGGCTCTTACCTTCTTGACCAGTCTCCTGTGCGGGACTTTATCGAAGGCCTTACTGAAATCCATATATACCACATCCACTGCGTTACCCTCATCCACACACCTAGTCACCCCCTCAAAAAATTCAATCAAATTAGTCAGACATGATCTTCCCTTGACAAAGCCATGTTGACTATCCCTGATTAATCCTTGCCTCTCCAAGTGGAGACAAATTTTGTCCCTCAGAATTTTTTCCAATAATTTTCCTACCACTGATGTTAGGCTCACTGGCCTGTAGTTCCCCGGTTTTTCCCTACTTCCCTTTTTGAATAATGGTACTACATTAGCGGTTCTCCAGTCCTCTGGCACATCCCCTGTGGCCAGAGAGGTCCTGAATATATGTGTTAGAGCCCCCGCAATCTCTTCCTTTGCCTCACACAGCAGCCTGGGATACATTTCATCCGGGCCTGGGGATTTATCCATTTTTCGGCCAGCTAAAACCGCCAATACCTCCTCCCTCTCGATGTGAATATGTTCGAGCATATCACGGTCCCCCCGTCCCATTTCTATGTCTACATCGTCCTTCTCCATAGTGAAAACAGATGCAAAAATTCATTTAGAACCCCTCCTACATCTTCCGGCTCCACACACAGATTGCCACTTTTGTCCCTAATGGGCCCTATTTTTTCCCTAGTTATCCTCTTACCCTTAATATACTTATAAAACATTTTAGGATTTTCCTTTATTTTGCTCGCCAGTGTTATTTCATGGCCCCTCCTTGATCTCCTAATTTCTTTTTTAATTATCCCCCTGCACTTTTTCTACTCCTCTAGGGCTTCCTCCGTCTTTAGCCTTTTGTATCTGCCAAAAGCCCTCCTTTTTTTCCTAATCCATTCTCGTATATCCCCTGACATCCAAGGTTCCCTGTGGTTTTGGAACCACCCTTAATGTACAGGAACAGGAGGAGGCCATTCAGCCCCTTGAGTCTGTTACACAGGAACAGGAGGAGGCCATTCAGCCCCTCAAACATGTTCAATAGGAATAGGAGGAGTCCATTCAGCCTTTCAAGCCTGTTACAGAGGAACAGGAGGTGGGTATATAGTCGCAACAGCAGGACAGATCCACCAGGTGGCACAGTGTTTACAGTCGGGAGGGAGAGGCCCTGGGATTCCTCAACATTGACTCCGGACCCCATGAAGTCTCAGGACATCAGGTCAATCATGGGCAAGGAAACCTCCTGCTGATTACCACCTACCACCCTCCCTCAGCTGATGAATCAGTACTCCTCCATGTTGAACACCACTTGGAAGAAGCACTGAATGCAGCAAGGGCACAGAATGTACTCTGGGTGGGTGGCCTCAATGCAGCAATACTGACCGAGCTGGTCGAGTCCTGAAGGACATGGCTGCCAGTCTGGGCCTGTGGCAGGTGGTGAGGGAACCAACACGAGGGGAAAACCTACTTGACCTTCTCCTGACCAGTCCACCTGTCACAGATGCAAAACAGTTCAAAAAGTATTCATTGGCTGTAAAGCAATTTAGGATGTCCTGAGGTCGTGAAAGGCCTGCAGAAATGCAAATCTTTCTTTTACAGCCTTCAAAGACAAAGTGACTTAGCTGGCAAAGACCAGAAACAGGGACGGTGCTAGAGATGCGCCCTATAGATGGGCCGGTTAGCTCAGTTGGTTAGAGCAGGGTGCTAATAACGCCAAGGCCGCGGGTTCGATCCCCGTACGGGCCATTTATTTTCCGGGGGCAGGTTAGTTTCTTAATTTTGTAATTTTTGAGCAGTTTAAAAGTTTAAAAAGTTTGGAAGGAAACTCACACGGGACCTACAAAGCTGCAAAATCTTAGTTCTACCGAGAGCTCATGGACCTGAAAGGTTAACTCTGTGTTTTTCTGTCCACAGATGTTCCCTGACCTGTGGAGTGTTTCCAACATTTAATCAACAATTTCAGATCCAGCATCTGCTGCATTTCGCTTTTTATTTTACCGCAGTGTCCTCGCTTCCATTAACAAAAGTCAAAAATAAACTGCAGCTACCGGTAAAAGGAGCTTATGGGTATTGCGAGCATTGGTGGTTCAGGGGCCTGCCACGTGGGAGACTTGGGTTCGATTCCTGGCCAATGCAAGTTAAATCTTTTAACAATTTATTTCAGAACAAACACATCACATGAAACATTAATAATAAATTCGCTGTTCCTGTGTAACAGGCTCGAGGGGCTGAATGGCCTCCTCCTGTTCCTGTTTGACAGGCTCGAGGGGCTGAATGGCCTCCTCCTGTTCGACGGCCCGGAAATAAGGGTTCTAAATTGGGGGAAGGCCGATTTTAATATGATAAGGCAGGATCTGGCCAAAGTGGACTGGGAGCAGCTGCTTATAGGAAAATCCACATCAAAACAGTGGGAGACTTTCAGAAGGGAAATTGAGAGAGTACAACGCCAACATGTTCCTGTAAAGGTCAAGGGTGGGAGCAACAAGCAAAGGGAACCTTGGATGACGAGGGATATACAAAAATGCATTAGAAATAAAAGGGGGGCTTTTGGCAGTTACAAAAGACTAAAGACGGAGGAAGCCCTAGAGGAGTATAAAAAGTGCAGGGGCATACTTAAAAAAGAAATTAGGAGGGCGAGGAGGGGCCATGAAATAACACTGGCGAGCAAAATAAAGGAAAATCCTAAGATGTTTTATAAGTATATTAAGGGCAAGAGGATAACCAGGGAAAGGGTAGGGCCCATTAGGGACCAAAGTGGCAATCTGTGTGTAGAGCCAGAGGATGTAGGTGGGGTTTTAAATGAATTTTTTGCATCTGTGTTCACTATGGAGAAAGACGATGCAGACATAGAAATCGGGCAAGGGGACTGTGACATACTTGAACATATTAGCATCGAGAGGGAGGAGGTGCTAGCGGTTTTAGCAGGCCAAAAAGTGGATAAATCCCCAGGCCCGGACGAGATGTATCCCAGGCTGCTGTGGGAGGCAAAGGAGGAGATTGCAGGGGCTCTGACACTAATTTTCAGAACCTCTCTGGCCACAGGGGATGTACCAGAGGACTGGAGAACAGCTAACGTAGTACCATTATACAAGAAGGGTAGCAGGGATAAACCAGGGAATTACACGCCAGTGAGTCTAACATCTGTGGTGGGGAAATTATTGGAAAAAATTCTGAGGGACAAAATTAATCTCCACTTGGAGAGGCAAGGAGTAATCGGGGATAGTCAGCATGGCTTTGTCAAGGGTAAATCATGTCTGACAAATCTGATCGAATTTTTCGAGGGGGTGACTAGTGGGGTGGATGAGGGAAATGCTGTGGATGTGCTTTACATGGACTTCAGTAAAGCTTTTGACAAAGTCCCACATAGGAGACTGGTTAAGAAGGTAAGAGCCCATGGGATCCAGGGTGCCTTGGCGCGTTGGATCCTAAACTGGCTGAGTGGCAGGAGGCAGAGGGTGATGGTTGAAGGTTGCTTTTGTGACTGGAAGCCTGTGTCCAGTGGGGTACCTTGTTGTTCGTGATCTACATAAATGATTTGGATGAGAATGTAAAAGGTATGATCAGTAAGTTCGCAGATGACACGAAAATTGGTGGGGTGGTAAATTGCAAGGAGGAAAGCCTCCGGCTACAGGACGATATAAACGGGTTGGTCAGATGGGCGGAAAAGTGGCAAATGGAATTTAACCCTGAAAAGTGCGAGGTGATGCATTTTGGACGGACAAATAAGGCAAGGGAATACACAATGAGTGGTAGGACCCTAGGGAGTACAGAGGGTCAGAGGGACCTTGGTGTACATGTACATAGATCCCTGAAGGCAGCGGAGCAGGTAGATAAGGTGGTTAGAAAGGCATATGGGATACTTGCCTTCATTAGCTGAGGCATAGAATATAAGAGCAGGGAGGTTATGATGGAGCTGTACAAAACGCTGGTGAGGCCACAGCTGGAGTACTGTGTGCAGTTCTGGTCGCCTCACTATAGGAAGGATGTGATTGCTTTGGAGAGGGTGCAGAGAAGATTAACCAGGATGTTACCTGGGATGGAGCGCCTCAGCTATGAAGAGAGGCTGGACAGGCTGGGGTTGTTTTCCTTGGAGCAGAGAAGGCTGAGGGGGGACCTGATTGAGGTGTACAAAATGATGAGGGGCATAGATAGGGTAGATAAAGAGGAACTTTTCCCCTTAGTCGGGGGGTCAATAACAAGGGGGCATAGATTCAGGGTAAGGGGCAGGAGATTTAGAGGGGATTTGAGGAGGAACTTTTTCACCCAGAGGGTGGTTGGAATGTGGAACTCAATGCCTGAAAGGGTGGTAGAGGCAGGAACCCTCACAACATTCAAGAGGCATTTGGATGAGCACTTGAAATGCCATTGCATACAAGGCTATGGACCAAATGCTGGAAAATGGGATTAGACTGGACAGGGATGGATGGGCGGCGCAGACACGATGGGCCGAAGGGCCTCTTTCTGTGCTGTAAAACTCTATGACTCTATGACAGGCTCAATGGGCTGAATGGCCTCCTCCTGTTCCTGTTCGACAGGCTCAAGGGGCTAAATGGGCTCCTCCTGTTCCGGTTGGACAGGCTAGAGGGGCTGAATGGCCTCCTCCTGTTCCGGGTTGACAGGCTCGTGGGGCTGAACGGCCTCCTCCTGTTCCTATTGAACCATGTTTCAGGCACTGATGTGGCTGATGTTCCGATTGTGCCCTCTGCTGTCCCGGCGCAGAAAGAAACACAGTGCCAGTGTATAAAACCCCAAGTCCTTGTGCTTTCTTTCTTTCTTTGAATCTATCTTTCATTTCTTCCTTTTCTGTGCCATATGCTCCTTATTCTATTGTTGCTTAGTGATATATGTGTTCATATTTGCCGGTTTCAACGTGTTCATTGCTTCTGCTGCTTTGAATTGTGTCGAAAAAGTGAACTGAATTTCTCCACCTGTGTGAAGTATCCTTGGGTTCGAAGCCGTTTTGGTTTCAATCAAACAAACGCACAGATTTCTCGAACTCGCTGAGACTTTCCTGGCCGGTATTTGTTTCTTACTTCCTTGCATTTGGAAAGCTCCAGGCTCCATTCCCGGCCTGTGCTGAGGGAGCTGACCTGAGCCTGGGCAGTGGTTACAATTGGTGTCAGTGGCCCTGTGTTAGGGAGAGGGTGAATGAGCCTGGCTTCTTGTCCACTCGCCCTGCTGGCTGTGGGCAATGGCTGAGCAGAGGACCAGTTGTGATGGGTTTCAGCAGGAGGGGAGAGGTGGAGAAGGGAAGTTGTAAAGATAAAGAAAGGGGCTCCCAGCTGTGACAGCTGCTGCTGCCCACAGTAGGCAGTTTGGACAGTGGGTTCCCACAGCCCATGACACACACGAGCCAATCCAGCCTCCTCGTGGACTGCCTTCACTTACACTTCTCCTTTTTAAGATGAAACTGTCACTTCATTCATGTGACGTCTAAACCACATCCCCTCTGATTGTCATTTCAAAACCATTGCACTTACAGTCTCAGCTCAACATCGGCAAACCCCAGCAGCAAGCAGGTGAGATTTACAATCTCTTAATGATCAATTAGGAACGTGCCAAATCAGTGCTATGTTGTTAATGTCAACACCGGATGTCAAGGTCTTAGAGAGGGTGCAGAGGAGATTTACCAGAATGGTACCAGGGATGAGGGAATTCAATTATGTGGAGAGACTGGAGAAGCTGGGATTGTTCTCCTTAGAGCAGAGAGGGTTAAGAGGAGATTTGATAGAGATGTTCAAAATTATGAATAGTTTTGATAGCGTAAATAAAAAGAAAGTGTTTCCACTGGCAGAAGATTCGGTAACCAGAGGACACAGATTTATGGTGATTGGCAAAAGAACCAGAGGTGACATGAGGAAACATTTATTTTAAGCAGCAAGTTGTTGTGATCTGGAATGCGCTGCCTGAAAGGGCGGTGGAAGCAGATTCAATAGTGACTTTCAAAAGGCAGTTGAATAAATACTTGAAGGAAAAACATTACAGGGCTATGGGGAAAGGGCAGGTGAATGAAATTAATTGCAGTGCTCTTTCAAAGTGCTGGCGCAGGGCTATGGGGAGAGAGTGGGGCACTGGGATTTATTTGGGATTGATACAGGTCTATGGGGTGTGAGTGGGGCAGTGTGATTAGTTTGGGATTGATTCAGGGCTATGGGGTGAGAGCGGGGCAGTGGGATTAGTTTGTGATTGATACAGGTCTATGGGGTGTGAGCGGGGCAGTGTGATTAGTTTGGGATTGATTCAGGGCTATGGGGTGAGAGCGGGGCAGTGGGATTAGTTTGTGATTGATACAGGTCTATGGGGTGTGAGCGGGGCAGTGGGTTTGTTTGGGATTGATTCAGGGCTATGGGGTGAGAGCGGGGCAGTGGTATTAGTTTGTGATTGATACAGGTCTATGGGGTGTGAGCGAGGCAGTGGGATTAGTTTGGGATTGATTCAGGGCTATGGGGTGAGAGCGGGGCAGTGGGATTAGTTTGTGATTGATACAGGTCTATGGGGTGTGTGTGGGGCAGTGGGATTAGTTTGGGGATTGATACAGGGCTATGGGGAGATAGCGGGTCAGTGGGATTAGTTTGGGATTGTTACAGGGCTTTGGGGAGAGAGCAGGGCAGTGGGATTAGTTTGGGATTGATACAGGTCTATGGGGTGTGAGCGGGGCAGTGGGATTAGTTTGGGGATTAATACAGGGCTATGTGGAGATAGCGGGTCAGTGTGATTAGTTTGGGATTGTTACAGGGCTTTGGGGAGAGAGCGGGACAGTGGGATTAGTTTGGGATTGTTACAGGACTTTGGGGAGAGAGTGGGGCAGTGGGATTAGTTTGCGATTGATACAGGTCGATGGGGAGATACTGGGTCAGTGGGTTTTGTTTAGTATTGCCGTGGCAAAGACCCAGAATTAACACAGTGGGCCGAATGGTCTCCTCTGCTCTGTAAATATCAATTGTTGGAGACTCCTCGGCAGCTTTTAACACACCATTTGGTGTACATTTCTTCTCCATATTCTTCTCTAAATGTTCACTGACGGTTCCTTCACAGATACCCAGTCTCCATGTTTTTCGTGTTGGCAGCAAATGTCGATACGTCTGCCTCCTGTACCCAAGTCCAGATTGTTGAAATAGCAAGAAGGCAACGGTCGCAGCAGTGATGCAGGGGGGCCAACTCTTTACATCGTCCAGTCAAAAAAACACCCAATACCTACCGCACTCTGCTTCTGCCTTTTAACCAGCTTCCTGGTTTCGAGAACGGTGTCTAGTTGAGTATTAATTTTATCCCATATAAGGACATAGAAACATAGAAGATAGGAGCAGGAGTAGGCCATTCGGCCCCTCGAGCCTGCTCCGCCATTCAATGAGATCATGGCTGATCATCCAAATTCAGCTCCCGGTCCCTACATTCTCCCCATACCCCTTGATCCCTTTAGCCTTAAGAAATATATCCAACTCCTTCTTGAATATATTTAATGAACTGGCCTCAACTACCTTATGTGGTAGAGAATTCCACAGGTTCACCTCTCTCTGGGTGAAGAAATTCCTCCTCATCTCAGTCCTAAATGGCTTACCCCTTATCCTTAGACTGTGACCCCTGGTTCTGGAGTCCCCGGCCATCGAGAATATCCTTCCTGCATCTGGTCTGTCCAGTCCTGTCAGAATTTTATAAGTTTCAATGAGATCCCCTCTCATTCTTCTAAACTCCAGCGAGTATAAGCACAATCGACCCAATCTCCCCTCATACGTCATTCCTGCCATCCCAGGTATCAGCCTGGTGAATCTTCGCTGAACTCCTTCCATGGCAAGAACATCCTTCCTCAGATAAGGCGACCAAAACTGCACACAATACTCACGATGTGGTCTCACCAAGGCCCTGTACAACTGCAGCAAGACATCCTTGTTCCTGTACTCAAACCCTCTCGCTACGAAGGCCAACATATCATTTGTCTTCTTAACTGCCTGCTGCACCTGCATGCTGACTTTCAGCGACTGCTGTAGAAGGACACACAGGTCTCGTTGCACTTCCCCTTCTCCCAATCTATTGCTATTCAGATAATAATCTGCCTTCCTGTTTTTGACACCAAAGTGGATAACCTCGCATTTATCCACGTTATATTGCATCTGCCATGCTTTTGCCCAATCACCCAACCTGTCCAAATCATATTGGAGTTTCTCGGCATCCTCCTCACAGCACACACGCCCACCCAGCTTTGTGTCATCTGCAAACTTGGAGATATTACATCTAGTTCCCTTGTCTAGATCATTATTATATATTGTGAAGAGCTGGGGTCCAAGGACCGATCCCTGCGGTGCCCCACTAGTCACTGCCTGCCGCTCGGAAAAGGACCCATTTATTCCAACTCTTTGTCAACTGTCTGCCAACCAGTTCTCTATCCAAGTCAATACCTTGCCCCCAATCCCATGTGCCTTAACTTTACACGCTAATCTCTTATGCGGGACCTTATCGAAAGCCTTTTGAAAGTGCAAACACACCACATCCACTGGTTCTCCATTATCTAATTTACCAGTTACATACTCAAAAAATTCCAGTAGATTAGTCAAGCACGATTTACCGTTTGTAAATCCATGTTGACTTTGTCCGATCCTGTCACTGTTTTCCAAGTGCTCTGCTATTACATCTTTTATAATGGACTCTAGCATTTTCCCCACTACCGATGTCAGGTTTACCGGTCTGTAATTCCCATTTTTCTCTCTACCACCTGTTTTGAAGAGTGGGGTAACATTAGCTACCCTCCAATCTATGGGAACTGTTCCAGATTCCATCGAATGTTGGAAGATGATCAGCAATGCATCTACTATTTCTAGGGCCACTTCCTTAATTACCCTAGGATGTAGATTATCTGCCCCTGGGGATTTATCGGCCTTCAATCCCGTCAATTTCCCTAACACCATTTCCCTACAAATACTGATTACTTTCAGTTCCTCCCTTTCATCAGACCCTATATGAACATAAGAACATAAGAAATAGGAGCAGGAGTAGGCCAATCGGCCCCTCGAGCCTGCTCCGCCATTCAATAAGATCATGGCTGATCTGATCCTAGCCGCCAATCTACTATCACAGAACCATCTCCTGAATCTAACAGAATTAGAGACACGAAATAGGAGCAGGATCAGGCTACACAGCCCCTGGGCCCGCTCCGCTACCCACAGGGCCATGTCCGATCCGAACCTAGACTCATGTCCAAATTCCTGCTCGCTCCCCGTAACACTAAATTCCCTTTACTTCTAGGAAACTGTCTATTTCTGTTTTAAATTTATGTAATGATGTAGCTTCTACAGCTTTTTGGGGCAGCATATTCCATGGACCTACCACCCTCTGAGTGAAGTAGTTTCTCCTCATCTCAGTTTTGAAAGAGCAGCCCCTTATTCTAAGACTATGCCCCCTAGTT
This sequence comes from Somniosus microcephalus, assembly GCF_052327205.1. Lineage (NCBI taxonomy): Eukaryota > Metazoa > Chordata > Chondrichthyes > Squaliformes > Somniosidae > Somniosus > Somniosus microcephalus. The sequence goes on along the minus strand of NW_028225186.1, from coordinate 20,517,821 downwards.
CTAGTTTCACCCATCATCGGGAACATCCTCCCCGCATCCACCCGATCCAACCCCTTCACAATCATATATGTTTCAATAAGATCGCCTCTCATTCTTCTGAACTCCAATGAGTGGAGTCCCACTCTACTCATCCTCTCCTCATATGTCCATCCCCTCATCCCCGGGATTAACCGAGTGAACCTTCTTTGTACTGACTCGAGAGCAAGTATGTCTTTTCTTAAGTATGGACACAAAAACTGTATGCAGTATTCCAGGTGCGGTCTCACCAATACCTTGTACAACTGAAGCAATACCTCCCTATTTTGATATTCTATCCCCCTAGCAATGAAAGCCAACTTTCCATTAGCCTTCTTAATCACTTGCTGCACCTGCATACTAACCTTTTGAGTTTCATGCACCAGAACCCCCAGATCCCTTTGTACTTCAGTACTTTCCAGTTTCTTGCCATTAAGAAAATAACTTGCTCTGCGATTTTTCCTGCCAAAGTGCATAACCTCACACTTTCCAGTATTGTATTCCATCTGCCAAATCTCTGCCCACTTACTTAGCCTGTCTATGTCCCCTTGCAGGATTTTTATGTCCTCCTCACTCACTACTTTCCCTCCCATCTTAGTAACATCTGCAAACTTTGATATGTTACACTCGGTCCCCTCCTCCAAATCGTTAATATAGATTGTAAAGAGTTGGGGACCTAGCACTGACCCCTGCGGAACACCACTAGTTACTGATTGCCAGTCTGAGAATGAACCATTTATCCCAACTCTCTGCCTTCTGTTAGATAGCCAATCCGCTATCCATGCCAGAATATTACCCCCAATCCCGTGATTTTTTATCTTAAGCAATAATCTTTTGTGTGGCACCTTGTCAAATGCCTTTTGGAAGTCTAAATACACTACGTCCACTGGTTCCCCTTTATCCACCCTATATGTTACTTCCTCAAAGAACTCCAGCAAATTTGTCAAACATGACTTCCCCTTCATAAAACCATGCTGACTTTGTCCTATTAATTATGATTATCCAAATGTCCTGTTACTGTCTCCTTAATAATGGACTCCAAAATTTTACCTACCACAAATGTTAGGCTAACTGGTCTATAGTTTCCAGCCTTCTGTCTACTGCTCTTTTTAAATAAGGGTGTTACATTAGCAGTTTTCCAGTCTGCCAGGACCTTTGCTGAGTCCAGGGAGTTTTGGAAAATTATTACCAATGCATCCACAATCCCTACCGCCACTTCCCTCAAGACCCTAAGATGTAAGCCATCAGGTCCAGGTGATTTATCCGCCTTGAGTCCCATTATTTTACCGAGTACCACTTCCTTAGTGATTTTGATCGTGTTTAGCTCCTCCCCACCTATAGTCCCCTGTTTGTCCAGTGTTGGGATATTCTTAGTGTCCTCTACTGCAAAGACTGATACAAAATATTCATTCCGTGTTTTTGCCATCTCCATATTTCCCACCATTAATTTCCCGGTCTCATCCTCTAAGGGACCAACATTTACTTTAGCCACCCTTTTTCTTTTTATATAACTATAAAAACTCTTACTATCTGTTTTTATATTTTTTGCTAATTCACTTTCATAATATATCTTCCCTTTCTTAATCAATCTTTTTGTTATTTTTTGCTGTCTTTGAAAGTTTTCCCAATCCTCTATCCTCCCACTAGATTTGGCTACCTTATATGCCCTTGTTTTTAGTCGAATACTATCCTTAATTTCTTTACTAAGCCACGGATGGCTGTCTTTTCTTTTACACCCTTTTCTTCTCAGTGGAATATATATTTTTTGGAAGTTGTAAAATAACTCCTTAAATGTACACTCCTTAAATGTATCGTCTTACCCTTTAATCTAATTTCACAATCCACTCTACTCAATTCCGCTCTCATACCTTCATAGTCTCCTTTATTCAAGCTTAGCACGCTTGTTTGAGATCCAACCTTCTCACCCTCTAATTGAATATGGAATTCAACCATGTTATGGTCACTCATTCCAAGGGGATCCTTTACTAGGACATTTTTAATTAATCCTGTCTCGTTACACAGGACCAGATCTAAGGTTGCTTGCCCCCTGGTCGGTCCAGTTACATACTGCTCAAGAAACCCATCCCTAATACACTCAATGAACTCATCCTCAAGGCAGCCCTGCCCAATTTGATTTGTCCAATTAATATGATAGTTAAAATCCCCCAATAAGAGTTGCATTTATGCATCCGTATGCCTGACCGTCTTTCAAATATATCGGTTGTTCCATGTCTTGTGTCATTTTTATACCATTTCCATAATTTAGTATAATTGTTTAATATGTCAGTGTCATTCTCTATCCTACAACTTATGTTCACTCCTTTTTCCCATTTTATACTTAGAGTTATTTTAGATCCTTGGTTAAATACTATTTTATCCATCCCAGATTTCATTTCGAACATCCCACAGGCTTCGCAATTAATCGTCCAATTAGCAATTACACAAATGGTGCCATTGTTACAAGTGTAAGTTCCCTGAGATTGGTTACTGTCTCTCGCCTTCCATCCTAACTGGCCTGCCCATTCTGTTTTTTCAGTAGGCAGGATGGTCCAGGCAGCTGTTCTTATTACACATAGGCCGATTATTATTATCTGGTTTAACATATTTCCTGATTTATCCTAGAAATCTTTAAATTATCCTAATTATTGTTATATACAGCATTAAATATAAACATATATAGCAATCCGAAAGTAATCAGCCCTTCAAAGGAGTGCCAAATTATGGTGGGCACGGATCTTTTCCCGTTTCTGAAGTGGTGTCTGGTGCAGTATGTTTATACTCCACCTCCGGTGTTTCCTCCGGATGATGGAACTTGCACCTTGTAGCGTGTACCCAATCAGGTTTTTCTTTCAATTTGAGAGCTGTTCGAGTTGTAAGCAGCACCAAATATGGTCCTTTCCACCTAGGAGAAAAAGATTCTTTATTTAGCGCTTTCACATAAACTTGATCTCCGGGTTTAAAGGGGTGCATGTTTCCTTCTGTGGGGCGCGTCTGGGCCTGTCTCACTTTCTCATGTATTCTTCCTGCTGTTTCACACATGGCCTGAGCATATTTTAATGATTTTTCATCATTCCAAATTAATGCCACCTTCTCTGGAGTCATGGGTGGGCGTGTGCCTGTTGTCATAGGCCGGCCCATCAAGATCTCATGTGGTGTCAGACCTGTGTTTCTATTTTTCTGATTTCTCAGGGCATACATTACTACTGGCACGGCATCCGACCATTGCAACCCATTTTACTGGCATACTTTGGTTAAGGCGGCCTTGATTTCCCCATTCAGTCTTTCCACTATTCCTGAGGATTGTTGCTGGTAAGGTATGTGCAATTTCCATTGAAATCCAAGGGCTTCATTTAAGTTTTTTATCTGTTTGCTGGTGAAATGAGTTCCTCTGCCACTGTTTATTCCCATAGGTATTCCAAATCTAGGTACTATTTCTTTTAGCAGATTGCGTACTACTGTTCTGGCATCATCCCTCCTAGTGGGGTATGCCTCTACCCATCTGGAGAACATATCTACTATTACCAGTATGTATTTAAATCCTTTTACTGCGGGCATATGTACAAAATCTATCTGTAGATTCTCAAAGGGCAGCTCTGGTTGGGGTAGGTGATCAAAATTTGCGGGCGATTTCCCTCTATTGTTCTGCTGACATACTAAACACGTTCTGGCAACGTTTTCAATTGTTACCGTTATTCCTGGTGCATACCATTGTTGGGACAATGCATGTGCCATCCCTCCTTTGCTCATGTGAGCCTGTCCATGTGCCAGGCGAGACAGGGGCAAAAACAATCTTCGTGGGCAAACCTCTCGGCCATCAGAATGCATCCATATATCATGATCTTGATAGCAACCTGCCTTACTCCAAGTACGTTTTTCTTGGGCCTGTCGTAGTAGATCAGCATCAATGCTACTAGGAAGTTCTGGTGGAAAGTTACTAACGGTATTTTTGGCGGCTTGAAGCTGTGGGGCCTGCCTCAGTGCGAACTCTTTAGCCGCACTATCAGCAAACCTATTTCCACACGCGACTTCATCATCTGCCATGGTGTGGGCCTCACATTTTAGTACTGCAATTTTACTTGGCAACTGAATAGCCTCCAACAAATTTAACACCATTTGCGCATGCTTAATAGATTTTCCTGAGGATGTAATAAAACCTCTGTTTTTCCATAATTGTCCAAAATCATGCACTACCCCAAATGCATAACGGGAGTCAGTATAGATATTGATGCTTTCATCTTTAGCCAAAATACAGACTCTGGTTAATGCATATAGTTCAGCTGCTTGTGCAGATGTGTCAGGTGGCAACGCTTAAGCTTCCAATAATTCATGAGGAGTCACCACCGCATAACCTGCTAATAGTTGATCATCACTAGGTCGATGCAAAGAACCATCCGTGAAGAGGATCAAGTCAGGATTATCAATAGGATCACTTAGCAAATCTGGCCTGGGTGTAGTGGTGGCTTCAACAGTTGACAAGCAGTCGTGTTCTGGTTCATCTGGATGTTCTGTTGGTATTGGCACAAAGGTCGCCGGGTTGACAGCTGGTGATCGCTGGTAGGTATAATTAGATTGTGACAAGAGGATTATCTCATACCCAGTCCTTCTTGCCGCCGTAAAGTGCTGAGTAGCTGCCGAATTTAATAATAGCAGCACTGCGTGGGGAACAATTACCACACAAGGGTGATCAAGCACAATATGGATGGATTTTTCCACTATTGTGGTGTTTGCAGCAACGGCTCGTAAGCAGGCTGGCGCCTCTCACTACGGCTGGTAAGGCTACAGAGCAATATGCTACAGGCCTTTTTCCTCCCCCATGTTCTTGTGCCAATACTCCTGTTGCAAAGCCTTCTCTTTCATTGACGTATAACTGAAAAGGCGTATTATACTTAGGTAGTCCTAACGCGGGAGCACTGACCATAGCTTTTTTAAGATCACTGAATGCCTTATCTCGTTCTGGCGTCCATTCAACTATGGGGGGCCCTGTCTGCAGCGTAGCTGATCGTAAGACCGCATCCATTTATCTGTAGCCATATATCCATTGTCGACAATAACCCACCATTCCCAGAAATGACAAAATGTCCTTCTTTGTTCGTGGGATCAGCACTTTATCCACTGCTCTAATTCTTTCCAGTCCCAATCTTCGCTGTCCGTACTCCAACTGAAAACCCAAATACTGGACGGATGTTTGACAAAACTGCAACTTCTCGGAGGACACCCTGTGTCCCCTGCTAGCCAGATGTTGGAGCAATTTTATAGTATCTTCTTGGCAGTCTGGCCCCGTTCGGGAGGCAACCAAAAGATCATCTGCGTACTGGATTAAGGTGGACTGATCCGATAACTGACATTCCTCCAAGTCATTTTTAACCGTTGCCACATACACCGCAGGACTTTCAGTATACCCCTGTGGCAACCTGGTCCAGGTATATTGCTGATTTTTATAAGTTAAGGCAAACAGATATTGACTGCCCTTATGCAGTGGTATGGAGAAGAAAGCAGAACACAAATCGATAACCGAAAAGGTAGTTGCATCAGCTGGTATAGAGGAGAGGATGATTTTGGTATCTGGCACCAAGGGAGCAATGGGAATGACTATTTTATTGATCGCCCAGAGATCTTGCACAAAACGCCAGTCATTTGGTCTTCCTACTTTCGGGATGGGCAAAATAGGAGTATTGCAGGGGCTCTGTGATTTGACTAAAACCCCTTGCTGCAGTAAAGAATGTATTACCGCTGCTATTCCTTCCTCGGCCTCTGGGGCCAGGCGGTACTGCTTTAGACAGGGCAAAACAGCATTCATCTGTAGCTGGACCCTATGTTCAGGTGCCGAATGCACCTTTCCCACATGATTCTTGTGCTTTGCCCATAATTCAGAAGGTAATGTAGTCAATGCCCATGGTAACAATTGTGGATTTTCCTCAGGGGGCTGCTGTCTATCAAAAATAATATCCCAATCTTGTCTTAACCAGCGAATTTTCCCCTCTGTTTCATTAAAGAATTCTATCTCCACCTTTCTAGCTTGGATTGACAACGTGATGGAATAGACTGGCTTGTGGTGTTGTATTCTTTTTATCATCTCCCCCACTTCCTTCGCCTTAGCCGGGGCTCTGACTGCTATAGTCAGGTGGGGTTCGGATGTGTGATGCATCCTAAATCTTTCTTTTTGTTCGTGTGTAAGGTGAACCAACATTCCCAGGCCTTTATCTCCAAAGAATAAATAAGGTGAAATCTGCAGCAATTCTGGCTGGTTTAGGTATGAGCAAACCAATTCTTGATAATTGGGTGTTTCTTTATGTGTGTACCATGCCGTACAATGGGTCAGTTTCTTTTCTCTACTGGTTTCAATTAGATATTGTAAGTACTGCCCCTGAGGATCTTCCAATTCCTGCAAGGCTTGGTATACATTTTTTACCAATTGGCCATAAGGATTGCTATTCAGCTGCCAGCAGTCCAAAATGGGGGCTCCTTCTACTTGCTTTTCCTCTATCATTAAATTCATTAGCTGATGAGTTTGTATTTGAGGCAGTTCCATGAACATGCCGTCTCGAGTGCAGTATATAACTGCTCCCAATTTACATAAAGCCTGTCTTCCCAACATAGGGAGAGGGGTGGTCTGAGAAATTATGAGGGTCTCTGTGACGGATTGCCCGTGCACTTGAATTTCGGTAGGTTTGGAGAGGGGTTCTAACATAGGGATACCGGCTACTCCCATGCTTACAACGTTAAATTGACTGGCGGGTATACCCACGGAGGGGGTTACAGAGGACATTGTTGCACCGGTATCGACCAGAAGGTCCAAATGGCTATTTCCTATTTTAACTGTAGCCATAGGCTGTTCTCTCATGGATTTGAACAATCTGATCACAGCCGCCTGTACCACCGCTTCTCCGTGGCACCCCTATGCGGATGGATTAGGGTTACTGAAAGAAAAGGAAGTTCCTTCTGCCCCTGGAGCTAGATACCCTCCTTGTTGGGCGTATCCCTGCTGTGGCCTTGGGGGGCATTGGCAATCTCTAGCCCAATGTCCTCTTTTCCCACAGTTCCGACATTCATCCTGTGATCTTTTTCTCATTTGCCATTGTCCTCTTCCCCTTCCTCTGTCTCTACCATAACCTCCTCTTCCTGCAAGTCCTTTTCTATTCTGTTGGAAATATTGTCCCACTGTTTTTGGCTTTTGCTCTTTCGACTGAGTAAAGAGTCCTTCCCTATCCATATTTACCAGAGCAGTAACTACGTCCACCCAGGGCTGAGTCTGCCAATTTAGATTAATAATTTTAAAGGCTTGAGCTTGAAAGGGTAACATGCAGTTTAGCAGTGTTTGTACTGCCAAAGGTCCATTGTCTGCTGACGGAACTCCCGCATGTTCCTCCCACTTGCTTTTAAATCGAGCTGCAAAATCAGGAATTGTCTCCTCCTTTCTTTGCAGACATCGAGTAACTTCTCCTATGTCACTATGCTTCTTGGCTCCTCTCTTTATAGCCTCTTTACCTCTATGTTCTAACCAGTGAGCAAAAGACTCATTTCCCTGGTCCAGTTGTACATCATCTTGTCGCCAATCTCCATTTTCTCCCGGGGGAACAGCAAATCCGTACCTTAGGGTCGACCATGAGGACCCATACCCACATTTTAGCAGCATTAGCACATCCCCAGGAAGAGGGCTGTAAATGGTACATATTTGTTCTAGCCAATTATGAAAGGCTTCTTTAAGGGGTCTGGTGACTCGGCTATCAAAGCTGTAGCTTCCGCTGGGGACCATGGTTTTAACACTGCCACCTCTCCTATCATGACTCGAGGAAGTTGATGGGTAGTAGTGTCAGGTTGTGTTTGTGACCTAGTTGTAGGTCCATTACGTGAGGGTAGGTCCTGTACATTACTACCAGGCAGTGCAGCAGCTCCTGCTCTGAGTGCCTCTGCTGGAGGAGGAGGTTCAATTACGGGTTCATCTGCGGGTGGGGGTGGATTGTATGGAGGCGGCGCCGGAAATCGTGCCGGTTGCTGTCTTAGACCAGCCGCTATCATTAGTAAATTATTTAACTCTTCCCCCATCTCAACCGGATCTCCCGCTGGGGTTCGGGGATACATTCCCACAACAGGAGCCTTAGGCAGCACCTCTTCCTTTTTCTGACTTGCCTCTGCCTCTTCCTGTTTCCCCTTCTTCTTTGGGGGTTGGTGTCTTTTTGCTACTTCCATCCACCTAGCAAAGCACCATAACATATAGGGGGTGTCCCACTCAGGATCCCCTCCTTCATTTCTAGTAATTTCTTCCCATTCTTTTATTAAAGGTATTTTAAAACTTCCCCCATAAGGCCAATCTCCACCCGACCATCCATACAGATCACTACTAAAAGTTACCGCATACCGATCGTCTCCTGTTTCTTTTATTACAGTATCAGCTGGCGAACCCGGTGGAACGATGGGATCTCGATGTTGCACGAGCTTTGTTATTCTGTCATTCGTTCTTTTACATATCTTGATTTTACCATTTGCAGCCTCCTGTTCTACCTTGCCTCGGCTCCTTTCTTGGCAGGCTTGGACGAATCCGCTCGACTGCGTTATTTCCCATCTTCTCCTTACTCCTGTAACTAAGTTTTAAACTTACAGGTTATACAACCGCGGGTTATTTTATATACACAAAATACAATGAGCGCTCACCGGTTTTTCCGTCCGCGAGCCTCGAAGTCAACCCTTTATTTTCTTTGTAGCTACTTAATTTGCTGCCATAGTCTTTTCTTTCTTCTCAGCAGTCTTGCCTCAGCCTGACGGGCTTCTTGGCTCAGCATGAGTCAATGGCCGGATAACTAGGCAGCCACGTGCCGTCCCCCTTTCAGCTGGGATGCGCTAGGTGCTCTCCCCCTTTCAGCTGGGAGGCACCGGGCACTTTCCTTTTATTTTTAGGAGACTCCCTTTTTAAATTTCTTTTGTCTAATTGGAGCCTAAGCGGGCCAAGTGATATACAAGGTCGACGCTATACCCAACTTAAACCTTCTTAGTTCTTTTGAGGAAATTAATTATCAGACGGAGACTTCGAGGTTCGCTTTAGGAATTTATTACGTGATATCACGGAGAGTCTGCAGCAGTCCCTACTGCCCACCAGCACTCTAAATTACTAATGAGCTCATAGTTATACAGCAAGGTAAACAACTTCAGGTGATTAGCTTACATTACATTTCAATATAAGGTTTCATAGGTTCCATTGTTCTCAAGAAACAGATTAACATGTTCACATTTTATCACCAGATGTCCTAAGCCAAAAGGTCAGCTTGACTTCATGGCAGTCACCAGTTCTTTTAGTTTTAACTTGTTTAGTGTCCTTTGTTCAATTAGTAAAGTGGTCAAGCATCCCAGCATGCCTTAATGTTCAACACGTTTTCTCCCACACTATTGAGGCACCAGCAGCGGTTTGGAAATTTGAAACAGGTACAGCAAATATATTATTTATGCTCATGTGATGTGTTTGCTATGAAATGAATTGTTTAAAAAAATAGCCTGCATTGGCCAGGAATCGAACCCGGGTCACCCACGCAACAAGCGAGAATTCTACCCCTGAACCACCAATGCACGCCCAGTTAGTAGATTACCTTTTCTGGTAGCTGCAATTTATTTTTGACTTTTGTTAATACAAGCGGGGACAGTGCATTAACATAAAAAGCAAAATGCAGCAGATACTGCATCTGGAATTGTTGATTAAATGCTGGAAACACTTCGAAGGTCCTGGAAGATCTGTGCGCAGAGAAACACAGGGTTAACCTCTCAGGTGCATGAGCTCTCGGCAGAGCTAAGAGTTTGCACTTTTGTTGGCCCCGTGGGAGTTTCCTTCCAACGTTGTTTAGCTGCTCAAAAATTACATAATTAAGAAACTAACCTTCCCCAAAAGAATAAATAGGAGAAGGATTGGGCCATTCGGCCCCTCGAGCCCCGCCATTTAATAAGTTCATGGCTGATGAGATCTTCGACACAACGCAAATTTGCCGGCCGCTCCCCATATTCTTTGACTCCCCTGTAGCTGAAATATATGTCTTGTGCATTGAGTGGTGTTGGAGTTTTGCTAAGTGGGAGAAAAATAATTTAAGTGTATTTTGCGAATTTTAGTGTGTTAAGAAGTCAATTATTTGAAGCAAGTTTAATTTTTTAAGGGCTTTTTAAACTATTGGGCAGTTTAAACCGGAAGTAGAATCCGGGTATAAAAGGGGAGGGGCTAGTGCAGTGCAGGGAGTGCCTTATGCATTGAGTGGTGCTGGAGTTTTGCTAAGTGGGAGAATAATCATTTAAGTGTATTTTGTGAATTTTAGTGTGTTAAGAAGTCAATTATTTGAAGTAAGTTTAATTTTTTAAGGGTTTTTTAAACCCTTGGGCAGTTTAAACCGGAAGTAGAATCCGGGTATAAAAGGGGAGGGGCTAGTGCAGTGCACGGAGTGCCTTGTGCGTTGAGTGGTGCTGGAGTTTTGCTAATTGGGAGAGAAATCATTTAAGTGTATTTTGTGAATTTTAGTGTGTTAAGAAGTCAATTATTTGAAGTAAGTTTAACTTTTTTAAGGGTTTTTTAAACTCTTGGGCAGTTTAAACCGGAAATAGAATCCGGGTATAAAAGGGGAGGGGCTAGTGCAGCGCACGGAGTGCCTTGTGCGTTGAGTGGTGCTGGAGTTTTGCTAATTGGGAGAGAAATCATTTAAGTGTATTTTGTGAATTTTAGTGTGTTAAGAAGTCAATTATTTGAAGTAAGTTTAATTTTTTAAGGTTTTTTAAACTCTTGGGCAGTTTAAAACGGAAGTAGAATCCGGGTATAAAAGGGGAGGTGCTAGTGCAGTGCACGGAGTGCCTTGTGCATTGAGTGGTGCTGGAGTTTTGCTAAGTGGGAGAAAAATCATTTAAGTGTATTTTGTGAATTTTAGTGTGTTAAGAAGTCAATTATTTGAAGTAAGTTTAATTTTTTAAGGGTTTTTTAAACTCTTGGGCAGTTTAAACCGGAAGTAGAATCCGGGTATAAAAGGGGAGGTGCTAGTGCAGTGCACGGAGTGCCTTGTGCATTGAGTGGTGCTGCAGTTTTTCGAAGTGGGAGATTTCGGATAAGTGGGATGTGAGGGTGTGTTTTTTGCTCTGTTTTGTTCCCCACTCCCAGGCTTGGACAACACTGCGGAGGCGGAGCAGTGAGACGAGTAAACCAAACAGGCCCCACAGACAGTATTCAAGGAGGAGGTTGGTGATCAGCTGGTTGGTTGGTTTTCTTCCTTCTCTTCTCTTTTATACCTTTAAGTTGGTAAGTCCTTTGAATAGTGGTGTGACATTATCATCTATATCCGGGCAGGGTCTTCATAACTAATAATAAGTAATTTAATTAATTATATAGAATGGAGCAGGTGATGTGTTACTGTTGCGAGATGTGGGAGCCAGTGGTCCCCATTGAGGCTCACGGTGATTACATCTGTGACAAGTGTTTGCTGCTAGAGGAACTCAAGTTCCATGTTATGGAGCTTGAGACCGAGCTTCAGACACTGCGACACATCAGGGAGGGGGAGAAGTTCCTGGAATCTATGTTTCAGGAGATGGTCACACCTATGAAGTTAATTACTGCAGATGAAGTCCGTGGTCAGGGACAGGACGGTGTGACTATGAGTGAGTAAGGTACAGGGATCCAGGAAGTAGTGTTGAAGGAGACGCAGCCCTTGTTCTTGTCCAGCAGGATCGAGGTTCTTACTCCCTGTGAGGGCGGGAGCGGGGACTGCAGGGAGGATGAGCAACCTGGCCACAGTACCGTGGTACAGGGGGCCATTCAAGTGGAGGGAGTAAAAAGAAATGTTGTAGTGGTAGGGGATAGTATCATTAGGGGGATAGATAGGGTGCTCTGCAGTCAAGAGGGGGAGTCCCGAAGGCTGTGTTGCCTGCCCGATGCGAGGGTTAAAGACATCTCTTCTGGGCTGGAAAGAAACTTGGAGTGGGAGGGGGAGGATACAGTTGTCGTGGACCATGTTGGTACAAACGACGTAGATAGGACAAGGAAGACGGTTCTGTTAAAGGAGTATGAGCAGCTAGGGGTCAAATTAAAAAACAGAACCTCAAGGGTAATAATCTCTGGGTTATTACCTGAGCCACGAGCGAATATGTCTAGGATAAATAAAATTAAAGAGTTAACTGCGTGGCTCAAAGAATGGTGTGGGAGAAATGGGTTTTGCTTCTTGGGACACTGGCACCAATACTGGGACAGGAGGGAGCTGTTCCATTGGGACGGACTCCACTTGGCCAGTGCTGGGACTAGAGTCCTGGCGAATCATATAACTAGGGCTGTAGAAAGGGCTTTAAACTAATTAGTGGGGGGAGGTTTCTAGAGCGCAAATAACAGAAATGGCAACAGAGAAGGTCATAGACTTAGGTAGCAGTGGGGGATTTAAAAAACAGAATGTGTCAGGAAGGAACAGAAGGTATGGAGCAAAAATTAAAGTACTGAAAAGGGAAAAAACAGGAACTAAGTGTTACAAAACATATTTGAAAGTTCTTTATCTGAATGCACGTAGCATTCGCAACAAAATAAATGAGTTAACGGCAGAAATAACGACATATGGGTATGATCTTGTGGCCATTACAGAAACATGGCTGCAGGTTGACCATGACTGGGAATTAAACATACCAGGTTATTTAACAATCAGGAAGGACAGGCAGGAAGGATGAGGAGGTGGGGTGGCTATGTTAATAAATGAAGGAATCACTATAATACAGAGAAATGATATTGGCTCAAAGGAGCAGGATAGTGAAACAGTTTGGGTGGAGATAAGGAATATTAAGGGGGAAGAAACACTAGTGGGTGTAGTCTATACGCCTCTGAACAGTTGCAACTCCTGATTAATCCATCGAGTATTAATCAGGAAATAGTTGAGGCTTGTAATAAGGGAACAGCTATAATTATGGGAGATTTTAATTATCATATTAACTGGACAAATCAAATTGGGCAGAGCAGCCTTGAGGATGAGTTCATTGAGTGTATTAGGGATGGGTTTCTTGAGCAGTATGTAACTGAACCGACCAGGGGGCAAGCAACCTTAGATTTGGTCCTATGTAATGAGACAGGGTTAATTAAAAATGTCCTAGTAAAGGCTCCCCTTGGAATAAGTGATCATAACATGGTTGATTTCCATATTCAATTAGAGGGTGAGAAGGTTGGATCTGAAACAAGCGTGCTGAGCTTGAATAAAGGAGACTATGAACGTATGAGAGCGGAATTGATTAGAGTGGACTTGGAAAATAGATTAAAGGGTGAGACGGTACATGATTAGTGGTGTACATTTAAGGAGTTATTTTACAACTTCCAAAAAAAATATATTCCACTGAGGAAAAAAGGGTGTAAAAGAAAAGATAGCCATCCGTGGCTAAGTAAAGTAATTAAGGATCGTATCCGACTATAAACAAGGGCATATAAGGTAGCCAAATCTAGTGGGAGGATGGAAGATTGTATTTAAAAGACAGCAAAAAATATCTAAAAGATTGATTAAGAAAAAGAAGATAGATTATGAAAGTAAACCAGCAAAAAATATAAAAACAGACGGTAAAAGTTTCTATAGTTAAATAAAAAGAAAAAAGGTGGCTAAAGTAAATGTTGGTCCCTTAGAGGATGAGACCGGGAAATTAATGGTGGAAAACATGGAGATGGCAAAAACACTGAACAATTATTTTGTATCAGTTTTTACAGTAGAGGACACTAAGAATATCCCAACACTGGACAAACAGGGGGCTCTAGTGGAGGAGGAACTAAATATGATTAAAATCACGAAGGAAGTGGTACTTGGTAAAATAATGGGACGCAAGGCAGATAAATCCCCTGGACCTGATGGCTTGCACCCTAGGGTCTGGAGGGAAGTAGCGGTAGGGATTGTGGATGCATTGGTAATAATTTTCAAAAACTCACTGGACTCAGCAAAGGTCCCAGCAGATTGGAAAACTGCTAATGTAACAACAAGCTGACCGAACACACAGAATCTGAACCACTGAACAAACATTGACTGAACACACAGATACTGACCCACTGACAACATTATGACGAAACAAACAGAAACTGACCCACTGACCAGATCCTTTCAGAACAGACAGAAACTGACCCACTGATCACAACCTGACCGAGCACACAGAAACTGACAAGCTGAGCACAACCTGACCGAACACACAGAAATTGATCCATTGACCACAACCTGACTGAACACACAGAAACTGACCCATTGACCATAAAATGACTGAATACACAGAAACTGACCCATTGACCATAACCTGACCGAACACACAGAAACTGACAAACTGACCATAAAATGACTGAACACACAGAAACTGACCCACTGAACACAACCTGACCGAACATAACAAAACTGACACATTGACCACAACCTGATGGAACACACAGAAACTGACCCACTGACCTCAACCTGATGGAACACACAGAAACTGACCCCCTGACCACAACCTGACTAAACACACAGTAACTGAACCACTGACCACAACCTGACCGAACACACAGGAAACTGACCAACTGACCACAAACTGACCGAACACACAGAAACTGACACACTGCCCACAACCTGACCGAACACAAAGAAACTGTCACACTGACCTCAATCTGACTGAACACACAAAAACTGACACAGTGAGGAAGTCCTGACTGAACGCACAGATAATGACCAACAGACCACAAACTGACCGAACACACAGAAACTGTCACACTGCCCACAACCTGACCGAACACACAAAAACTGGCAAACTCAACAAATCCTGACTGAACACACAGAAACTGACACACTGACCACAACCTGACCGAGCACATAACGACTGACACAATGACCACAACATGAACGAACTCACAGAAACTCAGCCATTGACCACAAACTGACCGAACACAGAGAAACAGACACAATGACCATATATGGAACGGATTCACAAAAAACTGGCCCACTGACCACAACCTGCCTGAACAGACAGAAACTGAACCACTGACCGCAACCTGAATCACCACACAGAAACTGATACACTGATCAAATCCTGACCGATCGCACAGAAACTGTCCCAGTGACCACAACCTGACTGAAAACTCCGAAACTGATACAATAACCACAACATAAATGAACACACAGAACATGACCCACTGATTCAAAACTGACCAAACACACAGAAACTGACACAATGACCACAACGTGAACGAACACACAAAAATTGACCCTCAGACTAGCACCTGTCCAAACACACAGTAACTGAGCCACTGACCACAAACTGGCTGAACACACAGCAACTGATACACTGAATACAACCTGACTGAACACATGCAAACGGACCCACTGACCACAATCTTACAGAACACACAGAAACTGACCCACTGACAACAACCTGATGGAACACACAGAAACTGACCCAATGACATCAACCTGACTGAACACACAGAAACTAAACCACTGAACAAACCCTGACTGAACACACAGAAACTGACCCGCTGACAACATTATGACGAACCAAACAGAAACTGACCCACTGACCAGATTCTTTCGGAACAGACAGAAACTGACCCACTGATCACAACCTGACCGAGCACACAGAAACTGTCAAAATGAACACAACCTGACCGAACACACAGAAACTGACCCATTGACAACAATCTGAATGAACACACATAAACTGACCCACTGACCATAAAATGACTGAACACACAGAAACTGACCCATTGACCACAACCTGACCGAACACACAGAAACTGACGAACTGACCATAACATGATGGAACACACAGAAACTGACCCAGTGAACAAAACCTGACCGAACACAACAAAACTGACCCTTGACCACAACCTGAAGAAACACACAGAAACTGACCCCCTGACCACAACCTGACCGAACACAAAAAAACTGACTCATTGACCACAATCTGGCCAAACACACAGAAAGTGGCCAACTGAACAAGTACGGAGAGAAAACACAGAAACTGACCCAATGACAATAACTTGACCGAACACACAGAAATTTTCACACTGACCACACACTGACGGAACCAAAAGAAACTGATCCACTGACAACAACCTGACTGAACAGACAGAAACTAAGCCAATGATGACCTCCTGCCCGAACACACAGAAACTTTCCCAATGACCACCACCTGTCGGAGCACACAGAAATTGACCCACGGTCCACATCTTTACTGAGCACACAGAAACTGACCCACGGACCAAATCCTGACCAAACACACAGAAACTGACTCACAGAACACAAAATGCCCGAGCACACAGAAACTGACCCATTGACCACAACCTGACCAAACAAACACTGAAACTGACACACTGACAACTATCTGACCGAGATCACCGAAACTGAACCATTGACCACAACCTGGCCAATACACAGAAAGTGACCAACTGAACAAATCCTGACCGAACACACAGAAAATGGAACTCTGACAAAAACTTGACTGAATACATCGAAATTGTCCCACTGACCACAAACTTAAGGAATCGACAAAAATTGATCACTGACCACAACCTGAATGAACACACATAAACTGACCCACTGAACACTTCCTGAATGAACTCACAGAATCTGACCCACTGACCAAAACCTGACCGAGCACACTGTAACTGACCCACTGACAACAACCTGTTCAAACACACACAAACTTACCCACTGACGACAACCTGACCAGAACACACAGAACCTGACACACTCGCCATAACCTGACCAAACACAGAGTAACTGACCCACTGACCACAACCTGACCGAACACACAGAGACTGGCCAACTGACCACAAACTGACCGAACACACCGAAACTGACACACTGCCCAAACTCCTGACTGAGCACACAGAACCTGACACAATGACCACAAACTGACTGAGTACACAAAGACTGACACAATGACCACAACATGAACGAACTAACAGAAACTGAGCCATTGACCACAACCAGACCGTACACATTGACAACAAATGGAACGAATTCACAGAAACTGTCCCACTGACCACAACCTGCCTGAAAACACATAAACTGACACACTGACCAAATCCTGACCGAACACACAGAAGCTGTCCCACTGACCAAAACTGACTGAAAACACCAGAACTTACACAATAACCACAACCTGAATGAACACACAGAAAATGACCCACTGACACAAATCTGACCATACACACAGAAACTGACACAATGACCACAACCTGAACGAACACACAAAAATTGACCCTCAGACCAGCACCTGTCCAACCACACAGAAAATTAGAAAATGACCGACTGAACACAACTTGGCTGAACACACAGAAACTGGCCCACTGACCACAACCTGATGGAACACACAGAAACTGACCAACTGACCACAAACTGACTGAACACACAGAAACTGACCCACTGACAACAGTATGACGAAACAAACAGAAACTGACCCACTGACCAGATCCTGTTAGAACAGACAGAAACTGAAGCACTGATCACAACCTGACCGAGCACACAGAAACTGACAAAATGAACACAACCTGACCGGACACATGCAATCTGACCTACTGACCAGAAACTGACAGAACACACCGAAACTGACACACTGACTACAACCTGATGGAACACACAGAAACTGACCCAATGACCACAACCTGAACGTACACACAGAAACTGAACCACTGAACAAACCCTGACTGAACACACAGAAACTGACCCACTGACAACAGTATGACGAAACAAACAGAAACTGACCCACTGACCAGACCATGTCAGAACAGACAGAAACTGAACCACTGATCACAACCTGACCGAACACACAGAAACTGACAAACTCACCATAACATGACTGAACACACAGAAACTGACCCAGTGAACAAAACCTGACCGAACACAACAAAACGGACCCATTGACCACAACCTGAAGAAACACACAGAAACTGACCCATTGACCACAACCTGGCCAAATGCACAGAAATTGGCCAACTGGACAAATACGGCCCGCAAACACAGAAACTGACCCAATGACAATAATTTGACAGAAGACACAGAAACTGACACACTGACCACACACTGATGGAACCCACAGAAACTGAACCACTCAACACAACCTGACTGAACAGACAGAAACTAAACCAATTATGACCTCCTGCCCAAACACACAGAAAATTTCCCAATGACCACCACCTGTCCGAGCACACAGAAATTGACCCACGGTCCACATCCTTACTGAACACACAGAAACTGACCCATGGACCAAATCCTGACCAAACACACAGAAACTGACACAATGACCACAACCTGACCGTAAACACCAAAACTGACACAATAACCATAACCTTAATGAACATACAGAAAATGACCCACTGACTCAAAACTGATCGAAAACACAGAAACTGACACAATGACCACAACCTGAACGAAAACACAAAAACTGTCCCTCAGACCATCACCTGTCCAAACACACAGAAAATGACCCACTGACCACAACCTGGCTGAACACACAGCAACTGATACATTGAACACAACCTGACTGAACACATGCAAACTGACCCACTGACCACAAGCTAACCGAACATATGGAAACTGAACCACTGAACAAAGCCTGACTGAACACACAGAATCTGACCCACTGAGACATTATGACGAATCAAACAGAAACTGACCCACTGACCAGATCCTTTCAGAAAAGACAGAAACTGACCCACTGATCACAACCTGACGGAGCACACAAAAACTGAAAAGCTGAACACAACCTGACCGAACACAATAAAACTGACCCATTGACCACAACCTGGCCAAACGCACAGAAATTGGCCAACTGAACAAATACGGCCCGCAAACACAGAAACTGACCCAATGACAATAATTTGACCAAAGACACAGAAACTGACACACTGACCACACACTGATGGAACCCACAGAAACTGAACCACTGAACACAACCTGACTGAACAGACAGAAACTAAGCCAATGATGACCTCCTGCCCAAACACACAGAAACTTTCCCAATGACCACCACCTGTCCGAGCACACAGAAATTGACCCACGGTCCACATCCTTACTGAGCACACAGAAACTGACCCACGACCCAAATCCTGACCAAACACACAGAAACTGACACAATGACCACAACCTGACCGTAAACACCAAAACTGACACAATAACCATAACCTTAATGAACACACAGGAAATGACCCACTGACTCAAAACTGATCGAAAACACAGAAACTGACACAATGACCACAACCTGAACGAACACACAAAAATTGACCCTCAGACCATCACCTGTCCAAACACACAGAAAATGACCCACTGACCACAACCTGACGGAGCACACAAAAACTGAAAAGCTGAACACAACCTGACCGAACACACAGAAACTGACCCATTGACCACAACCTGACCGAACACACAAAAACTGACCCACTGACCATAAAATGACTGAATACACAGAAACTGACCCATTGACCATAACCTGACCGAACACACAGAAACTGACAAACTGACCATAAAATGACTGAACACACAGAAACGGACCCACTGAGCACAACCTGACCGAAGACAACAAAACTGACACATTGACCACAACCTGATGGAACACACAGAAACTGACCCACTGACCTCAACCTGATGGAACACACAGAAACTGACCCCTGACCACAACCTGCCTGAACACACAGAAACGGAACCACTGACCGCAACCTGAATTACCACACAGAAACTGATACACTGATCAAATCCTGACCGATCGCACAGAAAATGTCCCACTGACCACAACCTGAGTGAAAACTCCAAAACTGATACAATATCCACAAGATAAATGAACACACAGAACATGACCCACTGACTCAAAACTGACCAAACACACAGAAACTGACACAATGACCACAACCTAAACGAACACACAAAAATTGAACCTCAGACCAGCACCTGTCCAAACACACAGAAACTGTCCCACTGACCACAAACTGGCTGAACACACAGCAACTGATACACTGAACACAACCTGACCGAACACATGCAAGCTGACCCACTGACCACAATCTGACAGAACACTCAGAAACTGACAAAATGAACACATTCTGACCGAACACACAGAAACTGACCCATTGACAACAACCTGAACGAACACACAGAAACTGAGCCACTGACCATAAAATGACTGAACACACAGAAACTGACCCATTGACCACTACCTGACCGAACACACAGAAACTGACAAACTGATCATAACATGAAGAAACACACAGAAACTGACCCACTGACCTCAATCTGATGGAACACACAGAAACTGTCGCCCTGACCACAACCTGACCGAACACAACAAATCTGACCCATTGACCATAACCTGGCCAAACACACAGAACGTGGCCAACTGAACAAATACGGACCGCAAACGCAGAAACTGACCCAATGACAATAACTTGACCGAACACACAGAAACTTACACACTGACCACAAACTGACGGAACCCACAGATACTGAACCACTGAACACAATCTGACTGAACAGACAGAAACTAACCCAATGATGACCTCCTGCCCGAACACAGAAAGTTTCCCAATGACCACCACCTGTCCGAGCACACAGAAATTGACCCACGGTCCACATCCTTACTGAACGCACAGAAAATGACACACTGACTCAAAACTGACCAAAAACACAGAAACTGACACAATGACCACAACCTGAACGAACACACAAAAATTGACCCTTAGACCATCACCTGTCCAAACACACAGAAAATGACCCACTGACCACAACCTGGCTGAACACACAGCAACTGATACACTGAACACAACCTGACCGAAAACATGCAAACTGACGCACTGACCACAAGCTGACCGAACACATGGAAACTGAACCACTGAACAAACCCTGACTGAACACACAGAATCTGACCCAGTGAAACATTATGATGAATCAAACAGAAACTGACCCACTGACCAGATCCTTTCAGAACAGACAGAAATTGTCCCACTGATCACAACCTGACGGAGCACACAGAAACTGAAAAGCTGAACACAACTTGACCGAACACACAGAAACTGACCCATTGACCACAACCTGACCGAACACACAGAAACTGACAAAATGAACACATCCTGACCGAACACACAGAAACTGACCCATTGACAACAACCTGAACGAACACACAGAAACTGACAAACTGACCATACATGAAGAAACACACAGAAACTGACCCACTGACCTCAATCTGATGGAACACACAGAAACTGTCACCCTGACCACAACCTGACCGAACACAACAAATCTGACCCATTGACCATAACCTGGCCAAACACACAGAACGTGGCCAACTGAACAAATACGGACCGCAAACGCAGAAACTGACCCAATGACAATAACTTGACCGAACACACAGAAACTTACACACTGACCACAAACTGACGGAACCCACAGATACTGAACCACTGAACACAACCTGACTGAACAGACAGAAACTAACCCAATGATGACCTCCTGCCCGAACACAAAAAGTTTCCCAATGAC
The DNA here is from genome assembly GCF_052327205.1 of Somniosus microcephalus. Lineage (NCBI taxonomy): Eukaryota > Metazoa > Chordata > Chondrichthyes > Squaliformes > Somniosidae > Somniosus > Somniosus microcephalus. The sequence continues at coordinate 20,496,360 of NW_028225186.1, read as the reverse complement.
CACCACCTGTCCGAGCACACAGAAATTGACCCACGGTCCACATCCTTACTAAGCACACAGAAAATGACACACTGACTCAAAACTGACCAAAAACACAGAAACTGACACAATGACCACAACCTGAACGAACACACCAAAATTGACCCTCAGACCATCACCTGTCCAAACACACAGAAAATGACCCACTGACCACAACCTGGCTGAACACACAGCAACTGATACACTGAACACAACCTGACCGAAAACATGCAAACTGTCGCACTGACCACAAGCTGACCGAACACATGGAAACTGAACCACTGAACAAACCCTGACTGAACACACAGAATCTGACCCAGTGAAAATTATGATGAATCAAACAGAAACTGACCCACTGACCAGATCCTTTCAGAACAGACAGAAATTGTCCCACTGATCACAACCTGACGGAGCACACAGAAACTGAAAAGCTGAACACAACTTGACCGAACACACAGAAACTGACCCATTGACCACAACCTGACCGAACACACAGAAACTGACAAAATGAACACATCCTGACCGAACACACAGAAACTGACCCATTGACAACAACCTGAACGAACACACAGAAACTGACAAACTGACCATACATGAAGAAACACACAGAAACTGACCCACTGACCTCAATCTGATGGAACACACAGAAACTGTCACCCTGACCACAACCTGATCGAACACAACAAATCTGACCCATTGACCATAACCTGGCCAAACACACAGAACGTGGCCAACTGAACAAATATGGACCGCAAACACAGAAACTGACCCAATGACAATAACTTGACCGAACACACAGAAACTTACACACTGACCACAAACTGACGGATCCCACAGAAACTGATGCACTGCCCACAACCTGACTGAACAGATAGTAACTAACCCAATGATGACAACCTGCCCGAACACACAGAAACTGACCCAATGACAATAACTTGACCGAACACACAGAAACTTATACACTGACCACAAACTGACGGAACCCACAGAAACTGATCCACTGACCACAACCTGACTGAACAGACAGTAACTAACCCAATGATGACGTCCTGCACGAACACACATAACTGATACAATGACCACCACCTACCCTAGCACACAGAAATTGACCCACGGTCCACATTCTTACTGAGCACACAGAAACTGACCCACAGACCAAATCCTGACCAAACACACAGAAACTGACTCACAGAACACAAAGTGCCTGAGCACACAGAAACTGACCCATTGACCACAACCTGACCGAACAAACACTGAAACTAACACACTGACAACTATCTGACCGAGATCACCGAAACTGAACCATTGACCACAACCTGGCCAATACACAGAAAGTGACCAACTGAACAAATCCTGACCGAACACACAGAAAATGGAACTCTGACAAAAACTTGACTGAATACAGCGAAACTGTCCCACTGACCACAATCTTAAGGAATCGACAAAAATTGATCAACTGACCACAACCTGAATGAACACACATAAACTGACCCACTGAACACATCCTGAATGTACTCACAGAATTTGACCCACTGACCAATACCTGACCGAGCACACTGTAACTGACCCACTGACCACAACTTGTTCAAACACACACAAACTTACCCACTGACGACAAACTGACCAGAACACACAGAACCTAACACACTGACCATAACCTGACCAAACACACAGTAACTGACCCACTGACCACAAACTGCCCGAACACACCGAAACAGACATACTGCCCAACTCCTGACTGAACACACAGAAACTGACACAATGTCCTCAAACAGACCGTACACACATAAACTGACACATTGACAAAAAATGGAACGAATTCACAGAAACTGTCCCACTGATCACAACCTGCCTGAACACACACAAACTGACACACTGACCAAATCCTGACGGAACACACAGAAGCTGTCCCACTGACCAAAACTGACTGAAAACACCGGAACTGACACAATAACCACAGCCTGAATGAACACACAGAAAATGACCCACTGACACAAATCTGACCATACACACAGAAACTGACACAATGACCACAACCTGAACGAACACACAAAAATTGACCCTCAGACCAGCACCTGTCCAACCACACAGAAAATGACCCACTGACCACAACTTGGCTGAACACACAGAAACTGGCCCACTGAACGCAACCTGATGGAACACACAGAAACTGACCCACTGACAACAACATGGCTGAACACACATAAACTGACCAACTGACCACAAACTGAGCGAACACACAGAAACTGACACACTGCCCACAACCTGACCGAACACACAGAAACTGTCACACTGACTCAACCTGAATGAACACACAAAAACTGACACAGTGACCAAGTCCTGACTGAACACACAGAACATGACCCACTGACTACATCCTGACAAAACACACAGACACTGACACAGTGTCCACAACCTGAACAATTGCAGAAAAAGGGACCCACTGACAACAACCTGACCTAGCACACAGAAACTGACCCACTGACCACATCCTGACCAAACACACAGAAACTGACCCACTGACAACAACATGCACGAAAACACAGAAACTGACACACTGACCAAATCCTGATCGAACACATATAATTTGACCCATTGACTACAGCTTTACCAAACACACAGAAACTGACCCACAGGCCACCAACTATCCGAGCACACAGAAAGTGACTCACTGTCCACAAACTTACTGAGCACACAGAAACTGACCCAGGGAACAAATCATGACCAAACACACAGAAACGGACCGACAGAACACAACCTGCCCGAGCACAAAGCAAGTGACCCATTGTCAACAACCTCACAGAACATACACTGAAACTGACACACTGACCCCAATCTGACCGAGCACACCGAAACTGACACAATAACCATAACCTGAATGAACACACAGAAACTAACCCACGGACCACCAACTGACCGAGCACACAGAAACTGAGCCAGTGACCACAACCTGACAGGACACATAGAATCTGACCCACTGACCAAATCCTGAACGAACACACAGAAACTAACCCAGTGCCAACACTCTGATGAAACACTCAGTAAGTGACACACTGAACAAATCCTAACCGAACACACAGAAACTGAACCACTGACAACAACATGATCGAACACACAGAAACCGTCCCTCTGACCAAACACTGATCGAACCGACAGTAACTGATCCACTAAACAAAACCTTACTGATCAAACAGGAACTGACACACTGAACAAATCCTGAATGAACACACAGAAACTGTCCCACTGACCACAACCTGACCGAAAACACCAAAACTGACACAATAACCATAACCTGAACGAACACACAAAAAATGACCCTCAGACCATCACCTGTCCAAACACACAGAAAATGACCCACGGACCACAAACTGGCTGAACACACAGCAACTGATACACTGAACACAACCTGGCCGGACACATGCAAACTGACCTACTGACCACAAACTGACAGAACACACAGAAACTGACCCACTGACCACAAGCTGACTGAACACACAGAAACTGAACCACTGAACAAACCCTGACTGAACACACAGAAACTGACCCACTGACAACAGTATGACAAAACAAACAGAAAATGACCCACTGACCAGATCCTTTCAGAAAAGACAGAAACTAACCCACTGATCACAACCTGAACGAGCACACAGAAACTGACAAACTGAAAACAATCTGACCGAACACACAGAAACTGACCCATTGACCACGACCTGACCGAACACACAGGAACTGACCCACTGACCATAAAATGACTGAATACACAGAAACTGACCCATTGACCATAACCTGACCGAACACACAGAAACTGACAAACTGACCATAAAATGACTGAACACACAGAAACTGACCCACTGAACACAACCTGACCGAACACAACAAAACTGACACATTGACCTCAACCTGATGGAACACACAGAAACTGACACCCTGGCCACAACCTGACCAAACACACAGTAACTGACCCATTGACAACAACCTGACCGAACACATGCAAGCTGACCCACTGACCATAATCTGACACAACACACAGAAACTGACCCACTCACAACAACCTGAAGGAACACACAGAAACTGACCCAATGACCACAACCTGACCGAACACACAGAAACTGAACCACTGAACAAACTCTGAGTGAACACACAGAAACTGACCCACTGACAACAGTATGACGAAACAAACAGAAACTGACCCACTGACAAGATCCTGTCAGAACAGACAGAAACTGACCCAATGACCACAACCTGACCGAGCACACAGAAACTGACATAATGAGCACAACCTGAACGAAGGCACAGAAACTCACCCATTGAACACAACCTGAATGAACACACAGAAACTGACCCACTGATCATAACATGACTGAACACACAGAAACTGACCCAGTGAACAAAACCTGACCGCACACAGCAAAACTGACCCATTGACCACAACCTGAAGAAACACACAGAAACAGACCCACTGACCTCAACCTGAAGAAACACACAGAAACTGACCGCCTGACCACAACCTGACCGAACACAACAAAACTGACCCATTGACCACAACCTGACCAAACACACAGAAAGTGGACAACTGAACAAATACGGACCGCAAACACAGAAACTGACCCAATGACAATAACTTGACTGAACACACAGAAACTGACACACTGACCACACACTGACGGAACCCACAGAAACTGATCCACTGAACACATCCTGACTGAACAGACAGAAACTAACCCAATGATGATCTCCTGCCCGAACACACAGAAACTTTCCCAATGACCCCCACCTGTCCGAGCACACAGAAATTCACCCATGGTCCACATCCTTACTGAGCACACAGAAACTGACCCACGGACCAAATACTGACCAAACACACAGAAACTGACACAATGACCACAAACTGACCGAAAACACCAAAACTGACACATTAACCATAACCTGAATGAACACACAGAAAATGAGCCACTGACTCAAAACTGACCAAAAGCACAGAAACTGACACAATGACCACAACCTGAACGAACACACAAACATTGACCCTCAGACCATCACCTGTCCAAACACACAGAAAATGACCCACTCGGGCGACTGTCTGTGTGGAGTTTGTACATTCTCCCTGTGTCTGCGTGGGTTTCCTCCGGGTGCTCCGGTTTCCTCCCACAGTCCAAAGATGTGCAGGTTAGGTTGATTTGGTTATGATAAATTGACCCTTAGTGTTAGGGGATTAAATACGTGGGGTTACGGGGATAGGGTGGGATATGTGTCGGTGCAGGCTCGATGGGCCGAAATGGCCTCTATCTGCACTGCAGATTCTGTGATTCTCTGATTCTGTGACCACAACATGGCTGAACACACAGCAACTGATACACTGAAGACATTCTGACCGAACTCATGCAAACTGACCTACTGACCACAAACTGACAGAACACACAGAAACTGACCCACTGACCACAACAAGATGGAACACACAGAAACTGACCCACTGACCACAAGCTGATCGAACACACAGAATCTGAACCACTGAACAAACACTGACTGAACACACAGATACTGACCCACTGACAACATTATGACGAAACAAACAGAAACTGACCCACTGACCAGATCCTTTCAGAACAGACAGAAACTGACCCACTGATCACAACCTGACCGAGCACACAGAAACTGACAAGCTGAGCACAACCTGACCGAACACACAGAAATTGATCCATTGACCACAACCTGACTGAACACACAGAAACTGACCCATTGACCATAAAATGACTGAATACACAGAAACTGACCCATTGACCATAACCTGACTGAACACACAGAAACTGACAAACTGACCATAAAATGACTGAACACACAGAAACTGACCCACTGAACACAATCTGACCGAACATAACAAAACTGACACATTGACCACAACCTGATGGAACACACAGAAACTGACCCACTGACCTCAACCTGATGGAACACACAGAAACTGACCCCCTGACCACAACCTGACTAAACACACAGTAACTGAACCACTGACCACAACCTGACCGAACACACAGGAAACTGACCAACTGACCACAAACTGACCGAACACACAGAAACTGACACATTGCCCACAACCTGACCGAACACAAAGAAACTGTCACACTGACCTCAATCTGACTGAACACACAAAAACTGACACAGTGAGGAAGTCCTGACTGAACGCACAGATAATGACCAACAGACCACAAACTGACCGAACACACAGAAACTGTCACACTGCCCACAACCTGACCGAACACACAAAAACTGGCAAACTGAACAAATCCTGACTGAACACACAGAAACTGACACACTGACCACAACCTGACCGAGCACATAACGACTGACACAATGACCACAACATGAACGAACTCACAGAAACTCAGCCATTGACCACAAACTGACCGAACACAGAGAAACAGACACAATGACCATATATGGAACGGATTCACAAAAAACTGGCCCACTGACCACAACCTGCCTGAACAGACAGAAACTGAACCACTGACCGCAACCTGAATCACCACACAGAAACTGATACACTGATCAAATCCTGACCGATCGCACAGAAACTGTCCCAGTGACCACAACCTGACTGAAAACTCCGAAACTGATACAATAACCACAACATAAATGAACACACAGAACATGACCCACTGATTCAAAACTGACCAAACACACAGAAACTGACACAATGACCACAACGTGAACGAACACACAAAAATTGACCCTCAGACTAGCACCTGTCCAAACACACAGTAACTGAGCCACTGACCACAAACTGGCTGAACACACAGCAACTGATACACTGAATACAACCTGACTGAACACATGCAAACGGACCCACTGACCACAATCTTACAGAACACACAGAAACTGACCCACTGACAACAACCTGATGGAACACACAGAAACTGACCCAATGACATCAACCTGACTGAACACACAGAAACTAAACCACTGAACAAACCCTGACTGAACACACAGAAACTGACCCGCTGACAACATTATGACGAACCAAACAGAAACTGACCCACTGACCAGATTCTTTCGGAACAGACAGAAACTGACCCACTGATCACAACCTGACGGAGCACACAAAAACTGAAAAGCTGAACACAACCTGACCGAACACAATAAAACTGACCCATTGACCACAACCTGGCCAAACGCACAGAAATTGGCCAACTGAACAAAAAATGCCCAAGCACACAGAAACTGACCCATTGACCTCAACCTGACCGAACAAACACTGAAACTGACACACTGACAACTATCTGACCGAGATCACCAAAACTGAACCATTGACCACAAACTGGCCAATACACAGAAAGTGACCAACTGAACAAATCCTGACCGAACACACAGAAAATGGAACTCTGACAAAAACTTGACTGAATACACCGAAATTGTCCCACTGACCACAAACTTAAGGAATCGACAAAAATTGATCCACTGACCACAACCTGAATGAACACACATAAACTGACCCACTGAACACTTCCTGAATGAACTCACAGAATCTGACCCACTGACCAAAACCTGACCGAGCACACTGTAACTGACCCACTGACAACAACCTGTTCAAACACACACAAACTTACCCACTGACGACAACCTGACCAGAACACACAGAACCTGACACACTCGCCATAACCTGACCAAACACAGAGTAACTGACCCACTGACCACAACCTGACCGAACACACAGAGACTGGCCAACTGACCACAAACTGACCGAACACACCGAAACTGACACACTGCCCAAACTCCTGACTGAGCACACAGAAACTGACACAATGACCACAAACTGACTGAGCACACAAAGACTGACACAATGACCACAACATGAACGAACTAACAGAAACTGAGCCATTGACCACAACCAGACCGTACACATTGACAACAAATGGAACGAATTCACAGAAACTGTCCCACTGACCACAACCTGCCTGAAAACACATAAACTGACACACTGACCAAATCCTGACCGAACACACAGAAGCTGTCCCACTGACCAAAACTGACTGAAAACACCGGAACTTACACAATAACCACAACCTGAATGAACACACAGAAAATGACCCACTGACACAAATCTGACCATACACACAGAAACTGACACAATGACCACAACCTGAACGAACACACAAAAATTGACCCTCAGACCAGCACCTGTCCAACCACACAGAAAATCAGAAAATGACCGACTGAACACAACTTGGCTGAACACACAGAAACTGACCAACTGACCACAAACTGACCGAACACACAGAAAATGACCCACTCACCACACCCTGACTGAACACACAGAAACTGACCCACTGACAACAGTATGACGAAACAAACAGAAACTGACCCACTGACCAGATCCTGTTAGAACAGACAGAAACTGAAGCACTGATCACAACCTGACCGAGCACACAGAAACTGACAAAATGAACACAACCTGACCGGACACATGCAATCTGACCTACTGACCAGAAACTGACAGAACACACCGAAACTGACACACTGACTACAACCTGATGGAACACACAGAAACTGACCCAATGACCACAACCTGAACGTACACACAGAAACTGAACCACTGAACAAACCCTGACTGAACACACAGAAACTGACCCACTGACAACAGTATGACGAAACAAACAGAAACTGACCCACTGACCAGACCATGTCAGAACAGACAGAAACTGAACCACTGATCACAACCTGACCGAACACACAGAAACTGACAAACTCACCATAACATGACTGAACACACAGAAACTGACCCAGTGAACAAAACCTGACCGAACACAACAAAACGGACCCATTGACCACAACATGAAGAAACACACAGAAACTGACCCATTGACCACAACCTGGCCAAACGCACAGAAATTGGCCAACTGGACAAATACGGCCCGCAAACACAGAAACTGACCCAATGACAATAATTTGACAGAAGACACAGAAACTGACACACTGACCACACACTGATGGAACCCACAGAAACTGAACCACTCAACACAACCTGACTGAACAGACAGAAACTAAACCAATGATGACCTCCTGCCCAAACACACAGAAAATTTCCCAATGACCACCACCTGTCCGAGCACACAGAAATTGACCCACGGTCCACATCCTTACTGAGCACACAGAAACTGACCCACGACCCAAATCCTGACCAAACACACAGAAACTGACACAATGACCACAACCTGACCGTAAACACCAAAACTGACACAATAACCATAACCTTAATGAACACACAGGAAATGACCCACTGACTCAAAACTGATCGAAAACACAGAAACTGACACAATGACCACAACCTGAACGAACACACAAAAATTGACCCTCAGACCATCACCTGTCCAAACACACAGAAAATGACCCACTGACCACAACCTGGCTGAACACACAGCAACTGATACACTGAACACAACCTGACCGAGCACATGCAAACTGACCCACTGACCACAAGCTAACCGAACATATGGAAACTGAACCAGTGAACAAACCCTGACTGAACACACAGAATCTGACCCACTGAAACATTATGACGAATCAAACAGAAACTGACCCACTGACCAGATCCTTTCAGAACAGACAGAAACTGACCCACTGATCACAACCTGACGGAGCACACAAAAACTGAAAAGCTGAACACAACCTGACCGAACACACAGAAACTGACCCATTGACCACAACCTGACCGAACACACAAAAACTGACCCACTGACCATAAAATGACTGAATACACAGAAACTGACCCATTGACCATAACCTGACCGAACACACAGAAACTGACAAACTGACCATAAAATGACTGAACACACAGAAACGGACCCACTGAGCACAACCTGACCGAAGACAACAAAACTGACACATTGACCACAACCTGATGGAACACACAGAAACTGACCCACTGACCTCAACCTGATGGAACACACAGAAACTGACCCCTGACCACAACCTGACCAAACACACAGTAACTGAACCACTGACCACAACCTGACCGAACACACAGAAACTGACCAACTGTGCACAAACTGACCGAACACACAGAAACTGTCACACTGACCTCAATCTGACTGAACACACAGAAACTGACACACTGAACAAATCCTGACTGAACACGCAGATACTGACACACTGACCACAACCTGACCGAGCACATAACGACTGACACAATAACCACAAAACGAACGAACTCACAGAAACTGAGCCATTGACCACAACCTGACCGAAGACACAAAAACAGACACAATGACCACAAATGGAACGAATTCACAAAAAACTGGCCCACTGACCACAACCTGCCTGAACACACAGAAACGGAACCACTGACCGCAACCTGAATTACCACACAGAAACTGATACACTGATCAAATCCTGACCGATCGCACAGAAAATGTCCCACTGACCACAACCTGAGTGAAAACTCCAAAACTGATACAATATCCACAAGATAAATGAACACACAGAACATGACCCACTGACTCAAAACTGACCAAACACACAGAAACTGACACAATGACCACAACCTAAACGAACACACAAAAATTGAACCTCAGACCAGCACCTGTCCAAACACACAGAAACTGTCCCACTGACCACAAACTGGCTGAACACACAGCAACTGATACACTGAACACAACCTGACCAAACACATGCAAGCTGACGCACTGACCACAATCTGACAGAACACACAGAAACTGACAAAATGAACACATTCTGACCGAACACACAGAAACTGACCCATTGACAACAACCTGAACGAACACACAGAAACTGAGCCACTGACCATAAAATGACTGAACACACAGAAACTGACCCATTGACCACTACCTGACCGAACACACAGAAACTGACAAACTGACCATAACATGAAGAAACACACAGAAACTGATCCACTGACCTCAATCTGATGGAACACACAGAAACTGTCGCCCTGACCACAACCTGACCGAACACAACAAATCTGACCCATTGACCATAACCTGGCCAAACACACAGAACGTGGCCAACTGAACAAATACGGACCGCAAACGCAGAAACTGACCCAATGACAATAACTTGACCGAACACACAGAAACTTACACACTGACCACAAACTGACGGAACCCACAGATACTGAACCACTGAACACAACCTGACTGAACAGACAGAAACTAACCCAATGATGACCTCCTGCCCGAACACAGAAAGTTTCCCAATGACCACCACCTGTCCGAGCACACAGAAATTGACCCACGGTCCACATCCTTACTGAGCACACAGAAACTGACCCACGACCCAAATCCTGACCAAACACACAGAAACTGACACAATGACCACAACCTGACCGTAAACACCAAAACTGACACAATAACCATAACCTTAATGAACACACAGGAAATGACCCACTGACTCAAAACTGATCGAAAACACAGAAACTGACACAATGACCACAACCTGAACGAACACACAAAAATTGACCCTCAGACCATCACCTGTCCAAACACACAGAAAATGACCCACTGACCACAACCTGGCTGAACACACAGCAACTGATACACTGAACACAACCTGACCGAGCACATGCAAACTGACCCACTGACCACAAGCTAACCGAACATATGGAAACTGAACCAGTGAACAAACCCTGACTGAACACACAGAATCTGACCCACTGAGACATTATGACGAATCAAACAGAAACTGACCCACTGACCAGATCCTTTCAGAACAGACAGAAACTGACCCACTGATCACAACCTGACGGAGCACACAAAAACTGAAAAGCTGAACACAACCTGACCGAACACAATAAAACTGACCCATTGACCACAACCTGGCCAAACGCACAGAAATTGGCCAACTGAACAAATACGGCCCGCAAACACAGAAACTGACCCAATGACAATAATTTGACCGAAGACACAGAAACTGACACACTGACCACACACTGATGGAACCCACAGAAACTGAACCACTGAACACAACCTGACTGAACAGACAGAAACTAAGCAAATGATGACCTCCTGCCCAAACACACAGAAACTTTCCCAATGACCACCACCTGTCCGAGCACACAGAAATTGACCCACGGTCCACATCCTTACTGAGCACACAGAAACTGACCCACGACCCAAATCCTGACCAAACACACAGAAACTGACACAATGACCACAACCTGACCGTAAACACCAAAACTGACACAATAACCATAACCTTAATGAACACACAGGAAATGACCCACTGACTCAAAACTGATCGAAAACACAGAAACTGACACAATGACCACAACCTGAACGAACACACAAAAATTGACCCTCAGACCATCACCTGTCCAAACACACAGAAAATGACCCACTGACCACAACCTGGCTGAACACACAGCAACTGATACACTGAACACAACCTGACCGAGCACATGCAAACTGACCCACTGACCACAAGCTAACCGAACATATGGAAACTGAACAAGTGAACAAACCCTGACTGAACACACAGAATCTGACCCACTGAAACATTATGACGAATCAAACAGAAACTGACCCACTGACCAGATCCTTTCAGAACAGACAGAAACTGACCCACTGATCACAACCTGACGGAGCACACAAAAACTGAAAAGCTGAACACAACCTGACCGAACACACAGAAACTGACCCATTGACCACAACCTGACCGAACACACAAAAACTGACCCACTGACCATAAAATGACTGAATACACAGAAACTGACCCATTGACCATAACCTGACCGAACACACAGAAACTGACAAACTGACCATAAAATGACTGAACACACAGAAACGGACCCACTGAGCACAACCTGACCGAAGACAACAAAACTGACACATTGACCACAACCTGATGGAACACACAGAAACTGACCCACTGACCTCAACCTGATGGAACACACAGAAACTGACCCCTGACCACAACCTGACCAAACACACAGTAACTGAACCACTGACCACAACCTGACCGAACACACAGAAACTGACCAACTGAGCACAAACTGACTGAACACACAGAAACTGACACACTGAACAAATCCTGACTGAACACGCAGATACTGACACACTGACCACAACCTGACCGAGCACATAACGACTGACACAATAACCACAAAACGAACGAACTCACAGAAACTGAGCCATTGACCACAACCTGACCGAAGACACAAAAACAGACACAATGACCACAAATGGAACGAATTCACAAAAAACTGGCCCACTGACCACAACCTGCCTGAACACACAGAAACGGAACCACTGACCGCAACCTGAATTACCACACAGAAACTGATACACTGATCAAATCCTGACCGATCGCACAGAAAATGTCCCACTGACCACAACCTGAGTGAAAACTCCAAAACTGATACAATATCCACAAGATAAATGAACACACAGAACATGACCCACTGACTCAAAACTGACCAAACACACAGAAACTGACACAATGACCACAACCTAAACGAACACACAAAAATTGAACCTCAGACCAGCACCTGTCCAAACACACAGAAACTGTCCCACTGACCACAAACTGGCTGAACACACAGCAACTGATGCACTGAACACAACCTGACCGAACACATGCAAGCTGACCCACTGACCACAATCTGACAGAACACTCAGAAACTGACAAAATGAACACATTCTGACCGAACACACAGAAACTGACCCATTGACAACAACCTGAACGAACACACAGAAACTGAGCCACTGACCATAAAATGACTGAACACACAGAAACTGACCCATTGACCACTACCTGACCGAACACACAGAAACTGACAAACTGATCATAACATGAAGAAACACACAGAAACTGACCCACTGACCTCAATCTGATGGAACACACAGAAACTGTCGCCCTGACCACAACCTGACCGAACACAACAAATCTGACCCATTGACCATAACCTGGCCAAACACACAGAACGTGGCCAACTGAACAAATACGGACCGCAAACGCAGAAACTGACCCAATGACAATAACTTGACCGAACACACAGAAACTTACACACTGACCACAAACTGACGGAACCCACAGATACTGAACCACTGAACACAATCTGACTGAACAGACAGAAACTAACCCAATGATGACCTCCTGCCCGAACACAGAAAGTTTCCCAATGACCACCACCTGTCCGAGCACACAGAAATTGACCCACGGTCCACATCCTTACTGAGCGCACAGAAAATGACACACTGACTCAAAACTGACCAAAAACACAGAAACTGACACAATGACCACAACCTGAACGAACACACAAACATTGACCCTCAGACCATCACCTGTCCAAACACACAGAAAATGACCCACTGACCACAACCTGGCTGAACACACAGCAACTGATACACTGAACACAACCTGACCGAAAACATGCAAACTGACGCACTGACCACAAGCTGACCGAACACATGGAAACTGAACCACTGAACAAAACCTGACTGAAAACACAGAATCTGACCCAGTGAAACATTATGATGAATCAAACAGAAACTGACCCACTGACCAGATCCTTTCAGAACAGACAGAAATTGTCCCACTGATCACAACCTGACGGAGCACACAGAAACTGAAAAGCTGAACACAACTTGACCGAACACACAGAAACTGACCCATTGACCACAACCTGACCGAACACACAGAAACTGACAAAATGAACACATCCTGACCGAACACACAGAAACTGACCCATTGACAACAACCTGAACGAACACACAGAAACTGACAAACTGACCATACATGAAGAAACACACAGAAACTGACCCACTGACCTCAATCTGATGGAACACACAGAAACTGTCACCCTGACCACAACCTGACCGAACACAACAAATCTGACCCATTGACCATAACCTGGCCAAACACACAGAACGTGGACAACTGAACAAATACGGACCGCAAACGCAGAAACTGACCCAATGACAATAACTTGACCGAACACACAGAAACTTACACACTGACCACAAACTGACGGAACCCACAGATACTGAACCACTGAACACAACCTGACTGAACAGACAGAAACTAACCCAATGATGACCTCCTGCCCGAACACAGAAAGTTTCCCAATGACCACCACCTGTCCGAGCACACAGAAATTGACCCACGGTCCACATCCTTACTGAGCACACAGAAACTGACCCACGACCCAAATCCTGACCAAACACACAGAAACTGACACAATGACCACAACCTGACCGTAAACACCAAAACTGACACAATAACCATAACCTTAATGAACACACAGGAAATGACCCACTGACTCAAAACTGATCGAAAACACAGAAACTGACACAATGACCACAACCTGAACGAACACACAAAAATTGACCCTCAGACCATCACCTGTCCAAACACACAGAAAATGACCCACTGACCACAACCTGGCTGAACACACAGCAACTGATACACTGAACACAACCTGACCGAGCACATGCAAACTGACCCACTGACCACAAGCTAACCGAACATATGGAAACTGAACAAGTGAACAAACCCTGACTGAACACACAGAATCTGACCCACTGAAACATTATGACGAATCAAACAGAAACTGACCCACTGACCAGATCCTTTCAGAACAGACAGAAACTGACCCACTGATCACAACCTGACGGAGCACACAAAAACTGAAAAGCTGAACACAACCTGACCGAACACACAGAAACTGACCCATTGACCACAACCTGACCGAACACACAAAAACTGACCCACTGACCATAAAATGACTGAATACACAGAAACTGACCCATTGACCATAACCTGACCGAACACACAGAAACTGACAAACTGACCATAAAATGACTGAACACACAGAAACGGACCCACTGAGCACAACCTGACCGAAGACAACAAAACTGACACATTGACCACAACCTGATGGAACACACAGAAACTGACCCACTGACCTCAACCTGATGGAACACACAGAAACTGACCCCTGACCACAACCTGACCAAACACACAGTAACTGAACCACTGACCACAACCTGACCGAACACACAGAAACTGACCAACTGAGCACAAACTGACCGAACACACAGAAACTGTCACACTGACCTCAATCTGACTGAACACACAGAAACTGACACACTGAACAAATCCTGACTGAACACGCAGATACTGACACACTGACCACAACCTGACCGAGCACATAACGACTGACACAATAACCACAAAACGAACGAACTCACAGAAACTGAGCCATTGACCACAACCTGACCGAAGACACAAAAACAGACACAATGACCACAAATGGAACGAATTCACAAAAAACTGGCCCACTGACCACAACCTGCCTGAACACACAGAAACGGAACCACTGACCGCAACCTGAATTACCACACAGAAACTGATACACTGATCAAATCCTGACCGATCGCACAGAAAATGTCCCACTGACCACAACCTGAGTGAAAACTCCAAAACTGATACAATATCCACAAGATAAATGAACACACAGAACATGACCCACTGACTCAAAACTGACCAAACACACAGAAACTGACACAATGACCACAACCTAAACGAACACACAAAAATTGAACCTCAGACCAGCACCTGTCCAAACACACAGAAACTGTCCCACTGACCACAAACTGGCTGAACACACAGCAACTGATGCACTGAACACAACCTGACCGAACACATGCAAGCTGACCCACTGACCACAATCTGACAGAACACTCAGAAACTGACAAAATGAACACATTCTGACCGAACACACAGAAACTGACCCATTGACAACAACCTGAACGAACACACAGAAACTGAGCCACTGACCATAAAATGACTGAACACACAGAAACTGACCCATTGACCACTACCTGACCGAACACACAGAAACTGACAAACTGATCATAACATGAAGAAACACACAGAAACTGACCCACTGACCTCAATCTGATGGAACACACAGAAACTGTCGCCCTGACCACAACCTGACCGAACACAACAAATCTGACCCATTGACCATAACCTGGCCAAACACACAGAACGTGGCCAACTGAACAAATACGGACCGCAAACGCAGAAACTGACCCAATGACAATAACTTGACCGAACACACAGAAACTTACACACTGACCACAAACTGACGGAACCCACAGATACTGAACCACTGAACACAATCTGACTGAACAGACAGAAACTAACCCAATGATGACCTCCTGCCCGAACACAGAAAGTTTCCCAATGACCACCACCTGTCCGAGCACACAGAAATTGACCCACGGTCCACATCCTTACTGAGCGCACAGAAAATGACACACTGACTCAAAACTGACCAAAAACACAGAAACTGACACAATGACCACAACCTGAACGAACACACAAACATTGACCCTCAGACCATCACCTGTCCAAACACACAGAAAATGACCCACTGACCACAACCTGGCTGAACACACAGCAACTGATACACTGAACACAACCTGACCGAAAACATGCAAACTGACGCACTGACCACAAGCTGACCGAACACATGGAAACTGAACCACTGAACAAAACCTGACTGAAAACACAGAATCTGACCCAGTGAAACATTATGATGAATCAAACAGAAACTGACCCACTGACCAGATCCTTTCAGAACAGACAGAAATTGTCCCACTGATCACAACCTGACGGAGCACACAGAAACTGAAAAGCTGAACACAACTTGACCGAACACACAGAAACTGACCCATTGACCACAACCTGACCGAACACACAGAAACTGACAAAATGAACACATCCTGACCGAACACACAGAAACTGACCCATTGACAACAACCTGAACGAACACACAGAAACTGACAAACTGACCATACATGAAGAAACACACAGAAACTGACCCACTGACCTCAATCTGATGGAACACACAGAAACTGTCACCCTGACCACAACCTGACCGAACACAACAAATCTGACCCATTGACCATAACCTGGCCAAACACACAGAACGTGGACAACTGAACAAATACGGACCGCAAACGCAGAAACTGACCCAATGACAATAACTTGACCGAACACACAGAAACTTACACACTGACCACAAACTGACGGAACCCACAGATACTGAACCACTGAACACAACCTGACTGAACAGACAGAAACTAACCCAATGATGACCTCCTGCCCGAACACAGAAAGTTTCCCAATGACCACCACCTGTCCGA
Organism: Somniosus microcephalus; assembly: GCF_052327205.1. Classification (NCBI taxonomy): domain Eukaryota; kingdom Metazoa; phylum Chordata; class Chondrichthyes; order Squaliformes; family Somniosidae; genus Somniosus; species Somniosus microcephalus. The sequence continues at coordinate 20,478,181 of NW_028225186.1, read as the reverse complement.
GCACACAGAAATTGACCCACGGTCCACATCCTTACTGAGCACACAGAAACTGACCCACGACCCAAATCCTGACCAAACACACAGAAACTGACACAATGACCACAACCTGACCGTAAACACCAAAACTGACACAATAACCATAACCTTAATGAACACACAGGAAATGACCCACTGACTCAAAACTGATCGAAAACACAGAAACTGACACAATGACCACAACCTGAACGAACACACAAAAATTGACCCTCAGACCATCACCTGTCCAAACACACAGAAAATGACCCACTGACCACAACCTGGCTGAACACACAGCAACTGATACACTGAACACAACCTGACCGAGCACATGCAAACTGACCCACTGACCACAAGCTAACCGAACATATGGAAACTGAACAAGTGAACAAACCCTGACTGAACACACAGAATCTGACCCACTGAAACATTATGACGAATCAAACAGAAACTGACCCACTGACCAGATCCTTTCAGAACAGACAGAAACTGACCCACTGATCACAACCTGACGGAGCACACAAAAACTGAAAAGCTGAACACAACCTGACCGAACACACAGAAACTGACCCATTGACCACAACCTGACCGAACACACAAAAACTGACCCACTGACCATAAAATGACTGAATACACAGAAACTGACCCATTGACCATAACCTGACCGAACACACAGAAACTGACAAACTGACCATAAAATGACTGAACACACAGAAACGGACCCACTGAGCACAACCTGACCGAAGACAACAAAACTGACACATTGACCACAACCTGATGGAACACACAGAAACTGACCCACTGACCTCAACCTGATGGAACACACAGAAACTGACCCCTGACCACAACCTGACCAAACACACAGTAACTGAACCACTGACCACAACCTGACCGAACACACAGAAACTGACCAACTGAGCACAAACTGACCGAACACACAGAAACTGTCACACTGACCTCAATCTGACTGAACACACAGAAACTGACACACTGAACAAATCCTGACTGAACACGCAGATACTGACACACTGACCACAACCTGACCGAGCACATAACGACTGACACAATAACCACAAAACGAACGAACTCACAGAAACTGAGCCATTGACCACAACCTGACCGAAGACACAAAAACAGACACAATGACCACAAATGGAACGAATTCACAAAAAACTGGCCCACTGACCACAACCTGCCTGAACACACAGAAACGGAACCACTGACCGCAACCTGAATTACCACACAGAAACTGATACACTGATCAAATCCTGACCGATCGCACAGAAAATGTCCCACTGACCACAACCTGAGTGAAAACTCCAAAACTGATACAATATCCACAAGATAAATGAACACACAGAACATGACCCACTGACTCAAAACTGACCAAACACACAGAAACTGACACAATGACCACAACCTAAACGAACACACAAAAATTGAACCTCAGACCAGCACCTGTCCAAACACACAGAAACTGTCCCACTGACCACAAACTGGCTGAACACACAGCAACTGATGCACTGAACACAACCTGACCGAACACATGCAAGCTGACCCACTGACCACAATCTGACAGAACACTCAGAAACTGACAAAATGAACACATTCTGACCGAACACACAGAAACTGACCCATTGACAACAACCTGAACGAACACACAGAAACTGAGCCACTGACCATAAAATGACTGAACACACAGAAACTGACCCATTGACCACTACCTGACCGAACACACAGAAACTGACAAACTGATCATAACATGAAGAAACACACAGAAACTGACCCACTGACCTCAATCTGATGGAACACACAGAAACTGTCGCCCTGACCACAACCTGACCGAACACAACAAATCTGACCCATTGACCATAACCTGGCCAAACACACAGAACGTGGCCAACTGAACAAATACGGACCGCAAACGCAGAAACTGACCCAATGACAATAACTTGACCGAACACACAGAAACTTACACACTGACCACAAACTGACGGAACCCACAGATACTGAACCACTGAACACAATCTGACTGAACAGACAGAAACTAACCCAATGATGACCTCCTGCCCGAACACAGAAAGTTTCCCAATGACCACCACCTGTCCGAGCACACAGAAATTGACCCACGGTCCACATCCTTACTGAGCGCACAGAAAATGACACACTGACTCAAAACTGACCAAAAACACAGAAACTGACACAATGACCACAACCTGAATGAACACACAAACATTGACCCTCAGACCATCACCTGTCCAAACACACAGAAAATGACCCACTGACCACAACCTGGCTGAACACACAGCAACTGATACACTGAACACAACCTGACCGAAAACATGCAAACTGACGCACTGACCACAAGCTGACCGAACACATGGAAACTGAACCACTGAACAAATCCTGACTGAAAACACAGAATCTGACCCAGTGAAACATTATGATGAATCAAACAGAAACTGACCCACTGACCAGATCCTTTCAGAACAGACAGAAATTGTCCCACTGATCACAACCTGACGGAGCACACAGAAACTGAAAAGCTGAACACAACTTGACCGAACACACAGAAACTGACCCATTGACCACAACCTGACCGAACACACAGAAACTGACAAAATGAACACATCCTGACCGAACACACAGAAACTGACCCATTGACAACAACCTGAACGAACACACAGAAACTGACAAACTGACCATACATGAAGAAACACACAGAAACTGACCCACTGACCTCAATCTGATGGAACACACAGAAACTGTCACCCTGACCACAACCTGACCGAACACAACAAATCTGACCCATTGACCATAACCTGGCCAAACACACAGAACGTGGCCAACTGAACAAATACGGACCGCAAACGCAGAAACTGACCCAATGACAATAACTTGACCGAACACACAGAAACTTACACACTGACCACAAACTGACGGAACCCACAGATACTGAACCACTGAACACAACCTGACTGAACAGACAGAAACTAACCCAATGATGACCTCCTGCCCGAACACAGAAAGTTTCCCAATGACCACCACCTGTCCGAGCACACAGAAATTGACCCACGGTCCACATCCTTACTAAGCACACAGAAAATGACACACTGACTCAAAACTGACCAAAAACACAGAAACTGACACAATGACCACAACCTGAACGAACACACCAAAATTGACCCTCAGACCATCACCTGTCCAAACACACAGAAAATGACCCACTGACCACAACCTGGCTGAACACACAGCAACTGATACACTGAACACAACCTGACCGAAAACATGCAAACTGTCGCACTGACCACAAGCTGACCGAACACATGGAAACTGAACCACTGAACAAACCCTGACTGAACACACAGAATCTGACCCAGTGAAAATTATGATGAATCAAACAGAAACTGACCCACTGACCAGATCCTTTCAGAACAGACAGAAATTGTCCCACTGATCACAACCTGACGGAGCACACAGAAACTGAAAAGCTGAACACAACTTGACCGAACACACAGAAACTGACCCATTGACCACAACCTGACCGAACACACAGAAACTGACAAAATGAACACATCCTGACCGAACACACAGAAACTGACCCATTGACAACAACCTGAACGAACACACAGAAACTGACAAACTGACCATACATGAAGAAACACACAGAAACTGACCCACTGACCTCAATCTGATGGAACACACAGAAACTGTCACCCTGACCACAACCTGATCGAACACAACAAATCTGACCCATTGACCATAACCTGGCCAAACACACAGAACGTGGCCAACTGAACAAATATGGACCGCAAACACAGAAACTGACCCAATGACAATAACTTGACCGAACACACAGAAACTTACACACTGACCACAAACTGACGGATCCCACAGAAACTGATGCACTGCCCACAACCTGACTGAACAGATAGTAACTAACCCAATGATGACAACCTGCCCGAACACACAGAAACTGACCCAATGACAATAACTTGACCGAACACACAGAAACTTATACACTGACCACAAATTGACGGAACCCACAGAAACTGATCCACTGACCACAACCTGACTGAACAGACAGTAACTAACCCAATGATGACGTCCTGCACGAACACACATAACTGATACAATGACCACCACCTACCCTAGCACACAGAAATTGGCCCACGGTCCACATTCTTACTGAGCACACAGAAACTGACCCACAGACCAAATCCTGACCAAACACACAGAAACTGACTCACAGAACACAAAGTGCCTGAGCACACAGAAACTGACCCATTGACCACAACCTGACCGAACAAACACTGAAACTGACACACTGACAACTATCTGACCGAGATCACCGAAACTGAACCATTGACCACAACCTGGCCAATACACAGAAAGTGACCAACTGAACAAATCCTGACCGAACACACAGAAAATGGAACTCTGACAAAAACTTGACTGAATACACCGAAACTGTCCCACTGACCACAATCTTAAGGAATCGACAAAAATTGATCAACTGACCACAACCTGAATGAACACACATAAACTGACCCACTGAACACATCCTGAATGTACTCACAGAATTTGACCCACTGACCAATACCTGACCGAGCACACTGTAACTGACCCACTGACCACAACTTGTTCAAACACACACAAACTTACCCACTGACGACAAACTGACCAGAACACACAGAACCTAACACACTGACCATAACCTGACCAAACACACAGTAACTGACCCACTGACCACAAACTGCCCGAACACACCGAAACAGACATACTGCCCAACTCCTGACTGAACACACAGAAACTGACACAATGTCCTCAAACAGACCGTACACACATAAACTGACACATTGACAAAAAATGGAACGAATTCACAGAAACTGTCCCACTGATCACAACCTGCCTGAACACACACAAACTGACACACTGACCAAATCCTGACGGAACACACAGAAGCTGTCCCACTGACCAAAACTGACTGAAAACACCGGAACTGACACAATAACCACAGCCTGAATGAACACACAGAAAATGACCCACTGACACAAATCTGACCATACACACAGAAACTGACACAATGACCACAACCTGAACGAACACACAAAAATTGACCCTCAGACCAGCACCTGTCCAACCACACAGAAAATGACCCACTGACCACAACTTGGCTGAACACACAGAAACTGGCCCACTGAACGCAACCTGATGGAACACACAGAAACTGACCCACTGACAACAACATGGCTGAACACACATAAACTGACCAACTGACCACAAACTGAGCGAACACACAGAAACTGACACACTGCCCACAACCTGACCGAACACACAGAAACTGTCACACTGACTCAACCTGAATGAACACACAAAAACTGACACAGTGACCAAGTCCTGACTGAACACACAGAACATGACCCACTGACTACATCCTGACAAAACACACAGACACTGACACAGTGTCCACAACCTGAACAATTGCAGAAAAAGGGACCCACTGACAACAACCTGACCTAGCACACAGAAACTGACCCACTGACCACATCCTGACCAAACACACAGAAACTGACCCACTGACAACAACATGCACGAAAACACAGAAACTGACACACTGACCAAATCCTGATCGAACACATATAATTTGACCCATTGACTACAGCTTTACCAAACACACAGAAACTGACCCACAGGCCACCAACTATCCGAGCACACAGAAAGTGACTCACTGTCCACAAACTTACTGAGCACACAGAAACTGACCCAGGGAACAAATCATGACCAAACACACAGAAACGGACCGACAGAACACAACCTGCCCGAGCACAAAGAAAGTGACCCATTGTCAACAACCTCACAGAACATACACTGAAACTGACACACTGACCCCAATCTGACCGAGCACACCGAAACTGACACAATAACCATAACCTGAATGAACACACAGAAACTAACCCACGGACCACCAACTGACCGAGCACACAGAAACTGAGCCAGTGACCACAACCTGACAGGACACATAGAATCTGACCCACTGACCAAATCCTGAACGAACACACAGAAACTAACCCAGTGCCAACACTCTGATGAAACACTCAGTAAGTGACACACTGAACAAATCCTAACCGAACACACAGAAACTGAACCACTGACAACAACATGATCGAACACACAGAAACCGTCCCTCTGACCAAACACTGATCGAACCGACAGTAACTGATCCACTAAACAAAACCTTACTGATCAAACAGGAACTGACACACTGAACAAATCCTGAATGAACACACAGAAACTGTCCCACTGACCACAACCTGACCGAAAACATCAAAACTGACACAATAACCATAACCTGAACGAACACACAAAAAATGACCCTCAGACCATCACCTGTCCAAACACACAGAAAATGACCCACGGACCACAAACTGGCTGAACACACAGCAACTGATACACTGAACACAACCTGGCCGGACACATGCAAACTGACCTACTGACCACAAACTGACAGAACACACAGAAACTGACCCACTGACCACAAGCTGACTGAACACACAGAAACTGAACCACTGAACAAACCCTGACTGAACACACAGAAACTGACCCACTGACAACAGTATGACAAAACAAACAGAAAATGACCCACTGACCAGATCCTTTCAGAAAAGACAGAAACTAACCCACTGATCACAACCTGAACGAGCACACAGAAACTGACAAACTGAAAACAATCTGACCGAACACACAGAAACTGACCCATTGACCACGACCTGACCGAACACACAGGAACTGACCCACTGACCATAAAATGACTGAATACACAGAAACTGACCCATTGACCATAACCTGACCGAACACACAGAAACTGACAAACTGACCATAAAATGACTGAACACACAGAAACTGACCCACTGAACACAACCTGACCGAACACAACAAAACTGACACATTGACCTCAACCTGATGGAACACACAGAAACTGACACCCTGGCCACAACCTGACCAAACACACAGTAACTGACCCATTGACAACAACCTGACCGAACACATGCAAGCTGACCCACTGACCATAATCTGACACAACACACAGAAACTGACCCACTCACAACAACCTGAAGGAACACACAGAAACTGACCCAATGACCACAACCTGACCGAACACACAGAAACTGAACCACTGAACAAACTCTGAGTGAACACACAGAAACTGACCCACTGACAACAGTATGACGAAACAAACAGAAACTGACCCACTGACAAGATCCTGTCAGAACAGACAGAAACTGACCCAATGACCACAACCTGACCGAGCACACAGAAACTGACATAATGAGCACAACCTGAACGAAGGCACAGAAACTCACCCATTGAACACAACCTGAATGAACACACAGAAACTGACCCACTGATCATAACATGACTGAACACACAGAAACTGACCCAGTGAACAAAACCTGACCGCACACAGCAAAACTGACCCATTGACCACAACCTGAAGAAACACACAGAAACAGACCCACTGACCTCAACCTGAAGAAACACACAGAAACTGACCGCCTGACCACAACCTGACCGAACACAACAAAACTGACCCATTGACCACAACCTGACCAAACACACAGAAAGTGGACAACTGAACAAATACGGACCGCAAACACAGAAACTGACCCAATGACAATAACTTGACTGAACACACAGAAACTGACACACTGACCACACACTGACGGAACCCACAGAAACTGATCCACTGAACACATCCTGACTGAACAGACAGAAACTAACCCAATGATGATCTCCTGCCCGAACACACAGAAACTTTCCCAATGACCCCCACCTGTCCGAGCACACAGAAATTCACCCATGGTCCACATCCTTACTGAGCACACAGAAACTGACCCACGGACCAAATACTGACCAAACACACAGAAACTGACACAATGACCACAAACTGACCGAAAACACCAAAACTGACACATTAACCATAACCTGAATGAACACACAGAAAATGAGCCACTGACTCAAAACTGACCAAAAGCACAGAAACTGACACAATGACCACAACCTGAACGAACACACAAACATTGACCCTCAGACCATCACCTGTCCAAACACACAGAAAATGACCCACTCGGGCGACTGTCTGTGTGGAGTTTGCACATTCTCCCTGTGTCTGCGTGGGTTTCCTCCGGGTGCTCCGGTTTCCTCCCACAGTCCAAAGATGTGCAGGTTAGGTTGATTTGGTTATGATAAATTGACCCTTAGTGTTAGGGGATTAAATACGTGGGGTTACGGGGATAGGGTGGGATATGTGTCGGTGCAGGCTCGATGGGCCGAAATGGCCTCTATCTGCACTGCAGATTCTGTGATTCTGTGATTCTGTGACCACAACATGGCTGAACACACAGCAACTGATACACTGAAGACATTCTGACCGAACTCATGCAAACTGACCTACTGACCACAAACTGACAGAACACACAGAAACTGACCCACTGACCACAACAAGATGGAACACACAGAAACTGACCCACTGACCACAAGCTGACCGAACACACAGAATCTGAACCACTGAACAAACACTGACTGAACACACAGATACTGACCCACTGACAACATTATGACGAAACAAACAGAAACTGACCCACTGACCAGATCCTTTCAGAACAGACAGAAACTGACCCACTGATCACAACCTGACCGAGCACACAGAAACTGACAAACTGAGCACAACCTGACCGAACACACAGAAATTGATCCATTGACCACAACCTGACTGAACACACAGAAACTGACCCATTGACCATAAAATGACTGAATACACAGAAACTGACCCATTGACCATAACCTGACTGAACACACAGAAACTGACAAACTGACCATAAAATGACTGAACACACAGAAACTGACCCACTGAACACAATCTGACCGAACATAACAAAACTGACACATTGACCACAACCTGATGGAACACACAGAAACTGACCCACTGACCTCAACCTGATGGAACACACAGAAACTGACCCCCTGACCACAACCTGACTAAACACACAGTAACTGAACCACTGACCACAACCTGACCGAACACACAGGAAACTGACCAACTGACCACAAACTGACCGAACACACAGAAACTGACACACTGCCCACAACCTGACCGAACACAAAGAAACTGTCACACTGACCTCAATCTGACTGAACACACAAAAACTGACACAGTGAGGAAGTCCTGACTGAACGCACAGATAATGACCAACAGACCACAAACTGACCGAACACACAGAAACTGTCACACTGCCCACAACCTGACCGAACACACAAAAACTGGCAAACTGAACAAATCCTGACTGAACACACAGAAACTGACACACTGACCACAACCTGACCGAGCACATAACGACTGACACAATGACCACAACATGAACGAACTCACAGAAACTCAGCCATTGACCACAAACTGACCGAACACAGAGAAACAGACACAATGACCATATATGGAACGGATTCACAAAAAACTGGCCCACTGACCACAACCTGCCTGAACAGACAGAAACTGAACCACTGACCGCAACCTGAATCACCACACAGAAACTGATACACTGATCAAATCCTGACCGATCGCACAGAAACTGTCCCAGTGACCACAACCTGACTGAAAACTCCGAAACTGATACAATAACCACAACATAAATGAACACACAGAACATGACCCACTGATTCAAAACTGACCAAACACACAGAAACTGACACAATGACCACAACGTGAACGAACACACAAAAATTGACCCTCAGACTAGCACCTGTCCAAACACACAGTAACTGAGCCACTGACCACAAACTGGCTGAACACACAGCAACTGATACACTGAATACAACCTGACTGAACACATGCAAACGGACCCACTGACCACAATCTTACAGAACACACAGAAACTGACCCACTGACAACAACCTGATGGAACACACAGAAACTGACCCAATGACATCAACCTGACTGAACACACAGAAACTAAACCACTGAACAAACCCTGACTGAACACACAGAAACTGACCCGCTGACAACATTATGACGAACCAAACAGAAACTGACCCACTGACCAGATTCTTTCGGAACAGACAGAAACTGACCCACTGATCACAACCTGATGGAGCACACAAAAACTGAAAAGCTGAACACAACCTGACCGAACACAATAAAACTGACCCATTGACCACAACCTGGCCAAACGCACAGAAATTGGCCAACTGAACAAAAAATGCCCGAGCACACAGAAACTGACCCATTGACCTCAACCTGACCGAACAAACACTGAAACTGACACACTGACAACTATCTGACCGAGATCACCAAAACTGAACCATTGACCACAAACTGGCCAATACACAGAAAGTGACCAACTGAACAAATCCTGACCGAACACACAGAAAATGGAACTCTGACAAAAACTTGACTGAATACACCGAAATTGTCCCACTGACCACAAACTTAAGGAATCGACAAAAATTGATCCACTGACCACAACCTGAATGAACACACATAAACTGACCCACTGAACACTTCCTGAATGAACTCACAGAATCTGACCCACTGACCAAAACCTGACCGAGCACACTGTAACTGACCCACTGACAACAACCTGTTCAAACACACACAAACTTACCCACTGACGACAACCTGACCAGAACACACAGAACCTGACACACTCGCCATAACCTGACCAAACACAGAGTAACTGACCCACTGACCACAACCTGACCGAACACACAGAGACTGGCCAACTGACCACAAACTGACCGAACACACCGAAACTGACACACTGCCCAAACTCCTGACTGAGCACACAGAAACTGACACAATGACCACAAACTGACTGAGCACACAAAGACTGACACAATGACCACAACATGAACGAACTAACAGAAACTGAGCCATTGACCACAACCAGACCGTACACATTGACAACAAATGGAACGAATTCACAGAAACTGTCCCACTGACCACAACCTGCCTGAAAACACATAAACTGACACACTGACCAAATCCTGACCGAACACACAGAAGCTGTCCCACTGACCAAAACTGACTGAAAACACTGGAACTTACACAATAACCACAACCTGAATGAACACACAGAAAATGACCCACTGACACAAATCTGACCATACACACAGAAACTGACACAATGACCACAACCTGAACGAACACACAAAAATTGACCCTCAGACCAGCACCTGTCCAACCACACAGAAAATCAGAAAATGACCGACTGAACACAACTTGGCTGAACACACAGAAACTGACCAACTGACCACAAACTGACCGAACACACAGAAAATGACCCACTCACCACACCCTGACTGAACACACAGAAACTGACCCACTGACAACAGTATGACGAAACAAACAGAAACTGACCCACTGACCAGATCCTGTTAGAACAGACAGAAACTGAAGCACTGATCACAACCTGACCGAGCACACAGAAACTGACAAAATGAACACAACCTGACCGGACACATGCAATCTGACCTACTGACCAGAAACTGACAGAACACACCGAAACTGACACACTGACTACAACCTGATGGAACACACAGAAACTGACCCAATGACCACAACCTGAACGTACACACAGAAACTGAACCACTGAACAAACCCTGACTGAACACACAGAAACTGACCCACTGACAACAGTATGACGAAACAAACAGAAACTGACCCACTGACCAGACCATGTCAGAACAGACAGAAACTGAACCACTGATCACAACCTGACCGAACACACAGAAACTGACAAACTCACCATAACATGACTGAACACACAGAAACTGACCCAGTGAACAAAACCTGACCGAACACAACAAAACGGACCCATTGACCACAACATGAAGAAACACACAGAAACTGACCCATTGACCACAACCTGGCCAAACGCACAGAAATTGGCCAACTGGACAAATACGGCCCGCAAACACAGAAACTGACCCAATGACAATAATTTGACAGAAGACACAGAAACTGACACACTGACCACACACTGATGGAACCCACAGAAACTGAACCACTCAACACAACCTGACTGAACAGACAGAAACTAAACCAATGATGACCTCCTGCCCAAACACACAGAAAATTTCCCAATGACCACCACCTGTCCGAGCACACAGAAATTGACCCACGGTCCACATCCTTACTGAGCACACAAAAAATGACCCACGGACCAAATCCTGACCAAACACACAGAAACTGACACAATGACCACAACCTGACCGTAAACACCAAAACTGACACAATAACCATAACCTTAATGAACATACAGAAAATGACCCACTGACTCAAAACTGATCGAAAACACAGAAACTGACACAATGACCACAACCTGAACAAAAACACAAAAATTGTCCCTCAGACCATCACCTGTCCAAACACACAGAAAATGACCCACTGACCACAACCTGGCTGAACACACAGCAACTGATACATTGAACACAACCTGACCGAACACATGCAAACTGACCCACTGACCACAAGCTAACCGAACATATGGAAACTGAACCACTGAACAAAGCCTGACTGAACACACAGAATCTGACCCACTGAAACATTATGACGAATCAAACAGAAACTGACCCACTGACCAGATCCTTTCAGAACAGACAGAAACTGACCCACTGATCACAACCTGACGGAGCACACAAAAACTGAAAAGCTGAACACAACCTGACCGAACACAATAAAACTGACCCATTGACCACAACCTGGCCAAACGCACAGAAATTGGCCAACTGAACAAATACGGCCCGCAAACACAGAAACTGACCCAATGACAATAATTTGACCGAAGACACAGAAACTGACACACTGACCACACACTGATGGAACCCACAGAAACTGAACCACTCAACACAACCTGACTGAACAGACAGAAACTAAGCCAATGATGACCTCCTGCCCAAACACACAGAAACTTTCCCAATGACCACCACCTGTCCGAGCACACAGAAATTGACCCACGGTCCACATCCTTACTGAGCACACAGAAACTGACCCACGACCCAAATCCTGACCAAACACACAGAAACTGACACAATGACCACAACCTGACCGTAAACACCAAAACTGACACAATAACCATAACCTTAATGAACACACAGGAAATGACCCACTGACTCAAAACTGATCGAAAACACAGAAACTGACACAATGACCACAACCTGAACGAACACACAAAAATTGACCCTCAGACCATCACCTGTCCAAACACACAGAAAATGACCCACTGACCACAACCTGGCTGAACACACAGCAACTGATACACTGAACACAACCTGACCGAGCACATGCAAACTGACCCACTGACCACAAGCTAACCGAACATATGGAAACTGAACCAGTGAACAAACCCTGACTGAACACACAGAATCTGACCCACTGAAACATTATGACGAATCAAACAGAAACTGACCCACTGACCAGATCCTTTCAGAACAGACAGAAACTGACCCACTGATCACAACCTGACGGAGCACACAAAAACTGAAAAGCTGAACACAACCTGACCGAACACACAGAAACTGACCCATTGACCACAACCTGACCGAACACACAAAAACTGACCCACTGACCATAAAATGACTGAATACACAGAAACTGACCCATTGACCATAACCTGACCGAACACACAGAAACTGACAAACTGACCATAAAATGACTGAACACACAGAAACGGACCCACTGAGCACAACCTGACCGAAGACAACAAAACTGACACATTGACCACAACCTGATGGAACACACAGAAACTGACCCACTGACCTCAACCTGATGGAACACACAGAAACTGACCCCTGACCACAACCTGACCAAACACACAGTAACTGAACCACTGACCACAACCTGACCGAACACACAGAAACTGACCAACTGAGCACAAACTGACCGAACACACAGAAACTGTCACACTGACCTCAATCTGACTGAACACACAGAAACTGACACACTGAACAAATCCTGACTGAACACGCAGATACTGACACACTGACCACAACCTGACCGAGCACATAACGACTGACACAATAACCACAAAACGAACGAACTCACAGAAACTGAGCCATTGACCACAACCTGACCGAAGACACAAAAACAGACACAATGACCACAAATGGAACGAATTCACAAAAAACTGGCCCACTGACCACAACCTGCCTGAACACACAGAAACGGAACCACTGACCGCAACCTGAATTACCACACAGAAACTGATACACTGATCAAATCCTGACCGATCGCACAGAAAATGTCCCACTGACCACAACCTGAGTGAAAACTCCAAAACTGATACAATATCCACAAGATAAATGAACACACAGAACATGACCCACTGACTCAAAACTGACCAAACACACAGAAACTGACACAATGACCACAACCTAAACGAACACACAAAAATTGAACCTCAGACCAGCACCTGTCCAAACACACAGAAACTGTCCCACTGACCACAAACTGGCTGAACACACAGCAACTGATACACTGAACACAACCTGACCAAACACATGCAAGCTGACGCACTGACCACAATCTGACAGAACACACAGAAACTGACAAAATGAACACATTCTGACCGAACACACAGAAACTGACCCATTGACAACAACCTGAACGAACACACAGAAACTGAGCCACTGACCATAAAATGACTGAACACACAGAAACTGACCCATTGACCACTACCTGACCGAACACACAGAAACTGACAAACTGACCATAACATGAAGAAACACGCAGAAACTGACCCACTGACCTCAATCTGATGGAACACACAGAAACTGTCGCCCTGACCACAACCTGACCGAACACAACAAATCTGACCCATTGACCATAACCTGGCCAAACACACAGAACGTGGACAACTGAACAAATACGGACCGCAAACGCAGAAACTGACCCAATGACAATAACTTGACCGAACACACAGAAACTTACACACTGACCACAAACTGACGGAACCCACAGATACTGAACCACTGAACACAACCTGACTGAACAGACAGAAACTAACCCAATGATGACCTCCTGCCCGAACACAGAAAGTTTCCCAATGACCACCACCTGTCCGAGCACACAGAAATTGACCCACGGTCCACATCCTTACTGAGCACACAGAAACTGACCCACGACCCAAATCCTGACCAAACACACAGAAACTGACACAATGACCACAACCTGACCGTAAACACCAAAACTGACACAATAACCATAACCTTAATGAACACACAGGAAATGACCCACTGACTCAAAACTGATCGAAAACACAGAAACTGACACAATGACCACAACCTGAACGAACACACAAAAGTTGACCCTCAGACCATCACCTGTCCAAACACACAGAAAATGACCCACTGACCACAACCTGGCTGAACACACAGCAACTGATACATTGAACACAACCTGACCGAGCACATGCAAACTGACCAACTGACCACAAGCTAACCGAACATATGGAAACTGAACCAGTGAACAAACCCTGACTGAACACACAGAATCTGACCCACTGAGACATTATGACGAATCAAACAGAAACTGACCCACTGACCAGATCCTTTCAGAACAGACAGAAACTGACCCACTGATCACAACCTGACGGAGCACACAAAAACTGAAAAGCTGAACACAACCTGACCGAACACAATAAAACTGACCCATTGACCACAACCTGGCCAAACGCACAGAAATTGGCCAACTGAACAAATACGGCCCGCAAACACAGAAACTGACCCAATGACAATAATTTGACCGAAGACACAGAAACTGACACACTTGACCACACACTGATGGAACCCACAGAAACTGAACCACTGAACACAACCTGACTGAACAGACAGAAACTAAGCCAATGATGACCTCCTGCCCAAACACACAGAAACTTTCCCAATGACCACCACCTGTCCGAGCACACAGAAATTGACCCACGGTCCACATCCTTACTGAGCACACAGAAACTGACCCACGACCCAAATCCTGACCAAACACACAGAAACTGACACAATGACCACAACCTGACCGTAAACACCAAAACTGACACAATAACCATAACCTTAATGAACACACAGGAAATGACCCACTGACTCAAAACTGATCGAAAACACAGAAACTGACACAATGACCACAACCTGAACGAACACACAAAAATTGACCCTCAGACCATCACCTGTCCAAACACACAGAAAATGACCCACTGACCACAACCTGGCTGAACACACAGCAACTGATACACTGAACACAACCTGACCGAGCACATGCAAACTGACCCACTGACCACAAGCTAACCGAACATATGGAAACTGAACCAGTGAACAAACCCTGACTGAACACACAGAATCTGACCCACTGAAACATTATGACGAATCAAACAGAAACTGACCCACTGACCAGATCCTTTCAGAACAGACAGAAACTGACCCACTGATCACAACCTGACGGAGCACACAAAAACTGAAAAGCTGAACACAACCTGACCGAACACACAGAAACTGACCCATTGACCACAACCTGACCGAACACACAAAAACTGACCCACTGACCATAAAATGACTGAATACACAGAAACTGACCCATTGACCATAACCTGACCGAACACACAGAAACTGACAAACTGACCATAAAATGACTGAACACACAGAAACGGACCCACTGAGCACAACCTGACTGAAGACAACAAAACTGACACATTGACCACAACCTGATGGAACACACAGAAACTGACCCACTGACCTCAACCTGATGGAACACACAGAAACTGACCCCTGACCACAACCTGACCAAACACACAGTAACTGAACCACTGACCACAACCTGACCGAACACACAGAAACTGACCAACTGAGCACAAACTGACCGAACACACAGAAACTGTCACACTGACCTCAATCTGACTGAACACACAGAAACTGACACACTGAACAAATCCTGACTGAACACGCAGATACTGACACACTGACCACAACCTGACCGAGCACATAACGACTGACACAATAACCACAACATGAACGAACTCGCAGAAACTGAGCCATTGACCACAACCTGACCGAAGACACAAAAACAGACACAATGACCACAAATGGAACGAATTCACAAAAAACTGGCCCACTGACCACAACCTGCCTGAACACACAGAAACGGAACCACTGACCGCAACCTGAATTACCACACAGAAACTGATACACTGATCAAATCCTGACCGATCGCACAGAAAATGTCCCACTGACCACAACCTGAGTGAAAACTCCAAAACTGATACAATATCCACAAGATAAATGAACACACAGAACATGACCCACTGACTCAAAACTGACCAAACACACAGAAACTGACACAATGACCACAACCTAAACGAACACACAAAAATTGAACCTCAGACCAGCACCTGTCCAAACACACAGAAACTGTCCCACTGACCACAAACTGGCTGAACACACAGCAACTGATACACTGAACACAACCTGACCAAACACATGCAAGCTGACGCACTGACCACAATCTGACAGAACACACAGAAACTGACAAAATGAACACATTCTGACCGAACACACAGAAACTGACCCATTGACAACAACCTGAACGAACACACAGAAACTGAGCCACTGACCATAAAATGACTGAACACACAGAAACTGACCCATTGACCACTACCTGACCGAACACACAGAAACTGACAAACTGACCATAACATGAAGAAACACGCAGAAACTGACCCACTGACCTCAATCTGATGGAACACACAGAAACTGTCGCCCTGACCACAACCTGACCGAACACAACAAATCTGACCCATTGACCATAACCTGGCCAAACACACAGAACGTGGACAACTGAACAAATACGGACCGCAAACGCAGAAACTGACCCAATGACAATAACTTGACCGAACACACAGAAACTTACACACTGACCACAAACTGACGGAACCCACAGATACTGAACCACTGAACACAACCTGACTGAACAGACAGAAACTAACCCAATGATGACCTCCTGCCCGAACACAGAAAGTTTCCCAATGACCACCACCTGTCCGAGCACACAGAAATTGACCCACGGTCCACATCCTTACTGAGCACACAGAAACTGACCCACGACCCAAATCCTGACCAAACACACAGAAACTGACACAATGACCACAACCTGACCGTAAACACCAAAACTGACACAATAACCATAACCTTAATGAACACACAGGAAATGACCCACTGACTCAAAACTGATCGAAAACACAGAAACTGACACAATGACCACAACCTGAACGAACACACAAAAGTTGACCCTCAGACCATCACCTGTCCAAACACACAGAAAATGACCCACTGACCACAACCTGGCTGAACACACAGCAACTGATACATTGAACACAACCTGACCGAGCACATGCAAACTGACCAACTGACCACAAGCTAACCGAACATATGGAAACTGAACCAGTGAACAAACCCTGACTGAACACACAGAATCTGACCCACTGAGACATTATGACGAATCAAACAGAAACTGACCCACTGACCAGATCCTTTCAGAACAGACAGAAACTGACCCACTGATCACAACCTGACGGAGCACACAAAAACTGAAAAGCTGAACACAACCTGACCGAACACAATAAAACTGACCCATTGACCACAACCTGGCCAAACGCACAGAAATTGGCCAACTGAACAAATACGGCCCGCAAACACAGAAACTGACCCAATGACAATAATTTGACCGAAGACACAGAAACTGACACACTTGACCACACACTGATGGAACCCACAGAAACTGAACCACTGAACACAACCTGACTGAACAGACAGAAACTAAGCCAATGATGACCTCCTGCCCAAACACACAGAAACTTTCCCAATGACCACCACCTGTCCGAGCACACAGAAATTGACCCACGGTCCACATCCTTACTGAGCACACAGAAACTGACCCACGACCCAAATCCTGACCAAACACACAGAAACTGACACAATGACCACAACCTGACCGTAAACACCAAAACTGACACAATAACCATAACCTTAATGAACACACAGGAAATGACCCACTGACTCAAAACTGATCGAAAACACAGAAACTGACACAATGACCACAACCTGAACGAACACACAAAAATTGACCCTCAGACCATCACCTGTCCAAACACACAGAAAATGACCCACTGACCACAACCTGGCTGAACACACAGCAACTGATACATTGAACACAACCTGACCGAGCACATGCAAACTGACCCACTGACCACAAGCTAACCGAACATATGGAAACTGAACCAGTGAACAAACCCTGACTGAACACACAGAATCTGACCCACTGAAACATTATGACGAATCAAACAGAAACTGACCCACTGACCAGATCCTTTCAGAACAGACAGAAACTGACCCACTGATCACAACCTGACGGAGCACACAAAAACTGAAAAGCTGAACACAACCTGACCGAACACACAGAAACTGACCCATTGACCACAACCTGACCGAACACACAAAAACTGACCCACTGACCATAAAATGACTGAATACACAGAAACTGACCCATTGACCATAACCTGACCGAACACACAGAAACTGACAAACTGACCATAAAATGACTGAACACACAGAAACGGACCCACTGAGCACAACCTGACTGAAGACAACAAAACTGACACATTGACCACAACCTGATGGAACACACAGAAACTGACCCACTGACCTCAACCTGATGGAACACACAGAAACTGACCCCTGACCACAACCTGACCAAACACACAGTAACTGAACCACTGACCACAACCTGACCGAACACACAGAAACTGACCAACTGAGCACAAACTGACCGAACACACAGAAACTGTCACACTGACCTCAATCTGACTGAACACACAGAAACTGACACACTGAACAAATCCTGACTGAACACGCAGATACTGACACACTGACCACAACCTGACCGAGCACATAACGACTGACACAATAACCACAACATGAACGAACTCGCAGAAACTGAGCCATTGACCACAACCTGACCGAAGACACAAAAACAGACACAATGACCACAAATGGAACGAATTCACAAAAAACTGGCCCACTGACCACAACCTGCCTGAACACACAGAAACGGAACCACTGACCGCAACCTGAACTACCACACAGAAACTGATACACTGATCAAATCCTGACCGATCGCACAGAAAATGTCCCACTGACCACAACATGAGTGAAAACTCCAAAACTGATACAATATCCACAAGATAAATGAACACACAGAACATGACCCACTGACTCAAAACTGACCAAACACACAGAAACTGACACAATGACCACAACCTAAACGAACACACAAAAATTGAACCTCAGACCAGCACCTGTCCAAACACACAGAAACTGTCCCACTGACCACAAACTGGCTGAACACACAGCAACTGATACACTGAACACAACCTGACCAAACACATGCAAGCTGACCCACTGACCACAATCTGACAGAACACACAGAAACTGACAAAATGAACACATTCTGACCGAACACACAGAAACTGACCCATTGACAACAACCTGAACGAACACACAGAAACTGAGCCACTGACCATAAAATGACTGAACACACAGAAACTGACCCATTGACCACTACCTGACCGAACACACAGAAACTGACAAACTGACCATAACATGAAGAAACACACAGAAACTGACCCACTGACCTCAATCTGATGGAACACACAGAAACTGTCGCCCTGACCACAACCTGACCGAACACAACAAATCTGACCCATTGACCATAACCTGGCCAAACACACAGAACGTGGCCAACTGAACAAATACGGACCGCAAACGCAGAAACTGACCCAATGACAATAACTTGACCGAACACACAGAAACTTACACACTGACCACAAACTGACGGAACCCACAGATACTGAACCACTGAACACAACCTGACTGAACAGACAGAAACTAACCCAATGATGAACTCCTGCCCGAACACAGAAAGTTTCCCAATGACCACCACCTGTCCGAGCACACAGAAATTGACCCACGGTCCACATCCTTACTAAGCACACAGAAAATGACACACTGACTCAAAACTGACCAAAAACACAGAAACTGACACAATGACCCACTGACCAATACCTGACCGAGCACACTGTAACTGACCCACTGACCACAACTTGTTCAAACACACACAAACTTACCCACTGACGACAAACTGACCAGAACACACAGAACCTAACACACTGACCATAACCTGACCAAACACACAGTAACTGACCCACTGACCACAAACTGCCCGAACACACCGAAACAGACATACTGCCCAACTCCTGACTGAACACACAGAAACTGACACAATGTCCTCAAACAGACCGTACACACATAAACTGACACATTGACAAAAAATGGAACGAATTCACAGAAACTGTCCCACTGATCACAACCTGCCTGAACACACACAAACTGACACACTGACCAAATCCTGACGGAACACACAGAAGCTGTCCCACTGACCAAAACTGACTGAAAACACCGGAACTGACACAATAACCACAGCCTGAATGAACACACAGAAAATGACCCACTGACACAAATCTGACCATACACACAGAAACTGACACAATGACCACAACCTGAACGAACACACAAAAATTGACCCTCAGACCAGCACCTGTCCAACCACACAGAAAATGACCCACTGACCACAACTTGGCTGAACACACAGAAACTGGCCCACTGAACGCAACCTGATGGAACACACAGAAACTGACCCACTGACAACAACATGGCTGAACACACATAAACTGACCAACTGACCACAAACTGAGCGAACACACAAGAAACTGACACACTGCCCACAACCTGACCGAACACACAGAAACTGTCACACTGACCTCAACCTGACTGAACACACATAAACTGACACAGTGACCAAGTCCTGACTGAACACACAGAAAATGACCCACTGACCCCAACCTGGAATAACACACAGACACTGACACAATGACCACAAACTGAACAATCTCACAGAAAGTGGGGTTACGCGGATAGGGTGGGATATGTGTTGGTGTAGGGTTTACAGGGATCGGGTGGGATATGTGTCGGTGCAGGCTCGATGGGCCGAGATGGCCTCTATCTGCAATGTGGGGTTTCTGTGAAAGGGACCCACTGACAACAACCTGACCTAGCACACAGAAACTGAACCACTGACCACATCCTGACCAAACACACAGAAACGGAACCACTGACCACAAACTGACCCACCACACAGAAACTGACACACTGATCAAATACGGACCAATCACACATAAACTGTCCCACTGACCACAACCTGACCGAATACACCAAAACTGACACAATAACCATAACCTGTATGAAAACACAGAAAATGATCCACTGACTCAAAACTGACAAAAAACACTGAAACTGACACAATGACCACAACCTGAACGAACACACAAAAATTGACTCTCAGACCATCACCTGTCCAAACACAGAAAATGACCAACTGACCACAACCTGGCTGAAAACACAGCAACTGATACACTGAACACAACCTGACCGAACACATGCAAACTGACCTACTGACCACAAACTGACAGAACACACCGAAACTGAACCACTGAACAAACCCTGACTGAACACACAGAAACTGACCCACTGACAACGGTATGACGAAACAAACAGAAACTGACCCACTGACCAGATCATTTCAGAACAGATAGAAGCTGACCAGCTGACCACAAACTGACCGAACACACAGAAACTGACACTGCCCACAACCTGGCCGAACACACAGAAACTGTCACACTGAGCTCAACCTGACTGAACACACAAAAACTGACACAGTGACCAAGTCCTGACTGAACACACAGAAAATGACCCGCTGACCACAACCTGGAATAACACACAGACACTGACACAATGACACAAACTGAACAATCTCACAGAAAGGGACCCACTGACAACAACCTGACCTAGCACACAGAAAATGAACCACTGACCACATCCTGACCAAACACACAGAAACGGAACCACTGACCACAAACTGACCCACCACACAGAAACTGACACACTGATCAAATACGGACCAATCACACATAAACTGTCCCACTGACCACAACCTGACCGAAAACACCAAAACTGACACAATAACCATAACCTGAATGAACACACAGAAAATGACCCACTGACTCAAAACTGACAAAAAACACAGAAACTGACACAATGACCACAACCTGAACGAACACACAAAAATTGACTCTGAGACCATCGCCTGTCCAAACACAGAAAATGACCAACTGACCACAACCTGGCTGAACACACAGCAACTGATACACTGAACACAACCTGACCGAACACATGCAAACTGACCTACTGACCACAAGCTGACAGAACACGCCGAAACTGAACCACTGAACAAACCCTGACTGAACACACAGAAACTGACCCACTGACAACGGTATGACGAAACAAACAGAAACTGACCCACTGACCAGATCATTTCAGAACAGATAGAAACTGACACACTGATCACAAACTGATCGAGCACACAGAAACTGACACACTGAACACAAACTGACCGAACACAGAGAAACTGACGCATTGACCACAACCTGAGCGAACACACAGAAACTGACACACTGACAATAAAATGACTGAATACACAGAAACTGACCCATTGAACATAACCTGACCGAACACGCAGAAACTGACAAACTGACCATAAAAGGATTGAACACACAGAAACTGACCCACTGAACACAACCTGACCGAACACAACAAACCTGATACATTGACCACAACCTGATGGAACACAGAGAAACTGACCCACTGACCTCAACCTGATGGAACACACAGTAACTGACCCACTGACCACAACCTGAGTGAACACACAAAAAAATGACCAACTGACCACAAACTGACCGAACACACAGAAACTGACACACTGCCCGCAACCTGACCAAACACACAGAAAGTTTCAAACTGACCTCAATCTGACTGAACACACAAAAACTGACACAATGACCAAGTCCTGACTGAACGCACAGAAAATGACCAACTGACCACAAACTGACCGAACACACAGAAACTAACACACTGCCCACAACCAGACCGAACACACAGAAACTGTCACACTGACCTCAATCTGACTGAACACACAAAAACTGACACACTGAACAAATCCTGACCGAGAACACCGAAACTGAACCATTGACCACAACCTGGCCAAAACACAGAAAGTGACCAACTCAACAAATCCTGACCGAACACACAGAAAATGGAACTCTGACAAAAACTTGACTGAATACACCGAAACAGTCCCACTGACCA
The DNA here is from genome assembly GCF_052327205.1 of Somniosus microcephalus. Lineage (NCBI taxonomy): Eukaryota > Metazoa > Chordata > Chondrichthyes > Squaliformes > Somniosidae > Somniosus > Somniosus microcephalus. The sequence continues at coordinate 20,453,818 of NW_028225186.1, read as the reverse complement.
CAATCTTAAGGAATCGACAGAAATTGATCCACTGACCACAACCTGAATGAACACACATATTCTGACCCACTGAACACATCTTGAATGAACTCACAGAATCTGACCCACTGAACAAAACCTGACCGAGAACACTGTAACTGGCCCACTGACCACAACCCGTTCAAACACACACAAACTTACTCACTGACCACAACCTGACCAGAACACACAGAACCTGACCCACTGACCACAACCTGACCATACACACAGTAACTGACCCACTGACCACAACCTGACCGAACACACAGAAATTGACACACTGCCCAAACTCCTGACTGAACTCACAGAAACTGACACAATGACCACAACCTGAATGAGCACACAAAGACTGACACAATGACCACAACATGAACGAACTCACAGAAACTGAGACATTGACCACAACCTGAACGTACACACATAAACTGACACATTGACAACAAATGGAACAAATTCACAGAAACTGACCCACAGACCACAACCTGCCTGAACATACATAAACTGACACACTGACCAAATCCTGACCGAACACGCAGAAACTGTCCCACTGACCACAACCTGAATGAAATTACCGGAACTGGCACAATAACCACAACCTGAATGAACACACAAAAAATGACCCACTGACACAAATCTAACCATACACGCAGAAAGTGACACAATGACCACAACCTGAACGAACACACAAAAATTGACCCTCAGACCAGCATCTGTCCAACCACACAGAAAATGACCCACTGACCACAACTTGGCTGAACACACAGAAACTGGCCCACTGAACACAACCTGATGGAACACACAGAAACTGACCAACTGACCACAAACTGACCGAACACAAAGAAACTGACACACTGCCCACAACCTGACCGAACACACAGAAACAGTCAGACTGACCTCAACCTGACTGAATACGCAAAAACTGACACAGTGACCAAGTCCTGACTGAACACACAGAAAATGACCCACTGACCACAACCTGGAATAACAGACAGAAACTGACACAATGACCACAACCTGAGCAATCTCACAGAAAGGGACCCACTGACTACAGCTTAACCAAACACAAAGAAACTGAACCATTGACCACATCCTGACCGAACACACAGAAACTGACCCACTGAACACAACCTGATGGAACACACAGAAACTGGCTCACGTACCACAGCCAGATGGAGCAGACAGAAACTGACCCACTGACCACAACCTCCCAGAACACACAGATCTGACCCACTGACCAAATCCTGACCGAACACACAAAAACTGAACCACTGACCACAATCTGACTCACTACACATAAACAGACACACTGACCAAATCCTGACCGATCACACAGAAACTATCCCACTGACCACAACCTTACCGAAAGCACTGAAACTGACACAATAACCACAACCTGAATGAACACACAGAAGATGACCCACTGACTCAAAGCTGACCATACACACAAAACCTGAAACAATGACCACAACCTGAATGAACACACAAAAATTGACACTCAGACCAGCACCTGTCCAAACACACGGAAACTGACCCACTGACCACAATCTGGCTGAACACACAGAAACTGAAACACTGAAGACAACATGAACGAACACACACAAACTGCCCCACTGACAAAAAAACTGACCGAACACAAAGAAACTGGCGCACTGAACACAACTTGATGGAACACACAGAAACTGACCCACTGACTACAACCTGGTTGCACGCACAGAATCTGACACACTGAACACAACCTGACCGATCACATGCAAACTGACCCACTGAGCACAACCTGATGGAACACACAGAAACTGACGCACTGACTGCAACCTGATGGAACACACACAAACTGAACCACTGAAAAATACTGACCGAGCACACAGAAACTGACAAACTGACCACAACTTGACCAAACACACAGAAACTGACCCACTTAACATAACCTGACCGAACACAAAAAAACTGACCCATTGACCACAACCTGATGGAAGACACAGAAACTGACCCAGTGACCTCAACCTGATGCAACAAACAGAAACTGACCCACTGAACACAACTTGACCGAACACACAGAGACTGACCCACTGACCACAGTATGACGAAACAAAGAAACTGATTCACTGACCATAACATGACTGAACACACAGAGACTGACCCACTGACCACAACCTGAACAAACACAACAAAACTGACCCATTGACGACAACCTGGCCAAAAACACAGCAAGTGGCCAACTGAAGAAATACGGATCGAACACACAGAAACTGACACAATGACAATAACTTGAGCGAACAGACAGAAACTGACCCAATGATGACCTCCTGCCCGAACACACAGAAACTGTCCCAATGACCACCACCTGTCCAAGCACACAGAAATTAACCCACTGTCCACATCCTTACTGAGCACACACAAACTGACCCACAGACCAAATCCTGACCAAACACACAGAAACTGACCCATAGAACACAATATGCCCGAGCACACAGAAACTGACTCATTGACGACAACCAGACCGAACAAACACTGAAACTGACACACAGACCACTATCTGACCGAGAACACCGAAACTGACCCATTGAGCACAACCTGGCCAAAAACACAGAAAATGACAAACTGAACAAATCCTGTCTGAACACAGAGAAACTGGAACACTGACAAAAACTTAACTGAACACACAGAAACTGGAACGCTGACCACAACCTGAAGGAATCGACAGAAATTGATCCACTGACCACAACCTGAATGAACACACAGAATCTGACCCACTGAACACATCCTGAATGAACTCACAGAATCTGACCCACTGACCAAAATCTGGCCGAGCACACTGTAACTGACCCACTGACCACAACCTGACCAAACACACACAAGCTTACACACTGACCACAAACTGACCGAACACACAGAACCTGAACCACTGACCACAACCTGACCAAACACACAATAACTGACCCACTGACCACAACCTGACCGAACACACAGAAACTGACCAACAGACCACAAACTGACCGAACACACAGAAACTGACACACTGCCCACAACCTGACCGAACACACAGGAGCTGGCACACTGACCTCAACCTGACTGAACACGAAAAAACTGACACAGTGACCAAGTCATGGCTGAACACACAGAAAATGACCTACTGACCACAACCTGAACTAGCACACAGAAACTAACCTACTGACCACATCCTGACCGAACACACAGAAACTGACAATCTGACCAAATCCTGACCGAACAGACAGCAACTGCCCCAGTGACCACAAATTGACCGAACTCTCAGAAATGGACCCACTGAAAAAATCCTGACCGAACACACAGAAACTTACCCACTGACCACAACCTTTCCAAGCACACAGAAACTGACCCACAGACCACAACCTGACCGAGCACACAGAAGCTGACCCACTGAACACAAACTTACCGATCACACAGGAAATGACCCACTGACCACAACCTTACCAAATGCACTGCTAATGTCCCAATGAGCACAATCTGACCGAAAACACAGAAACTGACCCATGGACCAAAACCTGACTGAAAATATTCTGAAACTGACCCACTGTCCACAACCTGAAAGAACAAAAACTGGAACTTACTGTGGTAAACCACTTTTATCGTTACACTATAGTTATCACTGTTGTATTGTTATCACCGTTATCACTGTTGTATCACGATACGAGGTCGCCTCTTGTCGCGCTGTTATACCTGGGCTGACCACCTCCGACTCCGCGCATGGCTCCACCTACCTGCCCAGGTATAAAGGTAGTCGACTGGCTGGTATTCCTCCTTGTTGGACCCGATCACCCACGAGGGTGGGCTCTGTTATTTAGTCAATAAAAACCTTTAGTTACGTTCCTAACTCGTCGCTTTTTATTGGACGAATTGATAGGTATATCAATTTTATTGACTAAATTTTAAAGATGTCTACTACTGACCAGCCAGGAGCCCTCCCAGAAGCACAGCCACAGCAGCTTTCAGACACCGGGCTACATCAGCCACACCAGCCAGCTTGGCTGCAAGCCCTCAAACCACCGTACCTGGATCTAAACCCACAGGCAGCAAACTCAGCCCTCAACTTCAAACACTGGCTGGACTGCTTCGAATCCTACCTGGAAGAATCCGGCGCCCTGCAGAGATCCAAACTAAGACTTCTGAACGCCCAAGCGAGCCCGAGAGTATACGCACTCATCCAGGATACGACTACATACGAGGCCGCTATCAACCTACTGAAACAGCAGTACCACAGCCCGGTAAATTACATGTACACCAGGCACCTCCTAAGATCCCGCCCGCAACAGCCAGGAGAGTCTGTAGCTGAATTTTTACGGGCGCTAAGAGCACTCGGCAGGAACTGTGACTTTAAAGTGGTGACGGCTGTTGAAAATACGGAAGATAATATCCGCGATGCCTTTGTGAAAGGCCTACGGTCCGACTACTCACGGCAAAGACTGCTTGAAGCTAAAGACCTCGACCAGGACAAAGCTGAAGCCCTCGCTCTCTCCCTGGAGGTGGCCCATCAGGACCAGGAGTCGTTTTCCAGGTACTGCTCGCGACCCTGGGACTCGGGCCCGACCCCTACCGCAATACCCTTCGCAGCGCCGCCCCCGGGACCTACCTCAGCGTCGGCGTCCCGGACCCGACCGGGCCCGCCACCCCCGGTACCGGCTCCGACATCGGGCACCCGCGATCGGGCCGCCGGCTGCTTCTTTTGCGGCCAGGAGAAGCACCCGAGGTCGCGCTGCCCAGCCAGGAACTCTACCTGCTCAACCTACAGGAAGAAAGGCCACTTCTCTAAGGCCTGCAGGAGCAGATCTTCAGAGGCCAGCAGTGCCTCATGCGAACTGTGGGGGCGGCCATCTTCTTTCACGGCAACTGAGGCCAGTATCCTCACACGTGAGTCATGGGGGTGGCCATCTTTGATCAAGGCAACCGACCCCAATAGTGCCTCATGTGAGTTATGGGGGCAGCCATCTTCTCCGCCATTTTGTCCTACCTCGTGGGAGACGCCATTTTACCCACCACGCCCGACTGCCACCGGGCCCCCGGACCCGACGACCGCCTCGCCCGCAGATGACAACGACTCGCTTACCTACACACTAGCCTCCGTCACTCTGGATCAAGCCCGCCCACACCACCTGTCCAAGTCGATGATGGACATCAAAGTAAACGGCCACGCCAAGACCTGCCTGTTCGACAGCGGAAGCATGGAGAGCTTCATCCACCCAGACACGGTGAGCCACTACTCCCTCCCTGTCCGGCCAATGCGCAACCGAATCTCGATGGCATCGAGGTCCCACGCCACGGACATTAGCGGCTACTGCGCTGTGACCTTGTCGGTTAAGGGTACAGAGTATAAAAACTTTAAACTCCTCGTCATCCCCCAGCTCTGCGCTGCCGTCCTACTAGGGCTGGACTTCCAATCCCACCTCCAAAGTGTAACCCTAGCATACGGTGGACCCCTCCCCCCACTCACAGTCGACAACCAGCGAAGGTTAAACCGCCCACCGCGTAACACCTGCAGCCTATCCACCCTCAAGGAGCCGCCACCTTCCCTGTTCGCTAACCTCACCCCCGACTGCAAACCCGTCGCTAGCAAGAGCAGGCGGTACAGCGCTGGGGACAGAGCTTTCATTAGTTCTGAGGTGCAGCGTCTCCTGAAGGAGGGCATCATTGAGGGGAGCAACAGCCCCTGGCGTGCCCAGGTCGTGGTCGTTAAGACCGGCGATAAAAATCGCCTGGTCATCGACTACAGCCAGACCATAAACAGATACACCCAGCTGGACGCATACCCCCTTCCCCGCATATCTGACATGGTCAATCAGATTGCACAATACCGCGTATTCTCGACCGTTGACCTTAAGTCGGCCTACCACCAACTCCCTATCCACCCCGAGGACAGCCAGTACACCGCCTTCGAGGCGAATGGGCGCCTATACCACTTCCTTAGGGTCCCCTTCGGTGTCACCAACGGGGTCTCGGTCTTCCAAAGGGAGATGGACCGGATGGTTGACCAGAACGGACTGCAGGCCACATTCCCCTACCTAGATAACGTCACCATCTGCGGCCGCGGCCGGCAGGACCACGACGTGAATCTGGAGAAATTCCTCCGTACAGCCCAACGGCTGAACCTCACCTACAATAAGGAGAAATGTGTGTTTAACACCTCGCGCCTTGCCATCCTTGGCTGTGTAGTAGAGAACGGACTCATCGGCCCCGACCCCGAAAGAATGCGCCCCCTCATGGAGCTACCCCTCCCCCACTGCCCTAAGGCACTTAAGAGAACCCTGGGGCTCTTCGCCTACTATGCCCAATGGGTGCTCAATTATGCGGACAAAGCCAGACCCCACATGAAGTCCACATCCTTCCCCCTTACGGAGGAAGCGTGCGCAGCCTTCTCCCTCATTAAGGGAGACATTGCCAAGGCCACTATGCACGCAGTGGATGAGTCCATCCCCTTCCAAGTCGAGAGCGATGCATCCGACTTCGCCCTAGCCGCCACCCTTAACCAGGAGGGGAGACCGGTGGCCTTCTTCTCAAGGACCCGACAGGGCCCTGAGATCCGACACTCGTCGGTCGAGAAGGAGGCCCAGGCGATTGTGGAGGCGGTACGATGCTGGAGGCACTACCTGGCAGGCAAACGATTTACCCTCCTTACCGACCAACGTTCGGTCGCTTTTATGTTTAATAACAAGCTGAGGGGCAAAATCAAGAATGACAAGATCTTGAGGTGGAGAATCGAGCTCTCCACCTACGATTATGATATCTTGTACCGGCCAGGTAAGCTGAATGAACCCCCCGATGCTCTGTCACGAATTACATGCGCCAGCGCGCAAAGTGATAGACTTCAGACCCTCCACAACGACCTCTGCCACCCCGGGGTCACCAGACTTTACCACTTCATTAAGGCCCGCAACCTGCCCTACTCCATCGAGGAGGTCAGGACCATAACCAGGAACTGCCAGACCTGTGCCGAGTGCAAACCGCACTTCTTTAGGCCGGACAGAGCAAGCCTGATCAAGGCCACCCGCCCCTTCGAGCGCCTGAGCATCGACTTTAAGGGGCCCCTCCCGTCCTCTGACCGTAATGTGTACTTCCTCAACATTGTTGATGAGTACTCCCGTTTCCCCTTTGCCTTCCCCTGCCCAGACATGACCAGTACCACGGTCATTAAATGCCTGAACGACCTCTTCGCCTTGTTCGGGTTCCCAAACTATATACATAGTGACCGGGGCTCCTCTTTCATGAGCGAGGAACTCCGTCAGTTCCTACTAGCGAGAGGTATTGCAGCAAGTAGGACCACCAGCTACAACCCCCGAGGGAACGGCCAGGTGGAAAGAGAGAACGCGACGGTATGGAAGGCCGTCCTCTTAGCCTTAAAGTCTAAGGGCCTCCCAACCTCCCGCTGGCAGGAAGTCCTCCCGACAGCGCTGCACTCCATCCGGTCACTACTTTGCACTGCCGTTAACGCCACCCCCCATGAACGAATGTTTGTTTTCCCCAGGAAGTCGACTACGGGAACCACTCTACCAACCTGGCTGACCTCTCCGGGGCCCGTCTTGCTGCGAAAGCACGTGAGGGCCCATAAAACAGACCCCCTAGTCGAGAGGGTGAACCTCCTGCACGCCAACCCCCAGTACGCCTACGTGGCTTACCCAGACGGGCGGGAGGACACTGTCTCCTTACGAGACCTCGCACCCTCGGACACTCCGGAGTCACCACCTTTACCCCCCCCCACCACCCCCCCAATTCCAGCCCAGGTAGACGGCATGCCGGAACCCCACGAGCCTTCGCCGACCACGCAGACACCAGCACTAACACCGGATAATGCAGCACCGCCGCTGCGACGATCGGAGAGGCTTACGAGGCCTCCGGACAGACTGACATACCAGAACTGGTAGTACACTTCACCCCGCCGGACTCAAATCTAAACAAGGGGTGAATGTGGTAAACCACTTTTATCGTTACACTATAGTTATCACTGTTGTATTGTTATCACCGTTATCACTGTTGTATCACGATACGAGGTCGCCTCTTGTCGCGCTGTTATACCTGGGCTGACCACCTCCGACTCCGCCCATGGCTCCACCTACCTGCCCAGGTATAAAGGTAGTCGACTGGCTGGTATTCCTCCTTGTTGGACCCGATCACCCACGAGGGTGGGCTCTGTTATTTAGTCAATAAAAACCTTTAGTTACGTTCCTAACTCGTCGCTTTTTATTGGACGAATTGATAGGTATATCACTTACCCACTGACCACAACCTGACCGAGCTCACAGAAAAGGGCCTTCCTTCCAAAACCTGACCTAACACACCGAAACTGACCCATCGACCACCACCTGGCCAAACACACAGAAACTGACCAATGGAACAAATCCTGACCGAACACACAGAAACTGAAACACTGACAACAGCTTGACCAAACAAACAGAAACTGACCCACTGACCACACACTGACGGACCCCACAGGAAATGATCCACTGACCATAAAATGACTGAACCCACTGAAACTGACGAACTGAGCACGAACTGACCGAGCAAACAAAAATTGACCATTGGCGACAACCTGACCTAGCATGTAGAAACTGAACCGCAGATCAGCACCTGTACAAACACACAGAAACTGACCCACTTACGAGATCCTTTCCGAAAAGACAGAAATTGACCCACTGATCCGAACCTGACCGAGCACACAGAAACTGACACACTGAGCAAATCCTGACTGAACAGATGGAAACTGATCCACTGACCAGAACCTCACTGAACAAAAACTGAAACTGACACAATGAACACAAACTGACCGAACACGAAGAAACTGACCCATTGACCACCACCTGATCAAACACACAGAAAGTGACCAACTGAACAATCCGGACCGAACACACATAAACTGACCCAATGACAACAACTTGCTGTAACACGCAGAAACTGAACCACTGACCACACACTGACGATACCCACAGTAACTGATCCACTGACCAGAAGCTGACTGAACACACAGAAACTGTCCAACTGACCACCACCTGTCTGACCACACGGAAACTGACCCACAGACCACCAACTGTCCGTGCACACAGAAACTGACCCACTGTCCACATCCTTACTGAGCACACAGAAACTTACCCAGGGACCAAATCCTGACCAAACAGACAGAAACGGAATAAACAGAATACAACCTGCCCGAGCACAAAGAAAGTGACCCATTTACAACAACCTAACGGAATAAACACTGAAACTGACACATTTACCCCAATCTGACCGAGCACACCGAAACTGATACAATAACCACAACCTGAATGAACAAACAGAAACTGACCCACTGACCACAACCTGACCGAACACACAGAAACTGTCACAATGACCAACTCCTGACTCAGCACACAGAAACTGATACACTGATCACACCTGAATGAACACACATAAATAGACCCACTGGTGACAACCTGACCGACCACACAGAAACTGACCCACTGACCACAACTTGGCTGAAGACACATAAACGGACTCACTGAACACAACCTGACCAAACACACACAAACTGACCAATGACCACAAACTGACCGAACACACAGAAACTGACCCACTGACCACAACCTGAAGGAACACACAGAAACTGGCCCACGTTCCACAGCCAGACCGAGCACACAAAAACTGACTCACTGACCACAACCTGACAGAACGCACAGAATCTGACACACTGACCAAATCCTGAACGAACACACAGAAACTGACCCACTGACAACAATCTGATGAAACACACAGAAAGTGACACACTGAACAAATCCTGACCGAACACAGAGAAACTGCACAACTGACAACAACTTGACCGAACACACAGAAACCTTCCCACTGTCCAAACACTGATCGAACTGACAGAAACTGATCCACTGAACAAAACCTTGCTGATCACACAGAAACTGACACAATGAACAAATCCTGACTGAACACACAGAAACTGACACACTGACCACAACCTGACCGAGCACACAAAGACTGACACAATGACCAAACATGAACGAACTCACAGAAACTGAGCCATTGTCCACAACCTGACCGAACACCCAGAAACTGACACAATGACCACAAATGGAACGAATTCACAGAAACTGACCCAATGAACACAACCTGCCTGAACACACATAAACTGAACCACTGTTCACAAACTGACTCACCACACAGAAACTGACACACTGACCACAACCTGACCGAGCACACAAAGACTGACACACTGACCAAACCCTGGCCGACCACACAGAAACTGACCCACTGACCACATACTGACGGAAACACCGAAACTGACACAATGACCACAACCTGAACGAACACACAAAAATTGAACCTCAGACAACCACCTGTCCAAAGACACAGAACCTGACCCACTGATCACAACCTGGCTGAACACTCAGAAACTGACACACTGAAGACAACCTGACCGAACACACACAAACTGACCCACTGACCACAAACTGAACAAACACACAGAAACTGACCGACTGACCACAACCAGATGGAACACGCAGAAAGTGACCCACTGAATACAAACTGGCTGAACACACAGAATCTGACACACTGGACACAACCTGACCGAACAAATGCAAACTGACCCACTGACCACAAACTGACAGAACACACAGAAACTGACCGACTGACCACAACCTGATGGAACACACAGAATCTGACCCACTGACCACAAACTGACAGAACACACAGAAACTGACCCACTGACCACAACCTGATGGAACACACAGAAACTGACCCACTGACCACAACCTGACCGAAAACACAGAAACTGAACCACTGACAACAGTATGACGAAAGAAACAGAAATTGAACCACAGAGCAGATCCTGTCAGAACGGACAGAAACTGACCCATTGATCACAACCTGACCGAGCACATAGAAACTGACGAACTGACCACAACCTGAACGAACACACAGAAACTGACCCATTGACCAGAGCCTGACCGAAGACACAGAAACTGACACACTGACCAGATTTTGTCAGAACACACAGAAACTGACCCACTGACCACAGCCTGACCGAACACAACAAAACTGACCCATTGACCACAACCTGGCCAAACACACAGAAAGTGGACAACTGAAGATATATGGACCGACCACACAGAAACTGTCCCACTGACCACATACTGACCGAAAACACCGAAACTGTCCCAATGACCACAACCTGAACAAACACACAAAAACTGAACCACAGACAACCACCTGTCCAAACACACGGAACCTGACCCACTGATCACAACCTGGCTGAACACTCAGAAACTGACACACTGAAGACAACCTGACCGAACACACACAAACTGACCCACTGACCACAAACTGAACGAACACAAAGTAACTGGCCCACTGAACACAACCGGATGGAACACGCAGAAAGTGACCCACTGAATACAACCTGGCTGAACACACAGAATCTGACACACTGAACACAACCTGACCGAACAAATGCAAACTGACCCATTGACCACAAACTGACAGAACACATAGAAACTGACCCATTGACCACAACCTGGCCAAACACACAGAAAGTGGATAACTGAACAAATACGGACCGAACACACAGAAACTGACCCAATGACAATAACTCATTGACGGAACCCACAGAAACTGACCCACTGACCACAAACTGACAGAACACACAGAAACTGACCCACTGACCACAACCTGATGGAACACACAGAAACTGACCCACTGACCAGAACCTGACCGAACACACAGAAACTGAACCACTGACAACAGTATTACAAAAGAAACAGAAATTGAACCACTGAGCAGATCCTATTAGAACGGACAGAAACTGGCCCACTGATCACAACATGACCAAACACATAGAAACTGACAAACTGACCACAACCTGCACGAACACATGGAAACTGACCGATTGACCAGAACCTGACCGAAGACACAGAAACTGACCCACTGACCAGATTCTGTCAGAACACACAGAAGCTGACCCACTGACCACAACCTGACTGAACGCAACAAAATTGACCCATTGACCACAACATGGCCAAACACACAGAAAGTGGCCAACTGAACAAATATGGACTGAACACACAGAAACTGAACCAATGACAATAACTCACTGAGGGAAACCACAGAAACTGATCCACTGACCACAACCTGACTGAACAGACAGCAACTGACCCAATGATCACCTCCTGCACGAACACACAGAAACTGATACAATGACCACCACCTGTACGAGCACACAGAAATTGACCCACGGTCCACATCCTTACTGAGCACACAGAAACTGACCCACGGACCAAACCCTGACCAAACCCACAGAAACTGACTCACAGAACACAAAATGCCCAAGCAAACAGAAACTGACCCATTGACCACAACCTGACCGAACAAACACTGAAATTGACACACTGACCACAATCTTACCGAGAACACCGAAACTGACTCATTGACCACAACCTGGTCAAAAACACAGAAAGTGACAAGCTGAACAAATTCTGACCGAACACATAGAAACTGGAACACTGACAAAAACTTGACTGAACTCACAGGAACTGTCCCACTGACCACAAACTGAAGGAATCGACAGAAATTGATCCACTGACCACAACCTGACTGAACACACAGAAATTAACCCACTGAACACATCCTGAATGAACTCACAGAATCTGACCCACTGACCAAAACCTGACCGAGCACAAAGTAACTGACACACTGCCCACAACCTGACCAAACACACACAAACTTACCCACTTACCACAACCTGACCGAACACGCTGAACCTGACCCACTGACAACAACCTGACCAAACACACAGAAACTGACCCATTGACAACAACCTGACCGAACACACAGAAACTGACCAACTGACCACAATCTGACCAAACACACAGAAACTGACACACTGCCAACAAACTGACCAAACACACAGAAACTGTCACACTGACCTCAGCCTGACTGAACACAGAAAAACTGACGCAGTAACCAAGTCCTGACTGAACACACAGAAAATGAACCACTGACCACATCCTGACAAAACACACAGACACTGACACAATGACCACAACTTGAACAATCACACAGAAAGGGACTCACTGACAACAACCTGACCTAGAACACAGAATCTGATCCACTGACCACATCCTGACCAAACACACAGAAACCGACCCACTGACCACAACTGACCGATCACACAGAAACTGACACACTGACACACTGACCACAACCTGAACAAACACACAGAAACCGACACACTGACCAAATCCTCACAGAAAAAACATAAACTAACCCATTGACTACAACTTGACCAAACACACGGGAACTGACCCACTGACCACAACCTGACTGAACACAACAAAACTGACCCACTGACCACACCCTGACCGAAGACAACAAAACTGACCCATTGACCACAACCTGGCCAAACACACAGAAAGTGGCCAACTGACCAAATACGGACCGAACACACAGAAACTGACCCACTAACCACACACTGACGGAACCCACAGAAACTTATCCACTGACCACAACCTGACGGAACAGACAGCAACTGAACCAATGATCACCTCCTGCACGAACACACAGAAACTGATACAATGACCACCACCTGTACGAGCACACAGAAATTGACCCACGGTCCACATCCTTACTGAGCACACAGAAACTAACCCACGGACCAAATCCTGACCAAACACACAGAAACTGACCAACAGAACACAAAATGCCCGAGCAAACAGAAACTGACCCACAGAACACAAAATGCCCGAGCAAACAGAAACTGACCCATTGACCACAACCTGACCAAGCAAACACTGAAATTGACACACTGGCCACTATCTGACCGAGAACACTGAAACTGACTCATTGACCACAACCTGGTCAAAAACACAGAAAGTGACCACCTGAACAAATTCTGACTGAACACAGAGAAACTGGAACAATGACAAAAACTTTACTGAACACACAGAAACTGTTCCACTGACCACAAACTGAAGGAATCGACAGAAATTGATCCACTGACCACAACCTGACTGAACACACAGAAACCGACCCACTGAACACATCCAGAATGAACTCACAGAATCTGACCCACTGAACAAAACCTGACCGAGCTCACAGTAACTGACCCATGGACCAGCACCTTGCTAAACAAATACAAAAAGACCCATTGACCAAAACCTGGCTGAACAAACAAAAATTGACGCACTGAACACAACCTGAACAAACACAAAGAAACAGACCCACTGACCACAACCTGACCGAACAAATGGAAACTGACCTACTGACCACAACCTGACAGGTCACACAGAAACTGACCAAAACTTAACGAGCAAACAGAAATTGATCCACTGACCAAATACTGACCAAAGTCAACCAATTGGAACCACTGATCACAACCTGACCAACTACCAAGAAACTGACCATCTGACCATAATCTGACCGGACAAACAGAAACTGACACACTGACCACAACCGGAGCAAATCCACAGAAACTGATCCACTGAACAAAACCTCACCAAAAACACAGAAACTGACCCACTGACCAAAATCATAAAGGTCACATAGAAATTGACACACTGACCAAATCCTGACCGAACACACATAATCTTACCCACTGACTACAACCAGACTGAACACACAGAAACTGACCCACTGACCAGAAAGTGACTGAACACACAGAATCTGACCCACTGACTACACCTGACCGAACAAACAGAAACTGGCCCACTGAACATATACTGGCCGAACTCAATCAGACTGAGCCTCTGACGGCAACCTGACCAAACACGCAGAAACTGACCTTCTGACCATGTCCTGACCGAACACACAGAAACTGACCGACTGACCACAACCTGACCGAACACAGAAACTGACCGACTGACCATAACCTGACCGAGAACACAGAAATTGCCCCACTGAACGCAACCTGATTGAACATACAGAAACTGACCCACAGACCAGATCCTTTCATAAAAACACAATAACTGACACAATGAACAACTCCTGACTGAGCACACAGAAACTGACACACTGACCACAACCTGAATGAACACAGAGAAGTTGACCCACTGGCGACAAACTGACCGAAAATGCAGAAACTGACCCACAGACCAGCACTTGAATAAACGTATAGAAACTGACCCACTAGCCACAAACTGGCTGAAGACACAGAAACTGATGCACTGAACACAACCTGACCGAACAAACACAAACTGACCCACTGACCACAAACTCACCGAACAAAAACTGAAACTGACCCACTGACCACAACCTGACAGAACACACAGAAAGTGGCCCACTTACTTGAACCTGACCGAGCACACGGAAACTGACCCACTGACCACAACCTGACTGAACACACAGAAACTGATCAACTGACCATATCTTGACCAAACACACAGGAACTGACCCACTGATCACAACATATCCGAACACACAGAAACTGACCCATTGGCCACAACCTGAACGAACACACTGAAAGTGACCAAATGACCACAACCTGACCGAACACACCAAAACTGAACTACTGATCACAACCTGACGGTGCATACAGAAACTGACCGACTGACCACAACCTGACAAAAGACACAGAAACTAATCCACTGACCACAACCTGACAGAACACACAGAAATTGACCCACTGACCACAAACTGACCGAACACACAGAAAGTGACCAAATGACCACAACCTGACCAAACACACATAAACTAATCCACTGACCACAGCATGACAGAACACACAGAAACTGATCCATTGACAAAAACACAACCAAACACGCAGAAACTGACCTTCTGAGCATAACTAGACCGTACACTCAGAACCTGATACACTGAACACTATCTGACAACACAGAATCTGACCCACTGACAACAACTTGACCAAACACAGAGAAACTGACCCACTGACCACACACTGACGGAAACCACATAAACTGATCCATAGACCACAAACTGATTGAACACACAGAAACTGGCCCACTGATCACCACCTGTCCTAACACACAGAAACTTACCCACTGACCACCACCTGTCCGAACACACATTAACTGACCCACTGACAACAGTCTGACCACAAACACAGAAACTTACCCACTGAATACATCCTGACTGAACTCAGAGAAAATGAACCACTGACCACAACCTGACCGATGACACAGAAATTGAAACACTGACCAAATCCTAACTGACCACAAAGAAACTGACCCATTGACAACAAACTGAGCGAACACACAGTAACTGACACAAGGACCACAGATGGAACGAACACACAGAAACTGACCCACTGACCACAACCTGTCCGAACACAGAGAAACTGAACCACTGACCATAACCTGACCAATCACACAGAAACTCACACACTGAACAAATCCTGACCGATCACACAGAAACTGACCCATTGACCACAACCTGACCGAACACACAGAAACTTATACAATGCCTAAATCCTGACTGAGCACACAGAAACTGACACACTGACCACAACCTGAATGAACACACAGACTTTGACCCACTGGCGTCAAACTGACCGAACATGCAGAAACTGACTCACAGACCAGCACCTGTACAAATACATAGAAACTGATCCACTGACCACAACCTGGCTGAAGACACAGAAACTGATGCACTGAACACAACCTGACCGAACACACACAAACTGATCCACTGACCACAAACTGGCCAAGCACACAGAAACTGGCCCACTGACCTCAACCTGATGGAAAACACAGAAACTGGACTACTTACCAGAACCTGACCAAGCACACAGAAACTGACCCACTGTCCAGAAACTGACCGAACAATCAGAAACTGACCCACTGACCAAATCCTGACCGAACACACAGAAACTGACCCACTGACCACAACCTCACCGAACAAAAACTGAAACTGGCAAACAGGCCACAACCTGTCCGAACACACAGAAACTGACCTTCCTACCGCAACATGACCGAACACACAGAAACCGAAGCATTGACCACAACCTAACCAAACACACAGAAACTGACCAACTGAACAAATCCTGACAGAACACACCGAAACTGAACCTCTGACAACAACTTGACTGAACAGACAGAAACTGACCCAGTGTCCGCATACTGACAGAACCCACAGAAACTGATCCGCTGACCACAAACTGACTGAACACACAGAAACTGATCAACTGACCATATATTGAACAAACACACAGAAACTGACACACTGACCACATCTTGTCCAATCACAAAGGAACTGACCGATTTACCACAATCTGACCAAACACATTGAAAGTGACCAAATGACCGCAACCTGACCGACCACACCAAAGCTGAACCACTGACCACAACCTGATGGTGCACACAGAAACTGACCGACTGACCACAACTTGACCGAACACACATAAACTGAACCAGTAACAACAGTGCGACGAAACAAACAGAAACTGGCCCACTGACCACAACCTGAGCGAACACACAGAACCTTATACATTAACCACAACCTGACCGAACACACAGAAACTGACACACTGACCACACCATGACCGAACACACAGAAGCTAACCCACTGACCACAACCTGATTGAACACACAGAATCTGACCCAATGACCACAACCTGGCCAAACACTCGGAAACTGACAAACTGAACAAATCCTGACAGAACTCAAAGAAAATGAACCTCTGACAACAATTCGACCAAACAGACAGAAACTGACCCACTGACCACACACAGACAGAACCCATAGAAAGTGATCCACTGATGACAAACTGACTGAACACACTGAAACTGATCAACTGACCATACCAAACACCCACTGACCACAACTTCTCCGAACTCACAGAAACTGACCCATTGGACACAATCTGAACGAACACACTGAAAGTGACCAAATGACCACAACCTGACCGAACACACCAAAAGTGAAGCACTGATCACAACCTGACGGTGCATACAGAAACTGACCAACTGGCTACAACCTGACCGAACACACAGAAAGTGACCAAATGACCACAACCTGAACAAACACACAAAAACGAATCCACTGACCACAACCTGACAGAACACACAGAAACTGACCCACTGACCACAAACTGATTGAACACACAGAAACTAACACACTGATCACCACCTGTCCTCACACACAGAAACTCACCCACTGACCACCACCTCTCCGAGTACACAGTAATTGGCCCACTGACAACAGTCTGACCACAAACACAGAAACTTACCCACTGAACACATCCTGACTGAAATCAGAGAAAATGAACCACTGGCCACAACCTGACCGATCACACAGAAACTGAAACACAGACCAAATCCTGACTGACCACACAAAAACTGACCCATTGACAACAAACTGAGCAAACACGCAGTAACTGACACAAGGACCACAGATTGAACGAACACACATAAACTGACCCACTGACCACATCCTGTCCGAACACAGAGAACCTGAACCACTGACCATAACCTGACTGATCACACAGAAGCTCACACACTGACCAAATCCTGACCAATCACACAGAAACTGACCCAATGACCACAACCTGACCGAACACACCAAAACTGACACAATAACCACAACCTGAATGAACACCCAGAAACTGACCAACTGACGACAACCTGACTGAACACACAGAAACTGACACAATGACCAACTCCTGACTGAGCACACAGAAACTGACACACTGACCACAACCTGATTAAGCACACAGAAGTTGACCAACTGGCGACAAACTGACCGAACACGCAGAAACTGACCCACAGACCAGCACCTGTCCAAACACATAGAAACTGACCCACTGACCAGAATCTCGCTGAACACTCAGAAACTGACACACTGACCACAACCTGACCGAACACACAGAAACTGATCCACTGACCAAATCCTGACCACTGACACACTGACCAAATCCTGACGGAACACACAGAAACTGGCCTACTGACCACAACCTGACCGATCACAACGAACCTAACAAACTGTCCACATCTGATCGAGCAAACAGAAACTGGCCAACTGATCACAAATGGCCAAACGTGCAGAAACAGTCCTACTGACCACAACCTGACCAAACACACAGCAAATGACCCACTGACCACAACCTGTCCGAAAACGCAGAAACTGACCCACTGACCACAACTAGACCGAGCACACAGAAACTGACCCACTGACCACAGCTTGACCGAACACACATAAAATGACCCACTGACCACAACCTGTCCGAAAACACAGAAACTGAAACATTGACCATAACCTGACCGAACACACAGAAACTAACCCAATGGCAACAACCTGATCGAACACACATAAACTGACCCAATGACCACAACCTATCTGAACGCACATAAACTGACCCACTGACCAAAATATGAACGAGCACACAGAAACTGACCCACTGCCCATAACCTGAATAAACGCTCATAAACTGACCCACTGAACACAGCTGACCGAACACACAGAAACTGGCCCTCTGAGCAAATCCTGACCGAACACATATAAACTGAACCACTGACCACAAGCTGACCAACACACAGAAACTGATCCACTGACCACAACCTGACTGAACACACAGAAACTGACCCACTGACCACAAACATTCAGAGCACTCATAAACTGACCCACTGACCACATTCTGGACAAAAACACACAGAAACTGACCCACTGACCACAAGCTGAATGAACACACAGAAACTGTCTCTCTGACCACAACCTGACCGAGCACACATAAACTAACCTACTGCCCACAACCTGACTGAGCACACATAAACTGACCCACTGACCACAAGCTGATCGAACACACAGAAACTGGCCCACTGACAAATTCCTGGCCGAACACACAAAAACTTACCCACTGACCAAATCCTAACCAAACACACAGAAACTGACCAAATGACCGAAATCTGTCTGAGCACATAGAAAGTGACCCATGGACCACAACCTAACTCAGCACACAGAAACTGACACACATACCAAAACCTGACCGAACAAACACTGAAACTGACCCACAGACCAAAATCTGACAGAAACCACAGAAACTGAACCACTGCCCACAACCTGTCTGAGCACAGAAACACTGACCCGCTGCCCACAACCTGACTGAGCACACAGAAACTGACCCACTGACATATCCAGACCGAAAACACAGGGAATGGCCCACTGACCACAACCTGACAGAACACACAGAAACTGACACATTGACGACAACCTAACCGAACAAACACTGAAACTGAACCACTGACCACAACCTGAGCGAGCACACAGAAGCAGGCCTACCTACCACAACCTGGCCGAACACACTGAAATTGACCCATGGACCACAACCTGGCCAAACACACAGAAACTGAACAACTGAACAAATACTGAACAAACACATAGCAGCTGAACCATTCACCATAACTTGACCGAAAGAACAGAAACTGACCCACTGACCACACACTGACAGAACCCATAGAAACAGATCCGCTGACCACAAACTGACAGAACACACTTAAAATGACCAACTGAACACAAACGACCGAGCACACAGAAACTGCCGTACTTTACACAACCTGACTGAACACCCAGAAACTGACCCACTGACCAAAACCTTACTGATCACACATGAATTGACACACTGTCCAAAACCTGACCAAGCAAACAAAGACTGACCCACTGACCAAATCCTGACTGAACACACATAAAGTGTCGACTATGGTGGCAAAAACAGGAAGGCAGATTATTATCTGAATGGCAATAGATTGGGAGAAGGGGAATTGCAGCGAGACCTGTGTGTCCTTGTGCACCAGTAAGCATGCAGGTGCAGCAGGTGTTTAAGAATGCAAATGGCATGTTGGCCTTCGTAGCGAGAAGGTTTGAGTACAGGAACAACGATGTATTGCTGCAGTTACACAGGGCCTTGTTGAGACCACATCTTGAGTATTGTATGCAGTTTTGGTCGCCATATCTGAGGAAGGATGTTCTTGCCATGGAAGGAGTTCAGTGAAGATTCACCAGGTTGATATCTGGGATGGCAGGAATGAGGTATGAGGAGAGACTGGGTCGATTGGGCTTGCACTCGCTGGAGTTTATAAGAATGAGAGGGGATCTCATTGAAACTTATAAAATTCAGACAGGACTGGACAGACTAGATGCAGGAAGGATGTTCCCGATGGTCGGGGAGTACACAACCAGAGGTCACAGTCTAAGGATAAGGGGTAGGACATTTAGGACAGAAATGAGGAGGAATTTCTGCACCCAGAGAGTGGTGAACATGTGGAATTCTCTTCCATAGAAGGCAGTAGAGACCAATGAATTAAATATATTCAAGAAGGAGTTGGATATAGTTCTTAAGGCTAAAGGGATCAAGGGGTATGGGGAGAAAGAAGGGACTGGTTACTGAATTTGGATGAACAGCCATGATCGCAATGAATGGCGGAGCAGGCTGGAGGGGTCGAATGGCCTACTCCTGCTCCTATCTTCTATGTTTATATGACCCACTGACCACAAGCTGACCAACACACAGAAACTGACCCACTGACAACAACCTGACCGAACACACAGCAACTGACCCATTGACCCAACCTGAACAAACACACAGAAAGTGACCAACTGGACAAATCCTGACTGAACACACAGAAACTGACCGACTGACAACTTGACTGAACACACAGAAACTGACCCACTGACAACTTGACTGAACACACAGAAACTGACCCACTGACCACACATTGATGGAACCGACAGAAATTGATCCACTGACCACAAACTTAATCAGCACACAGAAACTGACCCACTGACAACAACCTTACCAAACACACAGAAACTGACCCGCTTTACACCACCTGCTGAACACATGGAAACTGACCCACTGACCAACACCAGTCTAAACACACAGATATTGACCCACTGACAACAATCTGGCCACACACAGAAACTTACCAACTGAACACATCCTGTCTGAACAAGCAGAAACTGACCCATTGACCACATCCTGACCGAACACACTGAAACTGGCCCACTGACCAAACCTTTCAGATGACACAGAAACTGACACACTGACAAAATCGTGAGCGAACACAAAGAAACTGGCACACTGACCACAAACTGAGCGAGCTCGCACAGACTGACACAATACCACAAACTGACCGAACCCACAGAAACTAACCCACTGACCACATCCTGACGGACCTCACAGAATCTGACCCACAGACCAAAACCTGATCAAACACACAGACACTGACCCACTGACCGGTACACACTGAAAATGACAAACTGACCACAACCTGACCGAGCACAAAGAAACTGGCACTCTGACCACAACCTGACCAAACACACAGAAACTGACCCATTGAACAAATCCTGACCAAACACAGAGAAACTGACCCACTGACCACAAACTGTCTGGCCACACAGAAACTGACCCACAGACCACAACCTGATGGAGCACACAGAAACTGACACACTGACATACCCTTACCGGAAACAGAGGAAATGACCCACTGACCACAACCAGACCGAACACAGAAACTGACCCATTGACTGCAACCTGACCAAACAAAAACTGAAACTGACCCACTGACTACAACGTTGCTGAGCACACAGAAACTCACCCACTGACCACAACCTCTCCGAGCACAGAGAAACTGACACACTAACAAAAGTCTGACCAAACACACTGAAATTGTCCCACTGACCATATCCTGTCCAAACACACATAAACTGACCCACTGACCTAAACCTGATCCAGCACACAGAAACTAACCCACTGCCCACAACCTGACTGATCACCCATAAACTGACCCACTGCCCACAACCTGACTTAACAATCATAAACTGACCCACTGACCACAAACTGATCGAACACACAGCATCTGGCCCTCTGACCATACCCTGAACGAAAACACATAAACTCACCCACTGACCACAAACTTTCCGAGCTCATAGAATGTGAGCCACTGACTACAAACTGACTGATCACACAGAAACTGACCCATAGACCACAACCTGACCGAAGCAACACAGAAACTGACCCACTGACCACAACCTGACCGAACACACAGGAACTGGCCTACCTGCCACAACCTGACCGAACACACCAAAACTGACCTGTTGACCACAAAATGGCCTAACTCACAAAAACTGACCAATTGAACAAATCCTGACCGAATACACAGCAACTGACCCACTGACAACAGCATGACCGAGTAAACTGCAACTGACCCACTGATCACACACTGATGGAATGCACAGAAATTGATCCTTTGACCACAAACTGACTTAACACACTGAAACTGACCCACTGACCACAATCTAACTGTAAACACCGATACTGATCCATTGAGTACAACATGGCCTAACACACAGAAACTGAACAACTGAACAAATCCTGACCGAACACACAGCAACTGCCCTAATGAACACAATCTGACTGATACCAAAGAAACTGATCCACTGACCACAAACTGACAGAACACACTGAAACTGTGCAAATACCACAACCTGAGCGAACACGCAGAAACTGACCCACTGACCAAAGCCTGACCAAACACACAGAAACTGACCCACAGACCGGTAAACACTGAAAATGACACACTGACCACACACTGACCGAACACACAGTAATTGGCTCACTGACCACAACCTGATCGAACAATAAGAAACTGAAACAGTGAACAAATCCTGACCAAACGCACAGAAACTGACCCACTGAGCACAAACTGTCCGAACTCACAGAAACTGACCCACAGACCACAACCTGATGGAGCACACAGAAACTGACACACTGACATATCCTGACCGATAACACAGGAAATGACCCACTGACCACAAACAGACAGAACACAGAAACTGACCCATTGACGAGAACCTGACCGAACAGACACTGAAACTGACCCACTGACCACAACGTGGCTGAGCACACAGAAACTCAGCCACTGCCCACAACCTGTTCGAGCACAGAGAAACTGACACACTAACAACAGTCTGACCGAACACACAGAAATTGTCCAACTGAACATATACTGTCCAAACACAAATAAACTGACCCACTGACCAAAGCCTGACCGAGCACACAGAAACTGACCCAATGTGCACAACCTGACTGACCACCCGTGAACTGAACCACTGCCCACAACCTTGACTGAACACACATAAACTAACCCACTGACCACAACCTGACAGAGCACACAGAAACTGACCCATAGTCCAAAACCTGACTGAACCAACACAGAAACTGACCCACTGACCACAACCTGACCGACCACACAGCAACTTGCCTACCTACCAAAACCTGATGGAACACACCAACACTGACCCGTTGACCACAACATGGCCTAACACACAGAAACTGACCAACTGAACAAAACCTGAAAGAACACACAGCAATTGACCCAATGACAACAGCATGACCGAGTAAACTGCAACTGAACCACTGACCACACACTGATGGAACAATCAGAAAATTATCCTTTGAACACAAACTGACTTAACACACTGAAAATGCCTCTCAGACCAAAACCTGACCGTAATCACCGATACTGATCCATTGAGCACAACATGGCCTAACACACTGAACAACTGAACAAATCCTGACTGAAAACTCAGCAACTGCCCACTGAGCACAACCTGACTGAACCCAAAGAAACTGATCCACTGACCACAAACTGACAGAACACACTGAAACTGGCCAACTGACCACAACCTGACTGAACACGCAGAAGCTGACCCACTGACCACAAACTGACCGAACCCACAGAAACAGACCCACTGACCAAATCCTGACCGAACACACAGAAACTGCTCCACTTACCAAATCATGACCGAACAAACAGAAACTGACCCACTAACCACAACCTGTCTGAGCACAAATAAACTTACCCGCAGACCACATTCTGGACAAAAACACACAAATCTGACCCACTGACCACAACATTACTGACCACACAGAAACTGACCCACTGACTAAATCCTGACTGAGCACACAGAAACTGAACCACAGACCACAACCTGACTGAGCACACAGAAACTGACCCAACGACATATCCTGACCAATAAAACATGAAATGTCCCACTGACCACAAACTGACCGAACACACAGGAACTGACATATTGACCACAACCGGACTGAAAAAACACTTTAACTGACACACTGACCACAACCTGACTGATCAAACAGAAACTTTCCCATTGACCACAACCTGGAGAAACACATAGAACGTGACCAACTGAACAGATCCTGACCGAACTCACAGAAACTGACCCACTGACCACAACATGACTGAACACGCAGAAACAGACCTACTGACCACATACTGACTGAACGCACAGAAACTGACCAACTGACCACAAACTGACCAAACACACAGAAAATGACCCACTAACCACAACCTGTCTGAGCACACTGAAACTTAACCGCTGACCATTTCTGGAGAAAAACACACAAAACTGACCCACTGACCACAACATTACTGAGCACACAGAAACTGACACACTGACCAAATACTGACTGAACACACAGAAACTGACCCACAGACCACAGTCTGACTGAGCACACAGAAACTGACCCAACGACATATCCTGACCAAAAAAACATGAAATGACCCACTGACCACAAACTGACCGAGCACACAGAAACTGACATATTGACCACAACCTGAACGAAGAAACGCTGAAACTGACACACTGACCACAACCTGACCAATCAAACAGAAACTGTCCCATTGACCACAACCTGGACAAACAAACAGAACGTGACCAACTGAAGAAATTCTGACCGAACTCACATAAACTGACCCACCGACCGCAACATGACTGAACAGACAGAAACAGACCCACTGACCACCACCTTCCGAAAACACAGAAACTGACCCGCTGACCCACACCTGTCCGAGCATACAGAAACTGACCGATTGACAACAGTCTGACCACACACAGAGAAACTGAACAACTGAACACATTATCTCTGAGTACACAGAAACTGACGCACTGACCAAAAATTACTGATCACACTGAGACACTGACCAAATCGTGACCGAACACACAGAAACTGACACACTGAAAACAACCTGACCGAACACACAGAGAATGACACACTGAACACAACCTGATCGAACACACAGAAACTGACGCATTGAACACAACCTGACCGAACACACAATAACTACCCCACTGACAGCAACCTGACTGACCACACAGAAACAGACACATTGACCAAAACCTGACCTAGCACACAGAAACTGACACAATGACCAAATAATGACTGAACAAACAGAAACTGACCAACTGACCACAAACTGACCGATCACACAGAAGCTGACCCATTGACCACAACTTGACCGATCACACAGAAGCTGACCCACTGATCACAACCTGACCGATCACACAGAAACTGACAAACTGACCACATCTGATCGAACAAACAGAAACTGGCCAACTGAAAACAATCTGACTGAACAAACAGAAACTGAAACATTGACCACATCCTGACCGAACTCAACAAAACTGAGCCAGTGATACAAACTGCCCAAACACTCAGAAACAGACCTACTGACCACATACTGACTGAACGCACAGAAACTGACCAACTGACCACAAACACACCGAACACACAGAAAATGACCCACTAAAAACAACCTGTCTGAGCACCCAGAAACTTAACCGCTGACAACTTCTGGACAAAAACACACAAAACTGACCCACTGACCACAACATTACGGAGCACACAGACACTGACACACTGACCAAATACTGACTGAGCACACAGAAACTGACACAACGACATATCCTGACCAAAAAAACATGAAATGACCCACTGACCACAAACAGACTGAGCACACAGAAACTGACCGATTGAAAACAGCCTGAGCACACACACAGAAGCTGGCCCACTGAAAACATTCTCTCTGAGTACACAGAAACTGACCTACTGACCAAATCGTGACCGAACACACAGAAACTGACACACTGAACTCAACCTGACCGAACAAACAGTGAAAGACCCACTGAACAGAACCTGACCGAACACACAGAAAATGACCCATTGAACACAACCTGACTGAACACACATTAACTACCCCACTGACAACAACCTGACTGATCACGTAGAAACTGCCACTGTGACCAAAACCTGACCTAGCACACAGACACTGACACACTGACCAAATCCTGACTGAACACACAGAAACTGACCCACTGACCACAACCTGACCGATCACAATGAAACTGACAAACTGTCCACATCTGATCGAACAAACAGAAACTGGCCAACTGAAAACAATCTGACCGAACACACAGAAACTGAAACACTGACCACATCCTTACCAAACTCAAGCAAACTGAGCCACTGATCACAAATGGCCAAACATGCAGAAACAGACCTACGGACCACAACCAGACCAAACACACAGAAAATGACTCACTGACCACAACCTGTCCGAAAACGAAGAAACTGACCCACTGACCACATCCAGACCGAGCAAACAGAAACTGACCCAATGACCACAACCTGACCAAACACACAGAAACTGACCAGCTGACCACAACTTGACCGAACACACAGAAAATGACCCACTGACCACAACCTGTCCGAAAACACAGAAAATGAAACACTGACCATATCCTGACCAAACACATAGAAACTAACCCACTGACAACAACCTGATCAAACACACATAAACTGACCCAATGACCACAACCTGTCTGAATGCACATAAACTGACCCACTGACCAAATTATAAACGAGCACACAGAAACTGACCCACTGCCCACAACCTGAATAAACGCTCGTTAACTGACCCACTGAACACAAGC
The DNA here is from genome assembly GCF_052327205.1 of Somniosus microcephalus. Lineage (NCBI taxonomy): Eukaryota > Metazoa > Chordata > Chondrichthyes > Squaliformes > Somniosidae > Somniosus > Somniosus microcephalus. Next base: position 20,426,063 of record NW_028225186.1, on the reverse strand, counting down.
TGACCGAACACACAGAAACTGGCCCTCTGACCAAATCCTGACCGAACACACATAAACTGAACCACTGACCACAAGCTGACCAACACACAGAAGCTGACCCACTGACCACAACCTGACTGAACACACAGAAACTGACCCACTGACCACAACCTTTCCGAGCACTCATAAACTGACCCACTGACCACATTCTGGACAAAAACACACAGAAACTGACCCACTGACCACAATCTGAACGAACAAACAGAAACTGGCTCTCTGACCACAACCTGACAGAGCACACAGACTGGCCCACTGACCACAACCTGACTGAACACACATAAACTGACCCATTGACAACAAGCTGATCGAAAACACAGTAACTGGCCATCTGAACAAATCCTGTCCGAGCACACATAAACTGACCCACTGCCCACAACCTGACTGAGCACACATAAACTGACCCACTGACCACAAGCTGATCGAGCACACAGAAACTGGCCCACTGACAAATTCCTGGCCGAACACACATAAACTGACCCAATGACCAAATCCTAACCAAACACAGAGAAACTGACCAAATGACCGAAACCAGTCAGAGCACATAGAAAGTGACCCATGGACCACAATCTGACACAGCACACAGAAACTGACACACATACCAAAACCTGACCAAACAAACACTGAAACTGACACACTGACCACAACCTGAGCGAAACACACCAATACTGAACCGTTGACCACAACATGGCCTAACACAGAAACTGACCAACTGAACATATTTTGACCGAATACACACATCGACTGACCCACTGACAACAACATGACCGAACACACAGAAACTGACCCACTGACCACAATCTGTCCGTGCACACACAAATTGACACACTTACAATTGTCTGACCAAACACAGACAATGACCCACTGACCAAATCATGTCCGAACACACATAAACTGACCCATGACCAAAACCTCCCGAGCACACAGAAACTGATACACTGCCCACAACCTGACTGAACACACAGAAACTGACCCACTGACCAAATCACGATCGAGCACACAGAAACCGCCCAACTGAGTGCAACCTGACCGAACACAAATAAAGTGGTCCTCTGACCAAATCATGCCCGAACACACAGTCTGTACGATCACACAGTAACTGACACACAGGCCACAACTTAACTGAGCTCATAGAAACTGACCCACTGAAATATCCTGACCGAAAACACAGGGAATAACCCACTGACCACAACCTGACATAACACACAGAAATTGACCCATTGACCACAATCTGACCGAACATACACTGAAATTGAACTACTGACCACAACCTGAGCAAGCACACAGAAACAGGCCTATCTACCCCAACCTGGCTGAACACACCGAAATTGAGCCATGGACCACAACCTGGCCAAACACAGAAAAACTGAACAACTGAACAAATACTGAACAAACACACAGCAACTGACCCATTGACCACAACTTGACCGAAAAAACAGAAACTGACCCACTGACCACATACTGACAGAACCCACAGAAACTGATCCACTGACCACAAACTGACTGATCACACTGAAATTGACCCACTGACCACAAACTGACCGAACACACATAAACTGATCAACTGAACACAACCTGACTGAACACACAGAAACTGACCCACTGACCAAAACCTTACTGGTCACACAAAGACTGGCCCACTGACCACAACCAGTATGAGCACACAGAAACTAACCCACTGACCACATTCTGGACAAAAACACACAGGAACTGACCCACTGACCACAAGCTGACCGAACACAAAGAAACTGGCCCACTAACCAAATCCTGACCGAACACACATAAACTGACCCACTGACCGATACTCACAAACTGACTGATAACAGAGTAACCTGACCGAACACAAAGAAACTGACACACTGACCACAACCTGACCAAACACGCAGAAACTGACCCAATGAACAAATTCTGACCAAACACACAGAAACTGACACACTGACCAAATCCTGACTGAACACACAGAAATTGACCCACTGACCACATACTGACGGAAACGACAGAAACTGATCCACTGATCAGATCTGGTCCGAATTCACATAAACTGACACACAGACCACAACCTGGCTGAACACACAGACCACTGATCCACTGACCACAACCTGATGGAGCACACAGAAATGACCCACTGACATATCCTGACCGAAAGCACAGGAAATGACCCAATGACCACAACCTGTCCTAACACACAGAAACTGACCCATTGACCACAGTCTGACCGAGCAAACACAGAATCTGATGCTCTGACCACAACCTGACCGAACACACATAAACTTAGCCGTTGACTACAACCTGGCCAAACATTCAGAAAGTGACCAACTGAACAAAGCCTGAACCAACACACAGAAACTGACCCACTGACAAAAACTTGACCGAAAACACAGAAATTGACACACTGACCACATACTGACAGAACCGACTGAAACTGATCCACTGAGCAGATCTGGTCCGAAGACACATAAACTGACCCAATGACCAAAACGTGACCGAGCACACAGAAACTGACCCACTGCCCACAACATGACTGAACACACATAAACTGATCCAATGACAGTAACATGACCGAGCACACAGAAACTGACCCACTGCCCACAACCTGACTGAACACAAATAAACTGACCGAGCACACAGAAAATGCCCCACTGATCACAAAATGAAAGAACACACATAAACTGATCCACTGAAAACAACCCGACTGAACACGCAGAATCTGACCCACTGACCAAAACATTTCTGATCACACATAAATTGACACACTGTACAAAACCTGACAGAGCACACAAAGACTGACAAAATGACCACAACTTGACCGAACACACAGAAACTGGCCCACTCACCACAATCAGACCGAACACACAGAAACTGACACACTGACTACAACCTGACCAAACCCACAGAAACTGGACAACTGACAACATTCTGGACATAAACACACAGAAACTGACCCACTGGCCAAATCCTGACGGAACACACAGAAACTGACCCACAGACCACCACCTGACTGAGCACACAGAAACTGACCCAACGACATATCCTGACCAAATCACTGACCACATCGTGACCAAACACAGAGAGACTGACCCATTGACCACAACCTGATCGAACAAACACTGAATCTGACACATTGACCACAACCTGACTGAACACACAGAAACTTACCCAATGACTACAACCCTGCGAAATACAAAGAAATGACCAACTGAACAAATGCTGACCGAACACACAGAAATTGACACACTGACCACATACTGACGGAGCTGACAGAAACTGATCCACTGACCAGATATGGTCCGAACTCACATAAACTGACACAATGACCAAAACCTGACATAGGACATATAAACTGACCCACTATGCACAAACTGACTGCACACACACTGAAACAGACCCACTGACCACAACCTGGCTGAGCACACAGAAACTCACCCACTCACCACAACCCTTACGAGCGCACAGAATCTGACTCACTAACAGCAGTCTGACCAAACACACATGAGTTGTCCCACTGACCAGATCCTTTCTGAACACACATAAACTGACCCACTGACCAAAACCTGACCAAGAACACCGAAACTACCCAGTGCCCACAACCTGACTGAACCCACAAAAACTGATCCACTGACCACAACCTGACTGAACACCCATAAACTGATCCATTGCCCACAAATTGACTGAACACACATAAACTGACCCGCTGATCACAAGCTGATCGAACACACAGAAACTGGACCACTGACCATATCCTGAACAAACACACATAAACTGACACACTGACCACAACCAGTCCGAGCACATAGAAAGTGACCCACGGACCACAACCTGCCTGAGCACAGAGAAACTGACCCATAGAACACAACCTGACTGAACCAACACAGAAACTGACCCACTGACCACAACCTGACTGAGCACACAGAAACTGACCCAACGACATTTCCTGACGGAAAAAACATGAAATGAATCACTGACCACATCCTGACCAAACACAGAGTGACCCATTGACTAAAACCTAACAAACACTGAATCTGACACACTGACCACAACCAGACCGAACAAACACTGAATCTGACACACTTGACCACAACCTGACCGAACACACAGAAGCTGTCTTTCATGCCACAACCTAACCGAACACACAGAAACATAACCATTGACTACAACCTGGCCAAACACAAAGACACTGACCAACTGACCAAATCCTGACTAAACACACAGAAATTGACCCATTGACCACAATCTGACTGAACACACATAAACTGACACACTGACCACAACCTGACTGAACACACAGAAACTGACCCACTGACCACAACCTGATGGAGCACACAGAAATGACCCACTGACATATCATGACCGAAAGCACTGACCTCAGTCTTTCCTAACACACAGAAACTGACCCATTGACCACAATGTGGCCGAACATGCACTGAAACTGACACACTGACCACAACCTGGATGAGCACACTGATACTCTCCCACTGACCACAACCTTTCCGAGCACAAGGAATCTGACCCAGTAACAACAGTCTGACCAAACACACAGAAATTGTCCCACTGACCATATCCTTTTCGAACACACAAAAAATGACCCACTGACCACAACCTGACGAACACACAGCAGCCGCCCCACTGACCACAACCTGACTGAACACGCATAAACTGACCCACGTTCCACAGTCAGACTGAACACACATAAACTGACCCACTGACCACAACCTGACTGAGCACCAATTAAGTGACCCATAGAGCACAAACTGACTGAAAAGGCAGAAACTGACCCACTGAACACAACCTGACTGAACATTCAGAAGCTGACCCATAGACCACAAACTAACTGAACACACAGAAACTGACCCACTGACGTGTTTTGGTGTGTATTGGACTATTTTGGAGTGTTGTGGAGTGCTCTGCTGTGTTTTTGAGTTATGTCGTGTTTTGAAGTGTTTTGGAGTGGATTGGTGTGTTTGGGAGTGAATGTTTTGAACCGAGTGCTTTTGAATTGAGTGTTTAGAAGCGAGAATTTTCGAGTGTTTGGGAGTGTTTTTGAGTGTTTTATATTGTGTTGTGGTGTTTTGGACTGTTATGCAGTGTTGTGGAGTGTTCGGGTGTGTTTTTGAGTTATGTCGTGTTTTGAAATCGATCGGAGTGTTTGGGAGTGTTTTAGAGGGTTTCGGAGTGTATGGGACTCTTTGGGCGTGTTTGGAAGTGTTTTGACTCTTTTAGTATGTTTTGGAACGTTTTGGTGTGCTGTTGAGTGTTTTGGAGTGAGTGCTTAGTAGCCAGTGTTCTGGTGTGTTTTGGAGTGTTATGAAGTGTTTTGCAATGTTTCGTAGTGTATGGGACTGATTTGGAGTGTTTGGAAGTGTGTCGGAGTGTTTTGTAGTGTATTGGAGTGTTATGGATAGAATGTTTAGAAGCGAGAGTTTGGGAGTGTTTTGTATTGTTTTGGAGTATTGTGGTGTTTTGGTGCGTATTGGACTGTTTTGGAGTTGATTAGAGTGTTTGGGAATGACTCTTTTGAACCGAGTGTTTTGGATTGAATGTTTAGAAGCGAGAATTTTCGAGTGTTTGGGAGTATTTTGGAGTGTTTTATATTGTTTTGGAGTGTTTTGGTGTGTTTCGGACTGTTTTGCAGTGTTGTGGAGTGTTCTGGTGTGTTTTTGAGTTATGTCGTGTTTTGAAATGTTTTGGAGTGGATTGGAGTGTTTGGGGGTGACTGCTTTGAAACGAGTGTTTTGGACTGTTTTGGAGTGTTGTGAAGTGTTTTGAAGTGTTTCGTAGTGTATGGGACTGTTTTGGAGCGTTGTGAAGTGCGTTGGAGTGTTGTGCAGTTTTTTGTAGTGTATTGGAGTGTTTTGGATTGAGTGTTTAGAAGCGAGAATTTCCGAGTGTTTGGGAGTGTTTTGGAGTGTTTTATATTGTTTTGTATGGCGTTTTGGTGTTTTGGTGTGTTTTGGACTGTTTTGGAGTGTTGTGGAGTGTTCTGGTGTGTTTTCGAGTTATGTCGTGTTTTGAAGTGGACCGGAGTGTTTGGGAGTGAATCTTTTGAAGCGAGTGTTTTGTAGCGTTTAGAGGGTTTCGAAGTGTATGGGACTCTTCTGCAGTGTTTGGGAGTTTTTTGGACTCTTTTAGTGTGTTTTGAATCGTCTTGGTGTGCTGTTGAGTGTTTTGGAGTGAGTGCTTAGTAGCCAGTGTTTTGGAGTGTTTTGGAGTGTTATGGAGGCTTTTGAAGTGTTTCTTAGTGTTTGGGACTGTTTTGGAGTGTTTGGGAATGTGTCGGAGTGTTTTGTAGTGTATTGGAGTGTTTTGGATAGAATGTTTAGAAGCGAGAATTTGGGAGTTATTTGTATTATTTTGGAGTGTTGTGGTGTTTTGGTGCGTTTTGGACTGTTTTGGAGTGGATTAGAGTGTTTGGGAGTGACTGTTTTGAACCGAGTGTTCTGGAGTGAGTGTTTAGAAGCGAGAATTTTCGAGTGTTTGTAGTGTTTTGTAGTGTTCTGGTGTTTTTTTGAGTTATATCGTGCTTTGAAGTGGATTGGAGTGGATTGGAGTGTTTGGGAGTGACTGTTTTGAACCGAGTGTTCTGGAGTGTTTTGTAGTGTATTGGAGTGTTTTGGATTGAAAGTTTAGAAGCGAGATGTTTCGAGTGTTTGGGAGTTTTTTGGAGTGTTTTATATTGTTTTGGAGTATTTTGGTGTGTTTCGGACTGTTTTGGAGTGTTGTGGAGTGTTCTGGTGTGTTTTTGCGTTATGTCGTGTTTTGAAGTGTTTTGGAGTGGATTGGAGTGTTTGGGGGTGACTGCTTTGAAACGAGTGTTTTGGACTGTTTTGGAGTGTTGTGAAGTGTTTTGAAGTGTTTCATAGTGTATGGGACTGTTTTGGAGCGTTTGGAAGTGCGTTGGAGTGTTGTGCAGTGTTTTGTAGTGTATTGGAGTGTTTTGGATTGAGTGTTTAGAAGCGAGAAATTTCGAGTGTTTGGGAGTGTTTTGGAGTGTTTTATATTGTTTTGTATGGTGTTTTGGTGTGTTTTGGACTGTTTTGGAGTGTTGTGGAGTGTTCTGGTGTGTTTTCGAGTTATGTCGTGTTTTGAAGTGGCTCGGTGGGTTTGGGAGTGAGTCTTTTCAAGCGAGTGTTTTGGAGCGTTTAGAGGGTTTCGAAGTGTATGGGACACTTCTGTAGTGTTTGGGAGTGTTTTGGACTCTTTTAGTGTGTTTTGAATCGTTTTGGTGTGCTGTTGTGTGTTTTGGAGTGAGTGCTTAGTAGCCAGTGTTTTGGAGTGTTTTGGAGTATTATGGGGGGTTTTGAAGTGTTTCTTAGTGTTTGGGACTGTTTTGGAGTGTTTTGGAATGTGTCGGAGTGTTTTGTAGTGTATTGGAGTGTTTTGGATAGAATGTTTAGAAGCGAGAATTTGGGAGTGTTTTGTATTATTTTGGAGTGTTGTGGTGTTTTGGTGTGTTTTGGACTATTTTGAAGTGTTGTGGAGTGTTCTGCTGTGTTTTTGAATTATGTCGTGTTTTGAAGTGTTTTGGAGTGGATTGGCGTGTTTGGGAGTGATTGTTTCGAACCGAGTGTTTTGGACTGTTTTGGAGGTTTGTGGAGTGTTCTGCTGTTTTTATGAGTTATGTCGTCTTTTGAAGAGAATTGGAGTGGATTGGAGTGTTTGGGAGTGTCTGTTTTGAACCGAGTGTTTTGGAGTGTTTGGATTGAGTATTTAGAAGCGAGAATTTTCGAGTGTTTGGGGGTGTTTTGGAGTGTTTTTTTATTGTGTTTTGGAGGTTTGGTGTGTTTTGGACTATTTTGGAGTGTTGTGGAGTGTTCTGGTGTGTTTTTGAGTTATGTCGTGTTTTGAAGTGGATCGGAGTGTGTGGGAGTGTTTTAGAGGGTTTCGGAGTGTATGGGACTCTTTTGGCGTGTTTGGGAGTGTTTTGGACTCTTTTGGAGTGCTTTGGATCGTTTTGGTGTGCTGTTGAGTGTTTTCGAGTGAGTGCTTAGTGGCCAGTGTTTTTGAGTGTTTTCGAGTGTTATGGAGGGTTTTGAAGTGTTTCTTAGTGTGTGGGACAGTTTTGGACTGTTTGGGAATGTGTCGGAGTGTTTTGTAGTGTATTGGAGTGTTTTGGATAGAATGTTTAGAAGCGAGAATTTGGGATTGTGTTGTATTATTTTGGAGTGTTGTGGTGTTTTGGTGTGTATTGGACTATTTTGGAGTGTTGTGGAGTGCTCTGCTGTGTTTTTAGTTATGTCGTGTTTTGAAGTGTTTTGGAGTGGATTGGCGTGTTTGGGAGTGATTGTTCTGAAACGAGTGTTTTGGATTGAGTGTTTAGAAGCGAGAATTTTCGAGTGTTTGGGAGTGTTTTTGAGTGTTTTATATTGTGTTGTGGTGTTTTGGACTGTTATGCAGTGTTGTGGAGTGTTCTGGTGTGTTTTTGAGTTATGTCGTGTTTTGAAGTCGGTCGGAGTGTTTGGGAGTGTTTTAGAGGGTTTCGGAGTGTATGGGACTCTTTGGGCGTGTTTGGGAGTGTTTTGGACCCTTTTAGTGTGTTTTGGATCGTTTTGGTGTGCTGTTTAGTGTTTTGGAGTGAGTGCTTATTAGCCAGTGTTCTGGAGTGTTTTGGAGTGTTAAGAAGTGTTTTGCAATGTTTCGTCGTGTATGGGACTGATTTGGACTGTTTGGGAGTGTGTCGGAGTGTTTTGTAGTGTATTGGAGGGTTTTGGATAGAATGTTAAGAAGCGAGAGTTTGGGAGTGCTTTGTATTGTTTTGGAGTATTGTGGTGTTTATTTGAGTTATATCGTGCTTTGAAGTGAATTGGAGTGGATTGGAGTGTTTGGGAGTCACTGTTTTGAACCGAGTGTTCTGGAGTGTTTTGTAGTGTATTGGAGTGTTTTGGATTGAATGTTTAGAAGCGAGAATTTTCGAGTGTTTGGGAGTATTTTGGAGTGTTTTATATTGTTTTGGAGTGTTTTGGTGTGTTTCGGACTGTTTTGGAGTGTTGTGGAGTGTTCTGGTGTGTTTTTGAGTTATGTCGTGTTTTGAAGTGTTTTGGAGTGGATTGGAGTGTTTGGGGGTGACTGCTATGAAACGAGTGTTTTGGACTGTTTTGGAGTGTTGTGAAGTGTTTTGAAGTGTTTCGTAGTGTATGGGACTGTTTTGGAGAGTTTGGAAGTGCGTTGGAGTGTTGAGCAGTGTTTTGGATTGAATGTTTAGAAGCGAGAATTTTCGAGTGTTTGGGAGTGTTTTGGAGTGTTTTGGAGGGTTTTGAAGTGTTTCTTAGTGTTTGGGACTGTTTTGGAGTGTTTGGGAATGTGTCGGAGCGTTTTGTAGTCTATTGGAGTGTTTTGGATAAAATGTTTAGAAGCGAGAATTTGGGTGTGTTTTGTATTATTTTGGAGTGTTGTGGTGTTTTGGTGTGTTTTGGACTATTTTGGAGTGTTGTGGAGTGTTCTGCTGTGTTTTTGAGTTATGTCGTGTTTTGAAGTGTTTTGGAATGGATTGGCGTGTTTGGGAGTGATTGTTTCGAACCGAGTGTTTTGGACTGTTTTGGAGTGTTGTGGAGTGTTCTGGTGTGTTTTTGAGTTATGTCGTGTTCTAAGTGGATCGGAGTGTTTGGGAGTGTTTTAGAGGGTTTCGGAGTCTATGGGACTCTTTTAGTGTGCTTTGGATCGTTTTGGTGTGCTGTTGAGTGTTTTGGAGTGAATGCTTAGTAGCCAGTGTTGTGGAGTGTTCTGGTGTGTTTTTGAGTTTTGTCGTGTTTTGAAGTGTTTTGGAGTGGATTGGAGTGTTTGGGGGTGACTGCTTTGAAACGAGTGTTTTGGACTGTTTTGGAGTGTTGTGAAGTGTTTTGAAGTGTTTCGTAGTCTATAGGACTGTTTTGGAGCGTTTGGAAGTGCGTTGGAGTGTTGTGCAGTGTTTTGTAGTGTATTGGAGTGTTTTGGATTGAGTGTTTAGAAGCGAGAATTTTCGAGTGTTTGGGAGTGTTTTGGAGTGTTTTATATTGTTTTGTATGGTGTTTTGGTGTTTTGTTGTGTTTTGGACTGTTTTGGAGTGTTGTGGAGTGTTCTGGTGTGTTTTCGAGTTATGTCGTGTTTTGAAGTGTCTCGGAGTGTTTGGGAGTGAATCTTTTGAAGCAAGTGTTTTGGAGCGTTTAGATGGTTTCGAAGTGTATGGCACTCTTCTGTAGTGTTTGGGAGTGTTTTGGACTCTTTTAGTGTGTTTTGAATCGTTTTGGTGTGCTGTTGAGTTTTTTGGAGTGAGTGCTTAGTAGCCAGTGTTTTGGAGTGTTATGGAGGGTTTTGAAGTGTTTCTTAGTGTTTGGGACTGTTTTGGAGTGTTTCGGAATGTGTCAGAGTGTTTTGTAGTGTATTGGAGTGTTTTGGATAGAATGTTTAGAAGCGAGAATTTGGGAGTGTTTTGTATTATTTTGGAGTGTTGTGGTGTTTTGGTGTGTTTTGGACTATTTTGGAGTGTTGTGGAGTGTTCAGCTGTGTTTTTGAATTAAGTCGTGTTTTGAAGTATTTTGGAGTGGATTGGAGTGTTTGGGAGTGTCTGTTTTGAACCGAGTGTTTTGGAGTGTTTGGATTGAGTATTTAGAAGCGAGAATTTTCGAGTGTTTTGGAGTGTTTTTTATTGTGTTGTGGTGTTTTGGTGTGTTTTGGACTGTTTTGGAGTGTTGTGGAGTGTTCTGGTGTGTGTTTGAGTTATGTCGTGTTTTGAAGTAGATCGTAGTGTTTGGGAGTGTTTTAAAGGGTTTCGGAGTGTATGGGACTCTTTTGGCGTGTTTGGGAGTGTTTTGGACTCTTTTAGATTGGTTTGGATCGTTTTGGTGTGCTGTTGAGTGGTTTGGAGTGAGTGCTTAGTAGCCAGTGTTTTGGAGTGTTTTGGAGTGTTATGAAGTGTTTTGCAATGTTTCGTAGTGTATGGGACTGATTTGGAGTGTTTGGGAGTGTGTCGGAGTGTTTTGTAGTGTATTGGAGTGTTTTTGATAGAATGTTTAGAAGCGAGAGTTTGGGAGTGTTTTGTATTGTTTTGGAGTATTGTGGTGTTTTGGTGCGTATTGGACTGTTTTGGAGTGGATTAGAGTGTTTGGGAGTGACTGTTTTGAACCGAGTGTTTTTGATTGAATGTTTAGAAGCGAGAATTTTCGAGTGTTTGGGAGTATTTTGGAGTATTTTATATTGTTTTGGAGTGTTTTGGTGAGTTTCGGACTGTTTTGGAGTGTTGTGGAGTGTTCTGGTGTGTTTTTGAGTTATGTCGTGTTTTGAAGTGTTTTGGAGTGGATTGGAGTGTTTGGGGGTGACTGTTTTGAAACGAGTGTTTTGGACTGTTTTGGAGAGTTGTGAAGTGTATGGAAGTTTTTCGTAGTGTATGGGACTGTTTTGGAGAGTTTGGAAATGCGTTGGAGTGTTGTGTAGCTTTTTTGTAGTGTATTGGAGTGATTTGGATTGCGTGTTTAGAAGCGAGAATTTTCGAGTGTTTGGGAGTGTTTTGGAGCGTTTTATATTGTTTTGTATAGTGTTTTGGTGTTTTGGTGTGTTTGGACTGTTTTGGAGTGTTGTGGAGTGTTCTGGTGTGTTTTCGAGTTATGTCGTGTTTTGAAGTCGGTCGGAGTGTTTGGGAGTGTTTTAGAGGGTTTCGGAGTGTATGGGACTCTTTGGGCGTGTTTGGGAGTGTTTTGGACCCTTTTAGTGTGTTTTGGATCGTTTTGGTGTGCTGTTTAGTGTTTTGGAGTGAGTGCTTATTAGCCAGTGTTCTGGAGTGTTTTGGAGTGTTAAGAAGTGTTTTGCAATGTTTCGTCGTGTATGGGACTGATTTGGACTGTTTGGGAGTGTGTCGGAGTGTTTTGTAGTGTATTGGAGGGTTTTGGATAGAATGTTAAGAAGCGAGAGTTTGGGAGTGCTTTGTATTGTTTTGGAGTATTGTGGTGTTTATTTGAGTTATATCGTGCTTTGAAGTGAATTGGAGTGGATTGGAGTGTTTGGGAGTCACTGTTTTGAACCGAGTGTTCTGGAGTGTTTTGTAGTGTATTGGAGTGTTTTGGATTGAATGTTTAGAAGCGAGAATTTTCGAGTGTTTGGGAGTATTTTGGAGTGTTTTATATTGTTTTGGAGTGTTTTGGTGTGTTTCGGACTGTTTTGGAGTGTTGTGGAGTGTTCTGGTGTGTTTTTGAGTTATGTCGTGTTTTGAAGTGTTTTGGAGTGGATTGGAGTGTTTGGGGGTGACTGCTATGAAACGAGTGTTTTGGACTGTTTTGGAGTGTTGTGAAGTGTTTTGAAGTGTTTCGTAGTGTATGGGACTGTTTTGGAGAGTTTGGAAGTGCGTTGGAGTGTTGAGCAGTGTTTTGGATTGAATGTTTAGAAGCGAGAATTTTCGAGTGTTTGGGAGTGTTTTGGAGTGTTTTGGAGGGTTTTGAAGTGTTTCTTAGTGTTTGGGACTGTTTTGGAGTGTTTGGGAATGTGTCGGAGCGTTTTGTAGTCTATTGGAGTGTTTTGGATAAAATGTTTAGAAGCGAGAATTTGGGTGTGTTTTGTATTATTTTGGAGTGTTGTGGTGTTTTGGTGTGTTTTGGACTATTTTGGAGTGTTGTGGAGTGTTCTGCTGTGTTTTTGAGTTATGTCGTGTTTTGAAGTGTTTTGGAATGGATTGGCGTGTTTGGGAGTGATTGTTTCGAACCGAGTGTTTTGGACTGTTTTGGAGTGTTGTGGAGTGTTCTGGTGTGTTTTTGAGTTATGTCGTGTTCTAAGTGGATCGGAGTGTTTGGGAGTGTTTTAGAGGGTTTCGGAGTCTATGGGACTCTTTTAGTGTGCTTTGGATCGTTTTGGTGTGCTGTTGAGTGTTTTGGAGTGAATGCTTAGTAGCCAGTGTTGTGGAGTGTTCTGGTGTGTTTTTGAGTTTTGTCGTGTTTTGAAGTGTTTTGGAGTGGATTGGAGTGTTTGGGGGTGACTGCTTTGAAACGAGTGTTTTGGACTGTTTTGGAGTGTTGTGAAGTGTTTTGAAGTGTTTCGTAGTCTATAGGACTGTTTTGGAGCGTTTGGAAGTGCGTTGGAGTGTTGTGCAGTGTTTTGTAGTGTATTGGAGTGTTTTGGATTGAGTGTTTAGAAGCGAGAATTTTCGAGTGTTTGGGAGTGTTTTGGAGTGTTTTATATTGTTTTGTATGGTGTTTTGGTGTTTTGTTGTGTTTTGGACTGTTTTGGAGTGTTGTGGAGTGTTCTGGTGTGTTTTCGAGTTATGTCGTGTTTTGAAGTGTCTCGGAGTGTTTGGGAGTGAATCTTTTGAAGCAAGTGTTTTGGAGCGTTTAGATGGTTTCGAAGTGTATGGCACTCTTCTGTAGTGTTTGGGAGTGTTTTGGACTCTTTTAGTGTGTTTTGAATCGTTTTGGTGTGCTGTTGAGTTTTTTGGAGTGAGTGCTTAGTAGCCAGTGTTTTGGAGTGTTATGGAGGGTTTTGAAGTGTTTCTTAGTGTTTGGGACTGTTTTGGAGTGTTTCGGAATGTGTCAGAGTGTTTTGTAGTGTATTGGAGTGTTTTGGATAGAATGTTTAGAAGCGAGAATTTGGGAGTGTTTTGTATTATTTTGGAGTGTTGTGGTGTTTTGGTGTGTTTTGGACTATTTTGGAGTGTTGTGGAGTGTTCAGCTGTGTTCTTGAATTAAGTCGTGTTTTGAAGTATTTTGGAGTGGATTGGAGTGTTTGGGAGTGTCTGTTTTGAACCGAGTGTTTTGGAGTGTTTGGATTGAGTATTTAGAAGCGAGAATTTTCGAGTGTTTTGGAGTGTTTTTTATTGTGTTGTGGTGTTTTGGTGTGTTTTGGACTGTTTTGGAGTGTTGTGGAGTGTTCTGGTGTGTGTTTGAGTTATGTCGTGTTTTGAAGTAGATCGTAGTGTTTGGGAGTGTTTTAAAGGGTTTCGGAGTGTATGGGACTCTTTTGGCGTGTTTGGGAGTGTTTTGGACTCTTTTAGATTGGTTTGGATCGTTTTGGTGTGCTGTTGAGTGGTTTGGAGTGAGTGCTTAGTAGCCAGTGTTTTGGAGTGTTTTGGAGTGTTATGAAGTGTTTTGCAATGTTTCGTAGTGTATGGGACTGATTTGGAGTGTTTGGGAGTGTGTCGGAGTGTTTTGTAGTGTATTGGAGTGTTTTTGATAGAATGTTTAGAAGCGAGAGTTTGGGAGTGTTTTGTATTGTTTTGGAGTATTGTGGTGTTTTGGTGCGTATTGGACTGTTTTGGAGTGGATTAGAGTGTTTGGGAGTGACTGTTTTGAACCGAGTGTTTTTGATTGAATGTTTAGAAGCGAGAATTTTCGAGTGTTTGGGAGTATTTTGGAGTATTTTATATTGTTTTGGAGTGTTTTGGTGAGTTTCGGACTGTTTTGGAGTGTTGTGGAGTGTTCTGGTGTGTTTTTGAGTTATGTCGTGTTTTGAAGTGTTTTGGAGTGGATTGGAGTGTTTGGGGGTGACTGTTTTGAAACGAGTGTTTTGGACTGTTTTGGAGAGTTGTGAAGTGTTTTGAAGTTTTTCGTAGTGTATGGGACTGTTTTGGAGAGTTTGGAAATGCGTTGGAGTGTTGTGTAGCTTTTTTGTAGTGTATTGGAGTGATTTGGATTGCGTGTTTAGAAGCGAGAATTTTCGAGTGTTTGGGAGTGTTTTGGAGCGTTTTATATTGTTTTGTATAGTGTTTTGGTGTTTTGGTGTGTTTGGACTGTTTTGGAGTGTTGTGGAGTGTTCTGGTGTGTTTTCGAGTTATGTCGTGTTTTGAAGTGGATCGGAGTGTATTGGAGTGTTTGGGAGTGACTGTTTTGAACCGAGTGTTTTGGAGTGTTTGGATTGAGTATTTAGAAGCGAGAATTTTCGAGTTTTGGGAGTGTTTTGGAGTGTTTTATATTGTTTTGTATGGCGTTTTGGTGTTTTGGTGTGTTTTGGACTGTTTTGGAGTGTTGTGGAGTGTTCTGGTGTGTTTTTGAGTTATGTCGTGTTTTGAAATGTTTTGGAGTGGATTGGAGTGTTTGGGGGTGACTGCTTTGAAACGAGTGTTTTGGACTGTTTTGGAGTGTTGTGAAGTGTTTTGAAGTGTTTCGTAGTGTATGGGACTGTTTTGGAGCGTTGTGAAGTGCGTTGGAGTGTTGTGCAGTTTTTTGTAGTGTATTGGAGTGTTTTGGATTGAGTGTTTAGAAGCGAGAATTTTCGAGTGTTTGGGAGTGTTTTGGAGTGTTTTATATTGTTTTGTATGGCGTTTTGGTGTTTTGGTGTGTTTTGGACTGTTTTGGAGTGTTGTGGAGTGTTCTGGTGTGTTTTCGAGTTATGTCGTGTTTTGAAGTGGACCGGAGTGTTTGGGAGTGAATCTTTTGAAGCGAGTGTTTTGTAGCGTTTAGAGGGTTTCGAAGTGTATGGGACTCTTCTGCAGTGTTTGGGAGTTTTTTGGACTCTTTTAGTGTGTTTTGAATCGTCTTGGTGTGCTGTTGAGTGTTTTGGAGTGAGTGCTTAGTAGCCAGTGTTTTGGAGTGTTTTGGAGTGTTATGGAGGCTTTTGAAGTGTTTCTTAGTGTTTGGGACTGTTTTGGAGTGTTTGGGAATGTGTCGGAGTGTTTTGTAGTGTATTGGAGTGTTTTGGATAGAATGTTTAGAAGCGAGAATTTGGGAGTTATTTGTATTATTTTGGAGTGTTGTGGTGTTTTGGTGCGTTTTGGACTGTTTTGGAGTGGATTAGAGTGTTTGGGAG